>NW_024070211.1:40079729-40679729 GCF_014754425.2 Oryx dammah | reverse complement strand
TTACTGCCAATTTTGCATTATAGTTGCCATAGTAACCATGCTAGGCTTCTGCTCAAATGTTTCTCAGAGGGGAAGGAATAGTATATAATAAGCTCTTCAAGTGTAATTTTTTTTATTGTAGTTGAATTAGTGTGTAATTCTTATGTGAGTATTTTAGTAATCCATGAACGTGCACTCTAGTTATGGTTCTGATTTCTTATCTCTGTATGTTGAAGCAGTGTATGAAAAGTTGCTGGCAACTAGCACCATTTGGTAATTTATTATAAAAATATTAACAGAAAGAATTATCTATGGTGATTATAAAAGTGAAAACAAGAAAGAATTTTGAATCTGACTATAGTAAATTTCCCAGACCAAAGCATGGGCTTGCTTATTGATTCAAAGTGCTTTCAGCCAAGCTTTTAGGTTACATTCACAAGTCACCCTTGTCTCCTCTCTCCTTTCTCTCAGAAGAGTCCTACATAGTGAATAAATGAAGACCAATTAGACCAAAATAATACTTTCATTTGGCTCTTTGGAGAGGGAGCTATTTTTAAATGGTAATTGACTTTTTGTGTGTGTGTGCTTTGTTCAGCTTCTATGGAGCCCATCTAACAGCTGAGGCAGAGCAGTGTGTGTCTGGACACCAAGCTAAGGTCATCTAGGGTTTGCTTTCTCATGGGCTAGTTTCACATAGAGAAGAAAAATGGACTTTGGAGTCAAATGCACCTGGATTATGCTCTAGCTCAGCATTTTACTGGTTGAGGCCTTAGGCAAGTCACTTAACCTCTAGAACCTCAGTTTCTTCATTTGTATGAATGCAGTGATCATGCCTTTTAGAGTGTTTGTAAGAGTTAGAGATAATTGGATGTGATACATTTTGCACAGTGTATTAGTTGCTTTTGTTGCTGGAACAAGCTACCATAAACTTAGTGGTTTAAAACAACATACATTAGTGCTGGAGGACAGAAGTCCAAACTAGGTCTTTGTTGTTGTTCAATCCCGTTCTTTGTCGTTGTTCAGTCCTGTCCGACTCTTTGTGATCCCGTGGACTGCAGCACGCCAGACTTCCCTCCCCTTCACCATCTCCTGGTGCTTGCTCAAACTCATGTCTGTTGAGTCTATTGAGTTGGACACGAATTTTCCAACTCAAGTAGGTCTTACTAGGATAAAATTATGTGTCAACAGGACTGCCTTCCTTTCTAGGGTCTCTAAAAGAGAATCTAGATTTTTGTTTGTTTGCCTTTTTTTTTTTTTTTTGACTTCTAGAGGCTACATGCATTCTTTTGTCCTTGGTTCTTCTCCCATCTTCCAAACTAGCAATGCCTGGGTGATACTGACTTTTCTACCTCCCTCTTCTGCAATCAAAGTATCTTTGATTGCATTGTGCCCACTCAGATAATCCAGGATAACTTCCCTATTTAAAAAAAAAATTTTTTTAATGTGGACCATCTTTAAAAAGCCTGTATTAAATTTGTCAGAATACTCCTTCTACTTTATATTTTGATTTTTGGCGTGGGGTCTTAGGGCCCTGAACAGGGATCAGACCTGTACCTGCTGCCTTGGAACATGTGGTCTTAACCACTGGACTGCCAGCAAAGTCCCCAGTCTCCCTATTTTAATGTTAGATGATTTTGATGAAAATGCTGATCCTGATAAAAGTGCCCGGAGATGACAAAGGGAGTTCTTGGTAATGCTCTTCCAGAAGATGATGTCTCCACAACTACAAATAATGCCAGTACCCTTTGGCCTTATAGGAAAACAAGGCAGTGAGGAGTTAGCCTGCTCTGTCTCCACTGCAAATGGAATAAAAGAGAATAATCCTATGTCCTGGGTGTTGATCAGTAATAAGGAAAGCATTCTGACCAACATTCCACCCTGGAACACTATGACCAAGGAGATTGTGCAGCTATGTCTCTGGAGGTCTCATCAGCTTGGGATGGTTTAGGTGTGGCTCTGCACAATGACAGGCAGATGGCTGAGTGGCCACCCAACTCCTTTCTTCCTTTATGAATCAGTGAATTTCCTCTCCTTCTCTGTCTCTCTCCTAGGTGGGGTTTGCATTATTGCTCCCATAGGTCTCTCCAGAGCACTCAAGCGACTGAAAACATCTGTTATCACTGTCAAAAATGGATGTATCCCCCATGAACCAGAGGTGCTCTAGCTTCATACTGTATTTAGTATTAGTATTAGTATTAGTCGTCCTGTCGTGCCCAACTCTTTGCGACCCCATGGACTGCAGCCCACCAGGTTCCATTGTCCATGAGATTTTCCAGGCAAGGATACTGGAGTGGGTTGCCATTTCCTTCTCCATCATACTGTATTTGGGGAAAGCAATTTATTAATGTCACCAGCACTCTTTCTAATTATTCTATAAGGAAAGCCTGATTTCAGCGTCTTTTCTCTCATATCTGTATGTGCTCATTCTTACTGCTTTTATTTCCCCTCACTTGTTTTTGGCTTCTGTTCTTATAATTTGAACTGACTTCTATGACTATCTTTTTTTCTGGACTAGTTATTTCTTCATCCTTTGATTAAGTCAATATCAATATGTTTTCTCAAAATAATTTAATGATAATTCTTTTATAAGAGCAAACAACAACCCCTCCAGGTTAATATTTTTCCAATTTGATTTGCATAAAGAGAATCTGCTTGAATTTTGCATAAGGCATGTAGCAAAGAGCAATCCACAGGATCCAAAAAACTCAGATAATTGTCTCTTTTCTCAAGAAATCTACTCATTAGTAAGTATAAGAACTGTTTTTATTTACATTTTCCCCACAGTTTTCCTCCTTAGTTCCTCTACATTTCTGTGTTGCTAATGCCTACTATTGGTGGAAGGGAGGGTAGAAAGAAGAAATTAATGATTGTTGATTTACATTGTAACCAAACTGACCCTCTTTGGAAATACAAACTGTCCCTCCTGTTGCACCATAGAAGATAAAAGTTGCTGCTCTACCGGTAACAAGAAAAAGGAGAAAGGGGAAGAATATCCCATCTGTAAAGTTATCCTCTCTCTTCTACTTGAGAGCAGGGACAGTAGCTGACAGAGACCTCTTCAATGTGCATATTTAATAAGCAATGGCAGTTCAATAAATACGTTGATGTGCTATGCTAAGTTGCTTCAGCTGTGTCCGACTCTGCAGCTCTGGATTGTAGCCCACCAGGATCCTCTGTCCATGGGATTTTCCAGGCAAGAATATTGGAGTGGGTTGCCATGCCCTTCTCCAAGGGATATTTCCAACCCAGGGATCAAACCCCTGACTCTTAACGTCTTCTGCACTGGCAAGTGGGTTCTTTACCACTAGTGCCACCTGGGAAGCCCAAATATGTTGATATTTAAGTACATAAAATAATGTTTTAATTTCAACCCACAGGAGTCATTTCAGGGACTTTGCCTTGGAAAGTCTATATTCCTTCCTCCTTTTCCTGGCAATTTGTTTTTTCCAGTCTTCTTGAAATTCAGCTAGAATTTACTCAAGTTCTACTTTCTAGTCTTATTACATTTGACCATTTCATGTTCCCAGTTTCTGGACTTAAGGTGGCAGATAGTAGAGGAAGGGACTTGTGACTGCAATCATTCTGGTTGAACTTGCAAGGCAGTGAGGATTTTAGTGTGAAATTGCTGACTTTGGTGTTGGACTGACCTACCTTCTAGTCTTAGCTCTGCCATTTATTCACTTTGTGGGAAATTTTCTTAAACAAGATGATCATAACAATTATCCAAACCAGTGTACTTTGAAGAGTTGATGGGGAGTATCATCAATCATTATGCCAGGGCAACAAGTGTAAATCAGGATAGTCTTGGCCAAACCTGGATTCTTGGTCATCTTATTGTTAGCAGTATAAGCTTTTTCCTCTGTAAAATGTGTAGGAAAAATGTAAGAATTTGAAAAACATCCATCACATAAGCTGTTGTAAGGATTCAATGAGGCAATGAATAAAGGGTTCTTAGCACAGGACCTAGATGCTAAGAGTCAGTAAATGTTAGTTACTGAACTAACTATACATGTACAACTTTTCATGTTTCTCAGGAAATGTGGAGTGTTTAATACTATCAATAATTACTATTTCTCACTTATTTATCATATGGCGCTCACTAAGAGATCTATTATTTCTTGGAACAAGGGTGCTTTTTTTTCCTGTTTCCTTTAAATATGATATAGAAGTCTCACCATCCTAACCCCTTGACTTGGATGAATTAATTTATTTTTTGTTAAATCCATTTCACTAGAATGCTACTTTCTCTTCTTGGGTTAGATACAAAGAATATAGAGGAGGCATAGCAATTATGAGTTGCAGTTTAGAGTGTTCTATTGTAATTTAATCACCAGTGGAAAATTTTCTCCTTTATTAAAGTTTCCCAAGTAGAGATCTGCCTAGAAACTCCAGAAAATTTTGCATGGCCTTGTCAGTAGCTAGCTATGGGTTCAGGAGTCTTTTAATGTTTCTATTCTTACAATAAAAATGCTTGTATTTAAGATCAAAAACACGCCTCTGATGCTTTAGCTTTGTTTAGTAAGAAAACAAGAATTGGCAATATTGAAATGTTTTTAATACAACTGTGATATTAAAAAAAAAACCCAGCTTAATTGCATGGGAAGATAACAAAGAGGGGTAAATGCCTTGGAAAGTACTTCAAGTTCATTAGAGAAGGATTCTGAGAGTCCATCCCCAGAGTTGCTTGATGGATCCAATAAGTGTGTGCTTGTTTCTATTTTTGCAAGATATTATATTAGATCTTGTAGAAACCTCTGGACAAATGTTTTCTTGCTGCCATCAAGTTAATATGAATTATTGATGACTAATCTCTGTTAAGAGCTTCATAAACTACCTTCATTAATTCATCTATTCATCTATGTATCCATTGATCTGTGCTTCTGTTCAACAAGTCTTTGTTGAGCCTACTATTATGTACTAAGGTCAAAAGATTTAAGTAAGCCATATTTAGTCTTTACTTTTGTGGTAGGCTTGCAAAAAATGGTTCCAATTCCCCCACTCATCCCTCTTAGCTATATTACTTTAGAGTTCCTCTTCATGTTGACTCTGATCCCAGCCATGAAACTTGCTTTGGCCAATGAGTTGTTGATAAGCATAACATAAGCAAAAGTTGAAAGCAGCTGTGCAATCAGGCTTGTCTTCATTCTTACCCTTTTTGTCACTTTAATAATGTCTGTACTAGTTCATTGGATGATTAGAGACATTTGAGACAAAGATGAATTGGCCCAGTCATTCCAGCCAAGAGCATACTATATTGGCTGAAACTGAACTGAACCCCACACAATAGATCTCCATATACATGTGAGATTGTCCAAGTGAAACCAAAAGAACCACTCAGTCAAGCTCAGTCAAATTAGCAGAGTTGCCAAATCAACCATCTCAGAGGAATGAGTAAGAATCACTTATTGTTGTATGCCATTGGTGTGTTGTGGTTGGTTGTGTATCTGCCAACTGGATGTTCTCACAGATTCCACAATAATTTCTTTGCAAGAATGCAATAGCTGTTTTGAGGTATTTGCTTCTGGTGAGTTCATGCTTCTGAAAGACTTGGATTGAAATTCTAAAAATTTTGTGTATGTCTGTGAAACAGAGGAAGAGATTCATTCACTTATTTGTCATTTTCAGCTATTTGGGTGCTGACTCTATCAGACATAGTGATAGGCACTGGGAAATTTAAGGGAGAAATGTAAATAAGCCTATTAGTGCAGACTTCTTGCTTTAATGGAAGACACTCTAAATACTAAAATACTATTAGATTATTCATTTATTCATTCAATAAACACATGTTGAACACCCAGTATAGACAAAATAGTAGGCAAAATGGTTGGAGGTTATAAAGAAGTAGGTTCTTAAAGAGTTTATTATAATATCTAAAGCAGGATAACAGTACACAAAATTAATACAAATCAGAAGGAATTAAGTGCTCAAACTGAAGTTCAAAGTATAGCTTAAGTGAAGAATGAGTAATAATTAATTCTCATTAGGAAAATCATGGAGTGCCTTAAGGATACCATGGAATTTAAGCTGGACTTTGAAAATTTTTGATAGTTCTATAAAATAAAGAATATCGAGTTGTGGCAGAGGGCTTCGATCAGTGGCTGTAAGATTTTGGGAAAGGTAAAGCTGAGGAAGAAGACAGCCTAGAAAAAATTAGAGTCTAGAGGCCTGAATCCTCTCCTTCGCAGTTCAATTCATTGGTTGTGTGACTCTCACCAATGAACTTAGCCAGTTTTTATTTTCTCATCTCAAAAATGAGTAAAGTGTTCTAGATTATCTGTATAGACATTTTTAGCTTTAAGAACCCCACACCCACAATAACCTGAGTAAATTACTCATTGTATATTTAAACACAATAAAGTAGCCAATATTTTCCATTAAAGACTGGCCAGCCTGGGCTCAGTTATTTTTGTCATATTTAAACTGATACAATTTGAAGATTTCATACATTTGAGTTATTCATACTTGAATATACTTCAATCTTAATGTGGCAAGCAGCATGGTGGAAATTCATCCTTGGAGTGACAGAATCATTGGTCAAAATGAAGGTAGGGCAGGGGGAATTAGTGGAGAGGTTTCATAAAAGAGTAGAGAGAACCAGACCAAAGTGGGTCCAAATACTGCTGCTATTGTCAGCAACGTAATTCTATGCAAGCCACTCCTCTCTGTCTTGATGTTCTCATCTACAAAGTGGGAATAATAATTCTGCTTCATAAGGTAAGGAGCAAAGAAGGTAATACATTCAATGTTAGTTATGAATAGTTCATTATAGAAAATATAGGAGTGAATAAGTGAGATTTCTGCATGAGGGTGTCCCTCCCCATACACATGAAATGTGTTCCTAAAAGACTGTACATGATTTGAATTTTTAAGACTCCTTCATATTTGAAGTGTGTCTACTTAACAAATTTTACAAGTCCCTGCTGTGATTCTTCTTACTAAACAATTGTTTCTTAGATTACATGAAATTTGAATTTATAAAGCAGGTAATTATTTTCTTCAGGAATGGATTCTAGAACTAGGCTGAATGTGAACTAAACTGCTAGTTGCCCCTGCATCCCTCACTTTTTCCTTCTTTCTTAATAAGATGCTGAGATGCCAGTGTGCATCACTGAGAAGCTTCATTGTGATACAAGTGGCCAGTGAAATACAAGCTGAAGGCAACAGGTAAGGCATCAAGAAGGGTCCATCTTGGACTTCCTTAAGACTCTGCTCTTCTAATGCAGAGGTCGTGGGTTCAATCCCCGGTTGGGGAATTCCCATATGTGGTGTAGCAAACAAAAAAGAAGTCCCTCTTTACTACTTACTCTTCCCTTTTTCTTGTTTAGGATAAAGATTGACTACTAGAAACCCAGAGACATTTTGTGGCTTTGCTAATGGAAGTCATTATGCTAAAGACAGGGGAACAGCTGAAGACGGAGTTGCAGCGCCTGAGCACTGCGCGGTTGCAGTACCAACCCTGGACCATCCAGCTTTAGACTTTCCTTTTTGTTTGAGTGTAGTAGCATACCTCATTTAAGCCTCTGTGTGTCTGTTCTCTGATATGAGCAGTTTGTTGTAGATTCTAACTGAGACACCTAGCAATATTGGTGGAATTATGAAGTTCACTGGGCTGAGGGTGGTGATGTCTGAATCAGAAACCACAGTAACAATCATGTTTGAGTAACACCGCAGCCCTCCCCCCAACCCCCACCCAAGCCCACCAAGCTCATTGTCTATGCAAATTCTCACAAGACTAACCAGTTGATGTTGACAGTGCTACTGTTTGTCAGTAAGACTTATCACACGTTCACTTAGATGCAGGGAAAGCATATAGGGAGGGCACCCTGTTTAAAGAACCAGGAATGTCTTCATTAAGGAGATGATGTGTGTGCTGAAAACTCAAGGAAAGCAGCAGTTAGCTACTGAGGTTGAAATGGAAGGGAGGGTGAGGTCAGAAGGAAAGGCATCCTGGGAAAAAGGAACAGCATTTGCAAGTGGGCAGAAGTGAAACTGGTCATTAAGGGAACTGCAAGTAGTATATGAATGAAACCTAGAGTCAGAGATAAGGGATAGGGAGTGGAGGGAGGTAGAAGACAGGGCCAGAAACTAGGTCGAGGAGCTGATCAGGTAGACATTTAAAATCACATTTAGGCATTTTGCTCTATCCTAAAAGGAATGAGCTTCCATTTTTGAAAGGCAATTGTGACAGCAAGGAGGAGAAAGGATGGGGCAGGCTTGAGTCGGTTGTTTCATTGAACCAAGTGAGAGATGATAGTTACACTAAAGGATGGGATTAGAAATATAGAGAGTAGACAGACGCAGGAAACCACATGGGTTAGAACCAGTAGGACCTGATGAATGATTGGCCTAGTGCCAAGGAAGGTGTGCAGGTTTCTGGTTTGGGATCTGTGTTAGTGCAAATCTGAAAATCTCATGGATGGCATATTTGCTGCTTCTTGTAAGAATCCTAAATGTCTGCTTCCTATTTAAAAATGAGCTTGGTTGCAATTGGCTTAGTGAAAATTAAATTTTATTGATAAGAAGGGTAAGCCATCTGGCTGTTCTCTGACTGGTTGATATCTATATCCCTGGGTATAATAAAGATGTAACCTCTTGCCACAGGAAGCTATTACCTGATATTATTTATTTCCTGATAAAAAGGAGCAAATCATGCCTGGACATCTGTGGAAAATGAGTTTCTAATAAAGCTAAGGTAGTTAATGTCTAAATGGGAGTTTCTCCTGTGATGATAAATGTCTGCGTTGTTGAAATAGTTTCCATAAAACTCAGTAGGTAAGAGGGTAGAGATATTGTGTAATTGTCAATGAGGCAATAAAAGGATGTTTGTTTATGGGGTTTATAATCAACAGTGAACTCTAACTCTTATGAAAAATGAAAATGTTTTCATGTACCAATTCAGCAATAGAAGGTTCTGTTCCAGAAAAAAATTACATTTTAATATGTATTTAGTATAACATCCAATGGATAATAGAAAAAAAGTGTGGAGAGAAAAATAGCAAACTGTGACCATGTGTGGGAATGCAGTGTTAATAGCTCTTAGAACAAATAATACCATATTGCTGACCATTCAGTGTACACAAAGGACTATTTTTTTCTAATTGTTCTGTGAAATTTTTGGTTATAAAATCCTTCACTGTCAGATTGCTCTCTATACTGGTGGGCTGCTGGAATGTGGCAGCAAGGGGAAAAGTATCCCTTCACTTTGTCTACCTGGTTCTCTTTTTTTTTTTTTTTTTTGCCTAAACACCTTGATGAAAAAAAAATTCACTGATGTTCTGGTATTGGATGTAACAGAACCCACAAGACCAGTATGCTATAGATGAATATGTCACACTCAATTGTCCTTGTCTCAGGCTCTTCTTCTATCTTCAGGTTGGGTGCTGGCGAGCCTCTAGACTCTAGAGGGTCTTGGTGGTCCCTGGGCTACAGTGGGTTCTGTGGTTATCCTTCACTGCCTATGAGCAGGCAACTGCAGGGGTTCCTCATTTTGAAGATGGTTATCTAGATCCAAGTTGCATTAGTCACACTCAGAGAGACCCCAATATATAATGTCTCACGTAAGCCTGAAGTTTACTTTTGGTTTATGTAACAGTTCAGAGGTAAAGATAAGGCTGGGGTAGGTAGATGATTCTGCTCCACCAGTTCTGTCGGGTCTAATTTTTCCTCTAACTTGTTGCTTTGCCTTTCCTTGGACTAATGTCTTCGGTCGGCTAATCTAAGCCAGGCCATAAGCATCATATCCTCTTTCCAGCCCATGAAAGAGGGAAGGAGGGATTGAGCGCCCTTTGAAAAAGTATAACACAGAAGTTGCTCATCTAGGATATAACACAGAAGTTGCTCATCCCATTGGTCAGAATAACATCATGTGATCACACCTACCTTCAAGGGAATCTGGAAAATAAAGCCTCCAATTGGGCAGTCAAGTACTCAGCTAAAACTCAGATTTTGTAGTGCTAACAGGAAATAGGGAAAATGGTGATGTTGCAGAGGGCATATGGTAGTCTCTGCCACACAGTCTTTTGGATCTGCTTTAGTGATTGCTCTCTTTCTCTGGAATCAGTTTCATTTTATGGGGTGTTTGGGCAGGGGCCCTTACATCTTATTGATGATGCCCAGATGGTGACTGTTCATTGCTGAGAGAGAAGCCATTGGAAATTACATATTTCAAATGTCATGTTCAAACTGATACAATTTGAATATTTCATACATTTCAGTTATTCATACATGAATACACTTCAGTCTTAATGTAACAAGCTCAACATGGTGATAATTACATTGTCTAGTATATTTACCATGCTTTCTTAAACTAAATCCAAGGGAAACCTGAATATATGTTAAGGATTTTCCTGTCTTGTTCCATAAACCTGTCGCTGGAATGTGGCAATTAAGATTTGCTACCAAAAAATAAATGACAACATTTGAAACTGAATGTGGTGTAGTGTTTATTTACATCCTAAAGGAAATATACTAGGAACACATTTGTATCTCAAAATAGAAAGTTTTGTTTCTATGCTGTGAAATACACCTGAGAGAATTTGGAGTTTTGTTTTCTTCTACAATGTTAAAATGGCATTTTTCTGTAGGGCTATTGTGACGATCCTTGATGAGCTGGGGCTGGTAAATTGAGAGGGCTGTAGAGAAGGCAACGGCAACCCACTCCAGTACTCTTGCCTGGAAATCCCATGGTCGGAGGAGCCTGGTAGGCTGCAGTGCATGGGGTCGCTAGGAGTCGGACACGACCGAGCGACTTCCCTTTCACTTTTCACTTTCATGCATTGGAGAAGGACATGGCAACCCACTCCAGTGTTCTTGCCTGGAGAATCCCAGGGACGGGGAAGCCTGGTGGGCTGCCCTCTCTGGGGTCGCACAGAGTCGGACACGACTGAAGCGACTTAGCAGCAGCAGCAGCAGTCTTTGGAAGTTTAGGATTACCTGAGAGTCCAAAAAGAATCATTTGGGGTCATTCAAACTTTTCTCATAGCACTATTATCCACTTTATAGTTGTTCAGTCACTCAGTCATGTGCAACTCTTTGAGATCCTATGGACTGCAGCATGCCAGGCTTCCCTATCCTTCACTATCTCCCAGAGTTTTCTCAAACTTTTGTCCATTGAGTCGATGATGCCATCCAACCATCTCATCCTCTCTCACCCCATTCTCCTCCTGACCTCAATCATTACCAGAATCAGGGTCTTTTCCAATGAGTCGAATCTTTGTATCGGGTGGTCAGAGTACTGCAGCTTCAGTTTTAGCATCAGTCCTTCAATGAATATTCAGGATTGATTTCCTTTAGGATGGACTGGTTTGATCTCCTTGCTGTCCAAGGGACTCTCAAGTCTTCTCTAACACTACCGTTTGTAAACATCAATTCTTCAGTGCTCAGCCTTTTTTATGGTCCAATTCTCACATCTTTGTGTGACTACTGCAAAAACCATAGCTTTTACTGTATGCACCTTTGTCGGTAAAGTGATGTCTCTGCTTTTTTTTCTTTTCTTTCTTTGAATATGTTTTTAAACTTATTTGTTTTTTTATTGAAGGATAATTGCTTTACAGAAGTTTGCTGTTTTCTGTCAAACCTCAACATGAATCAGCCATCAGTTCAGTTCAGTTCAGTTCAGTAGCTCAGTTGTGTCCAACTCCTTGTGACCCCATGAATCACAGCACGCCAGGCCTCCCTGTCCATCACCAACTCCCAGAGTTTACTCAAACTCATGTCCATCGAGTCGGTGATGCCATCCAGCCATCTCATCCTCTGTCGTCCCCTTCTCCTCCTGCCCCCAATCCCTCCCAGCATCAGGGTCTTTTCCAATGAGTCAGCTCTTCTCATCAGGTGGCCAAAGTATTGGAGTTTCAGCTTTAGCATCAGTCCTTCCAATGAACACCCAGGACTGATCTCCTTTAGGATGGACTGGTTGGATCTCCTTGCAGTCCAAGGGACTCTCAAGAGTCTTCTCCAACACCACAGTTCAAAAGCATCAATTCTTCGGTGCTCAGCCTTCTTCACAGTCCAACTCTCACATCCATACATGACCACTGGAAAAACCATAGCCTTGACTAGACAGACCTTTGTTGGCAAAGTAATGTCTCTGCTTTTTAATATGCTGTCTGTTCAGTTCAGTTCAGTCGCTCAGGGGTGTCCGACTCTTTGCGATCCCATGAATTGCAGCATGCCAGGCCTCCCTGTCCATCACCAACTCCCTGAGTTCACTCAGACTCGTGTCCATTGAGTCCGTGATGCCATCCAGCCATCTCATCCTCAGTCGTCCCCTTCTCCTCCTGCCCCCAATCCCTCCCAGCATCAAAATCTTTTCCAATGAGTCAACTCTTCACATGAGGTGGCCAAAGTACTGGAGTTTCAGCTTTAGCATCATTCCTTCCAAAGAAATCCCAGGGCTGATCTCCTTCAAAATGGACTGGTTGGATCTCCTTGCAGTCCAAGGGACTCTCAAGAGTCTTCTCCAACACCACAGTTCAAAAGCATCAATTCTTCGGCGCTCAGCCTTCTTCACAGTCCAACTCTCACGTCCATACATGACTACTGGAAAAACTATAGCCTTGACTAGACGGACCTTAGTCGGCAAAGTATTGTCTCTGCTTTTGAATATGCTATCTAGGTTGGTCATAACTTTCCTTCCAAAGAGTAAGCATCTTTTAATTTCATGGCTGCAATCACCATCTGCAGTGATTTTGGAGCCCCCCCAAATAAGTCTGACACTGTTTCCACTGTTTCCCCATCTATTTCCCATGAAGTGATGGGACCAGATGCCATGATCTTCGTTTTCTGAATGTTGAACTTTAAGCCACCTTTTTCACTCTCCTCTTTCACTTTCATCAAGAGGCTTTTTAGCTCCTCTTCACTTTCTGCCATCAGGTATACATATATCCCCTCCCTTTTGAACCTCCCTCCCATTTTCCTCCCCATCCCACATCTCTAGGTTGATACAGAGCCCCTGTTTGAGTTTTCTGAGCCATACAGCAAATTCCCATTGGCTATCTATTTTACATATGGTAATATAAGTTTCCACGTTACTCTAGGTTGATACAGAGCCCCTGTTTGAGTTTCCTGAGCCATACAGCAAATTCCCATTGGCTATCTATTTTACATATGGTAATATAAGTTTCCACGTTACTCTTTCCATACATCTCACCCTCTCCTCCCCTCTCCCCGTGTCCATAAGTCTATTCTCTATGTCTGTTTCTCCATTGTTGCCTGTAAATAAGTTCTTCAGTACCATTTTTCTAGATTCTGTTTATATGCGTTAGAATACAATATTTATCTTTCTCTTTCTGACTTACTTAACTCTGTGTAATAGGTTCTAGGTTCATCCACCTCATTAAAACTGACTCAAATGTGTTCCTTTTTATGGCTGAGTAACATTCCATCATGTATATGTACGAGAACTTCTTTATCCACTTATCTGTCAATGGACATCTAGGTTGCTTCCAGCTATTGTAAACAGTGCTGCAGTGAAAAGTGGAATGCATGTGTCTCCTTCCATTTTTGTTTCCCCAGGGTATGTGCCTAGGAGAGGGATTGCTGGGTTATATGGTGGTTTTATTCCTAGTTTCTGCTTTTTCATAAGCTGTCTAGTTTTGTCATAGTTTTTCCTCCAAGGAATGAGTAGTATCACTTCTCTTTCCCTCCAACAGACTCTGAACTCCTTGTGGAAGAACTTTATCATCTCCCACCCTGTGACTCCTGAGTGAGCTTAGTGTATACGTGACCCAAAGTATGGGCTGTTAAAAAGGCAGAGTGAGGATGAGGGAGAAAGACGGGGGGCTGTAGCCCTAAGCAGGAGTTGTAACCTCTCTCAGCGTATCAGGCAAAGGGAGGAGCAGATTGGCCTGGATAATAAGGTCCGGGAAGTTCCTGTCTGAGGGCTCTGTCTTCTCTGTGGGTTGTGGGAAGCTATCTGTCTTCAGCTGAGAGTGGCTGGGGGCAGGGAGGTCAAGAGTTTTAGGAGAGTAGGAAACTGAGAAATGGTTACTTGGGAAACATGAGCGATGGCTGATGGGAAAGTAGAGGGGGTTGCCTGCCAGCATTAGAATCTCTTTCACTTCAGTCCCATCTATTTACAACCCTCTTTTCCCCCTATTGTCTCTTCCCCTTCACTGTCTAAAAATGCTCACAGGCGTGCACCTTAAGCACATAAAACCCTCCCACAGCCTCAAATCCCTCTCTAACAATTGCCTTTCCCTTCCTTCTCTTCAAGGACGAACTCCTAGAAGAGGTGCTCCTCTCAATTCTCTAGCACCTCCCTTTTATCCCGCCCCCACTGACTCCTTTCCATTTCCTTTCTTGGAATCATTCTCAAGAAATCTGAGTGATACCCTTGTTGCTAAATGTGATGCAGACTTGAGGTCCTTGTTCATTTATTTACAGAGTAGCTTTTAACTGCTCCTTCCCTGGTGGCTCAGGTGGTGAAGTGTCTGCCTACAATGCAGGAGACCTGGGTTCAATCCCTGGGTTGGGAAGATCCCCTGGAGAAGGAAATAGCAACCCACTCCAGTACTCTTGCCTGGAAAACCCCATGGACAGAGGAGCCTGGTAGGCTACAGACCACGGAGTCGCAAAGAGTCAGACACAACTGAGCAACTTCACTTTCACTTTCCTTCTTGAAATAGTCCCTTTTATTGCTTTGAAAATGTTTCTGTGTCTCCTAATTTTTTTAGCCACCTTTTCAATATTGCTAAGTCTCTTCAGTCGTGTCCAACTCTTTGTGACCCCATGGACTGTAGCCCGTCAGGCTCCTCTGTCCATGGGATTCTCAAGGAAGAATACAGGAGTGGATTGCCATTTCCTTCTTCAGGGGATATTCTCAACCCAGGGACTGAACCTTCTTCTCTTATGTCTCCTGCATTGGGAAGCAGGTTCTTTACCACTATCACCACCTGGGGTTACTCTTCTTCTACCTGTTTCTTAATGTTGGTGCACCTCTCCCCAGGGTTTTGTCCTGGGGCTTCTATTCCTTACACTATCTTGCTGCTTAATCTTACTTGCTCCCATGTCTTCATTATATCTTAATGTTAATGAGTGCCTAACTCACATCTTCAGCTCCCATATTTCCCATTAGCTCTAGATCCATGTATCCCCAGATACTTCCTGGACTCTATAGTTCACATTCTATAGAAACCTAAACATCCACAACTCAACTCATTGCCATCCCCTTGATACCTGCTCCTTCCCCGATGTTCTCTAGTTTAGTCAGTGGCATCTCCACCCATTTGGCAGACAAGTCAAATGTCAGGACATTATCCTTACCTGTTAGTTCTCCATCACCATCATTTTACTTCTTCAAAATCTCTCTCAAAATACAACTAAATACTACTACTACCCTAGGCTAGCCACCAAGTCCCCTTGCCTAGATTACTTCTTTTATACTTACAAAAAATTAACATTTATTTTTTGGCCATGCCACATGGCATGCAGGACGTTAGCTCCCGCAACCAGGGATTGAACCCATGCCAACTGCACTGGAAGCCCAGAGTCTTAACCACTGAACTGCCTGGAAGTCCCTAAATTGGTCTCTTTATTTGCAGTCCATCACCTCTCTAACCCAAGCCTCCAAACTGCAGCCAGAGTGTCCTTTCTGAATGCAAAGTTTTATCATTTTCTCCCCTGCCTTCAATTTTAAAAAGATATGCCCTTTCCTCTATGAAGTTCACACTTTCACGAGGCTTATAGCCGTGTATGACTCCTGACTGTTTACCTCCCTGGCTTTATCTTTGACCACCCCTCTCTCTGGGTTTCTAGGACACATCCAGACTGACCTCTTTTTCGTTTCTTTAGTATATGTTTTCTCTTATCTCAATGAGATGCTTTTTCTCTCTGGAACTCCCTGTTCTCCTTCTTGGATGACATTCACTCACTCACTTCACACACATTTTCTTAATGCTTCAATAGTATTAGTGAGGCTTTGTACTAGGCATTAAGGATATGGTAGTAATTAAAACAGAGAAGTCCTTGGTCACTGATATCATGACTGGTGCTGTTCTAATCAGGTTTTTTGGTCATCTGTCACAGCAGGCATACAACTAGAGTTCCTCTGTGAATTCCTCAGGGAAACCCCAAAGGAAACATTCCACCGCATCATTCCCTAGAGAAGGATACTACTGGGTGACTCACCAAACCAAAAGAAAAGCTAAATGATGATGCTTCAGAGGAACAATGCCAAGAAAGCTCTAGAATCTCAGGGTCAGGAACCCTTGTGTTGTTTCTTGTGGTGTCAGCATTGTTTTAGCTAACTTCTAAAAATAGGAATATGACAGAGGGTGACTTCTGTGTGTTCCCTTAACTAAGATTCAAATTCCTGGGAGAGGAATCTGATTGACTTAGCTATGGTCAAGTATCTACACCTAGAGATTGGATAATATGTCTGGCAACTAGAGGCACAATGACCTTTGTTATGGTATTCTAGATGGGAGATGATGGTAACTTAGATTATGATAGCAGTGGAAATGGAGAAAAATGGATGGATTCAGGATATGTTGATAGGCAGAGGCTGATGTTTTGTGAACTGGTTGTCAAGGTAGAGGGAAAAAGAATCATAGATGATACACAGATTTTTAGGTTTAAGCAGCTAATGGAAGATAATGTCATTTGCCGAGATTGGAAGATTGGGGGAGGAAGGAGATTTGGGTTGGTAGCATCTGGAATTAGAGAGGAGATTGTGAGTCTATTTTGGTCATAATACATGTGAGATGCTTAATCAGCCATTGGATATGAAGCTGAAGCTCAATAGAGCAGTCAGATCTAGAGAAAAAATATGAGAGTCTTTACCATATAGGTGCTATTTAAAGGCATGAGTTTAGGTTTGATAATTTATGGATACATGGCATAAGTTAAGGCTCTAGGACTGAATCCTGGGGCACAGCTGTGCTTAGAGATTGTAATAGAGGAGGAAGAGTCAGCAAAGGAGTTTGAGAAGGGAGACCAGCAAGGTAAATGGAAAAATGGAATTTTCCACCATTGTCACAGAAGCCAGATCTTATTTGCAGTAACAGATCTTCTCTGTATGGATGTCTGTTCATTCTTGAAATGCATAATCTGCTTTAGTCACCCCCCAGTGGATTCACTGACGCTCTCCCTACATATCCTGATATACCCGGTTTAACCCATCACTATTACAGATTTTATGGCGAGATCATCCAAACCAGATGGGCTGTGTGTCATCACTAACAGCCTTGACCGCATGCTGTCTCTCTGTTTCATGGCGCTTATTTTTTATTTTCTTTTACAGGCTATAACCTGTCCAGTTAATACAGTTCTTTGTTTATGGGAGAATTTCCTATGTCTTATGCCCATTGTGGCCATGTGCTTTCCACTGTTGACTGCTCATGTCTGTACTCTGGTTAGAAGTTTTTATAGGTCAATGGAGTATTAGAGCTAGATGGAGGCTAAGCAATCCTATAATACCAACCCCTGTTTAAAAAAAAAAATCACAACTTATTTATCAATTACCCCATTAATGGACAATCGTGTTGTTTTGACTTTTCCATTACTACTGGTAATGCTTTCATAGGCATCTTTGTTCACCTTCCTTTGTGCACATGTTTGAGAGTTTCCTAAGGGTATATACTTTATTTTTTAAAGAATTTATTTAGTTCAAGTATAGTTGATTTAAAATGTTGTATTAATTTCTGCTGTACTGCAAAGTGATGCAGTTATACATACATATATATTTTTTTATATATTCCTTTCCCTCATGGTTTATCACAGAATATTGAATACTGTTTCCTGTGCTACACAGTAGGAACTTGTTTATACATTGCATATATGAAATAGCTTGTGTCTGCTGATCCCAGGCTCCCAGTCCATCTTCCTCCACTGCTGCCCCCCACACCTGGCAAGCACAAGTCTGTACTCTATGTCTACGAATCTGTCTCATAGACATGTTCTTTTGTGTCATATTTTAGATTCCACATAGAAGTGATATCATATACCAACCCTTCAATTTTAAGATGAGAAAGCTGAGACCTTGAAGTGGTCATTCTGTCCAAAGAGATGCGAAGATGATGTTTTAGCATCATCTACTAGGGTGATCAGTAAAACGAGTTATTATTTTGTATATCTTAAATATATTGAATAAATCCATAAATGTCAGAGCAAGGGAGACCTTAGTGTCCAGGGGTTGAGGCAAAGAAGGTGGTTGTGTAGAGAAATTGATAGCAACAGTTCTGCCTCTTAAACAGTTTTATCATTCAACCCCATGAATGATATTGTGAAAGTTCGTTATGGATAATAGCATGCCATACAAAGGTAAGGTTATATTTTTTTCTCCAGATAAGCCAGGTAAGTATTGGTCAGTTTTCTCAAAAATCACTTCTGCTTCAGGAAGAAGTTTATCTTATGCCTTAATACCCCTCTGGGTTCCGATTTCTTAGCTCTTGTGAGCTGACTAGCATTTACATACCAACAAGCCCTCTAGTGAACTTTAGCAAGAACCCTTGAAGTTCACCCCACAGTTTGGAATGGACCAAGGGACTGGTGCTCGCTTTCCTGTATAGGCTGTCTATAAGGGACCAGACAGCTTTTGGGCTTCCCAGGTGGCGCAGTGGCAAAGAATCTGCCTCCAGTGCAGCAGACACAGGAGACCTGGGTTCAATCCCTGAGTCAGGAAGATTCCCCTGGGGGAGGAAATGGCATTCCATTCTAGCATTCTTTCTTTTTTTTTCTTTTATTTATTTATTTAATTTTTTTTTTTTTTTTTACTTTACAATTCTGTATTGGTTTTGCCATACATTGACATGAATCCACCACAGGTGTACATGCATTCCCAAACATGAACCCCCCTCCCCATTCTAGCATTCTTGCCTGGAAAATCTCATGGACAGGAGGGCTTGGCAGGCTAAAGTTCATGCGCTCGCAAGGAGTCAGGTACGACTGAGTGAGAAGGGACCAGAGGGCGCCTGAGGGTGGGAAGCCAGGCTGGATGATAAGCTTAGCCCAGAGCAAGCTCTGAAATGAAGCTGGACCATTGCAAATCTTCTAGGAGGTGCAAGAATATTATAGGTAACCCCAACCAAAGACTGATAGAACATACCATTAAATAAGTAGAAGAGAATAACACATACTTGAGATGAAGACAAATGCATTTTTGCTTGATTTTATTTTCTCATTTTTCCTTAGGGGGTCAAGTGGCCCAGGAGTCCCACCAGTGGAATTGCTATTAATCATGATCATTTACCTTCCCAAGAGGAAAAAATAAAGTTAACGTGTGCAAGCCATTTTTTCTAAAATTCTGATACATTGGGAAAACGTAGCTTTATTCTCCCAAGTAATTACCAACTACAGAAGGAGAGAAAAAACTTATAATCACAAACGTAATGTCAGACTTTTTGGCACTTTTATTTAGGACATGTATTCAGCCTGAAAAAAATTTTTTTTTAGGTTTCTATTTCAAATTTGTTCCAGAGAAAGCTTTTCACTTTCCCTCCCATGACACGGAATCTTAATATAAAACACACAAGGGCTACTGGGTAGAAAAAGAATGGAATCAGACAGGAATTTAGGGATCTACAATTACAATGAATATGACTCAGTGGACAAAGTAAGGATGATTTCTAAATATATCCCTCAGCCTTGCCCCCTACACCTTCTCCACCCCACCAGCTTCCTGTGTACAGATGTTGTTAAGTATTCTGGGTCTGAAGGACAGATGGGGTTTGGGGGGAGTGGTCTTGCCTAAAGACCAATGAAAGTTGGACCTTCAGTTAGAGCAATGGGGTACACACCAACCAAGGCCAAGCGCATCTTCCTGTTCCTTCTCCCCCTTTCTCCTTGGTATACACATTGCGAATTTAACTGTCCAATGTTAAGAAAAATGCTCAGTGAAGTTCTCATTCTAAAAAAAGTCTGATAAAAGCTGCATGTGATCATCTATACTCTGAACAATTCAAGTCCTGTATGTCCCACTAATACCTCTACTTGTAGAACAAACTTGAGCCTTTTTCTCTTTCTCCTTCTCCATTTAATCGATTCTCCACTTGTTCCTCACAAGAATCAAAAATGGATTTTAGGTTGCCTGTAATAATTTGTGAAATATAAAATATAACAAGAAATAGAGGAGGAAATTGGGGTGAAAGGGAAGTTGGATTGCAAAAAAGAGAGACAGCTAGGGATGAAGTTAACGTTTGGAAACACAAATGAAAATGTTCTCTTAAAAGCCTGAGGTTGGCTACAAACCCTGTCTTGACTTTTTGAGTCAAGGAGGAAATGGGATGAGTTGCAATAGTCATAGTGTCCAATAGTCAAAAATATAGAAGCTTCTCCTGAGAACTGACACTAGCTTTGCATGTTTTATTTAGATGGTACCCTACTTTTGACCATTTTTGCTTCTCTATTATGTAATATGCCAAAACAGGAAGGTGGAATAAGATCTACGTTATAGGCTGATTCGAGGCTGACTTCTTGATGTAGAAGCTGTTCCTAAATTAAGCGACAAAACGGAATTCATCCAGAGTGCTTTAAAAAAATACACACTCTTGGGGCCCATTCATGAAGACTGTGATTTTATGGGTATAGGGTAGAAAATGAGAAATATACATATATCTTTTTTTTCTCAAAGAGTTTCTGCTCCAGCAAGTCCAAAGACATATAGTTAGAAGCTGCTGATGTCAGCTGTGGTGGGGGCTGGGGGCATGTGGCATGTCAGGCTCTCTATGAAGCAGACTTGGGGCAAAGGTTTGCTACAGAATACTGGGAGATGCTCTTGCGATCGGCATTTGTGGTAGGTAGGTGAAGGAAGAAGGATACAGCAGAGAGAAAATTTGGGCCATGAGACAGTCACCAAGATCTCAGATGATTCCAAGGAGACCTCTGGATCTAGAATAGCTCTGCATAGCTGTCCAAATTAGGGTAAAGAAGATGGGCTTGCCTATTTCCTTGCTGATGAGTGAAGGAATGTGGCTACGCCCGGGGTCAGAGTGGGGTGTTATATCGGGTGTGGTGGTGCTCTTGGTAGAGGAGAGTCTCCAGGGAGAGACTCAGTTATGAGCTGGCAGTTGCAAACTCTCTTAGCTTCTGGGGGACTGAGTTCTTCAGTCCTGGAAAGAGGACCTGGGGTCAGCCCAAAGTGTCTGCTAGAACCTTCCTCTCAGGACATTCAGATCTACCTGATTAATGGACATCCTGGGAACAGCTCATTTGAGATTGCATGTCCCTCTTTTTCCAGGAGACACATACAAATAGAAGTTTAATTGAAGTAAACTGTAGTCCCTACTTCTATCTATTATTTCTAGGGAGGCCTTTTAAGCATCCCTATCCTTTTCTAAGGGCCACCCCCACCCTTGACTGCCTCTCTGACCTTGCTACTCATTGCAGTAATAGCACCCACTTTGCTGCAGATGACTAAGTGCCACTTGCTCCCTCTTCTTTATTTTTGGGTATCCAATGATCCCCATAACTATTGAGGAGGTCAGTTCTGTAATGATACCCCTGTTGTCAAGTGAGATCTATAGAGGTTGGTCACCATGGAGCTTCTTCACAATGTTACTGCTCTTTGCACCAGTGAATTCATTCTTGTTAAGTAGTATGCGTTCTAGGCCTTCTTGTGGATCAGAGTCATCTGGAGGGTTTTCTAGTTTTATCTGCTATACTCATTATTGCCCACTTTTCTGATGCTCTTAATCCTTCCTTTAACTTTACAGCACAGTGTTTCTACATCACT
Organism: Oryx dammah; assembly: GCF_014754425.2. Classification (NCBI taxonomy): domain Eukaryota; kingdom Metazoa; phylum Chordata; class Mammalia; order Artiodactyla; family Bovidae; genus Oryx; species Oryx dammah. Next base: position 40,658,083 of record NW_024070211.1, on the reverse strand, counting down.
TAGTGTAGGCCTTTGCTTCCTGAAAAACCTCCTAGTAACATATATTATCTCTGTCCAACTGAGTCCTGTTCAAGTGTTAAATTCCATACTTTTCTCATACCTATAAATTCTCCCTTATCTGCTTTTATGCTCTCCCCTCTTTCAACCCTAGCAATCAGTCTCACACATACTCTCCGGGTCTCTGTTAGTACATATTTCTCCAGAACCCATAGCTTCTTCAGCCTATGACCGCTTTCCTCCCTTAGCATGCCCAACTCTTCCCAGGCCAAATTTTGTTGTGATTTAATTCTAGTTATTTGACTGCCCAGAAGGGAGGTCAGGGAAGATGCTGAATAGAGTCCATGTTATCTTGTAAGAGTAGATTCCGTCTGCTTTGTCTTCCATCGGGGTGGGAGTCGGGGGAGAAGGAGCATGAGCCTTTAACAGGGAAAAGCAGGTCACTTCCATAGAGGGTTCAGGGGAATCTGGGGTCTCAGGATTGTTGACTGTATCAACCCAGATATTTCTATCTCAGATCTCAAGGTCCCATTTCTTCCTACTCAGAGTCTTGACCTTGGCATATCAGACCTGCCACGGATTTTGAATTATTGGGAAAGAGCGGCAAGGAGAGATAAGAAAGCCTTCCTCAGTGATCAATGCAAAGAAATAGAGGAAAACAACAGAATGCGAAAGACTAGAGATCTCTTCAAGAAAATTAGAGATACCAAGGGAACATTTCATGAAAAGATGGGCTCGATAAAGGACAGAAATGGTATGGACCTAACAGAAGCAGAAGATATTAAGAAGACATGGCAAGAATACACAGAAGAACTGTACAAAAAAGAGCTTCACAACCCAGATAATCATGATGGTGTGATCACTCACCTAGAGCCAGAATCCTGGAATGTGAAGTCAAGTGGGCCTTAGAAAGCATCACTACAAACAAAGCTAGTGAAGGTGATGGAATTCCAGTTGAGCTATTTCAAATCCTGGAAGATGATGCTGTGAAAGTGCTGCACTCAATATGCCAGCAAATTTGGAAAACTCATTAGTGGCCACAGGATGGGAAAAGGTCAGTTTTCATTCTAATCCTAAAGAAAGGCAATGCCAAAGAATGCTCAAACTACTACACAATTGCACTCATCTCACATGCTAGTAAAGTAATGCTCAAAATTCTCCAAGCCAGTCTTCAGCAATATGTGAACCACGAACTTCCAGATGTTCAAGCTGGTTTTAGAAAAGGCAGAGGAACCAGAGATCAAATTGCCAGCATCCACTGGATCATTGAAAAAAGCAAGAGAGTTCCAGAAAAACATCTATTTCTGCTTTATTGACTATGCCAAAGCCTTTGACTGTGTGGATCACAATAAACTGTAGAAAATTCTGAAAGAGGTGGGAATACCAGACCACCTGACCTGCCTCTTGAGAAACCTATATGCAAGTCAGGAAGCAACAGTTAGAACTGGACATGGAACAACAGACTGGTTCCAAATAGGAAAAGGAGTCTGTCAAGGCTGTATATTGTCACCTGCTTATTTAACTTCTATGTAGAGTACATCATGAGAAACTCTGGGCTGGAAGAAGCACAAGCTGGAATCAAGGTTGCTGGGAGAAATATCAATAACCTCAGATATGCAGGTGACACCACCCTTATGGCAGAAAGTGAAGAGAAACTAAAAAGCCTCTTGATGAAAGTGAAAGAGGAGAGTGAAAAAGTTGGCTTACAGCTCAACATTCAAAAAACGAAGATCATGGCATCTAGTCCCATCACTTTATGGGAAATAGATGGGCAAACAGTGGAAACAGTGTCAGACTTTATCTTTTGGGGCTCCAAAATCACTGCAGATGGTGATTGCAGCCATGAAATTAAAATACACTTGTTCTTTGGAGGTAGAGTTATGACCAAACTAGACAGCATATTAAAAAGCGGAGATATTACTTTGTCAACAAAGGTCCGTCTAGTCAAGGCTATGGTTTTTCCAGTAGTCACGTATGGATGTGAGAGGTGGACTGTGAAGAAAGCTGAGCGCTGAAGAATTGATGCTTTCGAACTGTGGTGTTGGAGAAGACTCTTGAGAGTCCCTTGGACTGCAAGGAGATCCAACCAGTCCACCCTAAAGGAGCTCAGTCCTGGGTGTTCATTGGAAAGACTGATGTTGAAGCTGAAACTCCAATACTTTGGCCACTTGATGCGAAGAGCTGACTCATTGGAAAAGACCCTGATGCTGGGAAAGATTGAGGGCAGGAGGAGAAAGGGACAACAGAGGATGAAATGGTTGGATGGCATCACAGACTCAATGGACATGAAACTGGGTAAACTTCATGAGTTGGTGATGGACAGGGAGGCCTGGTGTGCTGTGATTCATGGGGTCACAAAGAGTTGGACAAGATAAGTGACTGAACTGAACTGAATTGTGTTGGTTTCTGCCATATATCAGTGTGAATCAGCCATAGGTATACATATGTCCACTCCTCTTGAACCTTCCTTCCACCCCTCATTCCACTCCTCTAGGTTGTCCCAGAGCTCCCTCCATCATACAGTAAATTTCCATTGGCTATCTAATTTAACATATGGTAATGTATGAGTTTCAATGCTCCTCTCTCAGTCTATCCCACCCTCTCCTTCCCCCACTGTGTGCATAAATCTGTTCTCTACATGCTACATCCCTATTGCTGCTCTGCAAATAGGTTCATCAGTATATATTCCTAATATATGTGTTAATATATGATATTTGTCTTTCTCTTCCTGACTTACTTCACTATAGTTAATGGGCTCTAGGTTCATCCACCTTATTAGAACTGTGTCAAATGTGTTCCTTTTTATGGTTGAGTAATATTCCATGGTGTATATGTACAACTTCTTTATCCATTCATTTGTCTATGGACATCTAGTTTGCTTCCATGTCATCACTATTATAAATAATGATGTAATGAACATTGGAGCGCATGTGTCTTTTTCAATTATGCTTTCCTCAGGGTATATGCCCAGTAGGGGGATTGTTGGGTCATATGGTAGTTTTATTTCTAGTTTTTAAAGGAACTCTCCATACTGGTTTCCATAGTGGCTATATCAATTTGCATTTCCACCAACCATGCAAGAGGGTTGCTTTGGATAACTCTTGTGGGAAAGAGAAGGAATCAGGAGAGTGTAGAGTAAGATATGATACATTTGTGACCAAGACCCCAGCCAAGCCCATGGTTTGCTCTGGAGCTGGGGGTGTTTCTGCAATGTTATCCCCAATTAGGGCAGGAGATGTGCCTTTATATCTCTGACAGTCTTTAGACGTAGCCTGCTCCCGGGAGGGTGACGTGTGTTTAGGTTAGGAAGTTTTCTTTAACAAAACCAATCTCTACAGCAGGATTCAATATTGAGTTGTTGGCCATCCACACTCTTAGCACTTGTGATATCAGTGCTTCACTCTTGAAATGGTAGAGGCTTCTGGACAGTTCAGCAGAGTGTCCATTAGAGAAAGAAAAGCAAGTTGGAGCTTTGACCTCTAAGTCATTTACATAAAATAGATTAAGTCTGATTTGTTTGGTGCTATGCAGACAAATACAATATGTAGAATCATTTGAGACTGAGACTTAACACTAATGTGAATTTCGAGAGATGAAAGAGAAATTGTTGGATATGACTCCAATTATACAAATTTAAAAATTCCTCCTGATGGTGGTCTGTGTATTCTCGCCACCTTTTCTTAATATCTTCTGCTTCTGTTAAGTCCATACCATTTTTGTCCTTTATTGAGCCCATCTTTGCATGAAATGTTCCCTTGGTATCTCTACTTTTCTTGAAGAGATCTCTAGTCTTTCCCATTCTATTGTTTTCCTCTATTTCTTTGCATTGATTGCTGAGGAAGGCTTTCTTATCTCTCCTTGCTATTCTTTGGAACTCTGCATTCAAATGGGTATATCTTTCCTTTTCTCCTTTGCTTTTCACTTCTCTTCTTTTCACAGGTATTTGTAAGGCCTCCTCAGACAGCCATTTTGCTTTTTCGCTTTTCTTTTTCTAGGGGATGGTCTTGATTCCTGTCTCCTGTACAATGTCATGAACCTCTATCCACAGTTCATCAGGCACTCTGTCTATCAGATCTAGGTCCTTAAATCTATTTCTCACTTTCACTGTATAGTAATAAGGGATTTGATTCAGGTCATACCTGAATGGTCTAGTGGTTTTCTCCACTTTCTTCAATTTAAGTCTGAATTTTGCAATAAGGAGTTCATGATCTGAGCCACAGTCAGCTCCCAGTCTTGTTTTTGCTGACTGTATAGAGCTTCTCCATCTCTGGCTGCAAAGAATATAATCAGTCTGATTTCAGTGTCAACCATCTGGTGCTGTCCATGTGTAGAGTCTTCTTTGGTGTTGTTGGAAAAGGGTGTTTGCTATGACCAGTGCATTCTGTTGGCAGAACTCCATTAGCCTTTGCTTCATTTTGTACTCCAAGGCCAAATTTGCCTGTTACTCCAGGTGTTTCTTGACTTCCTATAATGAAGTCAAGTCCCCTATAATGAAAAGGACATCTTTTGGGGGTGTTAGTTCTAGAAGGTCTTGTAGGTCTTCATAGAACTGTTCAACTTCAGCTTCTTCAGTGTTACTGGTTGGGGCATAGACTTGGATTACCGTGATATTGAATGGTTTGCCTTGGAAACGAACAGAGATCATTCTGTTGTTTTTGAGATTGCATCCAAGTACTGCATTTCGGACTCTTCTGTTGACTATGATGGCTACTCTATTTCTTCTAAGGGATTTCTGCCACAGTAGTAGATATAATGGTCATCTGAGTTAAATTCACCCATATAACTTCATAGCAGATAGATGGGAAAACAGTGGAAACAGTGTCAGACTTTATTTTTCTGGGCTCCAGAATCACTGCAGATGGTGATTGGAGCCATGAAATTAAAAGACGCTTACTCCTTGGAAGGAAAGTTATGACCAACCTAGATAGCGTATTAAAAAGCAGAGACATTACTTTGCCAACAAAGGTCTGTCTAGTCAAGGCTGTGGTTTTTCCAGTAGTCATGTATGGATGTGAAAGTTGGACTATAAAGAAAGCTGAGCACCGAAGAATTGATGCTTTTGAACTGTGGTGTTGGAGAAGACTCTTGAGAGTCCCTTGGACTGCAAGGAGATTCAATCAGTCCATCCTAAAGGAGATCTGTCCTGGGTGTTCACTGGAAGGACTGATGTTGAAGCTGAAACTCCAATAATTTGGCCACCTGATGAGAAGAGCTGACTCATTGGAAAAGACCCTGATGCTGGGAAAGATTGAGGGCAGGAGGAGAAGGGGACGACAGGGGATAAGATGATTGGTTGGCATCACTGACTCAATGGCCGTGGGTTTGGGTGGACTCTGGGAGTTGGTGATGGACAGGGAGGCCTGGTGTGTTGCGGTTCATGGTATTGCAGAGTTGGACACGACTGAGCAACTGAACTGAACTGAACTGATGGTGGCCACCTCTTTGAAATTTTCCTTTTTTCTTAATCTTAGAGAGCCTGAGGTTATTAATTTCTGTTGGACATGAGTTTGGGCAAGCTCCTGAAGATGGCGAAGGACAGGGAAGCCTGGAATGCTGCAGTCCAGGGGGTCACAAAGAGTCAGACCTGACTGAGAACTGAACAGCAAATATCATGTAAGCACTGTAGTCCATGCTCTTACAGAATACTAGAATCAACAGATGTGTTGCTTATCTTCCAGGTAAGTGGATTGTAAGGCTATTCCCAGGCTTGATCAATTGTAAATCCTTCCACTGATTTAATGAGAGCTGAGTGGAGGGAGCAGGAGGGAGAGAAGGAAAAACAGCACCACATGATATATACGTATAAATTATAGTAGGCATCTCAATTTCAGAAATGTTAAAATATGCATAATTATGGTGTCCCTCAGTGCGGGGACAATACACTATGAGGCCGTGGTGAGTGCTATAATAAAATGACACAATTATAGAAAAAGCCAGAGAAAGAGAGACCATTCTAGAAATAATAGGAAAAGCCTCAGGGGAGAGGTAAAATTTGAGTAAGGCCTCGAAGAAAAAAAATATAGCACACTTAAGAACGCTTGTGATTCTATGGTTATTGACCTTTAAAACGTGTATTTATCTATTCAGCCTGGTCTAATCTAGTAGATAAAATCACATTTTATTGTTCCATTCTTTATTTTAGCTGAATCTTATAGTATATTAAATTTGTGGGGATCTAATTATTGATCCATTTACATTATATTGTTATTTGGCTATTTAAGTGATATTTGCATATCTATCATGTTATGGTGTCAGGAGACCTTACAGCAAAGAAAGCCTGTTAAAATATCAGCAGAGCAAATGGTGTTTACATTTGCTTTGCTACTTGTTAACATTTGCCAATTGAGCATTGTAATCTCTTAGTAACAACAAGGACAAAATAATGAATTTGTAGCTAGTATGACATAGTTTCTTAAAATTTGCAATAAAGCAGTGGATATAATGGAATTTCCAGTTACTATCACATTACATCTGTGAGTGGTAGAACCGGATAAGGAAGAAATAAAATTATGGGATGAAATCACAATATTTTGGCAAATCCTAAAACATTTTTGAATTAAAGTGCTTCTTTCTCCTACTTATAGAATTAATATGTGCTTATTATAAAAAATGCAGAAAATACAGAGAAGTGAAAATTAGGATGAATTATTCACCCATAATTCTTGTGAGGTAGGAACAGCAGCATGGCAATTGAAAGTAGAAATGATGCTGTGCAAAGTGATGTTTGAATATTATTATGGAAAATTAAGTCTCAGATTAAAACACACACACACTGCGTCCTATAATTCAAATCTGAAAATAAAACTCACTCCCTCCTCCTCCCTTTCTTTTTCGTTTTTGTTTTTTCCCAACCAACTAACCCCTAGTGAATAACATGATAATCCACTTTTCCAAGGCTAATAGAACAAGGAGCAAGAAAGGCTGCCATACCAACACGTGTGAGTTTTGAACATAACAGGAAATTCAGGATGAGTTCACAGCTGGTTCCACAGCACTATCATGAGAACTGTTGTTCTTCTCCAAAAGAAATGTCTGACATTGGCCCTGACACTTCAGAGTCATTTCAGAGCCCCCCCTTAGTTGCCATTGTTATGGTGATGTACAACATATAATAAGATTTGTTGATTTAGGAAAAACCACATCACATATAAAAACATCCATTTGTAACTATTTGACCAGTCTATCTTTAAAGGGATTTGACTGCATCTCCTAAATCTTTCTGAAACTAAATCTCTCTGGTGTTCATTGTGGGTCTGCTCTGTAAATCTTAATGCAAGGAGTAAAGATACAAATGGTCAGAGAATAGAAGCAGAATTTTGGGCAAAGCACCTATACAGTGAGTACTGAGGATATGACGTAGAACAAGAGCCATGTCCTGAAAGTAAGCTATATTATGGAGGCAGATGGTCAAATGAATATACATCATTCACCATAACTTGGTCTAAACTAATTACCTAAATGCAAGAAACAGATGTCTGGGTAGCTTCGTAAATGATATATGGGTGTCTTTACAGTGTAACCAAAATTATGGCAGCTATTAAAATGCTACTGATGCCCAAAAATAGAGGGAAAAGTATGTTAGATAGTATTTTATAATCATTTTTCCCTCTCAGGAATTCAAAGCCTCTTAGTGGCAGGAATATGACATGTGCATATTAGTAACCATAAAACAGGACTATTTGTGAGATCGCTTACTCTGCAAAGGTCGTTGAGGTACCTTTATTTAAATTATTGTTTTTATGGGCTAGATTGTATTCCTGTGACCTGAAAAATGCACCTCTGAAGGTTTCCAGTGCCCAGGCAGGATCTGTTCTGATAAACACTGAAACATTTACTATGTCCTTAAAAGGAAGCCAATGGGAAAAGTAAGACCTGACCTCAGAGAGACAAACTTAGGCTTCTTAAACTTCCAATTTAGCTTGGTCTCTGATGAATAAATACAGTGTTTATGAAAACCTATGCATGTCGTATCTGTGCACTTGTTCTAATTAGGGGGCTTTGTTTTGATCACATAGAAAACATTTAACAAGTAAGGTCTTCTAAGTGCTTTCTACTTTCCTTTATTTTCCCTTCTTATTAAGAAATGTATCTAACATCCAAAAAAGTATAGAGAGCAATATAACAAACACTGTTACTAACTATCAAGATTTAATAAATGCTGGTACTTTGCCATTTTAGTTCAAATCTTTTATGGGGAAGTGGTGGGGAGAAGAAAGCACTCTGAATAGAGCTGGGAAGGACTTTTCCAAGCCCATTCCTCTCTCTCCTCAAGTTCAGTTCAGTTCATTTCAATCGCTCAGCTGTGTCCGACTTTTTGTGACCCCATGAACCACAGCACGCCAGGTCTCCCTGTCCATCACCAACTCTTGGAGTTTACCCAAACTCATGTCCATTGAGTCGAGATGCCATCTAACCATCTTATCCTCTGTCGTCCACCCTTATCTTGAAGTTAATGCATATTCTTCATTTTCAAGATTTTATATTGGACTAGGTGCATGTGTATGCATGAAAAAACCACATACTAGATACACAGAGTTATTCAGAATATAGAGATAAATGACACCATTACTATACATGTTCTACAACTTGCTTTTTTATTCAGCATTGTGTTTTCTAACACTTTTCTGTATTGATATGAGTGGATCTAGATCTTTATTTTAATCATGGTTTAGAATTCTATTGTATGAGATATACTGTAGATTATTTATTTTTTAAAAGACTTTTTTTTAATGTGGACCATTTTTAAAGTCTTTATTGAATTTGTTACAATAGTACTTCTGTTTTATGTTTTGGTTTTTATTTTTATATTTTGGCCTGGAGATATATGGGATTTTAGCTCCCCAGCCAAGGATCAAACCCACGCCCCCTGCACTGCAAGGTGAAGTTTTAACCACTGGACCACCAGGGAAGTACTGATATGCTGTAGATTATTTATGCATTTAATGGATTATTTATCCATTTCTATCTTTGAATATTTTTGTTGTTTTTAACTTTTATTTAATACCAACAATACTCCAGTATTCATCTTTGCACCTGGAAGTAGAATTGCCTAATCATATAATCATATTTTTTGTGTTAAAAATTTTTTTTTCATATTTATTTGAGGGAGTTATTTAAATTTCTTAATAACAGTCTGTTGTTTTTATATACTGCAAATATCTCCTTGAAGTCTACAGTTTATTTTTAAACATTATTTGTGTTTTCTTTTGTTCCTAGTGAAATTTAACAATCCTTTTCTATATAACTGGTGCTTTTTGTCTTTCTTATTAGATTTAGTAAAGAGAGTAACTTCTAATTTCTAATAAAACCGTTAGTGTTTGGTTTTTCACATTTAAATCTTCCTTTGGGATGCTTGGGCAAAGTGTGAAATAGAGATCTAATTTAATACTATTTTCTATATGAAAACCAATTTATCCATTATGACTTTTTGCATATTCTGCTTTTTTTCTTACCTATCTGTAATGTCACCATTTTCATATGCCAGGTTTCTGTATGAGGTAGACATCACTGTGCATGCTCAGTCATATCCAACCCTTGCAACTCCATGGACTATAGCCCCATGGCTCCTCTGTCCATGGGATTTCCCAGGCAAGAACAGTGGAGTGGGTTGCCATTTCCTCCTCCAGGGCATCTTCCCGATCTAGGGATTGAAGCTGCATCTCCGGAGTTGGCAGGCAGATATTTTACCCCTGAGACACCAGGGAATCCCTAGACATTACTAGCACTCACCAATATCTGATTATCTTGTCCTTCCTGGACACTCAAAGATGCAACCTCCCATCTGCTCTCAGTTCTGCAGGGCCGTGTAACTAGCAATGAACCTGTGAGCAGAAGGCACGTGTGTCAATTCTGAGGCGAAACTGAAAATTCATTGATCAGTCTCTCAGCTTCCCTGAAGAATGTTGAGATGGCAGACAAGAAAGGAGCTGCCTGGATTGTTAGATTACCTTGTGGTCATCTGTAGTAAGAGTGCCCTCAGTATGAACAAGAAGTAAACTGTAAGTGCTAAACCTTTGAGATTTCTGAACATATTTGTATTAACTTATCCTGATCAATACACCATGCTTCTGATTCTGGATTCTCTATTTTCTTCCACTGGTCCATACCATACTGTCTTTATTATTTTGACTTTATGGGTAATCTTGGCTTCTAATAGAGCAAGTCTCCATCATCCTTTTCTTTCTTATCTTCTTTGACTTTTTACCTTTCCAAATGAATTTTATAATTATTATCAAGGGCAATGAAATTGCTGCTGAGACTATGATTAGAGTTTTATTAAATTTGTGCTATAAGTTGGGAAGAAGTGACATCCTCATTATATTGAGTCTCCTATCCAAAGGCATGATAAATTTTCTCCATTCATTAGGTTTAGCTATATTAAAATGCCATTTTTGTAGATCAGAAATGTTCAAAAAGGCAGACTTGAGCAAATGGACAGACATTTCTTGTTTTGCTTAGATCATCTCAGCATAATCAAGATGTTATATGTCCCTAAATTAATTTATAAATTTAATGCAATCCTAATAAAAGCACCAGTACCAACAAGCTCCTTTTCACAGCTGGATAAATTGATTCTAAACTTAATAGAAGAAAATCAACACATGAGAATATTTAGAAAAACACTGAAAAGGAAGAAGTATGAGAAAAGACTAACTCTACCAGTTATCCAAGAACACTCCAAAGCCTCTGTGATTATTTAGAGTAGCAAGGAACTGGTAACAGAATAGCAAGTTCAGGGACTTCCCTGGGGGTCCAGTAGCTAAGACTGCATGTTCCCAATGCAGAGGGCCCAGGTTTGACCCTTGTGATTCCTCATACCACAGTGAAGATCAAAGATCCCATGTGCCACCAACTAAGCCCCGGTTCAGTCAAATAAATAAAAATAAACATTAAAAAAAGAAATAGTATCAAAATTTAAAAAGGGAAAATTCATACATAAACTGCCTACATCAAGGATTCTAGTACATGAGAAAGGTGGTATCTCAAGTTATTGGGGCAAAGATTAGCTTTTTTCCAACCAAATGGTGTTGAAGCATGACAACTGGATAACCAGTTGGAAAATGATAAAATTAGAATCATTGCTCATACTACATACAAGAATAAATTACACATTAACTGAAGATCTAAATATAAAAATTAAAAAACTACAAATATGAAATAAAAAACAGAGAATTTTTGTTTAATTACTGCTCAATATTCTTAAAAATGTTGATATCAAGAAAGATTAAGAAAGAAAATTTTGAGAAATTCTTACAAATTAAAGGAGAATAAAGCAACATGATAAATAAGTGTAGTGTGTGATCCTTGATTGGATCCTGTACTGGAGGATAAAGATATATTATTGAAACAGTAGGAAAAATTGACTATGGACAGATGATAAGATAAAAATATTCCATCCTTGTTAAATTTCCTGATGTTGATAACTGTGCTATATAGTGGATACATAAGAGAAAAACCTTCGTAGGAAGTACAAATTAAAATATTAAGGGGTATATCTATCTATCTAGATAATGATGTTTATTCAGTGTCATTATGACCATTTAGCCCTCTCTGGTGGCTCAGATGGTAAAGAATCTGCCTGCAGTGTGGAAGAACAGGGTTCGATCCTTGGGTCGGGAAGATCTTCTGGAGCTGGAAATGGCAAACCACGCCAGTATTCTTGCCTGGAGAATTTCACTGACAGAGGAGCCTGATGGGGTTGCAGAGTCGGACACGGCTGAGCAACTGAGTTTCAGTATGACCATTTAGTGTGTTTCTAGTTGTCTGCTCTTATGAACAACACTCTATGGATATTCTTGTATGTGTCTTTTGGTGCACACAGGAAAGCTTTTTGTTATGGTATTTGCTTGAAATTAAACTGCTGAACCACAGGGTGTATGAATTTTTAAACTTTATTGGAAAATGTGGATGAGTCACACATCAGTGTGTGTAAGGGCTGCTGTTGCCCCTCATCCTTGCCAACACGTGGGACTGTATGACTTTACATTTTCTGACAATCTAGTGAGTGTAAATGGCACCTTTCTGTGGTTTCAATCTGCACTTCCTTGATTTCTAATAAGGGAACAACATTTTCATATGTTTTTGACTCTGTTTTCCCTTCATCGAAATGCTTATTCATGCCTTTGTCTATTAACTTAGTTTTCTTTTTACTTTGAGGAGTTCAAAATATTTTGCATACTAAGCCTCTGTTTACTATTTGAATTGCAAATATCTTCTACCAATGAATAGATTATTGTCATCTGTTCAATAAGGCCTTTTAACGTACAGAAATTTTAAACTTTGGTGTAGTCAAAAGTATCAGTGATTTCCTTTGTAGTTTGTCTATATACTTGGTCATAATGAAGTAAGTTCTTTCCTTAACTTAAATTAAAAAAAAGAAGTTTTATTTGAAATTTTAACCTGAATTAAATAGATTTTTTGGCTATATTGTGAGAGATTTAGCTCTATACCCAATAAACATGGTCTATTGTCCAAGCACCAGTTATTTGAAAATCCCCCTATTTTTCACTAATATGCAAAGTGCCTTCTATGATATATCAATATATATGTGGTTCAGTTTCTGGACTAGTTTATTTATTTATTTTTCCCACAGCATGCTACAATACATTTTCATAACCAGAACTTAGCATCTGCTGGGACAAGGCACCCAATCTTTTTCTTCCTCTTTTTATGTAGACTGTTTTTGTTTTCTACTGTTGGCAACCTTGGTTTTTAATACAAATCTTAGAATCAAGATATGTAAACATCTGATTGAGATTTTGGTGGGAATTACATTGATCCTATGTATAGATTTGGAGAAAATTGATGTCTTTACTACAGTAGTTTTTCCATTCAGGACTGTAGTACCTCTCTCCATTTAGGCATTATTTCCTTTTATGTCCTAGCAATGTATTAAAAGTCCTTTTATCCAGTGATCCTACATTTGCAGTGGAAGGGCCTCATTCCACATCAGTTCTGCTTGCCTTATCTACTGGTAATATCCTCAAACTCTGGCAAGCCATAAATCAAATCAATATTTTTAAACAGCTTCTTCAAAATTTAATACTCTGGTGATCAAAGTTGATAGTTATAGCTGTACACAGAACATATTAAATAAAGAAAATCTGTAATAAGTTTCCGTTTACTTGAAATTAAAATGGGTTGAGACAATGAGGATTCTAACCTGAGGCATTCCTCTTTTATTAACCTCTTCCCCAATCTTATTTCTAGAACAACTCTGAAACTTCTTTTCCATTGGAGTCTTCTCATATCAGCTTCTATTCAAGAATATCCACGTAAATCCTACTTTTCCCCCTAGACTCTAATATTACATTCATGCTTTGTTTTCCAATATCCCAAATACTCAAAAGCAAGGAGGTCCCCCCTCTTAATTTTTATTAGCAAAATTCCAAACAGAAAATTTGCAGCAATAGTAAAGTAACAACCACATACCTGCAATCTAGTTTCTTTAGTTATTAATATTTCCCCACATTTGATATCTCTAGCTATCATCTATCTATCTATCCAATTTATCTTACTCTGTAGAACTGCCATGACACAATACCATAAACTGGGTGGCTTAAACAACAAAGTTTATTTTCCTCAATTGTGAAGTTCATTGCCATCCAGTTGTGTCCTCATATCTCCTTTTTTTGTGCATGTACTCCTGTCTCTTTCTTTTCTTATAAAGACATCAGTCTTACTTGATAAAGACCTCATTCTTATGATATAACCTTAGTTACTTCTTTAAAAGCCATCTCAGAGTACAGTCACATTGGTGATTATGGCTTCAACATATGAATTTAAAGGGGAATCACAATTCAGTCCATAACTGTATGTATGTCTCTATCCATCTATCATCTGTTTATCTTATTAAAACTTTTCAATGTAAATTTCAGTCTTTTGACCTTTTATCCTTAAATACTTTAACAAATATCTCCTAAAAATAAGAGCATTCTTCTGCATAACAAATACCATTATATCACCCAAGAAAAGAAACAATCCTATCAAAACCATCCAATATCAACTCCATATTCAAATTTTCTTAGCAGTGAGTTTTCTACTTATTCCTTCTATGTCTGTTAGTATTCTTCTAAGATTGGCTTTTATCATCAACTAGATATAAACTTTCAGTTCAGTTGAGTTCAGTTCAGTTGCTCAGTCGTGTCCAACTCTTTGTGACCTTATGAATCACAGCACGCCAGGCCTCCCTGTTCATCACCAACTCCCGGAGTTCACTCAAACTCATGTCCATCGAGTCCGTGATGCCATCCAGCCATCTCATCCTCTGTCGTCCCCTTCTCCTCCTGCCCCCAATCCCTCCCAGCATCAGAGTCTTTTCCAATGAGTCAACTCTTCGCATGAGGTGGCCAAAGTACTGGAGTTTCAGCTTTAGCGTCATTCCTTCCAAAGAACACCCACGGCTGATCTCCTTTAGAACGGACTGGATGGATCTCCTTGCAGTCCAAGGGACTCTCATATAAACTTTAGTTTCTCCTAAACAGACAAGTTAAATTAGAGCATGGATTCCTACCCTGGGATTCCTAGTAATGCAAGGATACACTTTAGAAGTTTTGTGAATCTAGTGAAATTGTATATATGTACATTTTTTTCTTGGAAGGAGGTCCATAGTATACTCAGATTCTCAAAGGTATCTGTGTGTGTCACTTAGTCAATGTCTGACTCTTTGTGACCCCATGGACTGTAGCCCACCAGGCTTCTCTGTCCATGGGATTCTCCAGGCAAGAATATCAGAGAAGTGGATTGTCATTTCCTTCTGCAGGGGATCTTCCTGACCCAGGGATGGAACCCAGACCTCCTGCATTGCAGGCAGATTCTTTGCCATCTGAGCTATAAGGAAGTCCACCAAAGGTATCTATCATATTCAAAACATTAAGAACTACTTTTGTAAATTTTCTTCATTATCCAGTGTCATATATGGAGCTCTTTGTGTTGATTTAGACTTAAGAATTATACTGTCTTAGAAATATTGATATATTCTGTTTAAGAATGTGTATTACTATTTAAAGGCCAAATAGGAGATATAAGATTTGGAAAAATGAAGGGAAAGAAATGCAGCTATTAATCAGGATCCAGTTAATGGTGCTATTGTGAAGGATAATGATTTCTTAGCTTAAATAATATTCAATATCTTGATCATGAGTACCATTAAGGGAAATTAGTGACTGTGCTGGCTTCTTTGTTAGTCTGTAAAATTAAAACATGCCCTAAAAATTAAAGCATCATCTTTTGAAGACAGGCACTAATGACTCTGGGACTGACAGGTTAGTTTAGTTTAAGCATCTCATAGATGATTAAAGTTAATGAGTGAAGTGTATAAGCAGGACTCTACTTAATGAACGTGCTAATTGTTTTTCTTGCTGCAAATATTAGTGCTGCTTTTAACCACAATATACAGAAGATTAGCAGCCAATTCATTATACTTTGTTTAATGAGTTACATTTATACAATATAATGGCATTGTTAAAGTCATATAGTACTCTTCTTAATATTCAAAGCACTTTACCAGAGCGTACTATTTTAAGCTCAAAGCCATCCTTTGTCAGGAGGGAAGGAGGGAATAGTATACCTATTTAAAGCATGGTGGTTACAAGCCCAGACTCTGAATTCCTGCTGCCTAAGTCTGAGTCCTGCATCTGCCATTTACCAGCTGTCCAATCTGAGAAAAGTTATTGACGCTCTGAGTCTCAGTTGTCTCATTCAAAAAATGGAATGAGTGATGTATCTACCTCATGGGGTGTTATTGGATTTGGTGAATAACAGCTTACAAAGGGTTTAAAGTAGTGCTGAGTACACTGCAAGCCTCATGAATGTGTTATTAAAAATATCATAGGATATCATATGTGGAATCTGAAAAAAATGATACACATGAACTTATTAACAAAACAGAAACAGACCCACAGACATAGAAAAAGACCTATGGTTACTGAAAGGGAAAGAAGGGGAGAGAGAGATAAATTGAGAATTTGGGATTAACAGATACACACCACTCTATATAAAACAGATAAACAAGGACTTACTGTATAGCACAGGGAACTATATTCAATATCTTATACTAAGTTACAATGGAAAAGAATCTGATAAATAATGTACATATTTTTATATATGCATACATATATTTGAATCACTTTGCTATATACTGAAACATTGTAAATCAACTATACTTCAATAAAACAAAGGTAAACAGTTAAATATTTAAGCAAAAATTACCAGGTACATCTCTATCTTCATGTTCCATTCTCTACAGAGCATCCACAATGATTTTTTAAAACCAGGAATCCATTCATGCCACCGGACTGCTTAAAATACTCTGAGGGCTGCCTATTGCAAGGAGAATGGAATGGAGACTACCCACCATGGCCGTGTCAGTCTAGCTCACTCCTCATTCTGCACTCTCATCCTTCTCTCTGCATCCCGGCTCTGTGCTCTAGACACGTTAGTCTCCTTTTTGTTTCTCAAATATGCTTTTCTGCTTAAACCTTTCTGCCCGGACCACCCTCCTTTCAGATTCTCAGACTGCTCCTGACTCACATCTCAAATCAGTGCGGATTCAGGACCCCAGAATGCCTTCTCTGACCGACCTACATCAATTACACTTGGCCAAGGCCAGGGCCCTGTTTAACAAATGAATGAATAGATTTGGGGGAAACTCAGGGTTCACAGCACACTAGCATCATTGGTTTCTGTTTTTATCCTGTTTTCTTTATAGCACTTATCGCATAAGCAGTGTGTAAAGATATATATGTATATATGTCTATCTAATTAAGGTATTTACTTATCTGATAAATTTATAGTATCGCATCCTTTAGAATTCAGACTCTCCCTGACTTTAACTAGAATTCTTTCCATGTGCTCTCTTAGACAAGATTCTCAAAATTCAGTGTGTGTTGTGCCTGTTGTTGATGAAAATTAATCAATAGTCAACCTATGAAAGAAGTGGAATTCTTATTTGAGTCAAATTTGAGGATTATAACCCAGGAACAGCAACTCAGAAAACTCTAAGAACTGTCCCGCCTGTTAGAAGTCAAGACATTTTTTTGAGACAGAGGGCTTTTTTGAGACAGAGGGCTGTACATCAAATGACTTACTATTGACAGTTTGCATGATCCAGATCTGAATGCCAGTGATCTCTTATTAAGAAAGAATGTCATCTTTAAGGAATTGTCTTAGGAGAAGCTGCTCTTCATGGTTGAGCAGGAATTTCTGCTGATGAGCAGATGCATAATGGAGAAACACGATGCACAGTGGAGGGGTGAGAGGAGGCCAGAGGGCAGAGACAATATTTTTTTACGTT
This sequence comes from Oryx dammah, assembly GCF_014754425.2. Classification (NCBI taxonomy): domain Eukaryota; kingdom Metazoa; phylum Chordata; class Mammalia; order Artiodactyla; family Bovidae; genus Oryx; species Oryx dammah. The sequence continues at coordinate 40,640,793 of NW_024070211.1, read as the reverse complement.
TAAATTTTTCTTGTCTTGCCATAAAGCCTGAATTTCATTTCACATCACCCTCTGAGTTTCTGATTCAGCTGGTCAGGGAAGATCTCTTGGGGGAGGTGACATTCAAGTTGGGACATGAAGGATCTAATCCCCTTGGAGCTGAAGGAAGAGTTCCAGATAGAGGGAACAGCAGGTACAAGTCCTCTGAGCTCTAGTGTTTGAGTGTCAGAAGGGAGGCTGGCCTGGCGGGAGGCTGGTGAGTGAGCGGAAAAGACTCCTACGCTGATGTTGAAGAAGAGGAAGGGTTGGATCAGGCAGCGCCTGAATGGCCTTGGGGAGGAGGATAGATTTATTCTGAGTGCAGTGCAAAAGCTTTAGAAAGCTTTAAGCAGGGAAATCCTGACCTGGTTCACATACTTTTAAAGCAACACTCAGCCTTGTAAGGGGATAGAAATGCAGTGATAGGATTCATTCTACTTCTTCCTTAGAAGCAGTCATCGGCCCTAGACTCTTGTCCTGCTGTTTTTTGGACCCTAAAGCTGACATAGAACTACTTTAAGGTGGGTCGTAGCCACTGTGGAAAACGGATCCATGAATTTCTGCATCGATACCAGATCGGGAGGGAAGTCGTGCTCACAGACCCGGCATAGGGAGCAGCCCAAGCAACCCGTTACATGGAGGAATCATATTCTGCCTCACCTGTCCTATCGCCCTGGACCCAGTGACTGGACCAAGAGAGACACCAGCAAAGTCAGACTACAGGCTGGCCAGCGCTTAGGGAAGTGGCCCACCTAGCCCAACAAGGTCAGTGATCGAGAGCAAAACCCACTCCAAATGGAGTGCATTTTGTGGCAGAAGCAGCAGCAGATGGTAGCGGGAAGAGGAGCTCACATAGAAAGTAACACTGTAAGGATGGTTAGAAATGAGCAGAATTTATAGGTAAGCGTAAAAGGCCGAGGAAGATGCCCAGAGCAGAGGGGGAGCCACGGCAAAAAGATACTGATCTTTATCAGTGGAGTCAATTAATTCATGCCATTGGGAAGTGGAATTGAAAAAAACCAAAAGGACCTGGTTCTAGGGGAAAATAGGGTCGTCCAGGGTGATCCGTTTCCAGAAGGCCTGGATACAGGACACCTCCTGGGTTCTCTGCCTTGGTGGTCTCATTTCTTCATTTGTCCTACCCACCCCCCCAGCAAACAGGGCGGTGCTTCCCCCACCCACCTTCATTACCCCTTTGCCAGAATGAAATCTGACAACCACACTGCCCTTAGGAATATCATGTTTACTGAGTTCTTCTACATCCTTCAGATTTACGAGGGATCTATCATAATTTAGACCAGAATAAATATGTCTTCATTGGCAGCTGAAGCTTCAGATTTAAGCTTGTCTTCAGAGGAAGAACTAAACACCTATAGTAACAAATAAGGAGATAACAGGGCTTCCAGAGTGGCGCTAGTGGTAAAGAACCCATCTGCCAATGCAGGAGATATAAGAAATGCAGGTTCGATTCCTGGGGCAGGAAGATCCCCTGGAGAAGGTCATGGCAAACCACTTCAGTATTCTTGCTTAGAGAACCCCATGACCAGAGGAGCCTGGCGGACTACTGTCCAGAGTGTTGCAAAGAGTCAGACACGAATGAAGTGATTTAGCAGGCAGGCAGGAGACAACAGCCCAAATGACTGTAAATTACTATAGAATCACAAATGCCCTCCTACAATATAATTTGTAGATTATTGAACTGCACATTTATGGTTCATACATTTATATGCACATAGAAATTTTTAAAATTAAATGTAAAATATAGTAACATTTTCATGGACACAAAAGCGATCCCTCACTCTGTTTAGAATGATTTGTTAGTAATCCATAACCCTTAGGGCATAATCCTAGATCTTTAGAAGGGCACACAAGGCCCATCTCTATGAGCTGCTTTTTCTTCTGCTTTGTCCTCTAAAATGCAAAGATTCTGCCCCAACTGTACAGAACCAGCTACAATATCCTGAATGGTTGTTCTCGCTCATGTTTACACGCCTGCTCTGGGAAGCCTCCTGCCAACTGCCATCCCCTCTGCTTTGAGCCAATTCTCTCCTCTGTGTATCCATCAGGCTTTGAGCTCACTTCCTCCTTCATACTGTTCTGTGTTCCACTGGCTCCCTCTGTGACTCCTCTTCTCTAGGCTGGGTTCTGAGCTGCCAGGAGGCAGGGATTCCGTCTTTCTCCAGTGCCAATCACAGTACCAGGCGTCCATCATGCGTGCCCCCAAATAAATGTTTACTGAGTGAATCTAGAAAGTGTAGCTCCACTATCTCAAATGGAGTAATGACTTGGGGTTGGTTTGGAAAGACAGATTCTCACTGTCAACAATTATGCTATAGAGAATATATACATATGTATACATAGAGTATATATATGAGTATATACATAATGAGTATATATATAATGAGTATATATAAAGAGTATATATATAATGTATATATATAATCCTTCTTCACACGTGATTCCTAGACAGTGCTGTACAAGGATAGCATGCTCCATGATGTTTTCAATACTTCTACCCTCAACTCCTACCTTGAAGTCTCACCTAGAAAAAGCAGACAAGTCGTGTAGGCCCTCCCGCTATATGTGGCATAGACGAGGATACACCTCTGCTGTCACAGGGAGCAATGTCTTTCTGGTCCCACTAGAGGATGGCTTTGATTATTTTTCAATCATTCACTTGGAACCCATCTCCTTTCTGTGGTTGATGCTTACAGGTCAACCCCTCAAAGGTGTTTTCTCCCTCAGAGCAGCTTGTCTGTTCCTTTGTGTCGTCCACTGCAATTTGTACTTGGACATTTATTTCTTTTCTGTCTTTCTGCCAGCTGGAGGTGGGACGGTCGCTTCCTCATCACTAGGCAAAATGCAGAATGGCACTTCATTGGCACTTGGTGGCCATTTGGCAGGATGTGTTTGAGATGAATTACTCTCTGAATAAGTGTCATACTCCTAATTGGTGTGCCCAACTCTGAAAAAAAATCGCATAACTTAATTCTCAAAAAACAAACTGGGAGACAGGAATTGCTATGACTATTTTACTGGTAAGAAAATAGCCAAAAGAGAGTGACTTGACAAAATAACCATCAATGATAGGAATAAAAGCCTGGATCCAAGGTGTTCTGACAGGAAGTCAATTTTTTGAACTCTACAATCACCTTTAGAGAAAATTTTAGGAGTAGTGAAACATGGATGGCAGTTCCAAAGTTCATTGCAGTGGGAATCCCATTGTCTCTGTGGTCAATGCACACAAGGGAAGAGAAAGACAATCAACAAGGTGGCGATGACATGATGGTAGAAATGACCTAAAGAGCTTATTGAACATGTTACTGACGTTTTCCCTCCAGTCACTATGCTTGTTTGCTAAGTCAGTTCAGACGTGTCCCACTCTTTGTGACCCTATAGACTGAACGGTAGCCCGTCAGGCTCCTCTGTCCATGGGATTCTCCAAGCAAGAATTCTGGAGTCAGTTGCCATGCTCTTCTCCAGGGTATCTTCCCAACCCAGGAATTGAACCCGAGTCTCTTGTGTCTCCTGCTTTGGCTGGTGGGTTCTGTATCACTAGCCCTACCTGGGAAGCCTCCAGTCACTATAATGACATAACTTATTGTAACACATCCATAATTTATACCAAACCCCACCCCCCAAAACCAAAAAAACCCCACCAAACCTCCCTGGAGTCTCACTTGTATGTTATATCGTCTTTAGGAAGGTTTTTATGAACTGAGTTGTGTTGACATTGAAGTCTTATCAGCTCAACAAAAATGAAGAAAACTCATGGGGCTTCCCTGGTGGCTCAGTGGTAAAAAACCTGCCTGCCAATGCAAGAGATATGGGTTCGATCCCTGGTCCAGGAAGATCCCACATGCCTTGGAGCAAGTAAGCCCATGTGCCACAACTACTGAGCTGTGCTCTAGAGCCCGTGCTCTGCAACAGGAAAAGCCACTTAGACGAGAAGCCTATGCACAACTAGGAAGGAGCCCCCTCTTACCAAAATTAGGGAAAGCCCTTGCATCAATGGAGACTCAGCACAGTCAAAATAAATAAATAAATAAATTTTAAAAAAGAATGAAGAAAACAAACGCACAATTCAGTTTTGGCAGGACTATTTATCGGGTGAGAACCAATCAAAATGAGGCTCTGAGTTTATTATTCTAGTTTTTAGAATGTTTATTCAAAATAAACATTATTATAAAATATTTTATTTCCATAACATATTGCTTTGCACATATTAGTATAAAGCATCATGGTTCAGAAATTGTAGTTACAATATCTACACATTATGGCAATAGCTGCAGTAAGAGCACATGAGGACAGTACAAGCTTCTGTGACTAATGATGACCAAATGGCATGGAATCATTTTGTTGTTCGCTCACTCACTTGTGTTTGACTCTTTGGGATGCCATGGACTGCAGCACACCAGGCTTCCCTGTCTATCACCAACTCCTGGAGCTTGCTCAAACTCATGTCCATTGAGTCAGTGATGCCATCCTATGATCGCATCCTCTGTCGTCCCCTTCTCCTCCTGCCTTCAATCTTTTCCAGCATCAGGGTCTTTTCCAATAAGTCAGTTCTTCACATTAAGTGGCCAAAGTATTGGAGATTCAGCTTCAGCATCAGTCCTTCCAGTGAACACCCAGGACTGATCTCCTTTAGGATGGACTGGTTGGATCTCCTTGCAGTCCAAGGGACTCTCAGGAATCTTCTCCAACACCACAGTTCAAAAGCATCAATTCTTTGGTGCTCAGCTTTCTTTATGGTCCAACTCTCACATCCATACATGACTACTGGAAAAACCATAGCTTTGACTATACAGACCTTTGTTGGCAAAGGTATGCTCTGCTTTTTGGTATGCTAATTTCATGGCTGCAGTCACCAACCACAGTGATTTTGGAGCCCAAGAAAATATAAGTCTCTCACTGTTGCCATTAAGTGATGGGACCAGATGCCATGATCTTAATTTTTTGAAGGTTGAGTTTTAAGCCAGCTTTTCACTCTCCTTTTCACATTCATCAAGAGGCTCTCTAGTTCCTTTTTGCTTTCTACCGTAAAGGTGGTGTCATCTGCATATCTTGAGGTTATTGAAATATCAATAACCAATCCTGATACCAGCTTGTGCTTCATCTAGTCTGGCATTTCACATGATGTACTCTGCATATACATTAAATAATATCTTTGTGAATTAAAAGCTTGGGAAATGTGTGGGCCCACCCCTTTGATGTCATATTGTCTGATCTATAGAGATAACTTCTTGTCTAATCCCATAACAAATTCAGATGTTTTAATACAGAATTCCTCAAATGATTTGGACCACAATCTGCAGTGAAAGAAAGAGTTACTACTTCTGTCTGTGGCAGGAACTGGGGAGGCCACTCAAAGGCTGAGGCACTTGAGGTGGATCTTGGAAGAGGACCTTGCTGGATGGATGAGCAGATTCATGCTTCCCTGGTCAAGGGAGAGCATGAACAAAGATGCAAAGGTAAGACGCATCTGCAGTGGGTACTGAGAGTTTGCTGAATTCTTCTGAGCATGGAAGACAAAGAGAGCAGCAAGGAAGGCAAAGATAGAGAAATAAGACTGGGGAGGTTAAGTTGGAGCAGGGTCAGGAAGAGCTTTATAACATATTTAGTCACTTAAGCTTTATCCTGAAAGTAATTGGGAAGTATTTCATCAAATGAAATAGTGCTTAAGAAATTAAAGGTCCTCCTAGAAAGATATGAACCGGTGTGACTCTCGCAAAGAAGTTAATAACTAAGCATATATCTCTTTTCCCCCTAGCATTCAGCAGAGGAAAGTAAGAACAGAGACAGACTCTCTTGCACTATTACTGTGATGCAATGATGATACTGGTTCATGATATACAGCTGGAAGGTAAGACACTGAGCTTTACCCCAGGAACCTACTGGGGTGTAGTTTAGGAACTTGGGCTGGGCTGTTGGGACCGCTGGACTCCTCACAGTGACTCTATGCTTTGTGATTGCCAGTTCAACAGGAAGCTTACTGGGCCTCGGTTTTCTCAACTATAAATGAGGAAGTGAGAGTATATCAGTGATTTATATCAGTGATTGGCAAATTTTTTTTCTCTAAAGGGCTAGATCATAAATATTTAGGACTCAAGGGCTGTACAGTTTCTGTCACAATTACTCAACTCTGCCACTGCAGCTCAAAAGCAGCCATAGACAATACAGAAATGAGTGAGTGTCGGTGTGTCCTGATTAAACTATTTATGGACACTTAAACTTGAATTTTTAAAATGTTCATGTCATGAAGTGCTACTTTTCTTATGATTTTTTTCAACCATTAAAAAAGTATGAAACCCTTTCTTAGTTTGCAAGCCAGTGAAAAAACAGGCAGTGGGCTGGATTTTGGCCCATGGGACATTGTTAGTCAATTCCTATTTCTATAAGCCTATTTACTTCTAAAGAAAACATGTAATACTTCTTAAAGTTCAGCAATAGTATATGTTCAACATTTTTTACATTTAGTAATTTATTTTAAAATATAGCCAATCTCTAAACGTGCTGGTTGTGTGTTTGCCTTACAATTATAGAGATTTATTGAAGAATTACACTATAGGACCAAAATAAAATAACTTTCCTAATACTCCCACCAAGATCACAGAATAGTTTAATGAGAAACTACCTTAACAACCCATATATTGTCACTCCAAGGGATAAAAGATATTTTTAAAATACAGCATTAATATATTTTTAAATGAAGAATGATTGAACAGATATTTATATACTAATTTTCATAGCAGCGTTATTCACAAGAGCCAAAAGGTGGAAATAACCCCAACACCCATCAATGGATGCATGAATAAACAAAATGTGGTATATATTATTCAATGGAATATTATTCCATCTTAAAAATGGAATTAAATTATTATACATGCTACAACATGGATAAGCCTTGAAGATATTATGTTAGGTGAAAAATGATGGACACAAAATGATCAATCTTGTGCATTTCTACTTATATATGGTACTTAAAATGGTCCCATTCATAGAGACAGAAAGTAGAATGATGGTTGCTAGGGGCTGGAAGAAGAGGGGAATCAGAAGTTAACATTTAATGGGTGTACTGTTTCAATTTTGGAAGATGAAAAGTTCTGGAGATGAATGATGGTGATGGCTGAATTCACAATGTGAATGTATACCATGCCACTGAACCGTGCATTTATACATAGCTACAATGGCAAATTTTATGTTAGCTATATTTTGCTACCACAACAAAAACATGGGGAAGAGAACAATGAAATAAGGAGGAACTAAGAATAGACTGCAGAACTAGAGCCTAGTATGGTAGTACAGAATGCCGTGAACCCAAAATGACCTTGTCAACTTAACATCTGTCTTTAGAGCACTCCATTTCCGACCAGGCATCTGTTTCTGTGTACCCTATTTCAGAGCACATGGTATCATGGAATCTTCATAACTGACATTTTACTGAGGGGGAGACGGAGGTTTTGAGAGGTTCATTGTCAAGAAGCCAGCATGCAGGGTTGACAGCAAACCCAGGACGGCACCTCCAAAGCCTCTGTGCTAAACCACCTTGGGACACCGCCTCTTTGAAATTCTGAATCTGCCCCTTTAAGGGTCTCAAAATCCTTGGCCATTGAATACAGCCTTTTGAGTGTAATTCATGCAGCCATTGCTTCCTCTGAAGGAATGAGGACTTGAGTAACTGCATTTCCTGAGAGTCTGGGTCTGCTGCAGAGGACCTGTGTGCTGTTGGTTTATGGAAAGGCCAGAAGGCTGAGGCCATGTGCTGGCTGATGATACTGTGGGCCAGGCTGATTTGTGTCCTCACTCTCGGTCGAATGACTAATATAGCCCTTTAGCCCACAGATTTCCACCTCAGACGTTTACACGATACCACTAAATAATAAATATGTGCATGTCTTATCTCCCTCACTTGACTGTAAGATAAGGGCAGAAGTTGAGCCTGTTTAATATTTATACCCTCCATAGGATCACCCCATGCAGGGCTCTGCACCAAATAGGCACTCAGCAAATATTTGTTGAATGAATGCATAAATGAATGTTAAATAATCTGCCTCCATATTTTCCCTTTGTTTCAAATTGTCTCCTCTGTCTGACACATGTAAGTGCTTTCCGTGTCCCTTTCATGGATGTTTCAAATGCCCTCAACCATTTTTTGTGTTCTGGCTGGCTTTTTCTAATCACTGCGGAAACAGACTGGGGGCCAAAAATAGAACCTCCTTGACAACTTCGCAGAGGACTTCCATCCTGAATTCCTAAGGTGGCAATACTGACTCTGTTAGAGCAGAATGGCAGTTTCATGACTGCCACAGTCTTGATTTCTTTTTTTTAACCACTGTCTGATATTTAAAGGGATCAAAGTTTTCCCTACGTGTGCTTAGTACAAACTGCAATCACCCGTGGAAGGCAGGGTTTGGGACAGATAGAGGAAACGTCATCAAACAGAGGAGTATCAGTTTCTCTTAAGGATGCTTAAAGGTACTTCAAAAGGAGGCAGATTTTCCTCTCTTTGTCTCTACCTCTCTCTCTTCCTCCCTCTTCCACTGCTGTTTCCTTTCTTGTTCTCTGTCTTTCTTTCCTTCTGGGTTTATGGCAGGGTCAGTGAGTCATCTACGTTTTCAAGCCAGGGCATATTATGAAGACACAAGAAAGGAATGTGTATAGGCACATACTCTGACATAATACTGATCCTTTTGGATTAAAGTGGGGAAACCCCACAGCAACACACACTGCCTCAATCTAAAATTATTGGTAATCCATGGATGCTGGCACATATGTTCCCAGCATTGCATTATGGGGAATTAGGAGACTGGCTCCTTCTCAGGGACACTGCAAGATGGGAAGATGATGGAACAGACACAGAGCTAAGAGAACATCCAAGCGTTAAGCAGTCGGTAATAAAATCCATAAGAGCTTCCCTGGTGGCTCAGACGGTACAGAATCCTCCTGCAGTGCAGGAGACCCAGGAGATGTGGGTTAGATCCCCAGGTTGGGAAGATTCCCTGGTGAAGGGAATGGCAACCCACTCCAGTATTCTTGCCTGGAGAATCCCATGGACAGAAGAGTCTGCCAGGCTATAGTCACAAAGAGTGGTCACAAAGAGTCAGAACACGACTAGGGTCACAAAATGTTGGACACGACTGAGTGAATAACCATCAGCATCATAATCAGACTCATAGTCGCTACAGTTCCCATTTGAAAAATATTTGCTATGTGCCAGGCACCATGCTAAGGACGAAGGATGTCACGTGCACACCTCTTGAATCCTAACCACCAACCAAAGGTGCACAGGTGTGCAGAGGCAGTAGGGCACGGTGGGTGTGCCATGCTCCAGATTCAGATCTGAAGGTCTTGGGTCTAGCTGTGGCCTGGCCTCTCTCGGCTGCAGAGAGAGAACCATTTCCCCCAGACATCTGGTTGTTGTATCCAGCCTTTGTTACTGGCAATGGGACTCTCTGAGCACTGATGTCCCTCCCTTTGCTTCTATTTCCTCATCTGTGAAATAAGAATCATCATGGAACTTACTTTATAGAGTTGATGTTAAATGAGAAAAAGTAAGTATCCTGCTTGAAACGGTGCCTGATGTAGAGTCAATGATCTATGAATATTAGGTTTTATGACCCTGAGGCTAAGAGAGGTTAAATAACTTGCCAGCATTCACTCAATAAATTTATATCAGGACGAGAATTCAAACTCAAACCTGAGTGATCCCAAGACCCGCAGATCTTAACCACTTCAGCATAATGGTAGTTCAGAGAGCAGTAAATCATTACGGATTAGTGTGAGAAGAGGGGAGATTTACAGAGAATGTGAGAGCATTTGAAGGATGGAGTAGAAATTATTGAAAAAGAAATAGAGACTGTTGGCTTTGATGGAGGAAGATCTCTTAAGTTAACAAAATGTTCCCCTTTACCAAATACCACCTCTGGGGTTACTTTCTTGTCAACCAGACTCATCTTCCCTCCAGTGAAGAAGACATAGCAGATGAAGGATATGGATCACTAAGGATGCTCTGTGGGTCAAAAAAATTTCCTGCTCCTCCATGAATCTACTGTAGTATCCTGGGCCTTGGTTTCTTTGGCTCTATTTTATTTAGAATTTGTTTTTCTGATTGCACACATATATGGATTTGTTGAAGTACAATTGATTTACAGGACTGTGTTAGATTCAGATATATTGCATAGTGATTCTTTTGTTTTTTGGTTTCCATATTTCTTTCACTCTGTTTTAGATTTTACTTGCTCAAAGGGTAGAGAATCTGCCTACAATACAGGAGACAGAGGAGACACAGGTTTGATCCCTGGGTCAGGAAAATCCCCTGGAGAAGGGACTGGGCAACCCACTCCAGTATTCTGGCCTGGAGAATCCCATAGACAGAGGAGCTTGGCAAGCTGCAGTCCATGGGGTCGCAAGAGTCATACATGACTGAGTGACTAACACTTTCCGTTTTTTCCATGTACATGTATATCAACTTCTATATCTATATTGAAACGTGACAAATTTGAGAAACACTCTTTAGCATTGCGAACTATAAGAGGCTGGCTAGCAGTGTAATCTTTGTAGTTCACTGAGCGTCCAGTTGTATTTCACAGTTCTAACCTTAAGCTCAGCTACAGTGATGAGCTCCCTTCCCTTTTCCTTCTCCACCCTTCAGTTCTGGAGTCTTCCACAGACTGTGTGGGAGAGGATGACTGGTAATACAGGAGGATGAGGGATCTTGGGGAAGGGGAGGTGAGGGAGCAAGGTTGAGGGACTGAGGGAGAGAGAGAGCACAGGCCTAGAGCAGGCTATGGATAGGTACGCCTGGAGCAGGCAGAGGATGGCCATGCCTGTGAACTCAGGGGTGTCTTAAATAGACTAAGGAGACCACTTACCAGAGCATATTATCCCCTGGTTATGCATGGAGAAACTTATTCGCATCTGAGGCAGAGAATTGACTAAATTTAGGGGGTGGATTCCCAATCCATGTTGGATACGTTTTGACTCTTCTATCCCCAGTGACCAGCTGTCAGCTGGATTCCGTCAGTAAGGGAGACTGGGTCATGAAGACAGTCCTAAACGGACCATCTAACCAGCTGACCATAAAACCGTATGGCCTCTCCTGTGCACAGGTCTAAGTGAAATGAATAAGCCCTTTTGTGCACTATGCACTTCTCCCTTCTCCCCCAGCACAATCTTAGGCCTCTGGAACATTTTCCTACTCTAGAAAGTGGCCCTGAATTACACTTGACAATCCTGTAACGATTACATTTTGTTTCTGATCTCTGTTATACCTTCGTTCAAGGTTTTATCATCTCTTGCCTGAACCACAGGAACAGACAACTTATTGGTCTCTATGTCTTCCCTTCTCTTTGTAACTGACGCTGGGATTGTCTTTCTCAACCACACGTCTACAATTGTCATGTCACCTGCTCTTTTGGTGTCCTTTGGTTTCCTTTTCCCCCTGAATGAAATGTAATATGGAATCTTCTATGAAACACTGAAGCAGCCCTGCTCTGTGGAAGTGGGTGTGGGTGTGGACAGAGTCCACGCACACTCAGCCTTTCTCTTGAAACCATTCACCTCATTGACCTTGACCAGTTTCGGTCCTCTCAGGGGCATCCACAGGATCCTCTAGAACCTGTTTTGAGCATGAGCACCCTAAAGCACACAGCCCAGTTTCTCCAGCCTCCTTCTCAGCTCTCCTGCACAGCTTCACGCCCCTTGTGTCCTCCACCTTTGCACAGGCTGCCTCTTTTTTCTGGAATGCTCTCCACCTTGTCTCTATCCAATGATCTCCTCTGATCTTTTGAGAAGGAGTTCAGATGTCACCTCCTCTTAGAACCATTACAAAATCTCTGGGAAGGGATTGGTCCACCCTTTGTGTTCTCCCTGCCTGTCTCTGAGTCACCATTTACTACCTTGTCTTGCAATTTTTAATTTGCATCTGTATCATCCGTCACTCAGCTCTCAGGGAGCCCATGTTTTATTGTGTATGTTCCTTTATATCCTATCTCCAAGCCTAGTGCTCTTCCGTTGCTGCTGCTGCTGCTAAGTCGCTTCAGTCGTGTCCAACTCTGTGTAACCCCATAGACGGCAGCCCACCAGGCTCCCGCATCCCTGGGATTCTCCAGGCAAGAATACTGGAGTGGACTGCCATTGCCTTCTCTGAGTGCTCATCCGTAGCTGGTTGTAAATGATCAATATTGATTAAATGGGAAAAATCAGTGCACTTAGCCCACTTTGGAGTCAAAGAGTATCTTGAGTCTCAGAGAGTTTAGCAAATTTGGTGAAAATCAGTGCACTTAGCCCACTTTGGAGTCAAAGAGTATCTTGAGTCTCAGAGAGTTTAGCAAATTTGGTGAAAATCAGTGAATGTTTTCAGAGTAAACCAACACTGTGGTTTTGTCCTTTAAACCACATCTAGATAAAATGGACTTTTAAGGCTACATTTTCAGTCAAGATGTCCAGAATCAAACAAAATGGAAGAAAATGGTTCCCCAGCATTTCTGGGAAACGATCCCACTTCTCCGTCAAGGCCCAGCTCACGCATCGTCTTCTCCCTGGGGCTTTAGTTGGCTTCTCATTCCCGTGTTTGTCTCTTTTAATTTAACTCTTTTAATGATGCTTGGCTCTACTGTATAACCCATTCTCTAATTCCCTACCCTGGACTCAGTCAGTATTTCGAGTTGAAATATGTTGATCTGGGAAAGCAAAAGCTGTGTCTTGTGGCTCTTTCCACTCTGTATTTTCTGTTAAGCAACAAAGGAGTTGAATCTCCTAGGGCTTTTTTTATTTTTGGCCTTAGCCTCTCCCCTGCAAAAAAATCAGGAAGAAGACTCACTGGAACATATGCCATTTGTTAATTTGAGCACGTGGTTCTTCTTTAGAAATCTTTTAGGAAAGTAATGATTACCATTCAAAAAAAGATTATTTAGCATCTCTACATTTCAAGGATGTAGCAGAATTTAACAAAGAGCAAAAGATGTCTTTGCCAAGAGCGTCCAATAATGGGCATCATTTGGTGTGCAAACGAAAGCACCAGGTGGGTGAGCCAGGTGGTCTGTAACAGGAATGCTCACTTTTGCTCTGGTAGGCCAGATGCTGAGAGCTGGAAGAGAAGGAGAGTTGGAAAATGGGAATCTTGATAGGGATGGAAGTCCTGCCAATTTGGTAGCAGGTGCTGATACCCAAGGCAAGAAAAAGTGAAAGTGAAAGTCGCTCAGTTGTGTCCGACACTTTGTGACTCCTTGGGCTATACAGTCCATGGAATTCTCCAGGCCAGAATCTGGAGTGGGTAGCCTTTCCTTTCTCCAGGGGATCTTCCCAACCCAGGGATTAAACCCAGGTCTCCCACACTGCAAGCAGATTCTTTACCACCTGAGCCACAAAGGGAGACAATGATGGTAAAAAAAATTTCCCCTGTGGAGATGGCTGAGGAACTGCAAGTACACTAGTCTCTTTCATCTGATATTCAGTTGTTTGTTATTCCACGGGAGGCTAGTTCCTCTTCATTCTTCCTAAACATTCAGAAGAGTCTGTTGTGCACAATGGCTTTTTCTTTAGCGGTGTATTGCACATAGCACAGGAAGAGGAGAGAAGTCACAAGAGAAGGACAAGTAAGGAGGGATCAAGAATTCAGAAGAAGCAGGAAGTCTGAGCAAGAGGTAACCAGGATGCTACCACGGGGGACCTCTGGGGGATACCCTGGAATCTGGAGGAGTGGGCTGTACATCTCCCAGTTCATGGACTGAAGACACCCACCATTTCATTTGGATGTTAAAGGAAAGGACACTTCTTTCCTTTCAGGCAACAAAAGGGATATACTGTATTGCAGAAGAATGTGTGTGCTTTCTTATTAGCAGGGCTATCTTAAGACATCTCTAAATCCTGGGTATCTTGATTTTGGAGGGCTCAAGTCATATTGTCACAATAGATACAACTCTGTATTTTCTAATATAAATGTGAAGCCATCTTGGTAATCTTGTTTTAATATTATTATACATTCTTGACATAATTATTAATTTACCTTTTATAGTGTTTTTTTTTTTTTGACCCAACACATTTCTTAAGATCAGACCTTAAATATTTTAATGTACCTTTGCAAGGCTTATGAGCCTTCAGCCCTGTGCTTGCTTTAGCTAATGGATAAAATGTTCATATATGAAAATAAGCTCTTTCTTGAAGAGGTAAAGCCAATTCCCAAAAAAGTGTTATCAGCTTTCCTTGACAAACACAGATATTTCACTCACATCCAAAAATGACTTAGACCCTGAGTTTACAAACAGGATTTCAGTAGGTTAATTAAAATAGCATAGAAATAATTTTTAGTGGAGGTCTTTATCTATAAGCCTTTTGGTTATCAATTAGGGTCTTGTTTCTAATTAAAAAGCAAAAGAAAGCAATACATACAGTAATTAGTAAATGAAACCCTTCGAAGTAAACCTCAAGGCCCGATAAGAACTGTATAATTTTTTAAAGCATTTTTGTGTCAAGAGACTATTCAAAGTACAGGTTTTATAGATATTTTCCTTTTAAAGAGAATCCTCTTAGCTAATCAGATGCTGTGCGGCCTTGCCTTTAATTTTATCTGGCCAAGCTTCCCGCCATCTGTTTTCCCATAATGCTCTCACTCTCTCCTCCAGATGTTTGGCACAGCATCTCAACTTGATGTCTATTTCTTCTTGTTCCCCTTCACCTCACATGAACCTTCCAAGTCATAATTCTTTAGAAATAGACACAAGGAGCTTTATTTCAAATCATCGTTTTTACTTAAGGAGTTCCATCTCCAAGGTCAGTAGAAGTCAAAAAATTTTCTTATTGTAGAATTCCTTGGCTGTGTGCATTTTTAAAAAAGAAAGGAAGAAAAGAAACCAGAAGCATAAGATTGTTAAGCAATATTCTCATGTTCACATAAGCCAGGGACTCAGGAATAGGAATTAAACACCAAGAATTTTACTTTTGATTCTTTTTTAACATTTGATTTACTGAAAACTGAAGCTATTCTATCAGTCACTTGGCAGCTTCAACTTTGATCAATGCCTCTATTCAATAGGGGGTCAAATACCTGAAGGGAAATAAAAGAATTCTCTGGAACATATGGCTGGGAAAGGATCATTTGTGTGTGCCTGCTGAAAAGACAAATGACTCGCGTTCTCAGCTCCCTTACTGTGGCCGTGTTCTCTGCCGCTCAGCTCATCATAGACAATCTTGGGCTCCAGCTAATCTGCTGCTTTTCAAAGCAAGCTAAATGGAAATAAAGGTTTAAATATCTGGAAACGAAGTTATGATTTAAGAGAAAGAAAAAAATCTAGCAGTCTGAAAAAATTTTCCTGACAAAGTGTACAGCATGTTAGGAAAATTCTTTTCTGAGACCACCTGCTGATATTCTATTTTATAACTAAAGAGAATACAGCCTTCTGGCCAAAACTTAGATGGAACTATAGCTTTTGGAAGAGGAAGGAAAAAATTACCCTAAACCTCATTGAGAACAGAAGTCGTTTTCATGGTACAAACAAATCTACAAGCTAGAAAAGCTCTCCTTGCTATCTTTTGAAAAATGTTTTGTCCTTAGTGTCTCATGTGTACCCTCTATTCTACATTTACTGCTGAAATCTAGGTCAAGTCATTATCAGCTCATGCTGCGCCTGGGCCATGGCCTCAACACGTATCTCCCCACCTCCAGGCTCACTCAATTGCATTTATCTACCCTACTTGAACTCCTTCCAACAAGAACCCTGCATTGGTTTAGGAAAGATATCTCACAAGGTATTGAGGAAGAAGACAAAGCACCAAAGACTCACCCAAGTATATGGATTTGTGTCAGAAAGGGGGTCAAGATGTGGACAGAGCTAGAGTCTATCATACAGCATGAAATATATCAGAAAGAGAAAAACAAGTATTACATATTAACTCAGGTATGTGGGATCTAGAGAACTGGTACAGATGAATTAGTTCCAGGGCAGGATAGAGATGCAGATATAACAAACAGAAGTGTGGACATGGCAGGGAAGAGGAGCGTGGGATGAATTGGGAGAGTGGCATTGGTATATACCAACAGCATGGGTAATATAGCTGCTAGGAAGCTGCTGCACAGCACAGGGAGCTCAGCTTGGTGCTTTGTGGTGACCTAAAGAGGTGGGATGGTGGTGGGGAGGGAGGTCCAGGGGGAGGGCGTTTATGTATACATATTGCTGATTGACTTCTTTGTACAGCAGAAACTAACACAACATTGTAAAGAAGGATATTCCAATACATTTTTTAAAAAGAGCTTCAATCTATTTATGTGAGAATTATCTGGAAATAAGCTCAGGAGGTGGTTTCAAGAATGAACTGTGATAACATGTAAAAAAATCTGTACCTTGCTTCTCACACTATAGACACTCAATGAGTCTTATCTGCCACTGCCTGTCTCTTGTGAATTTTTCTTGCCTCACCCTTTGTCTTGTGAATTTTTCTTGCCACACTCTTTGTCTCTTGTGAATTTTTGCCTCTGCTGGTCCTTTTACATGATTTGCTCTCCTCTGCCAAGTTCAAAGTCTACCTACTTTGAAATACTATCATACATTATTACATCTGGCCTAGTATTCTGATTAATAATGGCTTTCCCGTCTCCTCTTACATTTTGTAAACATCCCAAGAACATGCCTCTTTATAGTCCTTGTAGCATTTTAAAAGTTTGCAAATAGTGTATGCTCCATATTTATTGAACAAATTCTCATTGTTTACCAAAACTCTCAACAAGATTTTCAATCATAAACATTTAAATTTCATCCATTAAGATCTAAAAAAATCAGGTGGAATTTCTCTACTAAACATTTCTCACCCAGTTTCTAAGGATCACATCTTAAATAATAAGCCATATTCCCTTGAAGATGTCTATTCCTGCCAAGGTCATCACCAGTACAATGTTTTGACATAAATCAAGTCAATAATATAAGACTGAATAGAACTTATTTTAAGCTCCACATAAATGAAGGAAGAAAAATAAAAATCCCTTGAAAAAGAGCTGCCAAACATTGGACAGCCTGCTAATGTTAAAAAAAAATGAGATGTTTCTTTTCACCATCCCTGAATTATTGAGATGGCAGGTGTGCCTGTTTTATGTTGTTGCTTATGTATGTGATTGAGAAGTAAACTTTGCCTGTAGCCAGTTAATCATCTGAGCCTTTTGGAAAACTTAATTGAGAGGTCATTATTTGCTTTGCTTCCTTCTTCCTCCGCATCTCCACAGCATATCAGCAGTCACAGTGATGCATCACTCTGCTGGTAATTCATACGGTATATTCAGAACCACAGATCATGGCTGCTTCAGACCTGCCAGATGTTCCAAGTCTCTTGCTGCAATTAAGTTCCAACACAGCCCAATTTGAAAGAGATGGAGAAACCACAGTTCTAATTAAGAATATTCATGAGTTTGCACCTTGGAAAGCCAGAAATCACATAATGTCCCAGAGTGGACAATATCCTTTCCTTTGAGAAGACAGAAAAAATGCAATTTAAAATAAGTCACCAGATATGCACTAGGGGAAGCTCTGAAGTGAAACAAAAGATGTGGGATTGAATGAACTATTTGAACTCCCAGCTAAACCTGCCTTAATAAGAATTTAAAGGGCTAGATCAGGGCTCCAAACACTGACCATACATTATCATTTGAGAAACTTAAAAAAGAAAATCACCCTTGCCTGGGTCCACTGCAGAGCTAGTCTAGAGCAAGAAGAAGAAACAGTGTTGTTGTGAGCATTCCCATCTCCACACAGGAGTCACCGCTAGACTGTTGCTAGGGTAACCACAAACGTGTTCTTCTTAGACATTTAAAATGAGAACTCAAGGCATCTTCAGCTGGACTAGAAACAGGTGCCAGCATTTGAAGGAGGCTCAGCCAACCAAATTAGGCAAGGCTGAGACTTTCTGCTACACCTACGATAAGTGATCAGAGGTTCCTGACAGCATCTTCAGAAGAAATATAGGAAATGATCTTCATTATGACACTTGCCTGAGGTGGTAGAGTTCACACTTTGTGAACCATTTTATGTTGAGTGTGTTGTGATCCCTGGAACTAGAATCCTTGAAAAGATATTAAAACACAATATGGTGAGTTAAGGGACCAGGATTCAGTGTCTGTCATTACTTAGCTGTGAGATGGGCAAATTATTCCAATTTTCTGGGCAATGATCTCCTTACCTAATAAAGAAAAAGTTTCAAGGGGCAATTTTAGGGGTTCAAGGGGCCTTAGAGGCAGTTGTTTTATCCTACAGTGGACATCTGTTGTTTTGAACTTTCAAACTCCACTTTCCCTTTATTCTATAGCTGACCCTTGGTTTTTCTCTGGAAATCAATCTTTCCTCACTCTCAGGCTATGTAGGTACTGACTATACTCCTAGCTCCAGGGCACAGCATTTCACCTAGGTCTGGCCAGCTGAAACACTGCATTACCTACTCATACAGTGAGTGGTTTAGGTATGTGACTCAAGTCAATCAAATTCAATGAAACTCAGTTCTGGGATTTTTTTTTTGGAACTGTGATGAACAATAAACTCTTTTCTCTGGGTTTTAAGTTTTAGGAAGTAAGCTTGGGGCTGAGAGGAGAGATCTTGTCATCATAGTGGGATAACATGCCTGAAGATGAAGCCAGCACAATACAAATTAGAGCTAATAAAAGGAGAGCTATCATTCCCTGGTGGCATAATTTAAAGCTCCTAGATCCAGCTATACCTGAAGCTGTTATGCTCTTTTCAGTAGTCTAAATCAATAAAGCCTCCCCTCTTGTAAATTAAGCCAGTTTGAATTGGATTTCTTTTACTGGCATCCAAAAGAGTTCTGATCAATACCAACCCCTCATTTTATAGGCTCTGGAAAATGACACCAAAGGTGGTGACTTGTCCAGATGTAGATAAAATCAGAGGCAGGATTAGAACCAGCTTCTGAGCTTTCCGGTTCAAACACTTTCAAAATACATCTAAACCTTGAATTTACAAAAAAAAAAAAAAGGAAAGAAAGAAAGAAAGTGCTGACTTCTTGGAAATATCTGTTTAATTGACTCTTTCTTCTGTTCCAGTAATATTACTCTTTGTAATT
The DNA here is from genome assembly GCF_014754425.2 of Oryx dammah. NCBI lineage: Eukaryota > Metazoa > Chordata > Mammalia > Artiodactyla > Bovidae > Oryx > Oryx dammah. The sequence goes on along the minus strand of NW_024070211.1, from coordinate 40,621,719 downwards.
CTTGAGTGATTTATTTTCTTGCAGCCTTTTGCTGTCTCTGAATTCACTTATTTTGTAACTACTATACCTACTAACCAAGTTAATGAGAAACAAACCTGGCAACAATCCATCACTCAAATTATTATTTTGGTGCAGTTGAGAACAACTAAACAATAGGCTGTCTGAATTTATATTTTTCAACAGACTTATTTTTCAAATCTATTTTTCAATAGATTTTTCAAAATGATGTAGCACTGAGACCTCAATTTCCCATTAGAGGCAGAAGAGATGGATATCTTTAAAAGGAAGAATTCAGAATTAGGGCTTACGATTTTGCTAAATGTGAGATGCCAGGCTGGATGAAACACAAACTGGAATCAAGATTGCCAGGAGAAATATCATCAACCTTAGATATACAGATAGCACTCTAATAGCAGAAGGCAAAGAGGAACTAAAGAGCCTTTTGATGAGGATGAAAGAGGAGAGTGAAAAAGCTGATTTAAAACTCAACATTCAAAAAACTAAGATTATGGAATCCACTGCCATCACTTTAAACAAATAGAAAAAGTGGAACCAGTGACAGGTTTTATTTTCTTGGACTCCAAAATCACTGTGGATGGTGACTACAACCATGAAGTTAAAAGATGCTTGCTCCTTGATAGGAAAGCTATGACAAACCTAGATAGCATATTAAAAAAGCAGAGACATCACTTTGCCAACAAAGATCCGTATAGGTTTTTCCAGTAGTTATATACAAGAATGAGAGTTGGACCATAAAGAAGGCTGAGTGCCAAAGAATCAATGCTTTGGAATTGTGGTGCTGGAGAAGACTCTTGAGAGTCCCTTGGACAGCAAGGAGATCAAACCAGTCAATCTTAAAGGAAATCAACCCATGAATATTCAGTGGAAGGACTGATGCTGAAGCTGAAGCTCCAATCCTTTGGCTACCTGATGTGAAGAGCTGACTCATTGGAAAAGACCCTGATGCTGGTAAAGATTGAAGGCAAAAGGAGACCGGGATGGAAGAGGATGAGATGGTTACATAGCATGACTGATTCAATGGACACGAATTTGAGCAAACTTAGGGGATAGTGAGTGAAGGACAGGGGAGCCTGGTGTGCTGCAGTCCATGGGGTCACAAAGAGTAAGACACAATTTAGCGACTGAACAACACAACAATTTTGCTAAAAATTGATTTCCATCAACCGCTATTTTCAATTTGTAGCTAGTGAATTAAAAGCCAAATAATTAAATATTTTGCAAAACAGTGAATTCAGCTTAAGATCTTCATTCTACATAAACTGTGTATTCCAATCACCCATGACCCCTCTATTTCACATGTAAATTGAATGCTTATGAATTTTTCTTCCCCATTGAACCCCGAGCCTCTGTATATCAGGGATCTTATTTTAAACATTTCCAAGTCTTATGAACACTCAGTGACTATGCACTGTATGTGTGCATGGAGTGGTGGTTAGGACACATGGCTGTTTCCAGTTTATTACTCAGAACATTGAATTAGCATGCTTGCTACGACTATCTCTGTGATCTGGTATCAAGTTCATCTGTCTGTTATTAGTATGTGTGAGAAGAGTTTGTAATATATTCAAACTAATTTCATGTTTTGAAAGTTTCTGCATGGACCATTTTTAGTCAAGCAGAATCTTGTGGGATTTTAGACCCTGAAGTGTCATATCTAATTGTTATATTTTCATTTTCATGTCTTCAATAAGCATCTAGAAATGAAATTATGGATTGACACTCAGGGGCTGTGTGAACTGTGAGAACGTACATTCTCAAATCTTCTCAAGTCTTACTTGCTATCCTTCCAATTTATCTCACATCATCTAGGGTGGAGAAAATGTGAACCTTTTTCATTTTACACACCTGGAGGTACTGAAACCAACCAGAGAGAGACCAGACTAAGGAATATTATGGAGTTTTATGTTGTCCCAGATACATGTAAATTTCTCAAGTTCTGCCTCATTCAGAATAGAGAGATTGGGAATGCTTTTTAATCTAGAAAGGAATTACATTAAATTTATGGGTACGGATCTATTAATATATCTTTTAAACTAAAGAAGGAAATCAGAGCAATGTTTATTTAAAACATAAGAGAACACATCCAAACAGCTTTTACTGGAGAGTTCATTTTCTTTTTCCATTTAAAAGTGAAACATTACATTAAAATTTGCATATTAATGTCAAAAGAGAGACAGGCCAGATCTCCATGTGATATCTTACACTCTTCACAATACCCCTAAAAACGTGAATATTATTACCGACATTTTATCAATGAAAGATCATCTTTATGAAGGTGAAGTCAATGGTCCGTGGTCATGTAGCCAGTGAGCTGCTGAACTGGATGGAGGTCAGGCGTGCTGGCCTCACAGTTTCTGTCCTGACCACTCTGCTGCATAGCTTCTCACGACATGGTCTTGACAACTTGAGAAGACCTTTATGTGTGAGCTGCAGGCTGTTCAGCTACATGCTTCACACTGTTACCTCCATCAGTGCTGGTGACTACTCTGTGACTGAGATATTACTGTCTGCACTTTGGAGATCAGGGAAGCGGCCGGGGTAACTTGCCCAAGATCACACATGTGGCAGAATTGTGCTATTAGACACCACTCCTTCCTTCAGCTCATGTTTATTATACATGGCCTCTGTGCCAGGGTGAGAAGGAAATGCATGATTTCTGTCTTAGCTACTTTAAATATTAGTAAAATATTTTTTGAATGAAGGTATTGACTCATGCAAAAACTAAAGAACAGACATCATCAAAGCATTAGTGTTTCTGAAGTCTGACTTTAGGCCCCCTGCAGGGCCTTCCAGCGCCTCCCTGGAACACTCTGAGAGTTTCTGAGCTGAGTTTAATCCACGTGCTTTGGAATCTAGGTCTTGCTCAGATCAGTTCAGTCGCTCAGTCATGTCCGACTCTTTGCGACCCCATGAATCGCAGCACACAGGCCTCCCTGTCCATCACCAACTCCCGGAGTTTACTCAAACTCGTGTCCATCGAGTCAGTGATGCCATCCAGTCATCTCATCCTCTGTCGTCCCCTTCTCCTCCTGCCCCCAATCCCTCCAAGCATCAGGTCTTTTCCAATGAGTCAACTCTTCGCATGAGGTGGCCAAAGGATTGGAGTTTCAGCTTTAACATCAGTCCTTCCAATGAGCACCCAGGACTGATCTCCCTTAGAATGGACTGGTTGGATCTCCTTGCAGAACAAGGGACTCTCAAGAGTCTTCTCCAACACCACAGTTCAAAAGCATCAATTCTTCACCACTCACCTTTCTTCACAGTCCAACTCTCACATCCATACATGACCACTGGAAAAACTATAGCCTTGACTAGACAGACCTTTGTTAGCAAAGTAATGTCTCTGCTTTTCAATATGCTGTCTAGGTTGGCCATAACTTTCCTTCCAAGGAGTAAGCGTCTTTTAATTTCATGGCTGCAATCACCATCTGCAGTGATTTTGGAGCCCCCAAAAATAAAGTCTGACACTGTTTCCACTGTTTCCCCATCTATTTCCCATGAAGTGATGGGACCAGATGCCATGATCTTAGTTTTCTGAATGTTGAACTTTAAGCCAGCTTTTCCACTCTCCTCTTTCAATTTCATCAAGAGGCTCTTTAGTTTCTCTTCACTTTCTGCCATAAGGGTGGTGTCATCTGCATATCTGAGGTTATTGATATTTCTCCCAGCAATCTTGATTCCAGCTTGTGTTTCTTCCAGCCCAGTGTTTCTCATGATGTACTCTACATAGAAGTTAAATAAGCAAGGTGACAATATACAGCCTTGACATACTCCTTTTCCTATTTGGAACCAGTCTGTTGTTCCATGTCCAGTTCTAACTGTTGCTTTCCTGACCTGCATATAGGTTTCTCAAGAGGCAGGTCAGGTGGTCTGGTATTCCCATCTCTTTCAGAATTTTCTACAGTTTATTGGGATCCACACAGTCAAAGGCTTTGGCATAGTCAATAAAGCAAAAATAGATGTTTTTCTGGAATTCTGTTGCTTTTCCCATGATCCAGCGGATGTTGGCAATTTGATCCCTGGTTCCTCTGCCTTTTCTAAAACCAGCTTGAACATCTGAATATTTGTGGTTCATGTATTGCTGAAGCCTAGCTTGGAGAATTTTGAGCATTACTCTACTAGCGTGTGAGATGAGTGCAATTGTGCAGTAGTTTGAGCATTCTTTGGCATTGCCTTTCTTTGGAATTGGAATGAAAACTGACCCTTTCCAGTCCAGTAGCCACTGCTGAGTTTTCCAAATTTGCTGGCATATTGAGTGCAGCACTTTCAAAGTATCATCTTCCAGGATTTGAAATAGCTCAACTGGAATTCCATCACCTCCACTAGCTTTGTTCATAGTGATGCTTTCTAAGGTCCATTTGACTTCACATTCCAGGATATCTGGCTCTAGGTGAGTTATCACACCATCGTGATCATCTAGGTTGTGAAGATCTTTTTTGTACAGTTCTTCTGTGTATTCTTGCCATCTCTTCTTAATATCTTCTGCTTCTGTGAGGTCCATACCATTTCTGTCCTTTATTGAGCCCATCTTTGCATGAAATACTCTCTTGGTATCTCTAATTTTCTTGAAGAGATCTCTAGTTTTTCCCATTCTGTTGTTTTCCTCTATTTCTTTGCATTGATTGCTGAGGAAGGCTTTCTTATGCTATTCTTTGGAACTCCACATTCAAATGGGTATATCTTTCCTTTTCTCTTTTGCTTTTTGCTTCTCTGCTTTTCACAGGTATTTGTAAGTTCTCCCTAGACAGCCATTTTGCTTTTTTGCATTTCCTTTCCATGGGGATGGTCTTGATTCCTGTCTCCTGTACAATATCACGAACCTCCATCCGTAGTTCATCAGGCACTCTATCTATCAGATCTGATCCCTAAATCTATTTCTCATTTCCACTGTATAATCATAAGGGATTTGATTTAGATCATACCTGAATGGTCTAGTGGTTTTCCCTACTTTCTTCAATTTAAGTCTGAATTTGGCAATAAGGATTTCATGATCTGAGCCACAGTCAGCTCCTGGTCTTGTTTTTGCTGACTGTATAGAGCTTCTCCATCTCTGGCTGCAAAGAATATAATCAATCTGATTTTGGTGTTGACCATCTGGTGATGTCCATGTATAGAGTCTTCTCTTGTGTTGTTGGAAGAGAGTGTTTGCTATGACCTGTGTGGTCTCTTGGCAAAACTCTATTAGCCTTTGCCCTGCTTCATTCTGTATTCCAAGGCCAAATTTGCCTGTTACCCCAGGTGTTTCTTGGCTTCCTACTTTTGCATTCCAGTCCCCTATAATGAAAAGGACATTTTGAGGGGGGTGTTAGTTCTAAAAGGTCTTGTAGGTCTTCATAGAACCATTCAACTTCAGCCTTTTCAGCATCATTGGTCTTACTAGACTTGACTTACACCCTGGGCTAAAAAAATCACTGTCTTCCTTTCCGGTCTCTTTCAGGCCCTCCCTCACCAGTTCTCTCCTGCAGAGGAGAGGCTTGACTGTCTGATACCCACTTGCCCCCTCACCCTCATTCTGTTTGTCTTCTTTCTTCTGCTGCCAGGCACCTCCAGGGAGAAGCTTATTTCAGCTGCTTCTGTTTCCATGCCTCCCAGTTCTTCCTTAAGTCCCTGCACTGCCATTATCCTCACTCAAACCCTGTAGGTTCAAAGTCACCCCTGACCCCTGGTCACTAATCTGAATATTCTTTCCTAGTCATCTCCACCAACTTCTGACTGGATCAAATCCAGCTCTGATTTCCCGTGTTCTCTGCAGTCTTTGGACTTGGAAAAAAGTTCAGCTTTCCTCTCTTGTGACTCTGATATAAACAGCTTTGCTTTAGCAAAACTGGTTGACTCCATGTTTCCAGAAGGTATTTTACACATTTTTGCGTTAGACAAACATAGCTATTTTCTCTTCTTGTCTTTTTGGTTGGGTGCGGGCAGGAAGCAAATCATTTTTCATTTTTTTTTACAAATACACTGAAGAATCTTTCAGCACTGTCAGTGCTGCATGCGATCTTGGGCCACAAGTCTGCACACTCTTCTGCGTCTGGTCCTGTGATGGCAGAACCTTTCATCTCTCCCTTATTGTTTACTATGTATGATTCCTGTGTTAGCTTCAAAATAAAGAAACACACGGTTTTTTCTCCAGTATGACTTTCATTGTTGAATTACCACTGCTGGATGGTAATTACCCTTCTTTCTGAGTTCTGGTTTGCCTTTATTCACTGTGGCCATCCCCATGTCACCCACACCAGCAGCAGGAGGTCTAGTTAGTCGTCCTTTGTTCCCTTTCACAAAGATGATATACAAATTTCTGGCTCCTGTGTTGCCAGCGTGGTTGGTCACGGCTCCAACTGGAAGAGACAAGAAAATCTGGAATTTTGCCGCAGAGAACTTACCATGTCCCTACTTTGACATCTTGAATGCCAGAAAGAGATAAAACGCAGCAATTTTCTCACTGGGTAAATGCAGTATGGCTTAGAGTACCAGTATAAAGGCCCAAAGGGTAGAGAAAAGTGAGGCTTCTGTTAAACTATTCAGAATTTTTCTATTAGAAAGTCTAGAAAGAAGCAGCCTTGATTTCAGCACACATAGATGATCTGTACTTTAGAGGTCAGGTTGTGTGAGTATGTTTTCATTACCTAAGGGGTGAGTTGGTGTATTTTTCAGTAGTTAGTGTTTGAATCTCCTGAATGTCCCTAATTTGATCAAAGACTTTGGGATGGTTTTCTAACACACTGAGACTCAATTACCTCATATATAAAATGGAGGTGATTATGGTCCCTGGCCCACAGTATTGTTTGGAGAACTAAAGAAATAATGCACATGAAATGTTTAGCACAGAGGTGTTTGGTAAATGCTAGTCATTATAGTTGCTGCCCTTATAGCTGCTCATATGCATGCCTCATGTATCATACCAAATTTATTAGTTTCCTCTAGCTGCTGTAACAGATTGTCACAACCATGCTGGCTTGAAACAACAGAAATGTATTCTCCCGCAGTTCTGGAGCCCAGAAGTCTGAAGCCAAGGTAGGAGTGGGGCAATGCTTCTGCTGGAGGTTCTAGAGGAGAATTTTCTCCATGCCTCTTCCAGCCTCTGATGTCTGCTGGAATTTTTTGGTGTTCATTGGGCTTGTACTGACATCTCTCAAATTTCTGCCTCTGTCTTAACATTGCCTTATCTTCTGTTTGGGTGAGACAAAACTCCGTCTCGCTCTGATAATATTTAGGGTCCACTCAGAGAATTCTAGTGGGAACAGTGACAGACTTTATTTTCTTGGGCTCCAAAATCACGGTGGATGGGCACAGCAGCCATGAAATTAAAAGACTCTTGCTCCTTGGAAGAAAAACTATGACAAACTTAGCATATTAAAAAGCAGAGATATCACTTTGCTGACAAAGGTCTGTATAGTCAAAACTATGGTTTTCCCAGTAGCCATGTATGGATGTGAGATTTGGACCATAAAATAAGCTGAGTGCTGAAGAATTGATGGTTTGGAATTGTGGTGCAGGAGAAGACTCTTGAGAGTCCCTTGGCCTGCAAGGAGATCAAATCAGTCCATCCTAAAGGAGATCAGTCCTGAATATTCATTGGAAGGACTGATGCTGACGCTCCAGTACTTTGACCACCTGATGTGAATGTCCAACTCATTGGAAAACACCCTGATGCTGGGAAGGATTGAAGGCAAAAGGAGAAGAGGGTGGCAGAGGATGAGATGGTTAGACAGCATCACTGACTCAATGGAAATGAATTTGAGCAAATTCCATGAGACAGTGGAGGACAGGGAAGACAGGCGTGCTGTAGTCCACGGAGTCACAAAGAGTTAGACACGACTTAGAGACTGAACAGCAACGACAACAATAGAGACTTCAGTTATCTACTCATTTTTAGATCCTTATCGTAATTATATTTGCAAAGACTTTATTTTTTTCTAAATGAAATGACAGTCACAGGTTCTTAGGAGCAGGATTTGGACATGTCTTTGGAAGCTGCTATCAGCCTATCACACCAAATTATCACACCTCTCACATCAAATTTCACATCTTGAAAGGTGTGACCTGTTTCCTTCATCTCTGTACTTCCCACAACACCTATAACTGTGACTAGAGGATGATGGGTGCACGGGAGTTCGTAAGGTACTAGTAAGTAAGTAAATAATAAACTACCAAAAAGGTTCATGCTTGGATCAATGATGGAAGTGTTTGTGCCTCTCAATTAAAAAAAAATTAAAACAGTATGGGTGTTCAGCTAACATCCACTGAATGAAATCCTAATATTAAAGATTTTATAATTAGTCAGTACTTTGATGGGCTCCCCTGGTGGCTCAGATGGTAAAGAATCTGCCTGCAAAGCAGGAGATGCAGGTTTGATCCCTGGGTTGGGAAGATCCCCTGGAGAAGGGAATGGCAACCCCCTCCAGTATTCTTGCCTGGAGAATCCCCGTGGACAGGGAAGCCTGATGTGCTACAGTCCATGGGGTCGCAAAGGGTCAGACACAATTGAGCAACTAAGCACAGCAGTTTGATAATACTATTAACTTATTAGAAACATGTAAAATTTCAATTAAAAAATTGTAATATGTACCAAGCTATGTCCATGGAGTCCAATCCCATCCTGAGTGGTTTCACACTCAAAGAAGCATAACACAAAAAGGGATTTCAGTGTTTACACACATTTCTCTCAGACTTTTAAAGGTCTGAGCACAAGTGCACAGCAACTCATTAAACCTTCTAGTCTAGTCTTTGATCTACTATGAAAGTTTCTGGAACAATGGAGCCTCTCATGTTTTTGACCCCAAGAGCACTTCCAATCATGATGTCTTACTATGCTGGCCCTTCCATAGTAAGTGTGGTCACACCCTCTGCTTACCTTACCTCTCTCTCACACCCAGGAGGCTGGGGTGGGGAGGTGGGGAACACGGCCTCTCTCTTAGGAAATGGATGGAGGGTACACCCTGGAGGACTTGGAATTGATAGCCACTGTTTGACTGGACCAGCTGACTTTCACTTCTTGTCCTTTAGAGGGTTCACCAATCACAGAAATATATTAGCTCTTCCCTGGTGATATATATGATATCTAGAAATCAGATGTTTGGCAAATAGTCCACCTGGGTCCAGTCAAAATAAGATAAATAATTCTTCAACTAGTGTGAGATTAAAAAGACAGTGTCTGTGTGTACAAATCCATTTTCTTTCTTAAAATCTCTGAAATCACAAAATGTGCACCACGATAAGCTCTGCACTTTTCACTGCCAAGGAGAAAATTCAAAATAAAGGCCCGCTACTTAATGGATCGCAGCCGTCAAAGGAGAGCCATGATACATTAAATTCAATAAGCCACTCAAGCTTCTGATTGAATATATTATGGGAACTCTATAGGCTACAGTTTAAAAGATTAGTCCAGGAAGAAACAATATACTACTGTATTGGCTTTCTTGCTGGCAGTCTCAGCTTCAGGCACAAGACGATGCTACCTGATAGTTGCCATGGTAACCATGCAAGTACTCAGCTGGAGCATTTTCAAACCAAAAAATAGAACATCATACACGAGTTTGCTGTTTAAAGGGGAAAAGGATGGGCAGCAGCTTTTAAAATGGGAGCCTCCTGGTATAAATTCTGCAATGTCAGGCTCGCGAGTCTTCTGATTTTTGTGAGGCTGGTTGAGGCTGCCATGGCATCCCTGCCTGTGGATGTCTAAAATTGGCAGTATTCTGGGTGACTTTCAGGGTGAAAAAATAAGATAAGAGGTGCACCTGTGATTCGGTGGAGGTTTGGAGAGTATTTTCCATCCTGCGGAGACTGGGGCTTGCCAACTTCCCCAAACTGTTAGCCCTGAAAGGTCTTACTGAATTTGCCAGATCCTATATTCGCAATAGTTATGGATCCACTTGGCCTAATGCATTCTGCCTAACTCAGCATCCATGCCCTGCACACGAGTTCTTTGTTGGTTATAGCTTTTGAAAGACTGAGGGATTCATTCAATGGTCCTTCAACCTATCTGAACATCTGCCCTACAAAATGAGGTCCCTGCCTTCCTTCTGCCTTCAGCTGCCTCTCTCATAAGCACTGCTCCTTCCCTGGCATCCTCTTCTCTTTACCACCTGCACCCCTCATTTGTAGCATGGCTGCTTTATTTTCTGAGTTGTCAGTTTCCTGGGTCAGTCAGTCAGTTCAGTTCAGTCGCTCAGTCGTGTCCAACCTTCTGCAACCCCATGAACCCCAGTATGCCAGGCCTCCCTGTCCATTACCAACTCCCAGAGTTCACACAAACCCATGTCCATTGAGTTGGTGATGCCATCTAACCATCTCATCCTCTGTCATCCCCTTTTCCTCCTGCCTTCAATCTTTCCCAGCATCAGGGTGTTTTCAAATGAGTCAGCTCTTCCCATCAGGTGCCCAAAGTATTGGAGTTTCTGCTTCAACATCAGTCCTTCCAGTGAACACCCAGAACTGATTTCCTTTAGGATGGACTGGTTGGATCTCCTTGCAGTCAAGGGACTCTCAAGAGTCTTCTCCAACACCACAGTTCAAAAGCATCAATTCTTCTGCCCTCAGCTTTCTTTATAGTCCAACTCTCACATCCATACACCCACTGGAAAAACCATAGCCTTGAGTAGACGGACTTTGTTGACAAAGTAATGTCTCTGCTTTTTAATATGCTATCTAGGTTGGTCATAGCTTTCCTTCCAAGGAGTAAGCATCTTTTAATTTCATGGCTGCAATCACCATCTGCAGTGATCTTGGAGCCCCCCAAAATAAAGTCAGCCACTGTTTCCACTGTTTCCCCATCTATCTGCCATGAAGTGTTGGGACCAGGTGCCATGATCTTAGTTTTCTGAATGCTGAGCATTAAGCCAGCGTTTTCACTCTCCTCTTTCACTTTCATCAAGAGGCTCTTTCGTTCTTCTTCATTTTCTGCCATAAGGGTGGTAACATCTGCATATCTGACGTTATTGATGTTTCTCCTGGTAATCTTGATTCCAGCTTGTGCTTCCTCCAGCCCAGCGTTTCTTATGATGTACTCTGCATATAAGTTAAATGAGCAGGGTGACAATATATAGCCTTGACGTACTCCTTTTACTATTTGGAACCAGTCTGTTGTTCCATGTCCAATCCTAACTGTTACTTCTTGACCTGCATACAGGTTTCATAAGAGACAGGTCAGATGATCTGGTATTCTCATCTCTTTCAGAATTTTCCAGTTTATCATGATCCACACAGTCAAAGGCTTTGGCATATGCTACTGGAGATCAGTGGAGAAATAACTCCAGAAAGAATGAAGGGATGGAGCCAAAGCAAAAACAACATGCAGTTGTGGATGTGACTGGTGATAGAAGCAAGGTCCGATGCTGTAAAGAGCAATATTGCATAGGAATCTGGAATGTCAGGTCCATGAATTAAGGCAAATTGGAAGTGGTCAAACAAGAGATAGCAAGAGTGAATGTCGACATTCTAGGAATCAGTGAACTAAAATGGACTGGAATGGGTGAATTTAACTCAGATGACCATTATATCTACTACTGTGGGCACGAATCCCTCAGAAGAAATAGAGTAGCCATCATGGTCAACAAGAGTCCGAAATGCAGTACTTGGATACAATCTCAAAAACGACAGAATGATCTCTGTTCATTTAACAAGGCAAACCATTCAATATCACGGTAATCCAAGTCTATGCCCTGACGAGTAATGCTGAAGAAGCTGAAGTTGAACAGTTTCCTAGGTGTAGGTTGCCAACAAATGACAGATCTAACCTTTTGTTGGCCCTACATAATGGTTGCAAAACTAAACCAACATTCAATCAGGCTATTTCACACCACATTCCAGATTCTGGCAACTCTACACCCACATTCTTGGTATAGCAGCAATGGGCTAGAGCAGTGGAGTAACTGCGCCCTTCAGATCAAGGTTGTGTTCCATCATTTTGGGCTGTGTTACCACAGTTACTTACCTGCTGGCTCTTGTAACACTTGGATGGACTCCTGTCCTTGAGGATGGGGACAGCATCACAGCTTGTCCCCTCCCTCCATGTTCTTCCTATATTTGTTTCTCCTTGGGCCCTTGTTGCTTCACTTGGTAGACTCACAATATAGATTTATTGATGAAAATGAAAGGTAAGATCAGCTATCTGATGAATACTTACTGCTTATTCAGGCTCTCCTCCTCAGATAAACTGAATCTGAGTTGCTTGTGTGCTTGGTGATATATGTGGTCTCATAACAAGATAACTCTCCCAAAGGGATGGGAAGGAGTTTCTGGTAGTGAGAGGGGGTGACTCCAGCTTGGGTATCATTCTTTAAATGAATTGAAGGGAAGGCTTCAAACACCTGGCACCTAGGCCATAACAGTTGCTGCAGGCTGCTCTAGGGAACAATTCTTACGGCCTTCCACCCATCATCCAGGCATCCATTCACTCAGCCATTCCATCAGGGTTTACTGGGAACATTTCACAACCAGCCATTATGGAGATTGATAGCAGGAAGGAAAACAGTCCACATCTCTGTCCTCATGGTGTTTATAACAGTCCAGTGGACTTTTTTTTTTCCTTATCCAAAGGGCTAAAGCGGCTGCTAATTGAACCTTATGACCAATTTCAGAGAGATCAAATTGTGTCAGAGACAAGTTAAAAAATGAAGGAAAAAAAAAAAGGAGAGAGAAAGAAAGGAAGAGAGATGTAATGTCCAAAATATAGATGGAAACGATTCAAATTCTCAACACAAAAAGAAATAAAATTGAAACAGTAATGATCTAGATTTATAACCACTCAATTTGGTAAAAATTATTTTAAAAAATCATAATGACTGCTGTGGAAAAGATGTGAGGTAATGAGCACTTTTTTTTTTTTTTTCACAGAAAAGTAAATAGGTACAATCTTTTAAGAGGGCAATTGACACCAAATGCAAAAATCTATTAATATTTTTTTATTTAGTCATGCAATTTCTAGGACTTACTCTCAGGAAATCATTGAAAGTATGAACAAAAATCTAGCTAGAAAGATTTTTATAACCTTCCTATATTGTTGGTGGGAATGTAAATTTGTGTAGCCACTGTGGAAAACAGTATGGAGGTTCTTCAAAAAACTAAAAATAGAGTTTTCATATGATTTAGCAATCCCTCTCCTGGGCATATATCCAGACAAATGGATACATGCATCCAATGTTCATGCCAGCACTATTCACAACAGCCAAGACATGGTAACAACCTAAGTGTCCATCGAGAGACGAATGGATAAAGATGTGGTACATATATATTATACAGTAGGATACTACTCAGCCATAAAAAATGAAATAATGCCATTTGCAGCACCGTAGAGGGACCTAGAGATATTATACTAAGTGAAATAAGCAGAGACATTACTTTGCCGACTAAGGTCCATCTAGTCAAGGCTATGGTTTTTCCTGTGGTCATGTATGGATGTGAGAGTTGGACTGTGAAGAAGGCTGAGCGCCGAAGAATTGATGCTTTTGACCTGTGGTGTTGGAGAAGACTCTTGAGAGTCCCTTGGACTGCAAGGAGATCCAACCAGTCCATTGTGAAGGAGATCAGCCCTGGGATTTCTTTGGAAGGAATGATGCTAAAGCTGAAGCTCCAGTACTTTGGCCACCTCATGCGAAGAGTTGACTCATTGGAAAAGACTCTGATGCTGGGAGGGATTGGGGGCGGGAGGAGAAGGGGACGACCGAGGATGAGATGGCTGGATGGCATCACGGACTCGATGGACGTGAGTCTGAGTGAGCTCTGGGAGATGGTGATGAACAAGGAGGCCTGGCGTGCTGCGATTCATGGGGTCGCAAAGAGTCGGACATGACTGAGTGACTGAACTGAACTGAAATAAGTAAAAAAAAAAAAAGACAAATATCATATGATATCACTTACATATGGAATCTAAAATATAGCAGAAATGAACATATCTATGAAACAAAAGCAGAGTTACAGACATAAAGAACAGATTTGTGGTTGGCAAGAGATGGGAGAGGTGAGGGAGGGATGGACTGGGTGTTTGGAATTAGCAGATGCAAACTATTATATAGAGGATGGATAAATAACAAGGTCCAACTGCATCGCACAGGAACTGTATTCTATATTCTATGACAAACCATAATGGAAAAGAATATAAAAAGGACTGTAAGTATAAGCATAACGGAATCACTACGCTGTACAGCAGAATTCAGCACTGCATTGTAATCAATTATACCTCAATAAAATAAATTTTAAAAAAGATTTTTATTAGTAATAATAACATTCCATACAACTAAATAATAAGGACTAAAGCAACTAACGTGTTGGCTGTGTTCCCTCCACTAAGACACCACACAACCCCTGCGAGAGAGGCGTGATGGCCGGTAGAGGAAGTGGCTGGGAGGTTAGTAACTTGTCTATGCAGACACAGCCCTGAGGAAACAGCACTGGCAGGGGGTTGAGCCCATTTAGTTATCATGTTTTTGTTGCTTTTGTTAGTGAAAAAATGTCAGAGTCTTACTTTAGGGAACTGGCTTAATAAATTATGTAGTCATGCCAGGGACTGCTAGTCAGCCATAAAAAATAACATAAATGAAGATACATCCGCTTGGAAAGATGTCTGAAATATGTTACTAAGCTGGTTATCAAAGAATGTTTATAGCATGGTCCCATGTGTGTAAGCGAATCACTTTATAAGCACACACAAGCATTGAAATGTCCAGAGGCATGGATACTAAGGTTTAATCAGTGACTGTCTCTGGTGGTAAGATGATTGTTTTTTCCCATCCATTCATATTTTCCTTATCTATATTTTTAAATTAAAAAAAATCATGTTGCATTGTTTATGTAAAAATCTTTATACATACTCTTTTAAAAAACATCATGGCATATTGACTTTGCATTAGCATTCCAAGTCAGTCTATGACACACTGACTCTTGCTTCCCTGAATTAACATTGCTTCCCCCCAGGGTGTGATAAAAGTCATCCTGGATTGAGAGCAACAGAGCTGGGTTTCCGGCGGAGCTCATCTATTGATGCGTCCAGGATGTGTCCCGAGGCAAGTCACCAGCTCTCCTGGCCACAGCACGATGGCTGGGTAAGCTGAACTCTGAGGCTCCTGCCAGCTCTAACACACCATGTGCTTTTATGCATTCATTTTCTCCTTTGGAGACAGCCTGTAACCATTTCCAGTCTACGGGAGAAAGATTCGAGAATGCAGAATCATTTTGGTCTATAAAAAAGCGTGGATAAACACCTGCCTAACCCATTTTGAGAAATAATAACATGACATTTATAAACCAGTTTGCACAGTGCTTATGAATTCCCTCCCTGGAGGCCTGAGTTTGACTCTAGTTATTCTGGTTATTTACATGCCTGCATTTGGGTAGAGCATTTGCAACTGTGAGAGGAGAAAACGCTTCCTCCTGAGCCTGCTGTGGACTCAATGCAAAATATAAGACCCTTTTCTCTGACACTGAATATGGCCCTCCAAAGCAAAGCGACACTTCATTTCAGCCCCATCTTCTCAACTGTATCTATGGACAAATGTTGTTCCTGAAGGCAGATGAGCTGGGCTGAAACTGTATATCAGAGTTGCCACTTCTCAAAAGGGCAGTTTAGAGCAGAAGGACCCACTATGAGGAGGATCCCTTTTCTCTAAGAATGAAGAATTTGAGTTGGTGTTTAATATCCTTTACTTCCTGAAAATTAATTCTAAGGCCACTGATCAGGTGGGTCTTTAATTGCCCTGGCCCTCAAGTCAAAAAATTTAAAATTCACTTCTTCATTCTGCTTCCTGTTACTGTGGAGTTTGGAGGAAAATTACTTAACCTGGTTTTGGAAATCACCATCTGTAAAAGGAAACCCGATGCTCACATGTTTAGGGTTGTTCTGAAGAAGAAAATAACCACGATCATGTGATCACTCACCTAGAGCCAGACATCCTGGAATGTGAAATCAAGTGGGTGTTACAAAACATCACTACAAGCAAAGCTAGTGGAGGTGATGGAATTCCAGTTGAGCTATTTCAAATTCTAAAAGATGATGCTGTGAAAGTGCTGCACTCAATATGCCAGCAAATTTGGAAAACTCAGCAGTGGCCACAGGACTGGAAAAGGTCAGTTTTCATTCCAATCCCAAAGAAAGGCAATGCCAAAGAATGCTCAAACTACCCCACGGTTGCACTCACCTCACACGCTAGTAAAGTAAGAATCTCCAAGCCAGGCTTCAGTAGTCTGTGAACTGTGAACTTCCAGATGTTCAAGCTGGATTTAGAAAAGGCAGAGGAACAGGAGAGCAAATTGCCAATATCTGTTGGATCATTGAGAAAGCAAGTGAATTCCAGAAAAACATCTATTTCTGCTTTATTGACTATGACAAAGCCTTTGACTGTGTGGATCACAACAAATTGTGGAAAATTCTTAAAGAGACGGGTATACCAGACCACCTTACCTGTCTCCTGAGAAATTTGTATGCAGGTTAAGAAGCAATAGTTAGAATTGGACATAGAACAGCAGACTGGTTCCAAATTGGGAAATGAATAGGTCAAGGCTGTATGTTGTCACCCTGATGGTTTTGAACTGTGGTGTTAGAGAAGACTCTTGAGAGTCCCTTGAACTGCAAGGAGATCAAACCAGTCAATCCTAAAGGAAATCAGTCCTGAATATTCATTGGAAGGACTGATGCTGAAGCTGAAACTTTGGCCACCTGCTGCGAAGAGCTGACTCATTAGAAAAGACCTTGATGCTGGGCAAGATTGAAGGCAGAAGAAGGGGACAACAGAGGATGAGATGGTTGGATGGCATCACAGATTCGATGGACATGAGTTTGAGCAAGCTTCAAGAATTGGTGAAGGACAGGGAAGCCTGGTGTGCTACAACTCATGGTGTCGCAAAGAATCAGACACGACGGAGCTACTGAACTGAACTGAACTGTGAAGATGAAATAAGAAAATCTGTCAGGGACCTACCGGGTGCCTGACCCATAGTAGGTACTCAATAAATAGAAAGTGATAGTTTTAGTCACTCAGGTGTGTTTGAGTCTTTGTGACCCTATGGACGGGCCCATCAGCCTCCTCTGTCCATGGGATTCTCCAGGCAAGAATACTGGAGTGGATTGCTATGCCCTTCTCCAGGGGATCTACCTGACCCAGGGATCAAACTTGGATCTCCCACTTTGCAGGCAGATTCTTTACTGTCTGAGCCACCGGGCCATTAATATTGCCCTGGATACAATAAGGTGTCTGATTCCTTTCATGCAGCATTCCCAAATGCAGCATCAGGAGATGTGAAGCTGGATAACAGAAGATGAGCTGAGGGGAAGAGATTCGAATACAAATACTGTTACGGTGAACACTGCATACCTTGCCTGTGGTTTGTGATTATGGAACACTGGGGCAGAATAAATTATGATCTTTACAAGATGCTTTCAGAACACAATCAGAAAAAGGTAAAAGATAATGTTATACTGCATGTTTTACGGATCCTTCTCTCTGATATTTCAACTCTGGGGGGCTTGTTTTAGCATATTTTTTTTTCAGCAGCATACTCCCATTTGGAAAAATCTTATCTGTTGAGTTGGTCCTTTGTTTAATCTGCCCTGTTTCTTAGTTGTTTATTTCTTTAGACTGCTAAATTGAATTACTTAAGTCATTCATTTTGGTTCATTCTAGTTCACGCTGAACCCTGACAATGCTCCAGACTGTGTACTCAGTCAGTACAGTTATAAGACATTCAGTACATTTACATTTCCTGTCCTGAAGGAGCTGACACTCAAATGTAGGGAGAATAATGTGTTAACTTCATTTGCAATTTTTTCCTCCCCTCCTGCCTAAGGAGGACCAATTGCTGGATTCTACTTTGTTTAATAGGTTCAAAGTGCAATGAAATATTATAGATGCTATGGGAGAAGATGTCCCAGGACAGTGAGGACCTGACTGTAGATTCTGTAGAAAAGTAGATTCTGGGAAGGGAGGTGCAGAAAAGACTTCACAGGAAGAACAATTCATGTTTGTATTTGTGTTCCTAATTCTCTGTTCCCTGTCCTCAACACCTATTATAGTGTCTTAGACACTTTGGACTTAATTGAATTCTTCCTGGTTTGCAGAAATGTCTCTTGAGTTTTTGTTTTTGTTTTTTTTATTAGAGTATAGTTGATTTACAGTGTTGGGTTAGCTTCTGCTGTACAGCAAGGAAAATCAGTTATACATATACATATATCTACTCCATTCTAGATTCTTTGTCCATATAGGTCACTACAGAGTACTGAGTAGAGTTCCCTGTGCTATATAGTTGTTGTTCAGCTGCTAAGTCATCTCTGACTCTTTGCGACCCTATGGACTGCAGTACTCCAGGCTTTCCCGTTCTTCACTGTCTCCTGGATTTTGCTCAGACTCATGTTCATTGAGTCAGTGATGCCATTCAACCATCTCATCCTCTGTCACCCACTTCTCCTTCTGCCCTCAATCTTTCCCAGCATCAGGGTCTTTTCCAATGAGTCGTCTCTTCACATCAGGTGGCCAGAGTAGTGGGATTTCAACTTCAGCATCAGTCTCTCCAATGAATAGTCAGAGTTAACTTCCTTTAGGATTGACTGATTTGATCTCCTTGCTATCCAAGGGATTCTCAAGAGTCTTCTCCAGCACCACAATTTGAAAGTATCAATTCTTCAGTGCTCAGCCTTCTTTATCTATTTATCAGTCTTATTAGTTATCTGTTTTATATATAATGGTATGTATATGTCAGTCCCAATCTTCCAATTTATCCCTCCCCACTCTTTCCCTTCCCCGGTAAACATAAGTTTGTTTTTTACATCTGTGAGAAGTATCTCTTCTTTGAGTGGGTGGTGACTTCTTTCTGGGAGGTTCAATGAGATGAGACCAGGAGTTGTGTCTTAGAGAGAAAAGAGATATCCATCAGAACAATGTTTAAGAACTAACTTCTGAAAAGTAAAATGCAAATGGATTTAGAGTTACGTAGCCTGGAACACACATCCTGGATTCACCACATAACAGCTGTATGAACTTGAATGAGTGACATAAACTCTTTGATTTTAAGTTTCTGTATTTTTAAAATAAAAGTAGTGACACCAATGACACAATGAGATAAAGAGTACAAAAACCAGTGTACAAAGTGTATAGCATTTGGAAGACACTTTAAATTGTAGTTTCTTTCCATTGCTTCCAGAAGACAGTCCAGAATATTTTGACCAGCCTGCCTCTCTATCCCTCCACCTGACTGAGGAGCAGAGGACAATCTATTTCAGATGTTATCATTTTTTAAAAAATGTATTTACTTTTAACTGGAGGATGATTGCTTTACAATGCTGTGTTAGTTTCTGCTGTACAACAACATGAATCAGCTATATGTATGCATATATACCCTCCCTTTTGAGCTCCCCTCCCATCACTCCCCTGCCCCCATCCCACCCATCTAGGTCATCAGAGAGCATCAGGCTGAGTTCCTCCTGCTATCAGATGTTATCATTTAGAAATTCAGATTTGTAAGGCTTGATTAAATGATTTCTTAGCCATAGTTCAGTGTTAATGCCTTTTAACGATTGTTGCTTTTATCAGCTGGGATTTGATTTAGTTTTAATTTCAAGTCCAAATGACAGTTTTTATGGTTGCTTTCAGCAAAATATACCACTTGATTATCTAAGAATTGGCGCAGCTCTTATCCAAGTGTGATAAGTAGTCAGCTTAAGTCTAGAACAGAGTTATCGAAAGTCACAGAAACTTTTAAATTTATATCAACAATTAATTCTCTGTAACTACATCAAATCTATTGGTAGATATGCCAGATAAGGGTAACACAGCATTCTCCAGAATTGAGCGATGACAGGAGGCAAAGTGCAGCCTGAATGTGAGAAGGGCAAAGAGGGAAGAGCGTGTGTCTGAAGTGGCTAATCCAGTCTTTCTCAGAATTGTAGGAGAAATCCCTTGTGAGTGTAAACTCACTTGGCTTCTTTGCAATGAGTCAACTTAATAGGCTATATACATCCTTGAAATTACTTGGTCTGTGTTTAAAATGGGAAATTGAAGTTTGACAAAGTCATTTGGACTAGCCTGGATCTCATGCAAAGCAATTGGTTCATAGCTATTAGCACAGCAGATTTCTCGGTCCATTGAGAGTCTGATATAGTAGGGGAATCTCCTTGTGATTCTTTCCATTTCAAGCTCCAGATAAACTGCCCTTTCTGGGTCTTCAGCTTGTTTCTCAGATTACATTTTAAATGTCTCTCAGGAAAGTTTTTCTTCAGTTTGATGCTCACGGTTCCAAGCCTTTCATTTCAACCCCTCTCTCTTTGCTCCCTGCTTTTTTTTTTTTTTTTTTTAATACATCATCTTTGAGAAACCACATCACATGGAGAGCTCCTAAATTTACTGTTCTCCACTCTTAACTTTCTTGGCTGTCTACTCAAATTTCTCCCTCATATTCTTGCAGTAATACTTCACATATTCACTCTTTTCCTCTAAAGGTTGCCAAAACAGGCAGCTGCTCCCTTTTGAAAATTGTGAAGATCCACTCTCTTATCTATCAAAAGTGGGGAGGAAGGACTTTATTTCCAAACCCTAAATTCCAGTTAACCATATAGGAAATGACTAGAGTCCCTAGACATCTGCTCTTTGATCAACTGGTGTTTATGTCCTCTTGATTTTCCTGCTCCAGCTTCTCTTGGCTGGGTCCACCTGGGCTCAGGCAGCCACTGACATCTTTTCCATGGCCTCCATTCCACAATACACTCCGGTGCCTTGTCGGCGCAGCCTCTGTGGACACAGCTAAAGCAACACACTGCCCACCTAAAGCCAAATCCTCCTCATTGACTGGGGTGGCTGGAAGGAGTTTTTTGGAGGGTGTGGACCTATGGTGGAAAGCTTCTCTCCCTCCCTCCTCTTCCTGTCCAATAAAGTAGACATTTCCTGGCCTGTTTGAGGCAAAGGAAGAAGGGGTTTGTGTTTTTGTTGTCATTGTTTCTCCCTTTTCTGGCTTCTCCCCACAAAGAGAGGCGTGGTGTGCCTCGATGCAGTGTGATGGTGAGGGATGGTGCTCCGTGGGCTGCTGTCGGGTGGAATTAATGAGTGAAGGGTGGAATGCACTGGTGGCTCCTTCACTTTGTCTCTACTGATAGGATGGCTGCATTCAAAGAGGATGAGGCAGGCCAGGATCCTCTACCCAGCTGGGGGTGAGTGGGTGGTGAGTGTCTGCTCTGTAGACCTGAGCTCTTGGCTGTGTGAGTGGGGGAGCGAAGACTATTAGGAAGCCTATATTGGCCTCAAGTCCTAGCTATCTTATCCAATATAGTTTTACTAATCAGATTTGTAAAACCTCTATATCAACAAACTTCATGCAAAGATGGGCTCAGTAAAGGACAGAAATGGTCTGGACCTAACAGAAGCAGAAGATATTAAGAAGATGTGGCAACAATACACAGAAAAACTGTACAAAAAATAGCTTCATGACCCAGATAATCACAATGGTGTGATCACTCACCTAGAGCCAGACATCCTGGAATGTGAAGTCAAGTGGGCCTTAGGAAGCATCACTACGAACAAAGCTAGTGGAGGTGATGGAATTCCAGTTGAGCTATTTCAAATCCTAAAAGATGATGCTGTGAAAGTGCTGCAGTCAATATGCCAGCAAGTTTGGAAAACTCAGCAGTGGCCACCGGACTGGAAAAGGTCAGTTTTCATTCCAGTTGCTAAGAAGGGCAATACCAAAGAATGCCCAAATTACCGCACAATTGCACTCATCTCACACACTAGTAATGTTCAAAATTCTCCAAGCCAGGCTTCAGCAATATGTGAACCGTGAACTTCCAGATGTTCAAGCTAGATTTAGAAAAGGCAGAGGAACCAGAGAGCAAATTGCCAACATCCACTGTATCATAGAAAAAGCAAGGGAGTTTCAGAAAAACATCTATTTCTGCTTTATTGACTATGCCAAAGCCTTTAACTGTGTGGATCACAATAAACTGGAAAATTTTTCAAGAGATGAGAATACCAGATCACCTGACCTGCCTCTTGAGAAACCTGTATGCAAGTCAGGAAGCAACAGTTAGAACTGGACATGGAACAACAGACTGGTTCCAAATAGGAAAAGGAGTACGTCAAGGCTGTATATTGTCACCCTGCTTATTTAACTTCTATGTAGAGTACATCATGAGAAACACTGGGCTGGATGAAGCACAAGCTGGAATCAGGATTGCCAGGAGAAATATCAATAACATCAGATATGCAGATGACTCCACCCTTATGGCAGAAAGGGAAGAAGAATTAAAAAGCCTCTTGATGAAAGTGAAAGAGGAAAGTTAAAAAGTTGGCTTGGAGCTCAACATTCAGAAAACTAAGATCATGGCATCTGGTCCCATCACTTCATGGCAAATAGATGGGAAACAGTGTCAGACTTTATTTTGGGGGGCTCCAAAATCACGGCAGATGGTAATTGCAGCCATGAAATTAAAAGACGCTTACTCCTTGGAAGAAAAGCTATGGCCAACCTACATAGCATATTCAAAAGCACAGATGTTACTTTACCAACAAAGGTCCGTCTAATCAAGGCTATGGTTTTTCCAGTAGTCATGTATGGATGTGAGAGTTGGACTTTAAAAAGAAAGCTGAGCGCCAAAGAATTGATGCTTTTGAACTGTGGTGTTGGAGAAAACTCTTGAGAGTCTCTTGGACTGCAAGGAGATCCAACCAGTCCATCCTAAAGGAAATCAACTGAGTATTCATTGGAAGGACTGATATTGAAGCTGAAACTCTGGCCACCTGATACAAAGAACTGGCTCCCGTGAAAAGGCCCTGATGCTGGGAAAGATTGAAGGTGGGAGGAGAAGGGGACAACAGAAGATGAAATGGTTGGATGGCATCACTGACTCAATGGACATGAGTCTGAGTAAACTCCAGGAGTTGATGATGGACAGGGAGGCCTGGCGTGCTGCAGTCAATGGGGTCGCAAAGAGTTGGACAAGACTGGCTGAACTGAACTGAACTGATAGCAACAAATAGGTTTTGGATTCAGAGAAGCAAGGGGAGAATGATTATCATCTCAAAGTTTAATAATGCCAGGTTGTCTATTTCTTGCTTCTTTCTCTGTGCCTTAGGTGGCATCTCCGGCAGTAGCCATGTATCTTCTCTGGCTCCAATTAACACCAGGAAGCCTGTCAAGGTTTCAGTTTCCACTGAGTCATCCTCACTCCCCTGGTTTTCCTTGCAGCCTAGTGGATAGAAGCAGTTTCTTATTATCAAGCTCTAGATTGTCTCAATGTCCTCTGGTTGACTTTCTCGGCCTTTTCTATCAACTGTATAACCAATTCTCTTTATGAAATCTCTTTTTATTAAATAATCAGTGTGTTTTCTGCTTCCTGATTAGATCTAGTGATACATCAGTGAAGCCTGGGAAACGTAATGCTTGAGTCAGCTATTGCCACAACAGTGCTCCATAGCAGGTTCCAAAATGGAAGAGCTTAACATACTAGATTTTCTTCTGACATTGAGGGTGTGCAGGCTGCACGTTGCTTGGCTGGTTAGCCTGAACTCCAGGCTTCTGGCTGAGTTCAGGTTTGTCCCATGTGTCTCTCTTTTTTGGACCTGTGGTTACCCAGAGCATAGGGTACAATCCACGTATCTCTTTCTGGGGCCAGGGTTGAAAGCGCAGCAGCTACACTGCAGCATATTACTCTCATGATAAGCACCAAAGCACAAAGGCTCAATTTTACAAGTTCATTTCCAGCCTGGCCACATTCCCTAAAATCTCACGGACTGGAGCAAGTCACATGTCAGAGCACAAAGTCAAGAGGTAGAAGAGTACATTCTGCCCACCATAAAGCCAGGCAGAGGTGTGGCTGTATGATTCAATTATAAAGGAGAAAACACTTGGGACCAGTAATTAAATCTACTACATTTGGCTTAAAGATTCACCATCTCAGTGAAAATTGAGCTATATCATGGGTTATTGTGCCGGTACAAAGGATGGCTAACATAAAATCTGTTGTACTTATAGTTGACATTTTATTTTTTCTATGTTTTTAAACACTGATGTTGATTTGAAATTCAGAGGCACAGTCCACTTTTCACTAAAGACCTCCTTTTCCCCACCAAACAGTAGAAGTGTTCTCAACTTTAAACTCACTCTTCTACCTACTTCTTTCTGATGCTGAAACTGGAACTCTGCAGACCATCTTTTGCTTTGCCTCCTGATTTCTTGCTTGGCTTTGCCAGTAGGAAGTGCTAGAGTGGATCGACTGTGAAGCTAGAGCAGGAAGTATGGACTTCTTCCTGTGGGCTTCCTTTCAGCTCCATGTCTTTTGAAAGTTACCCAGGAAAACGTTTTTACCTCAGCGGTTCATTCCAGTAGCTGGTGTTGAATATAGTTGGTAGTGTTCCCCATGCTCACAGCACAAGCTGAGTAGCATTCCCACCTTAGAAGAGCCCCTATTCCAGGCATCTATGTTTTAATTATTCCAACCTCTTTCATTTAAAAAATAAAAATGTACATTTATGTTCATTTAGGTTTATGTTTAAACAAGAAGGAGTGATGTCTGCTTCTTGCAGTTGTTACTTTATCTCACCTTAGTGAGCTTTCTTTCAGGTAACAATCCTTTTATATCTAATGTACAGTTGTCTGTATTAAATTCCTTCTTTTAAAATAACTGTTTAGAAAGAGAAAAACAAATATTGTGTAATAACGCACATAAAGAAAAATGGCGCTGATGAACCTCTTTGCAGGGCAAGGATAGAGAGGCAGACGCAGAGAACAGACTTGTGGACACAGTGGAGGGAGGGGAGGTTGGGGTGAACTGAGAGAGCAGCATGAAACGTACATGCCAGCATATGTGAAATAGATAGCTAGTGGGAAGTTGCTGTATAGCACGGGGAGCTCAACAACCTAGAGGGTGGGATGGGGTGGAGAGTGGGAGGAAGGTTCAAGACAGAGGAGACACGTGTATATTCATGGCTGATTCATGTTGTTGTATGGCACAAACCAACACAACATTGTAAAGCAATCATCTTCCAATTGAAAATTTAAAAATAATAAAATAACTGTTGAGATTGTTGTCTCCCAATGTACAGATGTGAGAGCTGGACAATAAAAAAGGCAGAGCGTTGAAGAATTGATGCCTTCAAACTGTGGTGCTGGAGAAGACTCTTGAGAGTCCCTTGGACAGCAGGGTCAAACCAGGCAATCCTAAAGGAGATCAACCCTGAATATTCATTGAAAGGACTGTTGCTGAAGCTGAAGCTCCAATCCTTTGGCCACCTGATGAGCTGACTCATTGGAAATGAGCTGACTCATTGGAAAAGACCCGGATGCTAGGAAAGATTGAAAGCAGGAGGAAAAGTGGATGACAGAGGATGAGATGGTTGGATGACATCCCCAACTCAACAGACGTGAGTTTGAGCAAACTCTGGGAGTTGGTGAAGGACAGGGAAACCTGGCGTGCTGCACTCCATGGGGTTGCAAAGAGTTGGACATGACTGTGCTGAACAACAACAAAATAGACCTGCTGATACAAGCTGATGCTTTTTTGTAGACTCTACATTCACCTAATAAGATTCACCTTCATTTTTAGGGAAGACACACATTGCCAGAAGGAAGAAGAAATGTAGGAGGAAGAACAGGCCACCATTAGAGCCAGACTAGCAGAACTCAACTGGACTTTTATTGTAGTTTTCTAGAAATACAGGTTAGTTTCACTAGACATGCTGAAGGCCTTCCAGATGGCTAAGGAAACAGAAAGGTAGTGTGGACTAGAAAGAAAAGAGTTAACAGCCTTCCCATTAATATAATAAAATAGTTTTTAATTTCTTCTTTGAGTCCTCAAAATAATGAGTAAATTTTTTGCCAAGTGGTTTTATTATGATTGTCATGTTCTAAACATCTCTCTGTGCATACAATGGATGTATTCTAAATGGGGTGAAGCATCGCCTGTCCTGTACTTTACAGACTTTTATGGAGGCTTTATCACGTAGGCTCGATCCATTATTAATTCAATTTTTAGCCCCTTTTCTTTCCCCAAAACATGGGAGATGGAGCTGAAAGTTCCAAGCTTCTAGTCATGATTGGTTTTTCTGGTGACCAATTGCCATCTTGGAGCCTAGTAAGGATTGTTCTATAGAACAAAAGATGCTCCTAGAACCCAGGAATTTTTTTAGGGATTTAGGAGTCCTGTGTAAGATGCTCCTATCACCCTCAAAACTTTAGGAATTACTAAGACTTTAGGATCTCTGTGTGAGGAAGTAGGGTCACAAACCAAACATTAGCAGGAACTTGGGGCAGAGACCAATATATTTTTATTATTTCACACCCATTCTCATTCTAGACCTTCATATGTGTTGTTCCCTCTGCTGCAAGTGATATTTTCACTCAACCTTTATCCCCTCCATCTAACTCATTCCGACTTGTCTTCTTTCATAGCCTTCCCTAGACTAGGCTAGGTACCCTAACTTTGTCCTGTGATACAGGCAAATTCTTATTTTTTTAAACGCTCATCACAAAATAGTGAAATGACTACATTTCAAATCTATCTTCATCACTAAAGTATAAACTCTGGAGGAGGGACATGTGTGATTAATTCTACTGTGTATGCAGTACCTGGCAATAGCAGGTGTAGTAGACATTCCACAAATGTTTAATGGAGGGACTGGCAAAGTGCTGGGTTCATGGGGGTGGTGATGGCAGTTAATCACATATAGATTTTCCACCTGTCTGTTATACTTTGCATTCTGTGAGTCTGAACCAGTACTCCCAGGTATGTTGATAGCATTTGCTAAGGGACCATACTTTGTGAAGCAAGGCTAGACATTTGGACAATATACAAAAAATAAAAAATAGAGCACTACAACTAAAGCCCTGAGTAGGGAAGAAGTGAAATGAGTATTACATGAGCCCCTTCTTCCATCCAGACTTGCTTGCTTTTCTTCCCACCCTTTAGATCCTGGACTCATCATCTTCCCCTAACCCAAAATCTATTGCTTGGAAAGTATTCACACTCCTGGGCTAATGGTAGACAAATTTAAATGACCATGTTACTTGTTCAATACTGCTTACATTCTTTAAACAAGGAAGAAAGCCTCTGTTTATTTTGAATCAAAAGAACAGAACTCTAATTGTGTGATGCCAGGTTTAAGAAACTAGCAGGGAAGCAGGAGACCACCGTTGCAGGTGACTGTAGACTTGACTCATTTAGTAAGCACAGCACCAAGAACGGCACCCAGGACAAGGTAGGCACACAGACATGTTTGTTGAATCAATGAAGTCAGAACAGTCTAGCACATCCCTCAGTGAAAAGAAAGAGTATAAATTGTACATGCACAGAAAATCTGTGCTATTGTGAACCTTCTGGAGTTCTTTGGGAGACTCATTCGAGAAACTTAAAAAACACATCCTACTGACAGAGTGCTCGCTCACTCTCCATGAAAAAAAAAAAAAAAACCTCAAAATAAAATGTTGTTAAAATAGATGCCATTCTGGCTGAAAATGTGCACATTTGGTAAATGAGTCACTCTATTAGGGAGGCAGAAATCAGTATAGAGAACTTGGGGCAAGCCACTAACTATTGATCAGATGCTTAGAGTTAAAAGTAGGAAAGTGTGAATTTCTGTGCTCAATTCCTTATATTTTCCCACCATTACAAAAGATTCTAACATTTCAAAATGTAGAGATTGGCAGCCTCCGATTTTGGGGGATTTCTCTTGAAGCTGTTGGTGCTTTCAGAAATGATTGGTTTGTAACACTTGGTAGAGGAAACCTGTATTGTGGAGGATAAGAGTTGTCACAAGCTTTGCAGAGAACAGAGAGGACCACGTGCTGTGGTCTTGAGGATCATTACTTCAGTGAGAACACAGTTGTTACCTTGAACACTGTTATGGTTACCTTGATGAGCCACCGAGCAGCGCTGATGAATTGGTGAGGCTCACACTCTGACTCCAATACTCCATCAAGGTTTGAGATGCTCTACTTGGTTGCCTTTTTGGTGTTTTATGCTTGCCCCACTCTTTTCCTGCCTTTTGTACATGCTTCCGTGTGACACTGAGCTGATATCACTGTTGCTGAGTTTGGACATCCTTCCAAAGAGGGTGGGATTTGCTCTAACTTTTCCATCCAATAAATTCATCTGTTAAGTATCGGAAAAAGAATTCTGGAAACTCCATCACTAGTTGGCAACTATCACATTTTTTAAGAGAAGAAAAATCCTCCATCTAGTTGGAACCATATTTTTTATGCTGAAAATGGATTTGAGACAAAAATATATTGCACATTTGGGCATGGACCTTGATTTTTCAACATACATCTTTCATGTGGTAGGAACTGATGATGCACATTTTTCCCCCTTGAGATCTTCCTTTCCTTAAGGCACTAAATTGCCTGCTGAGATGTATAAGGTGTCTACTACCTGGAATGGATTTGCTAATTAGCAAGGGCAACGTTTATGTACGTACATTGAGAAGAAAGGAGAGATTAAAATTCTATTTTATTTAAGTATTTTATGTTTACAAAAAGGAAAAAAAATTATGGTAAAGTGACTTCCTTTATCTAACTGACAATTTAGAAACAAAAGGCATCATATATTATGTGGAAGGAGGAAAGCAAAAGCTGGCATTCTGATGTCTTTCTTGCAGACATTCCACACTAAGAGTTCTCTAGCCCTGCCACCCATGAGCCCCTGAGAAAGCTCCCACAGTTAGCCTTTGCACTGTCCATGCCTCTATCCATTGCCTTGACATACCTCCATCCAACTACAGCCCTGTTCATTTTGTACGTTACCAGTCCTATAGTTCTTTCCATCCATAACAACAGTAAACCATTGTTTACAGTTCTAAGGGAATAGTTCTCCAGGAGCAGAACATCATCACCTGAGAACTTGTTAGAAATGCACGTTGTTGGTTGCAACTCCAAACTTCATGAATAATAAATTCTGGGGTGGTGCCCAGCAATCTGTGTTTTAACAGGCACTCCAGGTGATCCTGATGCATGCCCTAACTGGAAAAATCTTGCCTCCTAATTTGGAAATGAAGATTGAAAGCCTGTTCTTTGGTCCTAGTCCAAAGTAATAAACAAGTAACCACAGAACAAGTATTGAACCCATACTAATCAATTAGTGATAGTCCCATGCTTTGAAGGTCAGCCAGCCAGCCAGCAACAGCATCACTCCAGGAACTGCTTCTGAAAGTCAGTTAATCCCTCAACTCCACAGCTGAAATTCAGCCAATCTCTAAACACTCCTGCTTCAGAAACTCTGCCAATCCTTGAACTCCATGGTTCCTAAAACCCTTTATGATATCAAGTTTTGCTTTGTACAGAGATTGAGACGTAAGAATAGCTAAATAAGCAATACATTTAGCTTCTTTGCATCACATTTCATCCTTCAACAAAAAGGATCACTGTAGATTTTGAGAAAGTCAGAATTTGTACTTAGGATTTGCCAGCATTGTAGAAATTTTAGTGGTGAAGAGTTTTGAGGAATATGACATAACTTGTCCAAGTCAAGGATCAACTATGAATCAGATAGAAGGTGTAGTTGGTCATCGAAAATATATAAGAAAAAAATTGGCCAGCTGACTCACTTGGTAGAGCAAAATTATCTATCCACAAGAAAAAAATTAAGGAATGAGATATACTCATTCATTACTATATGTACATATATTGTTATAGAGTAAACAATGAATATTCACTTTGTAAATAGTTGTAACATAATAATATTAGGAAAATGGGGAGAGAAGAAATGAAGGCATGAAGGGTGGTAGTGGGGCTAATTCATAATTTTCTACAACAGGAAGCCAAGAAAAAAAAGAGATACATGGCACAGTTGGAAGTAGATAAAAATAATGTCACAATTGACATCAATTAAATTTAAAGTGGTTCAAGAAATATTTGTTGAGTGTACACTTTGTATTGTTAGATATTGCAGCTATAAAGATCAAATTCTTTCAGAGAGGCAGACTGTAAGTAATTTCAAAACATTCTAAAGAAGACATTAATTCTGACAATGGTGATGGTAGTGAGAAAAAGTTGAGAAGAAGGGATCATGTGAGCTAAGGCTTTTAAAGAGGAGTAGGTGCTTCCTTGGGCTTCCCTGGTGGCTCAGATGGTAAAAAAAAAAATCTTCCTGCAATGCAGGAGACCTGGGTTTGAACCTTGGTCAGGAAGATTTGCTGAAGAAGGAAATGGCAACCTACTCCAGTATTCTTGCCTGGAGAATTCCATGGACAGAGGAGCCTGGAGGGCTGCAGTCCATAGGGTGGCAAAAAGTCAGACACAACTGAAGTGACTTAGCACTCACACATCCTGTAAGTCACAAGATACTTAATATCTCTGGTCCCCAACTATGAAACACTAGCTGTGCTGCTTGGTCACTATGACAACAAAATAATATACCTACACACCTCTAAGTGCCCCTTAGTGGGAATAGCACTGTTCCCAGAAGAAAACCACAGAAGGAAGCTATTAAGAAGACTACTATAATTAAAATAAGATTCATCATATTTCTTGATCTCTTAGCAACTGTCAGGGAGGGTTTTCACTTATCAAGAGTGAGACAGTGTGGTACAACAAAGAAAGAACAACCTTGATATTCTTCCCAAGAATCTACAGGGTCAGGAAGGGGTTCTTTTGTTTTGAGAAAGCAAAATTGATTCTTTGTCTTGCCACCAAATGACTAATGCATTGTATACCATAGTGAAAAAAAAAAAAACAAAATAACGACAGCAAACACTTTGCCTCCTGAGATACACCAAATCAAACAGAAGAAAGAAAACGAGGCAACATTCTGTTTAGCACTAGTCTTCAAAATAAATGAAGTCTTGAGTCTTTTCTATTAAGGTGTTCACTCTTTAGGAAAAAGTTATTCTTGATTTTTACAATACAACTTGTCATATATGTGATACCTTGAAGACATAATTGTGTGAGGAAACTTCTGTTTTTCTCACTCTGAAAAGACTAAATATAACCTTGTTAATATTTTTTTGGATTCTTCTCATTATAAGTTATTATAAGATATCAAATATAGTTCCCTGTGCAACACAGTAGGACTCGATTGTTAATTTCATATACAGTAATACAGTGTCAGACTTTATTTTGGGGGGCTCCAAAATCACTGCAGATGGTGACTGCAGCCATGAAATTAAAAGATGCTTACTCCTTGGAAGAAAAGTTATGACCAACCTAGATAGCATATTCAAAAGCAGAGACATTACTTTGCCAACTAAGGTCCGTCTAGTCAAGGCTATGGTTTTTCCTGTGGTCATGTATGGATGTGAGAGTTGGACTGTGAAGAAGGCTGAGCGCCAAAGAATTGATGCTTTTGAACTGTGGTGTTGGAGAAGACTCTTGAGAGTCCCTTGGACTGCAAGGAGATCCAACCAGTCCCTTCTGAAGGAGATCCACCCTGGGATTTCTTTGGAAGGAATGATGCCAAAGCTGAAACTCCAGTACTTTGGCCACCTCATGCGAAGAGTTGACTCATTGGAAAAGACTGTGATGCTGGGAGGGATTGGGGGCAGGAGGAAAAGGGGACGACCGAGGATGAGATGGCTGGATGGCATCACGGACTCAATGGACGTGAGTCTGGGTGAACTCCGGGAGTTGGTGATGGACAGGGAGGCCTGGCGTGCTGCGATTCATGGGGTCGCAAAGAGTCAGGCACGACTGAGCGACTGAACTGAACTGAACTGAACTGAATGTATATATGTTAATCCCATACTCCTAATTTATGTCTCCCCACATGCCCTTTGGTAACCATAAGCTTAACTTTTATGTCTGTGAGTCTATTTCTATTTAGTAAATAAGTTCATTTGTGTCATTTAAAAAAATTCTACATATATGTGATATCATATATTTGTCTTTTTTTATCTGAATTACTTCACTTAATATGATAATTGGCTCAGTGGTAAAGAATCTGTCCGCCAAGCAGGAGACACGGATTTGACCCCTGGGTTGGGAAGATCCCTTGAGAAGGAAATGGCAATCCGCTCCAGTATTCTTGCCTGGGAAATCCCAGGGACAGAGGAGCGTGGTGGACTACAGGGGTAGCCAAAGAGTTGGGTATGACTTAGCGACTAAACAACAACAATATGGTAATCACTAGGTCCATCCACGTTGCTACAAATGGCATTTTTCATTCATTTTTATGGCTGAGTGATAGTCCATTGTGAATTAAAAAAAAAATACCTTCTGTGTCTTTTGTTCAGAGAACCCTTTTTAAAAAAAATCTTTTTAAAACTGTGCAGGTAAAAATACTTTAGAACATTTCAACCACAACTGAAAGCATGATGCAATTTTATTACCACCAATTAATTTTTCTCTTTGTAGACTTCATATAAATGAAATAAAACACCATGATCCGTTTGAGTCTGGCTTTTCTCATTCAACACACTTTTTAAAGACTCATTTCTGTTCTGTTGATGCACACGTGGGTTGTTTCCAACTTTTGACAATTACGAATAAGGCTACTAGGAACATTTTTGTGAAAGTGAAGTGTTAGTTGCTCAGTCGTGTCCGAATCTTCGCGACCTCATGGACTGTAGCCTGACAGGCTCCTCTGTCCGTGGAATTCTCCAGTCAAGAATACTGGAGTGGGTAGCCAGCCATTCCCGTCTCTGGGGCATCTTCCTGACTCAGGGGTCAAACACAGTTCTTCTACATTGCAGGCGTATTCTTTGCCATCTGAGCCACCAGGAAGGCCCAGGAACATATTTGTACACATTTTGTATGTGTCTGAATATAAAATGTCATTTCCTACCTACAAGTGGAATTGTTGAGTCATGGGAGTAGATGTACATTTAAGTGTATAAAAAACTGTAAAACAGTTTTTCATAGTTTTTATAAAATTTTATAGTGCACCAACAATTGAGTTCTAGGTGCTTCACATTCTTGCTTTATGTTAATCTTTTTAAATTTTAGCCCTTCTATGTGGTTGTGAAACAATATCTTGTTTTGATTTTAATTTGTATTTCCATGATAACAATTGTTGCTCAACATCTTTATATGTGCTTTTCATAAATCTCTTTTAGTCTGCTCATTTTATTGAACTATTTGTCTTTATAGCGTTGATTTGTAAAGAGTTGTTTATAATTCTGGATATAAGTTATTTCTTTCAGGTATTTTAAGTATTCTTCCCTCCCCACCCCCACCCCCCACCCCACGTCCAAATTGTAACTTGTCTTTCATTTTCTTGATGGTGTCTTTTGATGAGCAGGCACTTTTAATTTTGATGGAATCCAATTTTATCAATATTTGCCTCTTACATAAAATGCCTTTTATGTCCTAAGAAATCTTTGACTAGCTCCAAATCATGAAGATATTCTCCCATGAGTTCTTCTGGAAGTTTTAGTGTTTACTTTTACCCTTAGATCTGTAATCCATCTCAAATTATTCCTGTTGGTATGAAATAAAGTAAGGGTTGAGTCTGCTGTAGACTTGAGTTCTCCACAAAACATTTTCACATGCAGGTTTATTAGTGTGTTATGTTAGGAAAAGTACTCGTAAAAGGTGAAAGAAGCAGAATTGAGCAGAAGGAGAAAGTGAACTGTGATGCAAAAGGGGCCTCAGTTACTCCTAGAAGGAGCTTGGAATTTTGGGTGGTTCTTTAGCATTGTCCCCAGTGATTCAACAGGGATGGCCATTGTACCTCTATATTATCCAATTCCTGGATCCCAGCTTTCACCAGGAAGAAGGTATAACGTTGGTTGGCCACAATTCCCAGCGAATAAGGGGTTCAGCTGTGAGCCGTCAGCAGGCAGCACTCCACTGGTAGAGAAAATGAGTCTGAAGGAGGAATCTGTATGGTATACCACAGCAGTCATTACAAGGTTCTTTTTGCTTTATTTTCTATACAGATATTCAATTTTCCTCCCACTATTTGTTAAAGGAGGTCAAACTAGTCAATCCTCAAGGAAATCAACCCTGAATATTCACTGAAAGGACTGATGCTGAAGCTGAAGCTCCAAAGCTTTGGCCACCTGATACGAAGAGTCAACTCATTGGAAAAGATCCTGATGCTGGGAAAGATTGAGGGCAGGAGGAGAAGGGTATGACAGCAGATAAGATGGTTGGATGGCATCACCAACTCAATGGAATGAGTCTAAGCAAACTCCAGGAGATAGTGAAGGACAGGGAAATCTGGTGTGCTGCGGTCCATGGGGTTGCAAAGAGTTAGACAAAACTTAGCAACTGAACAACAATTTGTTAAAAAGACGTTTCTTTCTCCCACTGAATTGACTCAGTGTCTTGGTCAGAAATTAATCGTGTAGGTCAATACCTCTGCTCTATATTCTGTTGCATTGATTTATTTGTCTATCCTTGTGATCTTGAACTATTTTGGTAACTATAGTTTGATAACAATTGCTGGTTTGGGGTAATGTAAGTCTTCCAAACTGTCAAATTTGTTCACTGTCAAAGTTGTTTTGTCTCTTCTTGATCATTAGTGTTTTCAGGGAAAAAGAATAGATCAACTTGAATTTCTTAAAAAAAACTTTGCTGAATTTGTTTGAGATTCTATTGAATCTGTAGATAAGCTTGGAGAGAACAGATATATGAGTCCTTAACAGATATCTTATCTTATCTGGAGAGAACAGATATATTGAGTCCTTCATTGATAAACACCATGGACATCTCCCCCTGTGTTTTCTATAATTTTTCAGCAGTCTTTGGTAATTTATAGTATGTAGGTTTTGCATATCCTTCATTAGTTTGATTTTCAGATATTTTAATGTTTAGATGCTATTATAAATAGCACTTTAAATTCAGTTACTTTTCCAATTCTTTATTGCTATTTTATATAGAAATAAAATGGATTTGCAAATTGGTCATGTACCATAACACCTTAGGTTTAATTGTTAGTTCTATTAGTTTTTCATAATTTTCAAAGTATTTTAATTTATAGTTACACTTAGAAATATGTAATCTTTAAATAGTGGGAGTTTTACTTTCTTTTCTCCAATTTTTATGCTTTTTATTTCCTTTTCTTATTGAACTAGACTAAACTTTAGTACATTGTTTAATAGAAGTGGTAAGAGTAAATATTCTTCCCTTATTCTGGATCATTGAGAAAAAGTGGTTTTTGTTTTATTCTATGTGATATTACTTACAGATTTCCATATCTAACCTTTACCCCATTGGAAAATTTCTCCTGTATTCCTCATTGGTTGAGAATTTCTGTTACAAATAAAACACTGAATTTGTTGAATGTTTTTCTGCATTTATTAACATTATTTTTATCCTTTAGTCTATTAGTGTCAATCATTGATTTTTCAAATAATAAATTAACTTTATATTTCTGAAATAAAACACACATTAGCATGCACTTTAATACATTGCTGGGTTGTATTTGCTGTTTATTTTTTTCCCAGTCTACTCAAATCTATGTTTATGTGGGATATTGATCTGTAACTTTAAAAAATATTTTTGTCAAGTATTGTTGTTGGGGTTATGCTAGCATCATAAAAATGGTAAATGCCTATTCCTATTTTTTTAGTTTCCTTTTTAACATTTTTGTTAATGTAATAAACTGATAGAACCTGGAATTTCTCTGCGGAAATGTTTTTGACTGCAAATTCAATTTATTTACTGGAGAAGGAAATGGCAACCCACTCCAGTGTTCTTGCCTGGAGAATCCCAGGGACGGGGAAGCCTGGTGGGCTGCCGTCTATGGGGTCGCACAGAGTCGGACACGACTGGAGCGACATAGCAGCAGGAGTAGCAGCAGATAAAGGGTGCTTTTGGTGATAGTTTTTGTAAGTTGTATTTTTTAAGGAATTTGCCCAGTTCATCTAATTGTGTTGGAAGATAATTATCCATGGATTTGTCAAATTTCTACAGGCTTTGTGAGCAGAAGCATGGACCACTTTTGCTCCAAGCTATCTTCAAGATAGTTGTATGGTACATAGCCTTGAAAGACAGAGATCATTTCTCTGTCTGGAACAGAGGGCAGGTTTGTTTGCCATCCAGTGTAATAAAGACGATGTCTTTGTCTGGCAAAAGACAGGCAAGTTTGCTCTTGATTGGGCTTTCCTAACCTTGGGATTACACAGCTATGACACCAGCCAACCAAGTGTACATCATCTGCCTCAACTGCCTGTGTCACCCAGTCGATTTTAAGGATCAAGGAAGAACCTACTCAAACTTGAAGCTCACAAGGCTTGTTGTGTTATGAATAATAACAGACTTTGTCTCTGACCCAAGAATTTTGTGTCTTCTGCCACTCACATGAGACCGGCAGACTA
This sequence comes from Oryx dammah, assembly GCF_014754425.2. NCBI lineage: Eukaryota > Metazoa > Chordata > Mammalia > Artiodactyla > Bovidae > Oryx > Oryx dammah. Next base: position 40,585,540 of record NW_024070211.1, on the reverse strand, counting down.
GCTCATTAGCTTGCAAATATAGTGAATCTTTACAGTTCTTGACAATTAGCATAAATTGCTTATAATGTCCCTTACTATGTTTTCCGGAGAAGGTGATGGCACCCCACTCCAGTACTCTTCCCTGGAAAATCCCATGGATGGAAGAGCCTGGTAGGCTGCAGCCCATGGGGTCACGAAGAGTCGGACACAACTGAGTGACTTCACTTTCACTTTTCACTTTCATGCACTGGAGAAGGAAATGGCAACCCACTCCAGTGTTCTTGCCTGGAGAATCCCAGGGACGGGGGAGCCTCATGGGCTGCCATCTATGGTGTCACACAGAGTCGGACACGACTGAAGCGACTTAGCAGCAGCAGCAGCAACTATGTTTTGAATGTGGATTAGTGATAAATCTGCCTTTTATTCTTGTTACCATTGTTTCTCTCTCTCTCCTGTGTATGTGTGTTCTGATCAATCTTGCTAAAGTTTATCAATTATATTAATTTTTTAAATGACAACTTTGACTTCATTGATTTTCTCTATTATTTGGTCTTTTTTAATTACCAATTTTTTAAATTTAATTTTTAATTAATTTCTATTCTCATATATATTATTTCCTTTACAGTATTTATTTTGGCTTTAATGTTTTCTTTTCTGGCTTCCAAAGAGGAAACTCAGATGATCAACATCATTTTTATTTTCTAATAAAGGTGTTTAAAGTAACAAAGTACATTCTAAGATTTGATTTAATGTAACACAAATTTTAATATGGGTATTTTCATTACCACTGTTAAACTGTTTTCTAATTTCCCTAGTGATTTCCTCTTCTTTTTTTTTTTTTTTACTGTTAAGAAAGTTTTCATGATTTTATTGTTTCATGAGGCATTGAAACATCTGAACAAATTAATACCTGGGTGGTAAGGCAGCTGCTTTCTCCTTCACTTATTTGGGTTACTAGAGCAACTTGTCAGTAGATTAAAAAAGAAAAAGATAACCTTTTGCGTTACTTCAGTCTTTCCAAGGCATGCGCTGGTACAACACAAACTTCTCTTATCAGATGCAACTATTCTAGCATCCAAACTTCATGCACAACATCTTGGTAGCAGCAGCACACTGCACCCATGCCCACTGCAGCCCTGCTCATTTGTGAATGATATCTGGAGCATCTGGAAGCGTGTGAATAGTACTGGGAAGAGGAGGGAGGAGGAAACAGCATGAGTGCCTGGCTGGGAGGAGGTCAGCCAAAGTTGTGCAGGGCAAGCCTGAGCGTGTCATTGGTGCAAACCCAAGCATCATTGATATTCTTTAACAGGAACATCTGGTGGAACCCCATGATGGGGGTCTTCATCAGCCTTGAGCTGGCCCACAGCTGTGCTGATGGTGCCGATGTTGGGCGTGGGCTGACGGTCCTCTGCTGTGATGCTGTGCTGGATTTTCTGGAATGGAAGGCTAGACAATTTCTCCAAAATGGCAGCTTTCTTCTGGAATTGCTGTCCCTCCCCTGTGAGGCATGACACATCAATCTGAGGGGCTGGCATGATGGCAGGCCTAGTGATTTCTTCTTTGACCCATGGGTTATTTAGATGTGTATAGCTAAAATTTGAAATACTGGAACATTTCCTAGATGTCTTATTATGATCAATTTATAATTTAATAATATTGTGGTCAGAGGACATACTCTGTACTTCCACCTTGGTGAATGTTCTGCGTGCATTTGAAAAGAATGTATCTTTGAGGTATCGCAGTTATTATGTATATGGTTCTAAAATATCAATTAGTTATAGGACTGATAATAGGTTTCACATTTTTCTATCTCATTACAGATTTTTGTCTATTAGTTTTGTCAATTATTGACATAAAGGTGTCAAACCTTCCTCTTTCCACCTTTTTAAATATAGGTGGATTTCTCAATTTTTTCTTTGATTCTCTTGGCTTTTGGTCCATGTGTTTTGAATCTATCTTGTTAGGTGCATGCTTATTATGTCTTCTTGATTATTTGACCCTATTGTCATTAAGTAACATTCCTCTCGTATCTCCTTGACCTTGAAACCTATTTTGTCTGATATGATTACTAGCCATATAACCATTGTTATGCTTAATGTTTACATTTTTATTTGATAGCATTTTTTACTTTTCACCTATTTTTGTCTTTATATTTAAAGTAGGTTTCTTGCAAAAATCATGGAGTTGTATCCTGTACTTTTAATACAGTTTGGCAATCTTTGTCTTTTAATGAGATAGTTTAATTTAAAATTAATATAGCTTTTTGATACAGTTGGATCTGAATCAACCATATTGCTGTATGTTTCTGATTGTCCCGTTTAGTCTTTGTTTTTCTGTCCACTCTTTGATGACTCCCATTGGCTAAATTGATTATGATATTTTTTGCTTAAATTTATCCCCCTATTGACTTTTTATGTGAGCATTTTTGACCGTTTGCTCTATATATTACAGTATGAATCTTTCACTTAACAGAGTCTATCTTTAAACAATATTTAAATTATATCTTGCAAAGTGTAAAGAACCCTACATTGGTGTAAAGAAACTTAATTCCCTCCTCTAATTCTTTATGTTCTTATGGTTATAAACTTTACTTTTATAGATGCTCTAAGTCCCAATACTACTTTTGCTTTAGACAATTGATAGTAATGTATGTGTGTGCATTATATATAGATAGAATGATCTCAATATATTTACCATTTCAGCTGCTCCTCATTCTTCCTTGTGGTTCCTCAGAGGTGATTTCTCTCAATTCTCTTGCCCTGTTCCCAGCCTTCTGAATACTAACCCCTAGAATTTAGTGAAGAATGAGGGAAAGAGTTGCTAACTTCGTGCAGACTTATTCTGTGGCTAGAATCCTTGGGTTTTATTTTTTTTATTATTATGAAATAGTATTAATTTATTTATTGTTCCTATATCCTATGGTCCCTCTGATTTAGAAGACAATTTGTGTATAATTCATACAAATTACATACATTCTCAGTCAATTCAGAACAAGTTTGAAGTTATTGTATTGTGCATTTGTCTTCTAGACCCTTGGGTTTCAAATCTACTGTGCCAATCTACAGAAGGCCATTCAAAGCTTATTCAGATTTTGCCTTTTTTTCCTTAACCCTGCCTATACCAGACTTTCCCACTTTTATCACTCTGCCAGGGATGAACAAAGTCATGGCTCTCTTTTTCCCTAGGAAGGGTTATCACTTCCTGGAACTTAGAGTTTATTTAGATTTCTATGTAAACACACACTGCAGAAAAATACAGTTTGATTCCACTTATACTTATTCTGCTTATAAGATAGCTGGAATAGACAAATTCATAGAGAGAGAAAATACATTGTTAGATGCCAGGGGCCAGGGAGTGAGGGGTTGGGGGGTTAGGCTTTAATGGGAATAGAGTTTCGGTTTAGGTAGGTGAAAAACTTGGGAGACGGATGATGGTGAGAGTTACACAGCAGTGTGTACTTCGTGTACTCAGTGCCACTGAACTGTTCAGTCAACTATGGTTAAAATAGTGTTATGTGACTTTCACCCAATAAAAAAATTAATCAAAAAAAGAAGGAAACATCTACAGCCATGATTTAGGAAGTTCTCTGGACCTGTCTACTGAGAAATCTGTATGCAGGTCAAGAAGTAACAGTTAGAACTGGACATGGAACAACAAACTGATTCCAAATCGGGAATGGAGTACGTCAAGGCTGTATATTGTCACCGTGCTTATTTAACTTATATGCAGAGTACATCATGAGAAACGCTGGGCTGGAAGAAGCACAAGATGGAATCAAGATTGCCGGGAGAGATATCAATAACCTCAGATATGCAGATGACACCAACCTTGTGGCAGAAAGTGAAGAAGAACTAGGGACTCCTGATGAAAGTGAAAGAGGAGAGTGAAAAATTTGGCTTAAAACTCAACATTCAGAAAGATAAGGTCATCCGGTCCCATCACTTCATGGCAAATAGATGAGGAAACAATGGAAACAGTGATAGACTTTATTTTGGGGGGCTCCAAAATCATCGCAGATGGTGACTGTAGCCATGAAATTAAAAGATGCTTGCTCCTTGGAAGAAAAGCTATGACCAACCTAGATAGCATATTAAAAAGCAGAGACATTACTTCACCAACAAAGGTCCATCTAGTCAAAGCTATGGTTTTTCCAGAGGTCATGTAGGGATGTGAGAGTTGGACTATAAAGAAAGCTGAGCACAGAAGAATTGATGCTTTTGAACTGTGCTGTTGGAGAAGACTCTTGAGAGTCCCTTGGACTGCAAAGAGATCCAACTAGTCCATCCTAAACGAAATCAGTCCTGATTTCATTGGAAGGAATGATGCTGAAGCTGAAACTCCAATACTTTGGCCACCTGATGTGAAGAGTTGACTCATTTGAAATGACCCTGATGCTGGGAAATATTGAGGGCAGGAGGAGAAGGGGATGATAGAGGATGAGATGGTTGGATGGCATCACCGACTAAATGGACATGAGTTTGGGTAAACTCTAGGAGTTGGTGATGGACAGGGAGGCCTGGCGTACTGCGGTTCATGGGGTTGCAAAGAGGCGGACGCAACTGAGCGACTGAACTGAACAATCTCCTTGAAACTTAGTGTGAGCCCTGTGACTTTTCTGATCACTTTCAGTTAATAAAAAGGTCTTATAGTAAGCCATTCAAGTGTTCATTCCAATATAATAAGAAATTCTTAAAATTTCATTTCTCCCCTTTCTCACTTCTGCTTCACTGCAGGCTGGAGAGATGGGGCAGGTGAGTACCACTGGCTTTCTCTAACATTCCTCTTATCTTTCTAACCTGCTCTCAGACTCTTGCAAGGTGGGAAGAGTGGGGAGAGAGGAGTGAGGTAGCAGAAATACCTCATTTGACCAACACCACTTTTGACTGTAGTAGACTTTAACTTCATTCTGCCTTGAGATCATTCACAAGTTTTTGGAGACATGCATCTGTTTCTCTCATGACCAGGGATATCTCACCTGATTTACCTTCCATTAAGGTATATCTACTTCTTTTCCAACTGGTCTTTCATACTTTCCTCAGCCCTTATGACTTCATTTCTGCTGTGATTTTTTTTCTTCTTTCAAAGAGGGAAAAGCTTTATATAGTCAGCAAAAACAAGACATGGAGCTGACTGTGGCTCAGATCATGACTCCTTATTGCCAAATTCAGACTTAAATTGAATAAAGTGGGGAAAACCACTAGACCATTCAGGTATGACCTAAATCAAATCCCTTATGACTATACAGTGGAAGTGAGAAATAGATTTAAGGGACTAGATCTGAAAGACAGAGTGCCTGATGAACTGTGGGCGGAGGTTCATGACATTGTACAGGAGATAGGGAATCAAGACCATCCCCAAGAAAAAGAAATGGGTGGCCAAAGTATTGCAGTTTCACCTTCAGCATCAATCCTTCCAATGAATATTCAGGACTGATTTCCTTTAGGATGGACTGGTTGGATTTCCTTGCAGTCCAAGGTACTCTCAAGAGTCTTTTCCAACACCACAGTTCAAAAGTATCAGCTCTTCTGTGCTCAGCTTTCTTTATAGTCCAACTCTGACATCCATACATGACTACTGGAAAATCTATAGCTTTGACTAGACCAACTTTTGTTGGCAAAATAATGTCTCTACTTTTTAATATGCTATCTAGTCATAGCTTTTCTTCCAAGGAGCAAGCATCTTTTAATTTGATGACTGCAGTCACCATCTGCAATGATTTTGGAGCCAAAAATTAAAGTCTCTCACTGTTTCCATTGTTTCCCCATCTATTTGCCGTGAAGTGATGGGTCTGGATGCCATGATCTTATTTTTCTGAATGTTCAGCTTTAAACCAACTTTTTCACTCTGCTCTTTCACTTTCATCAAGAGGCTATTTAGTTCTTCTTCGATTTCTGCCATAAGGGTGGTATCATCTGCCTATCTGAGGTTATTGATATTTCTCCTGGCAAATGCATGTGCAATAAGGAGGTAAAAATTATAGCTGATTCTTTCAAAGAGCTTGGCTGTGAAGAGAAGAGAAAAAGGCAGGAGCTAGAACTGGATGCAGGATTGGGAAGTGATGCTTTATTTTTTTGTAGCAGAGTCATGACTAGTCCATAATTTGTGTAAGGAGGTGGTGGGGTTGAGGACACAGTGCTCCAAAATATGGCACTTTGGCATGTTCAATATTTTAAACTAAGAGAGTTTGAGAGAACAGAAGAAATAGGAATTTTACTTTGACTTTCTCCTCTGAGATAGGTCATAAAACCCTCAGGCGAGAGGTACCCCCCTAGACCCAGAGGAAAGGAACATCTTTATCAGTGAAGACAAAGTGGATGCTGAGAAGAATCCTAACAAAGAGGGCTTGCTATATTTCCTCCAGTTTATTACGCATACCTCATACTCTGACCTGTCACCTTTCTACATGACTGCCCACTCTTCACCAATCCTAGCACAAAAAATACTCAGATCTAACTATTTCTTCAAGTCCTCGTTTTCTTAGGAAGCTTCCTGTGTCACATAAAACTTCCATTAAATAAATGTGTATACTTTTCTCTCATTACTCTGTCTTGGACAGTACACACCCACGGCCCTTAAGAGGGTGGAGGAACACTTTTCTCCCTACAGCTACTGTATTGAGCTGTGACATTCATAACTATCCAGGTATCTGTTGACACCCACTGGTTTACAGGAAGCTGAGGACCCTCCTGGGAAGCTGAGCTGTAACCACAACGGGAATTCAGACACATATAGACATGCCTAGCAGATGGGTTTTGACTGGAGGTGGGCAAGCAGAGGCAGAGGAGTGGAAGCAATTACCTTCCCTTCTGTTTGCACATCACAGCTGTCCAGACATCGTGCAGTATGTTGGGGCTAGAGTCCATTTTGAGAACATTGGTGGGCAGAACTCTCAGGGGAACTCTGCATCCCCACACGAAGCCCTAGCTCAGCTGATGGGAGGCTGGCAATAAGTCATACTGAAGATTCAACAGGAGTCTTGAGGGGCTACTGGACCCAGGGCAGCCATGCTAGGACCTCGCCAGTGGTGGCTGATAGAACCTCAGCACGGGGTCTGGCAGTGGTTTGGCAGAGGCAGTTCTCCAGCAAGGTGGCAACAAGGAACAAACACACTTTTTTTAAGAATACAACTAAGACCCTCTTCCTCCCATTGGGGAATCTCAGATATACCTAGAGGCAGTAGTGGGTGGAGGTTGGGGTTAGGAAACTTGTTAAGGTGCAGGCAAATGTTTGTAACTAGTGGGTTATTTTTTACCTTGTACAGTCTGGGTTTAATCTGGAATTTGATGAAGCCTACAAAGGTCCGTCTAGTCAAAGCTATGGCTTTTCCAGTGGTCATGTATGGATGTGAGAGTTGGACTGTGAAGAAGGCTGAGCGCGGAAGAATTGATGCTTTTGAACTGTGGTGTTGGAGAAGACTCTTGCGTGTCCCTTGGACTGCAAGGAGATCCAACCAGTCCATCCTTAAGGAGACCAGGCCTGGATGTTCATTGGAAGGACTGATGCTGAGGCTCAAACTCCAATCCTTTGGCCACCTCATGCGAAGAGTTGACTCATTGGAAAAGACCCTGATGCTGGAAGGGATTGGGGGCAGGAGGAGAAGGGGACGACAGAGGATGAGATGGCTGGATGGCATCACCAACTCAATGCACATGAGTTTGGGTGAACTCCGGGAGTTGGTGATAAACAGGGAGGCCTGGCGTTCTGCAAATCATGGGGTTGCAAAGAGTCGGACATGACTGAGCGACTGAACTGAACTGAACTGAAGAGCATTTAGATTGCTTTATTTTAAAATTTATTTATAATTTAGTGTGTATGTGCATGTGTGTATATTTGTGTGTGTGTGTGTGTGTGTGTGTGTAAGAGAGATGTATATGTTTACTATTGAGTAATTAAGAGGAAGAGCTTGAACTCAAGAAGATAAAAGTGAGGGCGGAAATAAACGATTTTTTTCAGGTTTTGGTCCCCGATTAATTGGGGGATAATGATAGAGAACTATCTCTGGGTTAGGTGCCCTCCTGTGGGCTTTCTCTGTAATTCCATCCTGAAGATACTTATCACATGATGGTGTGAGTGTTGAGCTTTCCTGCCTCATCGGACATTATTCTCTAAGGGGGAGTAGATCTGGCTTCATTTACTATTACATTCTTCTGAGCCTACTATAGATTCTTCTAGTGTTTTTAGTGCATACTCAGTTCAGTTCAGTTCAGTTGCTCAGTCGTGTCCGACTCTTTGCGACCCCATGAATCACAGCACTCCAGGCCTCCCTGTCCATCACCAACTCCTGGAGTTCACTCAGATTCATGTCCATCGAGTCCATGATGCCATCCAGCCATCTCATCCTCAGTCATCCCCTTCTCCTCCTGCCCCCAATCCCTCCCAGCATCAGAGTCTTTTCCAATGAGTCAACTCTTCACATGAGGTGGCCAAAGTACTGGAGCTTCAGGTTTAGCATCATTCCTTCCAAAGAAATCCCAGGGCTGATCTCCTTCACAATGGACTGGTTGGATCTCCTTGCAGTCCAAGGGACTCTCAAGAGTCTTCTCCAACATCACAGTTTAAAAGCATCAATTCTTTGGCGCTCAGCCTTCTTCACAGTCCAACTCTCACATCCGTACATGACCACAGGAAAAACCATAGCCTTGACTAGATGGACCTTAGTCGGCAAAGTAATGTCTCTGCTTTTGAATATACTATCTAGGTTGGTCATAACTTTTCTTCCAAGGAGTAAGCGTCTTTTAATTTCATGGCTGCAGTCACCATCTGCAGTGATTTTGGAGCCCCCAAAAATAAAGTCTGACACTGTTTCCACTGTTTTCCCATCTATTTCCCATGAAGTGATGGGACCAGACGCTATGATCTTCGTTTTCTGAATGTTGAGCTTTAAGCCAACTTTTTCACTCTCCTCTTTCACTTTCATCAAGAGGCTTTTTAGCTCCTTTTCACTTTCTGCCATAAGGGTGGTGTCATCTGCATATCTGAGGTTATTGATATTTCTCCTGGCAATCTTGATTCCAGCTTGTGTTTCTTCCAGTCCAGCGTTTCTCATGATGTACTCTGCATAGAAGTTAAATAAGCAGGGTGACAACATAGAGCCTTGATGTACTCCTTTTCCTATTTGGAATGAGTCTGTTGTTCCATGTCCAGTTCTAATTGTTGCTTCCTAACCTGCATACAGATTTCTCAAGAGGCAGGTTAAGTGGTCTGGTATTCCCATCTCTTTCAGAATTTTCCACAGTTTATTGTGATCCACACAGTCAAAGGCTTTGGCATAGTCAATAAAGCAGAAATAGATGTTTTTCTGGAACTCTCTTGCTTTTTCGATGATCCAGCGGATGTTGGCAATTTGATCTCTGGTTCCTCTGCCTTTTCTAAAACCAGCTTGAACATCAGGGAGTTCACGGTTCATGTATTGCTGAAGCCTGGCTTGGAGAATTTTGAGCATTACTTTACTAGCATGTGAGATGAGTGCAATTGTGCAGTAGTTTGAGCATTCTTTGGCAAAGGTGCTCAATAAATATTAATTGAATAAGCATCAGCAAGATGGTAGTTGTGAGGCTTCACCCATAGCTCTCAGAAGACAGAGTAGAAAAGCAAAGGAATGAAATAAATGATCCAGCATGATCAAGAGGTTTGCAGGGTGGTGTCACCCGGGGAGAAGATGTTAAGGATGCTGGCAGGAGCCTTGTTGACACAATGTTCCAGAAGGGCTGGGTTGGGTAGGATGTGAGAGGTGGTGCCTGTCAAGATGGGGGAGAGGTCTGGGGTGAGGCCAAGGGAGTGGAGGGCTTATGGGAAGCATTAGGGTTGAGGCAGGGCTAGGATGTGACCTTGGCAGGTCTGGCCTTTCAGTTCTACTTCCCAGAGCATTCCTCACAATCCAATGGGAACCTCCCATCCATCAAGGATAAGGAGGGGAGAAAAATCTAAACAATAAATAGATTCTACTTGGGAAGTAGATTTGTGAGTGGGAGATGGGAACGAACATTAGAACTTGGTTTTTAAATGACAACATTGACATTAAATTCTTACAGATACTTTTTTAAGGTAGTTAAAATAAGGTTTGCACTGTTATGTGTTTAAAGGTTGAAACTCACAGCTTTTGGTCACCGTTATCCTGGTTTGGAAAGCAGAGGCCACACCCAAGTGATCTTTGTAGACTCTGGGCCTGGCAAATAGGATATTGTCCAGAAGGCTGACATTGCCATGAAATCTCGAGGTCTTGCATTCATTTATTTTACTAGTAACTAGAACCTACTTCCAAGGACATCCCAATCAGTTAAAATTACATGCCTGTTTTAAAAGTCTTTTTTGAGCTACTCAAGAGTTTCCTATGCTTTTTGCCTCTGCCATTGAGAGACTGGGCTTCCCTAGCAGCTCAGTCGGTAAAGAATCTGCCTGCAATGCAGGAGACCCAGGTTCAATTCCTGGGTCGGGAAGATCTCCTGGAGAAGGAAAATGGCAACTCATTCCAGTATTCTTGCCTGGATAAACCCATGAACAGAGAAGCCTGGCAAGCCACTATCCATGGGATTGTAAGACTCAGACATGACTTAGTGACTAAACCACCACCATGCCATTTAGATAACCCAGAGAAGATCTGGGAACTTTATAAGGAAGGAAAACTCATAGGTTCAGGAAGACTGCATTAAGACTAAGGACTGAGGGACTTCCCTGGTGGTAAAGTGGTTAAGAATCTGCCTTGCAATGCAGGGAACATGGGTTGGATCTCTAGTTTGGGAACTAATTTCCCACAGGCTGTGTGGGAACTAAGCCCCTGCTGCAACTACTGAGCCTGTGAACCTCAGCTAGAGAGCCCTCTTGCTGAACTAAGACCCAACACAGCTAAATAAATAGATAAATAAATAACCGAAACTAAGGACTGCTGGGATAATTAATTCACATCACTCTAACAGTAACTGAATACTCTGTGGAAGACCGTGAGCAAGGGAAAACAGGTACTATTCCTGCTCTCAAAAAAGTTTACAGTCGGAGAATGATAAAAATGAATCAAAGACATATAAGAGAAAACAGGATTGTGAAGGAGTCAGAAGAAAGATGGAAAGGCAGTGGAAATTTAGCAAAGAGAAACTACTGTCTATGATACATAAAGAGCTTTCACTAATTATACTATTATAAACAACTGTATATTAATAACATATTTTATATTTCTGAATTGTACATTTGTAATAAAAATATGGTATTAAATTATAAAAAGAGAAGTCAGTTCATAGGATGCCATACCAATTACAAAGAATATAACTAACATGTTATATGAAATTAATGCTTGGAAATCAAGAAGCAGTATGATAATTGAGAAAGGAGTTATTAAATGATAAAAGAATGTCACAATTGGATATTAATGTGGAAAAAAGTCATTTAAATTCATGCCTCTTCCCTATGTATGTGCTTAGTCACTCAGTCATGTCCAACTGTGTGGCCCCATGGAACATAGCCCACCAGGCTCCTCTATCCATGAGATTCTCCAGGCAAGATTACTGGAGTGGGTTTCCATTTCCTCCTCCAGGAGATCTTCCCAACACAGGGATCAAACCTGTGTGCTTCTATTAGCCCCACCTGGGAAGAAGCCTAATCCCTAAAATCTCATTAATTTCCAAATGAATTAATGAGTTAAGTGGTGGCAAAATTAGAAGAAAATAAAAGTGTATTTCTCCCACCTACAAAGAAGAAATATGTGTCTATTAAATTACACATTTTACCTCATTTCCTAGAATAAATCTAGGAAATATGACACATTTCTCTCAGAATGAAAAAATTGTAGGATTAATATATGATAGAAACTTACTGTTAAAAATAGAGAAATTTTATGTATACTCCATGCATGCTAAGACACTTCAGTCCTGTCCAACTCTGTGTGACCCTATGGACTATAGCCTGCCAGGTTTCACTGTTCATGGGATTCTCCAGGCAAGAATACTGGAGTGGGTCACCATTTCCTTCTCCAGGGGAACTTCCCAACCCAGGGATCAAACCCATGTCTCTCGTGTCTCCTGCATTGACAGGTGGGTTCTTTACCACTAGAGCCACCTGGGAAGCCCCATACAAAGTCAATATTTGAAATGTAGTGGCTTCAAATGATAACCATTTATTTGACGCTTGAGTCCATGGGTTTGGACTGGCTCAGCGATCCTTCTGCCTGTCTCTGCCAACTTACTCTGGCATCCATGGTCTTGCCTCTAAGGGATGGCGAGCTGTCAGCTGGAGCCCTGGGGTCCCAGGCTCTCATCATCTGAAAGTCTAGTCAAGCTTTGTTCACATATGGCAGAAAGTTTCCAAGTGCAGCCAGAGGGCAAACTCTAAAGCACACGCACTTGGCGTGTTTCTTGCTTACATTACATTGGCTACCATGTGAACCAAAAGAGTCCCACGGTCAGTCTCAGCGTCAGTGACCCGGGGGCACTACTGAAATTCGGAAGTGGGGAAGGGGCAGATTTGTGACCGTTTTTACCATGCATTGTTGATTGGTAAAGGAGACTGCTCAGCTACGGAGAACAGCAGGTCATCACGTGGAAACTTTACCTTGTTACTGGTGATCAAAGAAGCATACATTCTTTAAAAAAGAGTAAAAACTAAAGGCCTTTAGTCTTCATTTTGTAGAGAAGGAAAGTGAGGCCCAACTTGGTAAGATGGTGCCACGGGTGACTTCCCAGCCTGCAGACAAAGCAGGGTCTCTGATTTCAAGACTAGCAGTAAAAGGGAAACTTGGGCTCGCCCTTATTCTGCCATGTCCGATGGTGTAATTTTGTACAGTATATCTAAGCCTCAGTTTATTTCCATAAAACTGAAAAACAGCTACCTCACAGATTATGAAGATTAAATGAGATCATGTGAAAATACTCTGCCCTGGCTCAGTTCACACTTCTTCCTTCCCATGTCTCTGATGCAGTTTTGTTAAAGCAGCAGAAAAGCAAAGTAAAACAAAAAGCCCAAACAAAAGCAATCAGCAAAGAAATAGATAAAACAATTTATTGAAGCAATTGCCAAGAAGCAATTGCTATATCTGCGGGGAAGTAGGGACTTCATACAGTTATTGATTCCACAATTATTGGGTGCCCTTCTGGGCATGACACTGTGTGAAGCACTGGAAATAAGTGATAAACAGAAAAAGGTAGACCCTTGCCCTCATGGAGCTTATAATCTGATGGGAGAGTTAGACAACCAAATCATCATATCAATAAATTGCATCCTTAATTAACTGACAAAATTGCATCCTTAATTAACATTACAAAGGATTCTTGGTTAGTGCTCATACAAGAGCATATAATAGGAAGATAGGATCCAGTTGAGAGTAGGAGGGGGCAGGAAAGACCTTCAGAAAGAAATAAATCGAGGTATTAAGTGGACACTGTGAAGAAAGCTGAACGTCAAAGAATTGATGCTTTTGAACTGTGGTGTTGGAGAAGACTCTTGAGAGTCCCTTGGACTGCAAGGAGATCCAACCAGTCCATCCTAAAGGAGATCAGTCTTGGGTGTTCATTGGAAGGACTGATGCTAAAGCTGAAACTCCAATACTTTGGCCACCTCGTGCAAAGAGTTGACTCATTGGAAAAGACTCTGATGCTGGGAGGGATTGGGGGCAGGAGGAGAAGGGGACGACAGAGGATGAGATGGCTGGATGGCATCACCAACTCGATGGACGTGAGTTTGAGTAAACTCTGGGAGTTGGTGATGGACAGGGAGGCCCGGCATGCTGCAATTCATGGGGTCGCAAAGAGTCAGACTCAACTGAGTGACTGAACTGAACTGAACTGATCACTGTCTAGACCAGGGTAGGGTTATAGGACAGTATCAAAAGACACTTTCCCTGCAGGAATTGACAAGGAGATTATCTTAACCCTTAAAGCAATGGGAAGTCATGGAAAAGTACGGCCAAAGTTGGGATTTCGAAAGGTTTCTCTGGGATTAGGGTAGAGAACAGACTGGCATGGAGAGGGAATGGCTGCAGGTAAATATAAATTAGAAGACTGTTGTAGCAATCTATAGTCTACAAAGTAGTTCAATTTTCCATAAAGTAACTGTTCAGCATCAGTCCTTCCAATGAACATCCAGGACTGGTCTCCTTTAGGATGGACTGGTTGGATCTCCTTGCAGTCCAAGGGACTCTCAAGAGTCTTCTCCAACACCACAGTTCAAAAGCATCAATTCTTTGGTGCTCAGCTTTCTTCACAGTCCAGCTCTCACATCCATACATGACCACTGGAAAAACCATAGCCTTGACTAGACGGACCTTTGTTGAAAAGTAATGTCTCCGCTTTTTTAATATGCTATCTAGGTTGGTCACAACTTTCCTTCCAAGGAGTAAATGTCTTTTAATTTCATGGCTGCAATCACCATCTGCAGTGATTTTAGAGCCCCAAAAGATAAAGTCTGACACTGTTTCCACTGTTTCCCCATCTATTTGCCATGAAGTGATAGGAGCAGATGCCGTGATCTTAGTTTTCTGAATGTTGAGCTTTAAGCTAACTTTTTCACTCTCCTCTTTCTCTTTCATCAAGAGGCTTTTTAGCTCCTTTTCACTTTCTGCCATAAGGGTGGTATAATCTGCATATCTGAGGTTATTGATATTTCTCCTGGCAATCTTGATTCCAGCTTGTGCTTCCTCCAGCCCAGCATTTCTCATGATGTACTCTGCATAGAAGTTAAATAAGCAGGGTGACAATATACAGCCTTGACATACTCCTTTTCCTATTTGGAACCAGTCTGTTGTTCCATGTCCAGTTCTAACTGTAGCTTCCTGACCTGCATATAGATTTCTCAAGAGGCAGGTCAACAATAGACTTACTAATTCTATCTTGGCAAGTCCTAAGGACATATACCCCAAATGAGAGTACACTGATCAAAAGTGATCAGTGACTAACATTGTACTGATAATAATACATTTCAGAATGAATAAAGTTGATTAAATGAGTTTTAGAAAGCTGAGTCAGTATTAAAATCCATATATAATGTTAAAATTTTTTTATTAAACTATAGTTGATATATGTGTTTAATTTCTACATACAGCAAAGAGACTCAGTTATATATATATATATTTTTATTTGTATTTATATACATATATTCTTTTCATATTCTTTTCCATTATGGTTTATCATGGGATTTTGAATATAGTTCCTTGTGCTCTGTAGTAGGGTCTTGTTTTTTATCCATCCTATGTATGGTAGTTTGCATCTGCTAATCCCAAACTCCCGGTCCTTCCCACTCCCATCCCGCCTTCCCTTTGGCAACCACAAGTCTGTTCTCTGTCTGTTAAGTCAGTTTTTGTTTCTTATTTTAGATTCCACTTTTAAGTGATATCTATTGTATTTGTGGAGGGCAACAGAATATGAGATGGTTGGACGTCATCACTGATTCAATGGACATGAACTTGGGCAGACTCCGGGAGATGGAGATGGTGAGGGACAGGGAGGCCTGGCGTGTTGCAGTCCATAGGATCACAAGGAGTGAGATACAACTTGGCAACTGAACAACAACAACATGGCATTTCTATTCCTTTTTCTGACTTAGTTTAAGCATAAAAATCTCTAGGTGCACCTCATATATAGTTCCAACAACCAAGGAGCTATACTTACTTTATCATGATTAATTTTAGAAATCCATGTACTGCAGCCAGGTTGCCCCTGACCTCATGTTACACT
Organism: Oryx dammah; assembly: GCF_014754425.2. Classification (NCBI taxonomy): domain Eukaryota; kingdom Metazoa; phylum Chordata; class Mammalia; order Artiodactyla; family Bovidae; genus Oryx; species Oryx dammah. The sequence goes on along the minus strand of NW_024070211.1, from coordinate 40,569,905 downwards.
GTAGGGAGACTAACTAACTGGACTGTGCCGTTTCAATACGAAGAGATTCTGCACAGCTACTATGTACAGCAGGAAAGTGTAGGGGATATGAAGATGTAAAGTACAAGACAATTTGAGTCCAAATTATTGCCAGCACATGTATTACTGCAGAAAACTCATGAACCAAGTTCAGAAGAGAAATTGAAATTGTTCTTCTGGACTGGGTACTTGAACGTTTTAAGAGTAACTCTTGAGTTTAGCAGTAGGATTGGGAAAAAACATGCTCTCCAAAGAAGGCTGAGAGATTGCACTTCCTGTACCATATCTTTGTACTTGATCTGCTAGTCACACATTCCCAGAAGTAAGGCTGTAATACGTAAATCCTCAATCCAAATGCTCAGCTTTAGCATCATCATGGTAATAACTGTATGTTCCAAGTTTCTGGTGCTTTATAGCATCTCTGTCCTACAGCTGCAAAATGCTTGTGGAAAGTGATTGCACCTCAAATATTTCAGCTTAATAAAAAATGGAAGTCAGAGGTAGATCTGGAAAAAAAATCAGTTATTTGGAAAGCAATTTGTAAAATATTAGTGAAATTTGGTGACCGAAAATGAAATTTCAAGTTGCTGCTAAATCCTCTAGAATAAATTTAGACCACATTGAATAATAATCAAATTTTCCTTTTCAGGGTAAAACTACAGCTTCATTAAAAAAAATAATAATAAAGTTTTGAAGCTTTCTGGAAGTGACAGTAAAAGAACAAAGTTAATCTGCAACCTTAAACTATAGAAGAGAGTGTGGATCTTGGTAAAGATGGGTTTGGTTCAAATCTCTGCCCTTAGTTGGGCAAATCTCTTTGTACTTCTGACCTTTCATTTCTTCATGGGAAAACAGGGATAAAAGTGATTGTCTTTTAGGGTTGTTAGGAAGTTGAAATGAGGTATTATACAAACCAGTGAAAGTCGCTCAATCCTGTCCAACCCTTGACGTCCCCATGGACTATACAGTCCAAAGAATTCTCTAGGCCAGAATACTGGAGTGGGTAGCCTTTCCCTTCTCCAGGGGATCTTCCCAGCCCAGAGATCGAACCCAGTCTCCCACACTGCAGGCAGATTCTTTACCAGTTGAGCCACAAGGGAAACCCAAGAGTACTGGAGTGGGTAGCCTATCCGTTTTCCAGTGGATCTTCCCAACCCAGGAGTCGAATAGGGGTCTCCTGCATCGCAGACAGATTGTTTACCAACTGAGCTATAAATTTAGACATTCCAATTCCTTCTCAAATGTTTCTTCTCATTTGCAGACTTGAATGAGCTTCTTGGTGCATATTCTCTTTCTTTCCCAAGATAGCCAGCTTGATGATAACTCCTTTCCAACATCAGAAGTTTCATCTCTTTACTAATAAAATTTGAACAGGCATCACAAAAGTTGGGGCTACTCCAGTTAAAACTTAGATTTGAGCTTCACCTTGCCTGTAGTTACTTGAAGATCCCTGTAGCTAAATTAATCTCAATCAAATTCCTAAGGAAGTGAGGCTTTTTAGTTTGTTTTCATCTAAACTTTCTATCTGTCCCAAAATTCAACAGAGCATAAAAACACTGAGTGTTATAAGGAAAAATTGTGAAAAGCTATGAAATAAACCACAAAAGTCATGAGACATCCACAGTGGAAAAATGAGACCCTGTCTAGAGCACTGTTGTGGTTGTCTCTGACTTTCAGTGTTTTTAATCTGCTTTATAACTCTGTACATCATAGAAAATGAATAACAATCCAAATGGTTCTTGTCCATAAAAAAGAAATGAACAGCATTTGGTGGAGTAGAAGTGACTAATTTTGCATCTGTCTGTAAATTCGTTTCAAAGTCCCTTATTGCTCACATGTCTGTGGTTCTTTAAATTCTTCTTTGGACTGGTTGTAACATCTTACTGACTCACTCATAAATAAGATAAATTTTATTAAATAAAATCTTTGGCACGTGTTCATACTGTATGAAAGTCTTGATTTTTACATTTGAGAATAAATTATCTTTTCTCAGTATCTTATGAATCCTTTTTCAGGTGTCCCTAGCACTGGGCTCGAGGCACAGGAGGTATGCCAATTTAATACATATAGAACAATTGCAAACTACACATGAAAGAATGGGACAAGTCAGTAGATTTTATAATAGAGATTGCCATTTAGAGGAGAAAGAGATCAGGTTTGGAGTAACTAGAAAGGCTTCAGATAAAATGTATGTTTCTGAGCTAGGATCTCAGAAAGCCCAGAAGAGATGAAAACAGAACTTGCTTTGAGAAGGGAAGACATAGCTGAGGTAATATATGATAGAAATCGAGCTTCACTGGTGGCTCAGGGGTAAAGAATCCACCTGCCAGTGCAGGAGACATGGGTTCAATCTCTGGGTCAGGAGATGCCCTAGAGGAGGGCATGACAACTCACTGTACTATTCTTGCCTGGGAAATCCCATGGACAGAGGAGCCTGGCAGGGCTACAGTCCACGGGGTTGCAAAAGAGTCAGACACAACTTTGTGATTAACAACAAGTGATGGAAATCAGCTTGGCCTGTTCAGAGAGATCTTTGTCCCTTGACAAGGTCTGGATAGGAAAATTAATAATCAAGGTTAAATTTTATTTGGCATTCACAACATAGAAGGTAATGTGTGCCAGAGGTTCTCAGACCTGAGCACCCCTTAGAATCACTGATGGGCATGTAAAGAGCTAATGCCTGAGCCCCATTATCAGAAATTCTAATGTAATTGGTCTGGAGAAGGAGGTGCCAGGGAAAACTTCCCAGATGATTTAAAAATGAAACCAAGCTACTGAATCCCTGTGCTACACAATTTATTTGTGCTCTGTGGTTTAATTTAGCCTCATAGTGATCCCTTAAGAGAGGTTTTTTCAACCTTGTTTTATAGATGAGAAAATAAAATGCTCAGAGAAATGAAGGATGAAAAAACTTCACTGTTTCCCCATGTATTTGCCATGAAGTGATGGGACTGGATGCCATGATCTTAGTTTTCTGAATGTTGAGGTTTAAGCCAACTTTTTCACTCTCCTCTTTCACTTTCATCAAGAGGCTCTTGAGTTCTTCTTCACTTTCTGCCATAAGGGTGATGTCATCTGCATATCTGAGATTATTGATATTTCTCCCAGCAATCTTGATTGCAGCTTGTGCTTCCTCCAGCCCAGTGTTTCTCATGATGTACTCATATTGCATATAAGGTAAATAAGCAGGGTGACAATATACAGCCTTGACATACTCCTTTTCCTTTGGAACCAATCTGTTGTTCCATGTCCAGTTCTAACTGTTGCTTCCTAACCTGCATACAGGTTTCTCAAGAGGCAGGTCAGGTGGTCTGGTATTCCCATCTCATTCAGAATTTTCCACAGTTTATTGTGATCCACACAGTCAAAGGCTTTGGCATAGTCAATAAAGCAGAAATACATGTTTTTCTGGAACTCCTTGCTTTTCCGACAATCCAAAGGATATTGGCAATTTGATCCCTGGTTCCTCTGCCTTTTCTAAAACCAGCTTGAACATCTGGAGGTTCACAGTTCACGTATTGCTGAAGCCTGGCCTGGAGAATTTTGAGCATTACTTTACTAGCGTGTGAGATGAGTGCAATTGTGCAGTAGTTTGAGCACTCTTTGGCATTGCCTTCCTTTGGGATTGGAATGAAAATTGACCTTTTCCAGTCCTGTGGCCACTGCTGAGTTTTCCAAATTTGCTGACATGTTGAGTGCAGCACTTTCACAGCATCCTCTTTCAGGATTTGAAACAGCTCAACTGGAATTCCATCACCTCCACTAGCTTTGTTTGTAGTGATGCTTCCTAAGGCCCACTTGACTTCACATTCCAGGAAGTTTGGCTCTAGGTAAGTGATCATACCACCATGATTATCTGGGTCATGAAGATCTTATTTGTATAGTTCTTCTGTGTATTCTTGCCACCTCTTCTTAATATCTTCTGCTTCTGTTAGGTCCCTACCATTTCTGTCCTTGCAGTCAGCAAAAACAAGACTGGGAGCTGACTGTGGCTCAGATCATGAACTCCTTATTGTCAAATTCAGACTGATATTGAAGGAAGTGGAGAAAACCACTACAAATTCAGGTATGACCTAAATCAAATCCCTTATGATTATACAGTGGAAGTGAGCAATAGATTTAAGGGACTAGATCTGATAGACCGAGTGCCTGATGAACTATGGATGGAGGTTTGTGACAGTATACAGGAAATAGGAATCAAGACCATCCCCAAGAAAAAGAAATGCAAAATCAAAATGGCTGTCTGAGGAGGCCTTACAAATAGCTGTGAAAAGAAGGGAAGCGAAAAGCAAAGGAGAAAAGGAAAGATATACCCATTTGAATGCAGAGTTCCAAAGAATAGCACGGAGAGATAAGAAAGCCTTCCTCAGCAATCAATGCAAAGAAATAGAGGAAAACAATAGAATGTGAAAGACTAGACATCTCTTCAAGAAAATTAGAGATACCAAGGGAACATTTCATGCAAAGATGGGCTCGATAAAGCACTCATCCAGGGATCTTGTTAAAATTGAGAATCTGGGATGAGGGTCTAAGGCTCTGCCTTTCTAATAGTGCTTGGGCCAGACAGTGCTAATTCTGCTGGTCTCCAGCCCACAGTTTTTTTGATTTTATGTTTCAGATATAATGGTCAGTGAAGATCTCTGTGACTTAGTCTCCTTTTCTGGGTGCTTAGTTTCTCAGTCATGTGATCCTATGGATGGTGATCCTAGGGATTCTATGGAACCTATGTTCCTCTGTCCATGGTGATTCGCTAGGCAAGAATACTAGAGTGGGTTGTCATGCCCTTCTCCAGGGGATCTTCCCAACCCAGGGATTCAACTCAGGTCTCCGACATTACAAGTGGACTCTTTATGGTCTGAGCCACCAAGGAAGCATCAATACTGGAGTGGGTAGCCTATCCCTTCTCCAGGAGATCTTCCTGATCCAGGAATCCAACTGGAATCCTGCCTTGCAAGCAGATTCTTTACCAGCTGAGCTACCTTCCTTTTCGGTAATTGAGGTCAGTAATGGATCCTATCACGTAGTTTGTGCATTAAAGCACAATGTCTGGAACATAGCAATTACTCTATAAAATGTCTTTGTAACTCTTTAATTTAAAAAAATTTTAAGATATTTCTCATCAGAGTAACATGGTGTCTGTCTAGGGAATTAAGGAAGTGCTAATAGGAGCAAGGGGCACATAGGTAAGTTAGCATAAAGCACTCCACCTTTACTGACAATATTATTTCTGTGTATGCAGAGAACTAGTAGCAGTCTTGTGGCGTTTGGTGGTTGTAGTGTGCAAGTGTGAACTTGAACTTGCTAAATGTATTTGGGTTTATTAAACCCCATCACAAGTTTACTAACAACTACTTTTCTGTGTATAAAATGCATCTCAGTTTATGAAATAAGGTATGAGTCTCACTTCTATCTTTTTATAGAAATTGTTTTAGAGAAATAGGGAAATACATAGGAATATGGGAATGATATTAAGTTGGGAATATTTTTATATAAGGAGTAATTATGCTGAAAGAATTTTCTTATTTTATAAACAGGAAGCAAGGATCATACAGATTATATACAGTTGATTTTAGCAGCTAAGATAAAGTTCTTTTTCAACAGATGACACATTTAAAAAATCTGGTTTTCTAATATATATAAAGCTGGGAAACCCCTCTAACTTCCATCCCATGAAAATACTTTAGTGAACTTTGCATTCAGAAATTTTGTGGTAAAAGAGAAAATAGCTGCACATTTTTTTGGAGGAATTTAGTTTTTCTCTTCTCTATAATGTGGTTATCATATTGGAATAATCTTGTGTAGAACTATAACCTAGTTACAGATCCTTTTTATTAGTGTCAGTAATAATTACACTATACATTTTTGATGGTTTTTACAATCTTCAGACTGCTTTTACATACATTATTTCTTTTAATATGTTCCACAACCCTGAGTGACAGGCCAGACAAGGATAATTGTTTTTTATGAAGGAAGACAGGTGAAGTTTGCCCCAAATTACACGGCTGATAAATACTGGAATCAAAATTAGAATCCAAGGCTTCTGATTTCTAACTCAGTGCTCTGCATTTGGCCCACCTAATATTGCACTGAGATTCTGACAATGAACATAGCAATCCATAATGATCTATAATGATCATGCTAAATATAGTAATTAGAAACTAAAAGATGCAGGGAAATGACCTCGAGGCAAAATCCAGAGAAGGAGAGGAAGATTGTTCTAAATATATTGTTTTATATATATATATATTCAACTTTGTTGAGATATAATTGACCCATGTAAGTTTAAGGCAAACAGTGTTAGCTACCATATCCATCACGTCACATAATTACCATTTTCTTTTTGTGGTATAACATTTAAAATCTACTCTCTTAGCAGCTATCAAGCATATAACACAATATTATTAACTATAATGACCATCCTGTACATTAGATCCCCAGAAGTTATTCATCTTCTAACTGAAATTTTGAATCCTTTGACCAAAATCTCCTCTTTTTCCCCAACCTTCTTTCCCTGGTGACCAGCATTCTACTCTCTGTTTCTATGAGTTTGGCTATTTCAGATTCCACAGATAGTAAGAGCATATTTGTGTGTCTTTCTCTGACTTATTTCTCTTAGTCTAGTGCCCTCAAGTTCCATCCAAGTTATAGCAAGTGGCAGGATTTCTTTCTTTTTTCATGGCTGAATGTTACTCTATTATATATTTCTCTATCTACATAAAATCTTTATTGATCCATCTGTTGACAGACACTTAGGTTGTCTCCATATCTTTTGCCTCCCGTTTGAATGCCTTCCATTTAAATATCACCATTGACAAAGCCCCAATGGTGATAAATCAGAAGTGTTATTTTTTTCTTTTTAATTTGATTTGTTTAAACTCATAAGAAGCAAAATCAGTTTTTGAAAACCAATTGGTAGCTGATATGGAATGAGGTACTATCCAGCTGTGAAAGAGATGAAAAAGTATCCAAAGGGCTAATTCCTAAGCTAATTGCCCTTACCATACCTTGGTTCTATGTCCATCTCACCTCCAGGCAGGTTGCTGGGGTTTCTGGAGGAAATCCAAGCTCCTCACTGGTAGCTCTTCAGCCTCCTTACCCTCTCATCTACACTCCTGGCACTTGAGAGCCTGTATTTCCTTCCTGTTCCTCTTTCTTCTCCTAATGACCTAGACAGAAGATACTTTAGCACAAAAAAGAAATAAAGAACAGTTTGTTATCTCCACAAAAAAATAGAGGACCTGCCATACAGTATTGGGAACAAAGTAGGGCAAGCAAGCAATGAGATAAAAAATATATATATTTTAAAGCCAACTAGTATGCGACGCTATTTAGCTAGTGCATAATTTTCTGTAGTTTGCTGGCTGTGTTTTGGAATCCTGATAAGATCTGGCCGTGGAGGATTGCTCCTGTTCTTCCAAAGTCTTGTTTCTCAAGACCTCAGTCTTGTTTCTGCATTTAATTATTCACTAAGTCCAAAAAGACAAAGACCAATTTATTTACTTATTTTCATTTGTCCTGGAATCTGGTTGGTGTGTTGGCTGGATCATCTGAGGAGTAGATGCCAAGATGGGCTTGGAAGTGGAAAAGATGTATAGCGGAGTAGTCCTTGTGCAAGAAAAAAGGCATAGGAAGCAGGAGAACCTTCGGAACTTGATGCAGTTCTGACACTCATTAAAGAGAGAGGGAAGAAAGGAGGATTGAATAGACCATGGTGCAGTTCCAAGAATATTGCTCATAGAATAACCCTGCATATATAGAAGGGAGAGCTCTTATGCCATCTCTGTGTTCTATCATTGATTGGGGGATGTCCAGGTAGCGCCGAGTTTTAGCTTGAATACTGAGTATGATTCTGAAGGCATCCACAGCCAGAGATTGGCAGAAGTTTCCTTTTTGAAAGTGAATCTCAATGGGGGTGCTCCCACAGCTGCTATAGCTGGTAAAAGGGAAGCAGATAGAAACAGAAAGTTAAGTGCCTAGCTGTATACATGAGATGGTAGACATAGGCAAGATTTGTGTCATTTGACAAGGACATGGATACAGATTCATGCATCCATCCATGAATCCATGGATCCACCCACTTAACTATCCACCCATACACTCATATATCGCCTTAGATGACAGTAGCAATCTCTGAAGGTTCTCTCAAAACATGAATCTTATCCATGGTGCTACCTCAGAAACCAAATCTAGATTTTGCCTCTTTGCTACCACAACCACAATCTGTGAGTGACAACTAGCCTGTATCTCTACCCAATTTGCTTCTGTTCCTAATTTAACATACACTTCTGAGATGAAGTCCTTAATAAACCCTAATTTTTACCAGTCTGACACACCTCTTTCTTGAGTCTTAATGATACTTTGCTCCACTGGATAGACCATAATTATGTTATGGACCTTTGACTCATAATTATGTTATGGACCTTTGACTCAGTGTTGCAGGCATAAAAGGTGCATGGAAAGTGATGAGGTTCACTATGATGTCCTTGGGTTCAGGGTCAATAAGAACAGCTAAAGGACAGCAGAGGTAGTGAGACAGCTTGGCTGTGTGCCTTCCAGTTCTGAAGTCACGGAAACTGTTTACCTTCAAGATAACCCTGGCCTTTGGTTATAATATTTCATAGCATCCTCTTTCCAACTAATATGGCCACCAGCCATGAGAAATCATGGACTTGATTTTGAGAGCATATTATTTCGGAGGATAAAGATGGTGGGATTGTCTAGGGCTTGGCAGATAATAAAAAGAGGTTGATTTTTTAAAGAGATATTCTTGCCAATTAGAAATATATCTTCCACTATATCAGCAGTCTCTAAGGTCCTTTGCATTTCTTTCACCCTATTACTTATTCTATCAAAGGACATGGATCTCACCATAATAGGAACTAATTCCTTTTTCTTTCTAAAACAGTGTTTACATTTTGGCAGGCCTTCTCTCACATGGTTTAAAGAACCACATGTGTTTGCAGGCATTCTATCAAGTAGTTTAGAGAACATAAAACTTGCAGTAATAATTTTGGGGAGTAAATTTTATTGTTATGGCTTTAAAACACAATCAAATAAAAACAAGAATTCCATTAGTAGTTGAATATTGTAATAATAGAGTTGAGAATAAATTTTACTGCTATAAGAACTATAAAACAGCAATAATAAAAAACACTATTATTGTGAATAAATTGTGTTGAGATGACTAACTAGAAAGCTATAAAACACAATGATAAGGAATAATCTAATCACCAGAAAAGATATGATAATAATTCACACTTGTTAGTGAGGAGTCCATGGTTCCAGCTCATTGGCCCCGGGTGCTCTAGGTTACTGCCTGCATTCCATAAGGTTGCAGAAAGATAATCTTTGACCATAGGGTTGGCAGGAGACTACATATTACAATGAAATTGGACATGAGGCTTGAGGAAAATCCAATTATCAGTGAAAACCCTGTGTAGTACTGCCAAACGTCCTCACAATGTATTCTTAAAAATTATTTGCAGGTTTCCAATAACAATTTGTATGCATTATTTGACCATGCATTTCACATACTTCTTATTTTTATTTATGTTCTTTTTCTTCAGAATGACTGCATGGGATTGCATATCTATTGAGGGGAAAAGCCTATTTAATCTTGCTTTTTATTTAAACTACCCATGCATCCCTGAGTCCATCTGGGTCCCCTTCCAATTAGCAGAAGCACAGAAAGAAAACACCCTTATCTCCTATGTTCCTCTCTCCCTCTGTGGAGCTCTCAGCTCCATGAAAACATTTGCTTCAGAGTTAGGACCACCCAGGTGGCTGACCTGTTTCTGCATTTAGGTGAGGGGAAGAATATCATAGGGGTTGCATTTTACTTCTCGTTCTGAACACCATCAAAATTCAAATTCAAGATTTCCAAACTGGCAATTTCCCCAGGGGGATGAAGGGAGATTATTAACAATGAAGTTTCTATTAGGCCACAGAGGCATGCTGCAAAATTTTCTGTACTTCCCACCTCCTCTCTCTTCTTGGTCCTTTTCGAACCAACTCTAGTTGACTTTTGTCTTATCACATGCCATATACTGACTGAAATTGCTCTTTTCAAGGTCTCCAGGAATCTCTATCCTGCTAGCTCTCAGCCCTCATCAGACTTGACCTATTTACAGGATTTGACCCAGTGGGTAACTCTCACTTTCTTAAAATGCTCTTCTCACTTGACTTCTGGGACACAACAGTCTCTCAGTTTTCTATATGCCTCACTGGCTGTTTTTTCTTAATTTCTGTTGCTGGATTTCTCCTCTTCTATACCACAATCTCTAAATGTTATACTGACCTACACCTCAGTCCTTGTTCTTCCCTTCTCAGTCTATACTTGGCCCCTGGAAGGGCTCCTCTGTGTGGCTTCAAACACCAGCTCTTTCATCCCAGATAGCCACAAATGTACGTACTTCACTCCAGCTTTCCTTCTTGATCCAGCCTGCTATAGCTGCTGCCCATTTCTAAGTCCTTGGGGTGTCTAAGAAACATCTCAAAATTATCAACCCTAGATCGAATCTTGACTTTCCATCCCCTCAGAGTCCCTCTTCCTTTGATTTCCCCCATATCATAAAAAGTCACTACTATTCAGTCTATTTCGTGGCCCCTCAATCTAGGAGTTGTTCTTGAGTTTCCTAATTTCCTCATACTTTGTATTTATTCCATAAGCATATGTGTTAGTCTGCTGTTAAAATAAATTCCCAGTGCAACCATGGCTTACCATGTAGTCCATGACATTTAGCCCTGGGCCCCATCATCTCTCTCCTGGAATGCTGTGGTAACCTTCCCCACTGCTCTTTCTGTCTTCATTTTTTATTATAAATTTAATCATTTATCATTGAAGGATAATTGCTTTACAATATTGTGTTGATTTCTGCCATACATCGACATGAGTCAGCCATAGGCATACATATGTCTCCTCTCTCTTGAACCTCCCTCCCACTTCCCACCACTTCCCACTCCTCTAGGTTGTTACAGAGCCCCTGTTCTAGTTCCCTGAGTCAAGCAACAAATTCCCATTGGTTGTCTATTTTACGTATGGTAGGGTATACGCTATCATGTTAGTTTCTCCATTCATCCCCAGGTCTCCCTCCTCCCTCCAACCTATGTCTATAAGTCTGTTCTCTATGTCTGTATCTCCATTATACCCTGAAAATAGGTTAATCAGTACTATCTTTCTAGATTGCATATATATGATATTAGTTTTCTCTTTATAACTCACTTCACTGTGTATAATAGGCTCTAGGTTCATCTACCTCATTAGAACTGACTCAAATGCATTCCTTTTCATCACTGAGTAATATTCCATTGTATATATGTACCACATTCTTTAACCATTCACTGTTGATGGATATCTAGGTTGCTTCCGTGTCCTAGCTATTGTAAATAGTGCTGCAATGAACATTGGAGTATATGTGTCTTTTTCAATTTTGGTTTCTTCTGTGTACATGCCTAAAATAGTGGGATCTCTGCATCATATGGTTGTTTTATCCCTAATTTTTTGAGGAGTCTCCATATTGACTTCCATGGTGGCCATATCATTTTACATTCCCACAAAATTGTAAGAGGGTTCCTTTCTCTGCACAGCTTCTCCAGGATTTAGGATTTTTTGATGGTGGCCATTTTGACTGGTGTGAGGTAATATCTCATTGTACTTTTGATTTACATTTCTCTAATAATGAGTGACTGCACCCATGAAATTAAAAGACACTTACTCCTTGGAAGGAACGTTATGACCAGCCTAGATAGCATATTGAAAAGCAGAGACATTCTTTTGCCAACAAAGGTCCATCTAGTCAAGGCTATGGTTTTCCCAGTGGTCATGTATGGATGTGAGAGTTGGACTGTGAAGAAAGCTGAGTGCTGAAGAATTGATGCTTTTGAACTGTGGTGTTGGAGAAGACTCTTGAGAGTCCCTTGGACTGCAAGGAGATCCAACCAGTCCATTCTAAAGGAGATCAGCCCTGGGATTTCTTTGGAAGGAATGATGCTAAAGCTGAAACTGCAGTACTTTGGCCACCTCATGCGAAGAGTTGACTGATTGGAAAAGACTCTGATGCTGGGAGGGATTGGGGGCAGGAGGAGAAGGGGATGACAGAGGATGAGATGGCTGGATGGCATCTCCGACTTGCTGGATGTGAGTCTGAGTGAACTCCGGGAGTTGGTTATGGACAGGAAGGCCTGGAGTGCTGCGATTCATGGGTTCGCAAAGAGTCGGACACGACTGAGTGACTGAACTGAACTGAATAATGAGTGATGTTGAGCATTTTTTCATGTGTTTATTAGCCATCTCTATATCTTCTTTGAGAAATGTCTGTTTAGGTCTTCTGCCCACGTTTTGATTTGGTTGCTTTTTTTAAATTTTGAGCTACTTGTATAAAATAGATAACTAATGTGAACATATTGTATAGCACAAGGAACTCTACTCAGTATCTATTGTGACCTGTTGAGGCTGTTCAATCACTCAATCTTGTCTGACTCTTTGAGACCTCATGGACAGTCTTCCCTGTCCTTCACCATCTCCCAGAGCTTGTCCAAATTCACATCCATTGAGTCGGTGATGCCATCCAACCATCTCATTATCTGTTGTCTCCTTCTCCTACCTTTAATCTCTCCCAGCGTCTGGGTCTTTTCCAATGAATTAGTTCTTTGCATCAGGTGGCCCAAAGTATTGGAGCTTCAGCTTCATTATCAGTCCTTCAAATGAACATTTAGGGTTGATTTCTTTTAGGATTGACTGGTTTGATCTCTTTGCCATCCAAAGGACTCTTGAGAGTCTTCTCCAGCACCAGAGTTCAAAAGCATCAATTCTTTGGCACTCTCACATCTGTACATGGCTACTGGAAAAACCATAGCTTTGACTGTACTGACCTTTGTCAGCAAATTAATGTCTCTTCTTTTTAACATGCTGTCTAGGTTTGTCATTGCTTTTCTTCCAAGGTGTAAGTTCAGTTCACTTCAGTCATTCAGTCGTGTCTGACTCTTTGTGACCCCATGGACTGCAGCACCCCAGGCTTCCCTTTCCATCACCAACTCCCAGAGCTTGCTCAAACTCATGTCCATTCAGTTGGTGATGCCATCCATGTCATCCTTTGTCATCCCCTTCTCCTCTTGCCATCAGTCTTTCCCAGCATCAGGGTCTTTCCCAATGAGTCAGTTCTTTGCATCAGGCGGCCAAAGTATTGGGGTTTCAGCTTCAACATCAGTCCTTCCAATGAATATTCAGACTGATTTCCTTTATGATTGACTGATTTGATCTCCTTGCAGCCCAAGGGATTCCCAAGAGTCTTCTCCAACACCACAGTTCAAAAGCATCAGTTCTTTGGCGCTCAGCTTTCTTTATAACCCAACACTCACATCCATACGTGACTACTGGAAAAACAATAGCTTTGACTAGATGGAACTTGATTGGCAAAGTAACGTCTCTGCTTTTGAATATGCTATCTCGGTTGGTCATAACTTTTCTTCCAAGGAGCAAGCGTCTTTTAATTTGATGGCTGCAGTCACCATCTGCAGTGATTTTGGAGACCAAAAAAATAAAGTCCGTCACTGTTTCCATTGTTTCCCCATCTATTTGCCATGAAGTGATGGGACTGGATGCCATGATCTTCACTTTTAAAATGTTGTGTTTTAAGTCAGCTTTTTAACTCTTCTTTTTCAGTTTCATCAAGAAGGCGCTTTAGTTCCTCTTTGCTTTCTGCCGTAAGGGTGGTGTCATCTGCATACCTGAGGTTATTGATATCTCTTCCAGCAATCTTGATTCCAGCTGTGCTTCATCCAGTCCAACATTTCTGATGATGTACTCTGCATATAAGTTAAATAAGCAGGATGACAATATACAGCCTTGAGGTCCTCCTTTCCCAATTTGAAACCAGTCTGATGTTCCATGTCCAGTTCTAACTGTTGCTTCTTGACCTGCATACAGATTTCTCATGAGGCAGGTAAGGTAGTCTCATATTCCCGTCTCTTTCAGAATTTTCCACAGTTTGTTGTGATCCACAGAGTCAAAGGCTTTGGTGAAGTCAATAAAGCAGAAGTAGATGTTTTCCTGAAATTCTCTTACTTTTTCTATGATCCAACTAATGTTGGCGATTTGATCTCTGGTTCCTCTGCCTCTTATAAATCCAGGTTGAACATTTGGAAGTTCTCGGTTCACATACTGCTGAAGCCTAGCTTGGAGAATTTTGAACATTACTTTGCTAGCATGTGAGATGAGTGCAATTGTGTAGTAGTTTGAACATACTTTGGCATTGCCTTTCTTTGAGATTTGAATGAAAACTGACCTTTTCCAGTCCTGTGGCCACTGCTGAGTTTTCCAAATTTGTTGGCATATTGAGTGCAGCACTTTCACAGCATCATCTTTTAGGATTTGAAATAGCTCAGCTGGAATTCCATCACCTCCACTAGCTTTGTTCATAGTGATGCTTCCTAAGGCCCACTTGACTTCACATTCCAGGATGTCTGGCTCTAGGTGAGTGGTCACACCATCTTGGTTATCTGGGTCATGAAGATCTTTTTTGTGTAGTTCTTCTGTGTATTCTTGCCATCTTTCCTTAATATCTTCTGCTTCTGTTTTTCCCTACCATTTCTGTCCTTTATTGTGCCCATCTTTGCATGAAATGTTCCCTTGGTATCTCTAATTTTCTTGAAGAGCTCGCTAGTCGCTAGTGTTTACCATTCTGTTGTTTTACTCTATTTCTTTGTGTTGTTCACTTAAAAAGGCTTTCTTATCTCTCCTTGCTATTCTCTGGAACTCTGCAGATGGGTATATCTTCCCTTTTCTCCTTTGCCTTTTGCTTTTCTTCTTTTTTCAGTTATTTGTAAGGCCTCCTCAGACAACCATTTGCCTTTTGCATTTCTTTTTCTTGGGGATGGTTTTGATCACCACCTCATGTACAGTGTTATGAACCTCCATCCATAGTGGTGACCTGAATGGGAAGGAAAGCCAAAAGGGATGGTATATATGTATAAATATGATGGATTGATTTTGCTATACCGTAGAAACTAACACAGCATACTGCGTGGTCCCTTCAGTCATGTCCAACTCTGTGACACTATGAACTCTAGTTGGCCATTTTCCTCTGTCCTTGGAGATTCTCCAGAAAAGAATACTGGAGTGGGTTGCCATACCCTCCTCCAGAGGACCTTACTGACCCAGGGATGGAACCCATGTCTGTTATGTCTCCCACATTGGCAAGCAGGTCTTTACCACTAGTGGCACCTGGGTAGCCCAACACAACACTGTAAAGCAACTTTACATCAATAAGATTAATTAAAAATAAAAATATCAAAACACAACTTGTTCAATGATTTCTTAGAATAAAATCCAAAGTCCATACTGTGGCCCATGGTTTCTACAAGATCTGGCTCTTGCCTATCTCTCTGACTTCATTTTCCATCACTCTCTCTTGCTCCCACTTCACTTAAACACTGATTTTCTTCCAGTTCCTCTATCATGCCAAGCTCATTTCTTCCCTACACGTTTGGCCCCTTTACTTAAAATACCTTTTCTACAGACCTTTGAAGAACCACATCATTCAGAACTGTCTTACATCAGTCAGGAATGGCTCTCTATCTCAATATATTCTCGGCCCATATCTTTCCTTACTTTGATTTCTTTTACTCAAAAGAATATTATTATTTGTTTGTGAACTTGCTTATTCTCTTCTCAGTTCTACTGTGAATTCCATTTAAAGAACCTCATTCATCTTGTATGTATTGATCTTTGCAATAGTGCTTGGTACCTGGTAAGTACTCATTACATTTTTGTAGAATGAATGAATGGATCATACATGACAAAGGATTTAGATGGATCCCCAGATGCTAGAACCCTAACCCCCACCATGAGGGGAGATGCTTAGTGGCTCAGTTGTGTCTGACTCTTTGTGACCCTTTGGAATATAGCCAGCTACTGTCCTCTGTCCATGTGATTTTTCAGGCAAGGTTTTTCAGGAAGTAGATTGCCACTTCCTCCTCTAGGGGATCTTCCTGTTTCAAGGACTGAACCCATGTCTCCTGCATTGCAGGCAGATTCTTTACTGCTGAGCTTCCCTGGTGACTCAGATGGTAAAGAATCTGCCTGCAATGCAGGAGACCCAGATTGAATTTCTGAGTCAGGAAGATCTCCTGGAGAATTCCATTGGCAGAGGAGCCTGTTGGGACTGCAAAGCATCGGACACGACTGAACAACAAACACACACACAACTCAAATGCTAAGAACTCTGTTTAAACCCTTTACATCTCTGCACTAAAATTTGCCTAGCTCAGTTAGATTTTTGTCAGTAATTTCAACTTGAACCTTTGTTTTACTGGTCACTGTTTGAGATTCGAGGTATATCCTGGGTTTGTCTAAAAACATGGGGGTGGGAGGCAGTGTCTGACAAGAGTCCTTGATGTAAGAAGAATGTATGAGGAAATCCACTTGGGAAAGGATTTAACATATTTTCATTGCTCCTATATGGAGAGGCCTGGGTTTGTTTAAGAAGCTGATGATGCAGTCCATCAGAACAAGAGAAGACATTTGACCCCAGATAAAGCCTTAGATTGCAGAGTGAAGTGAAGATCCCAAATAATAATCATGCCCACAACAACCAGACTGTTATGCCCAAGTCGCAAAATCTCCCAATGACCACCAGGGAGCCAATATCCGATGCAAAAGCAAGAGAGTTTTTATTACCAAGCTCGAGCTGGGGCTCCCACCGTTACCGACACCGCAGCTATAGGGAGGAGCCCCGGGTTTTGGATTCCATTGCTTATATAGGGGGTGTTCATGAAAAAAAAAGAATTTCTAGGTAGGGGGACATCTGATTGGTCACTTTCTTTCAAAGGTTCTGTGTTGGTTCTTGATTGGTCCCTATTACCTAGGTAGACCACAAGTTTCTGAAGGTTAAGTCAGGAGATTCTGGTCTGGGGTCCGATTGGCTCGTGGGTGGTGGGGTGAGGTCAGGGGATTTCCAAAGGCTCTTTTCCTGGAACCTTACAAAATGGAGTTTTTCTTTTAACAAAATGGAGTAGCTTAGATTCTTCAAAGCTTAGCTTAGATTCTTCAGGGACTTCCCTGGTGGCTCAGATAGTAAAGCGTCTGCCTACAATGAGGGAGACCTGGGTTCGATCCCTGGGTCGGGAAGATTCCCTGGAGAAGGAAATGGCAACTCACTCCAGTACTCTTGCCTGGAAAATCCCACGGACAGAGGAGCTTGGTGCAGGCTACTATCCATGGGGTCGTAAAGAGTCGGGCACGACTGAGCGACTTCACTTCACTTCACTTCACTTAGATTCTTCAAGAGCAGAAGACACACCCCCTATTATACTCAGTGACCTGTGTGGAAGAAAGAGCAGGAGCAGTCTGCTCTTGAATAGGGGTGATGGGGATTCCTAGAACTGAGGACTTGACACAGGGAAGAAACTTCTTTCTGCATCTGGGGGAGCCAAGAGCTTTGATAAAGTTGGTTTTAAAGAAGAAAAAAGTCAAATAATTTTCCACTATTTAAAAAAAGCTGTTTGAAGACATGATGGATTTAATGAAGCAACTGCTCACATATTAACTTCTACTGAGACATCCAGTAACTGATTTATCTTATCTTGATTGTGGGAGCCTATGCCCTTATGCATTCTCAGAGACACAGGATCCACTGACCTGCACGAGAAGCACAGGACTTTCTAGCTTTCTTTACAGAACAATGAGACCTCTGCTTGGAGCCTTTTATCTGTTGGGTATGCTGGTTCCTGGCTGGCTGGGATACAATAGGTGAGTATGAAGTGGAAGGAGGGGTGACTGGTATGATTTGGATTGTCTAAATGCAAAGCTTCTTTTTAATATCAGTGCAATTGGAGTCTCCACTTTTCCTACCCATTACACACACCACCATGTGATGAGATTAATAATGACTGAAATTTTATCATTGAGTATTACTCTGTGTGTGTGTGTTAGTCGCTCAGTCATGTCTGGCTCTTTGCAACCCCATGGACTGTAGCTTGCCAAGCTCCACTGTCCATGGAATTCTTCAGGCAAGAATACTTTTCCAGGGGCTCTTCCCAACCCAGGAATCAAACTGAGCGTTACTCTGCTGCTGCTGCTGCTGCTGCTGCTGCTAAGTTACTTCAGTCGTGTCCAACCCTTTGCAACCCCACGCATCATAGCCCACCAGGCTCCTCTGTCCATGGGATTCTCTAGGCAAGAATACTGGAGTGAGCTGCTCCCTTCTCCAGAGCATTACTCTAATAATCTTTAAATAAAAATATAGATCTTCAACAAAGATTTCCTAGCACAGTGTATGATAAATACCAATAGATATGTCATATTTTGTAATTGAAAAAAGAAAACTGTAATGAAAATTCTATATCCTTCATTTACCTAATTTCTCCATTGACAAATCACATTATTCTAATTATTCAGAAAATGTTTTAAGTGTTTAAAACTACCAAACAATTTCACTAAGACATAATTACTGTTGATGTTTTTGAATAGATAGTGAGATAGCTAATTAAGCATATAGTACTACTGCAAACATTTTTCAGTTGAGTTGTCTTATACAAAATCTCTTATGGCATTCATAACTTATTGAAAACATAATGCAATCACTAATAATATTCCATCATTGCTACCCTATAAGGCAGAGTGATTTCTACTGTCATTTTATACATAATGCTGTGGTGCACATCCAGCCATATGATAATTTTTGTTGTTATTGTTGCAAATTTTTTTATAATTTCCCTAATATGAGAAGTGGAATCACCGGGTTAGAAGCTGCAAAAAACTCAAGAATCTTGCTACATATTGCCAAAGTGCCCTCTAGAAAAGCTGCATCAGTTTACACTTCCAACTACAGTGTATGAAAGCACTTTTAAAGCATTTTCCAATTTGACAAGTGAAAAATACCCACAGTTACTTATTCTTCATTTTGTTGATTTCTTATAAGGTTAAGTATTTTGTCTTATTTATTACTCATTTTATCAGTTTATAAATTGTTCATTCATGTCATTTACCCATTTTGTGTTCTTTCTCCACTCATAATGAATAACTTTTTTGAATATACAATATATATTAAACATTGCATGTATGTGTAGTTTCAACATAAAGTATATTTCCTGTATTAATATTATACATAGTTTATTATTCTGCACATTTAATATATCTCATCATGTGTGGTTATAAACAGTGTTTCCCCTTTAGTTTCATGTTTAATGTAATCCTACAGCAAACACGCTCTCACTGAACAGAGAAATCCAGTCCAATATTTGCCCCAGATTAACTGTATGACCTCAGCCTGTCCTTCAGCTTCATAGACAGTCTGATTTCAGATACATAAAGGAAGTCCAGGATCTATGTGATACCTAAAGCTGTTTACATCACCATCTCATGTTTTCATTACGTTACTTGGGTTTCATATAGATACTGCATTTATCTTCTCTTCGAGAATCTTCATTCATAAATCAGAGACAAAGACTTACATACATCACAGGACTTTGATTGGAATAAAAAACTTGCTTAAAATATCACAAACCTTCAAACTTACATATTCTTTGAACTGGTATTCCTTCTTCTGTAAATTTATATTGAGAAAACAAAGTATGCAAAGAATCATATGCACTGAGATATAGCTTTATTTATAAGATGAGCATGATATTAAATATTGTAACATTTGGAAACAACCTATGGGCCCCATATTAAGGTATGTAAATATTGATACATGACATATGACAGCAGGATATTATTTATCCATTAGAACAATAACTATGAAAAAATTAATAGCATGGGAAAAGACATGTTTTATGCTAAAAGAAAGATGCAGAATACAAGGTGTAATAAAAATACTTGAAAAAAATAGAAGAAACCAGGTATGTACCAAAATGGACACTGTTATCTTTGGCTGGTAATTCTTTTCCTTTTCCCGCAATTATTCTTCATTTTGCAAATATCTACAAAGGATATACATAAAATTTTTATTTTAAAAATGATTGACAAGCCCAAGTTAAATTATGGAAATGATTTGGCTCAGATATGAGGAATCAGACAAGATGGCTTCCAGTACACAGCCCCTCCCTCATCCCAGCACTTGAGCAAAACATTTCAAATCTGCTAGTCCTGGTCCTTGTTGATGGTTTTCATTTTCATTATTATTTACTGACATAAAATAATGTCCACTTTCATATGGCTCTGACCAACTCAAAACATAGGTTAGCTGCCATTTTTGATCCTCCTTACATACTTTGTATGATATAATCAGTTCAGTTTAGTTCAGTCGCTTAGTTGTGTCTGACTCTTTGTGACCCCATGAACTACACAGCACGCCAGGCCTCCCTGTCCATCACCAACTCCCAGAGTTCACTCAGATTCACGTGCATCGAGTCAGTGATGCCATCCAACCATCTCATCCTCTGTCATCTCTTTCTCCTTCTGCCCCCAATCCCTCCCAGCATCAGGATCTTTTCAAATGAGTCATCTCTTCACATCAGGTGCCCCAAGTATTGTAGTTTCAGCTTCAGCATCAGTCCTTCCAATGAACACCCAGGACTGATCTCCTTTAGGATGGACTGGTTGGATCTCCTTGCAGTCCAAGGGACTCACAAGAGTCTTCTCCAACACCACAGTTCAAAAGCATCAATTCTTCGGTACTCAGCTTTCTTTACCGTCCAACTCTCACATCCATACATGACCATTGGAAAAATCATAGCCTTGACTAGACGGACATTTGTTGGCAAAGTAATGTCTCTGCTTCTTAATATGCTGTCTAGGTTGGTCATAACTTTTCTTCCAAGGAGTAAGCATTTTTTAATTTCATGGCTGCAATCACCATCCGCAGTGATTTTGGAGCACAGAAAAATAAAGTCAGCCACTGTTTCCACTGTTTCCCCATCTAATTGCCATGAAGTGTTGGGACCGGATGCCATGATCTTAGTTTTCTGAATGTTGAGCTTTAAGCCAACTTTTTCACTCTCCTCTTTCACGTCCATCAAGAGGCTCTTTAGTTCTTCACTTTCTGCCATGAGGGTGGTGTCATCTGCATATCTGAGGTGATATTTCTCCTGGCAATCTTGATTCCAGCTTGTGCTTCCTCCAGCCCAGCATTTCTCATGATGTACTCTGCATAGAAGTTAAATAAGCAGGGTGACAATATACAGCTTTGACATATTCCTTTACCTGTTTGGAACCAGTCTGTTGTTCCATGTCCAGTTCTAACTGTTGCTTCCTGACCTGCATACAGATTTCTCAAGAGGCAGGTCAGGTGGTCTGGTATGCACATCTCTTTCAGAATTTTCCACAGTTTCTTGTGATCCACATAGTCAAAGGCTTTGGCATAGTCAATACAGCAGAAATAGGTGTTTTTCTGGAACTCTCTTGCTTTTTCAATGATCCAGTGGATGTTGGCAATTTGATCTCTGGTTCCTCTGCCTTTTCTAAAACCAGCTTGAACATCTAATATAATAGTAGTCCAGAAAATCTACAATTAACAAGGATGACAAGCTTTGTAATCTTTCCCTTGATCATTTAGGGAGGTGGTCTATTATATATATTACATACTCCCAATATGTAGAATTATTTGAATCTAGCACTATGAATCAAGGATGGATGCTTCCACATGCTCAGTCATGTCCAACTCTTTGTGAGCCTTTGGACTGTAGCCCACAAGGCTCCTCTGTCCATGGAATTTTCCAGGCAAGAATACTGGAGTGGGTTTCCATGCCCTCCTCCAAGGGGTTTTCCCAACCCGGGGACTGAACCCCCATCTCTTATATGTCTTGCATTGGCAGGCGGTTCTTTACCACTAACACCACCTGGGAAGCTCCAGAAATTACTGTTGAATACTATGCAGTCAGTAAAAATATTTATAATGAGTTTCTATTAGTTTGAGAAAATGTCTCTGATAGAATATATAATAAAAAGAAGCAAATACAAAATTATATATAGATATAATTTGCACTGTGTTTATAAAAAAATATGCACTGATAAAAGCCTGAAGGGAAATATGCCAAAATATCTGCAGTGGTTAACTCAAGAAGATGGGAGGATTATTCCTTCCTTCTCTTTTCTATTTTTCTTTTCTCTGTACTTCCTAAATTTTCCACTTATAAGCAAATGTTAATTTTGTAAGAAAGGAAAAAAAATTGAAAATACATTACTGTCATGAAATATTCATGTAACTGTTTCCTAAGTATTTAAATATAAAATTTGTCTCAATATACATTAGGATTTTTTGCCTCTTTCAACATTCCAAAAAAAATTTCATCAGACAATCTTTGACCTGCAGTATTTATTAATAATGTACCCCAAGAGATCATTTTCTCTGTTAAACATTTTATGAATTCCTATTCAAAAAGAATACACAACGTACAATAATCTTTTCATTTGATCATGAGATGAGACTGGTGATAATTCAGGGGATTAGCCAGCTTTTTCCTTCCCTCTCTACATGTATTATGCATCACCCAAGAAATTGCCTGGAAACGGGAAGCTGCCTTTTCTAAGTATATGATTTATATGTTGCTTGAACTAAGTAACATTTGGGGTTTTGAGATATAAGTATTGTGTTTAACTTCATGTAAAATGATTAGCACTTCTAATATTAGGGGTTTTTAATTCAAATCTCCTATGGTTCATTTTTTTTTGCATATTGTATACACCCAGTCATTCAATGCTGGAGGCATCATACTCACACATTTTCCAGACATTTAACTGGGGCAAAGTTGAAGGTTGGTGCTTGATAGTGTCCAGTGACCTTTCATTTATTCCCTTTCATATTGTAAAATTGCCTGGGAATACCAGCTCAGTTGAAACAGGAATTCACCAGCTGCCAGGACTGCTTTTTAGTGTATTCACTTTCCTATGTCACCAAGTAGATGACTGTGATCGAAACAGACCTTTGCTGAACTGTGTGATGGAAAGAACTGTGTTACCTTGAACAACCACCATCCCTGGTCCCAGAAAGCATCCACAGTGATCCCCTTTCCCATTTGGACAGTCAGTGTGAGCAGTGAGAATGAAGGGCTGAAAGGACTCTTACTAGCTTCATTTCCTCTCCTCTCCCCATTCTGCAAAAGCACTGAAATTAGGTCCCAATGCACTTACAGTACTAATACTTATTTAGCTTTATTTGTAGTCCAAATTAGAGATCGATAATTTAAAAAAAAATAGGCTAATAAACATTTTTATGCATACTTTCTAGAGTATAATAAATGTATAGTTTGACTTCCCAGGTGGTGCTAGTGGTAAAGAACCCCCCTGCCAATGCAGGTAGATGTGAGATTTGTGGGTTGGATCCCAAAGTCAGGAAGATCCTGGGAGGAGGGCATGGCAACCCTCTCCAGTATTCTTGCCTGGAGAATCCCATGGACAGAGGAGCCTGGCAGGCTACAGCCCATGGGGTAGCAAAGAGTCGGACATGACAAGAGATATAGCATGCACGCAAATGTCTAATTTAGCCTCTGTAACAAAATCTTCAGAGGAGAAAAAAAAAATCCAACAACCTAGGATACTATGCCGGGGTCCAGCCCCGGTGGATCCAGGGTGATTCGAAGGTGGGGGGATGGCATTGGCGTCTTTGGAAAAATACATATTTAATTACAGGTATAGAGAGAGATTAGAAACGGATAGTGTAGTAGGAGATAGTGGAGAAAAGGAGGCTGAATCCAGATGGGAATTCAGCCAGAGAAACGGGAGCAAGAAAGAAGCGACATGGGGGAATCAGTCTTTCTGGAAACTGATCCAATTTCTTTATTTTTGGGTTTGCTTATATACCTTTTGTTACACATAGGGATGAATACAGTCATGTGGGGGTCAGCAGTCCTGACCTTTATCAAAATCAGGTGCTTCACATAAATGTATAAAAAAAAGGTCTTAGGGATATTCCATCATTTTCTGGCCATGAGTGAGACCTGCTGACATTTTATGATCCTTTCTTTCTGAAAACCAAAAAACTTACTTCTTCCAAGGGTGTTTTTTCTTAAACCAGGCACCACCCTCCAAATAAAGTTGCATTCCTATAGGGTGAGGGTGTAGTGAGTCACAATCAAGAAAGGAATTTATTTAACCCAAGGTTAACATGATTAATCTTAAAGGTTAATACTTATTTCTCCTATATGCTAGTTATATTCATTATAAGGGCAGGGAATATGGAGATTTAGCAGCAAACATCAGCCCAACAAATGAAAATCCTTTCACCAATGTTCCCCTTAAGATCTATTTAGTCTTAAGATAGTGATAAAGTTACATTTTTACATAGCAAGGACACAGTGATTTATAACAAAGTACAGTGATCTATTACAAAAGAGAAAATTCATTAACTCAAAAAGTCTAGTATTGCTAACCTTAAAAACTACTATATTTCCTTTTCTATATTCCAAATACATTGATTAATATATTCCCAGGTGCCTAAGGATATGGAGGCCTGGCAAGAAGAAAAGCCCTATGCTAATTAAGACTCTCAAAATACTCCAAAACTCTCTGTGCTGTTTATGGTTGAGAGGTAGTAAACAATCATGTGCTAATGGCAGGAGTATGGATAATTGTGTCACACAAGCTAGTCTGTCAGCAGAGAGGTTTGACCTGAGACACCCTTGTCCCACCTGGGGCAGGGAATTAGCAGCAATTATTGGCACAACAAATGAAAAGCCCTTCACCAATATAATTCCTAACCAACCCACTATACTAATAATTTCCAACTCCCCAAAAGAATTTGCCTTTAGTAAGTCTAAAACATTTCATGCCTCTCAGGTTGGGAGGCTGTAAACAATCACATGTGGCCGGACGAACCTATACAGGTGGGCTAGATAACCTTCAGAGCAGTCTGTAAGCTGAAACACTCTTGTCACGCCCAGGAATTTTTATTGCCTTGGAGCTGCACGTTTACTCCTTCTCCGAGAGAAACGGTTATGGGGGAGAGCATAAAGCAGACTCTGGTTTTGGGGTAGATGCTCGGGAACAGGGGGTTTCCTGAGGCTTGATCACGCCTTTGCGTATGCCAAGCCTCCTTCCTCATGACCTTTGCCATGGGCGGAGTTCCTCACGCTGGCCCCCGGCAATACTAGTATGTACCTTAAGGATTGTTGTTAGAATTATATATAGAGTTAGAACAGTGCTGACATGCATAATTGCTTGTAAAATATTGGTTGTTATTATTACCAGCTACTCTTCAGTTTGGAATTCTCCCTCTCCGTTCCTCAATACACTTACTGCGCTATTTAATTGGTAGTTAGGCTCTAGCTTATCATACTTCACTTTATATTTTTTAATAGCTAAGTTATTTTGCTTTTCATGTATTTATATCTCACTTCCTTAAGTAGATTTTAAGCTCTGTAAGGAAGAAATCTGTATTCTATTACTATTACAATGTTATCACTTTTGCATAGAGTCCTAAGGTTACCTACCTATTGGGTTGTTGAATGAATTAGATAAGATAATAATGTAAATGTTTAGACTGGTGCCTAGAATATAGTGCCCAATAAGGGTTAACAAATGTTAATATAACATATATATACTAGATGATTATTTGATAATAGCAGATGAAATGAGCTTCTGAAAATTTATGGGTAAGTTGAATTTTTTAAAATTTTAAACACACCAAGGGATGTATGTGTTTTCTCTATAAAATGTTAATATGTTTTGTAAATAATCAGCCTCAACATATTACACTTATAGTATTTTTTAACTGAAATTGTTCATTCTGAAGCACTCTGGTTTTCTTAAAAAATCAATTAAATGATAAGCATTAGAAATGCATCCTTGAGTGGAAAAGTGTATTGCTCCACAACAATTACAATTTTAATAGCAGTTGTTTCTTGTAATCTCCTTTCAGAATTCATTTCATTGTTTTAACTAATTATCTAGACAATCATATCTTGTGAGCTTTTCTTGGACAAGCTAAATGAAGTACTACTCATTTAACAATAAAACATTTACAGTTTTGAAGATAAAGAGCTTCTGCTAAGTTCAGATTATTAATGAGTAACAATTAAAAGCATGGAATTGTGTAGAGAAATTGATTTCTACTACAGTGGGTGATTATTATGGTACATGGTGTTAATTGAACAGATTAAAAAATTAAATGTAGTCATTTCTACATTGGAGTTATGTAGCTGTGAATGGAACTTGAGTTTTAATTATTCTATCAAAATATTTTGTAGTTTGATATTGTTTGAAGATAATATCAGTTAGATGGCTAAATTATTCTCCATATAATTATTATTTTCAATGTTATTGTAGCAAAATAGGGTTTTTACTTAGCACTGTTTTGAATTGCTACTGTGTTTTAACATACATTAAGCATTAACTAAGTTCCAGAGATGAGTTTATTTTAAAACATGGACTAACTAATTTAATCCTCATAAGAATCCCTTGGAAAGGTATTATTTCCATTTTACAGATTATAAAATGAGACTAAATATAATGCCAGAATGTTCAGAGAAAAAAATGTGAGAAAATAGATAAAATCATTGAAACATTAGCTAATTAGATCACTAACACATTTCTTTCTCTCTATCCAAAAGTTCACACCCTAGCATCACCAAAAACTCACTTCGTAGTGCTATTAACATAGAAATCGCTCCAACTATAGTTATTGGGTAAATGAATGATCAACTACTATGCTTTCATAATGAAAATATAACCCCACTTTTAACTTAGGTAAAGACTTTTAGTTCAGGAACCAAAACATTCCTTAAACATTTGTGTTGTTTGGAGACAGAGAATTAGCTCTATGACTTATTAACTCTGTGACTGCAAGTTACCTGATTTCATTTGGCCTATTTCGTTATTTGTAAAACATGGATGATGATATTTCACAGAATTGTAATGAGAATAAATCATATAGTATGCATTATTGTTCTGGCACAATATCTGGCACTAAGGAGAGGCATTGAATACTTTTATCAAACTGTTTGTTAAAATATAAGCCATACATGGCAATCTATTACATAGGCCTATATCTATTATGAGCTTCCCAGGTGGCTCAGTGGTAAAGAATCCACCTGCCAATGCAGGAGACCTGGGTGCTATCCCTGAGTTGGGAAGATCCACTGGAGAAGGAAATGGCAACCCAATCCACTCCATTATTCTTGCCTGGGAAATCTCAAGGACAGAGGAACCTGGTGGGCTAAACAGTCCATGGGGTCACAAAAGAGTTGGACATGACTTAACAACAAAGCAACAAAGAATATATATTATAGAAATTGAATAAATAATTAATAACCTTCCAAACAGAAAGCACCAAGCCCAGATGGGTTCACTGGTGAATTCTATGAAATATTTAAGGAAAAGGTTATATCTCTACAATTTCATCCAAAAAATAAAAGCAGAGGGAATATTTTTTAATTCATTCTTTGAGGCCAACCAAATATCAAAACCAGTCAAAGACATAATGAGGGAAAAAACACTATGGATCAATATCTCTCATGAACATAGATGTAAAAATCCACCACAAAACACTAGCAAATTAAATCCAAAAGTGTATGAAATGAATTATACACCAGCCCACTGACTGAATTTATCCCAGATATGCAAGGCTAGTTTAACATTTGATAACCAAATAATGTAATCCATTACATCAATAGGCTAAAAATTAAAAAATCAAGTGATCATGTCAATAGATGCAGGAAAAAAAATTTGAAAAAATTCAATAAATGGTGTTGGAACAACTGGACATACACACACACAAAGTGAATCTAGACCCAGACCTACATTCTTTATAAAAATTAACTCAAAATGGATTATAGACCTAAAAATGTAAAATATAAAACTCCTAGAAGATAATGTAGGAGAAAGCCTAGATAAATTTGGGAATAGTGATGATTTTTTAAATACATCACCAAAGACATGAACCATGAAGTAAATAATTGATAACCCGAAGAATTGATGCCTTTGAACTGTCGTGTTGGAGAAGACTCTTGAGAGTCCCTTGGACTGCAAGGAGATCCAACCAGTCCATTCTGAAGGAGATCAGCCCTGGGATTTCTTTGGAAGGAATGATGCTAAAGCTGAAACTCCAGTACTTTGGCCACCTCATGCGAAGAGTTGACTGATTGGAAAAGACTCTGATGCTGGGAGGGATTGGGGGCAGGAGGAGAAGGGGATGACAGAGGATGAGATGGCTGGATGGCATCACTTACTCGATGGACGTGAGTCTGAGTGAACTCCGGGAGTTGGTGATGGACAGGGAGGCCTAGCGTGCTGCGATTCATGGGGTCGCAAAGAGTCGGACACGACTGAGTGACTGAACTGAACTGATACTTTATTAAAATTAAAAACTTCTTCAAAAGATAATGTCAAGAGAAGGAGAAGACAAGGCACAAAGTGAGAGAAGATATTTGCAAAAGACAGATCTGATAAAGCACAGGTATCTAAAACATACAAAGAACACTTTGTTAACAATAACAAAGAGACAACCTGATTTTAAAAATGGACAAAGGACCTGAATGGACACACCTCACCAAAGAAGATACACAGGTGGCAAATAAACATAGGAAACATTGCTGGAGAGAATGCGAAATGGCACAGTCACTTCAGTCACTCTGGAAGACCATTTGGTAGTTTCTTACGAAATTAAACACACTCTTGCCATATGATCTAGCAAACATGCTCCGTGGTATGATCCAAATGAATTGAAAACTTACGTCCACAAAACATTGCACACAGCTGTGTATGGCAGCTTTACTCATAACTTCCAAAACTTGGAAGCCATCAAGATATCCTTCAGTGGGTGAATGGATAAATAAACTGTGGTAATATAGACAGTAGAACATCAGACAGCACTAAAAACCTGCCTGCCAAGGCAGGAGACATAAGAGACCTAGGTTCCATCCTGGGTTGGGACGATCCCTTCAAGGAGGGCACAGCAACCCACTCCAGTACTCTTGCGTAGAGAATCCCCATGGACAGAGGAGCCTGGAGGCTACAGTCCATAGGGTTGCTCAGAGTTGGACATGACTGAAGTGACTTAGCATGCACAAAAAGAAATGAACTATCAAGCCCTAAAAAGACATAGAGGAAAGTTAAATACATATTACTAAGTGAGGGAAACCAATCTGAAAAGGCCACATGCTATATGATTCCAACTACATGACATTCTATAAAAGGCAAAACTAAAACTGAAAAGATCAGTGGTTGCCAGGGGTTAGGTGGGAGGGAAAGATGCATAGGCAGATCAGAGAAGATTTCTAGGGCAGTGAAGCTCTTCTGTATGATACTATTAATATAATGGTGGATACATGTCATTATACATTTATCCAAATCCATAGGATGTACAACAGCAAGAGTGAACCCTCGTGTAACCTATGGACTTTGGGAAATAATGATGTGTCTACGTAGGTTTATTATAACAAATAGACTGCTCTGGTGTGGGATGTAGGTAATGGGGGAGGTTGTGTGTGTCGGAGGGGGCAGGGAACAGTAAGTGTATAGGAACTCTCAGTATTTTTCATCCAATTTTGCTGTGAACCTAAAACTCCTCTAAAAAACAAAGCTTATTTTAAAAACATATAAACCACTACATTAAGATTCTTACAACTGTATACAGTATTGTGGTTAATACTTCAGGCTTTTCACTCAGGCTGTCAGAGTTTAAGTCCTAATAACACTTTCCCTGTTACTCAATTTCTTCATCTCTGAAATGGGGGTAATAAGGATACTTTGGGGCTTCCCTGGTGGCTCAGTGATAAAGAATCTACCTGCAAATGCAAGAGATGCATTTTGATCCCTGGTCTGGGAAGATTCTGTGTGCTGCGGAGCAATTAAGCCCGTGTGCCACAACTATTGAGCCTATGCTTTAGAACCTGGGAGTTGCCACAAGAGAAGCCGCTGCAATGAGAAACACCAGCACTGCAGCTAGAATGTAGCCCCTGCTCACAGCAACTAGAGAAAGCCCACTTGTAGCAACATAAAGACCCAGTGCAGCCAAAAATAAATAAATAAATAAAAATTTTTTAAGAGAATACCTTATCTTAGGACTTAACCAGTGGTCCTGTGGCTAAAACTTCACCTTCCAGTTCAGGAAACGTGGGTTTGATCCCTGGTCTGGGAACAAACGTTCCATATGCCTCAGGGTGTAGCAAAAAAAAAAAAAAAAAAGGGGGGGGGAATACCTCATCTTAGAATTTTCCAGAAAAGTGAGAGATTTAAATTGGTTAATCTAATGAATGTCTCACAGTTAAGTTTTAGTTCAATAAATCTTAGTTATTCTTTCTTTTACAAATTTAAAAAGTGTTCTTATCTACAACATCTTGCTGAATTATCCCAGCCTCCCTGCAAAGTCCCCAACCTGCAGATGAAGAAACTGCAGCTCAGAGGGGCTCAGCGGTACCCATGGTCTCACAGTTTATAAGCGGCAGAGACGAGACTTGAGGACTGACTTCTGTCTTCAAGGTGCTATGCATGTTGCTTTCCACTACTTTTATCATCAGCCTTCCAACCCTTATGATATCCTGGCTTCATGGCTGCTCTTTGTCTTTGCAGATCCCTCACACAACAGAGACAAGAAGTTGTGGATAGAGTAGGGAGTCCATGGAGGATCCTGGAGACATATCCTTATAACAGATACCACCCCATGGGGGAGGTAAGCACGGACACATGGTCAGGGGGTTGGTGGTGGTTACAACTGGTTTACGGTGGGCAAGGGATAGTTCACCGTTAATATCTACAGACCAGAGGGCCTCAGAATGAGAAGCTGAGATTTGTCTGTGCACTGAGGTCAAGGGATTCACAAACATCATCCTGTGACCATCACCATTACAGATACAAATCTAGTGATAGAAATAAAAAGGCAAATCAACAACCAAAAGAAAAAAAAAAAAGGAAAAGAATGCCCAATCAGTTTTTCTAGTGTAAACATGGATCAAAATTAAATGTTACTCCTGTTCATCAAGTGTTTTAGCTGCTTTAAGTAGGGCAGGATCAGTGTGTATATGGATGTAAAGCGCGGGTAGAGAAGCATCCTGATTGAATCCTGTTTAGCTGAAAGGGTGGTATTTCCGGTAGGATACAAGAAACACAGGCAACAGCTCTCAAAAGAAATATTTGTATTGCTATGAAGATATGTTTAGTGGTTTCTGAAACAGGATACAGTAAAAAGTATATATGCATATATGTGATGTGTGTATGTGATATTATGTAACACTTCTTTTGAAGTATAAATTTCTAAAAATAGAATTACTGGGCTAAACAATCATTTACATTTTTAATATAAATGCCCAAATTGCCCTCCAGCCAGGCTTTGCCACTTATTTCCTCAGTCTTGGGGAATATATTAATATTTTCCAGATTTTTTTCCCAAAGAGTACAAGAAAGAATTTACCCTTTCTTCTGTAACATTCACCCCAAAATACTAAAGTCTCTTAGATTCTTTTTTTTTTTTTAACAAGATCCAGTAAGATCCATGAGAAGTGTACGTGCTGGTATCAGAGATGAAATGTACTTGGCTTGGCTACTTGCTCTGTGACCTTGTCCAAGACATTTAATCTCTTTGTTCCTCAGTTTCCTTATACGTGAAAAAGGAATAGCAGTACTTCTGCAATTGTTTGGTTGTGAGAGTAAATGAAATAGGCTACACTTTTACTGATGAAGCAATAAATAAAATGATAGCTGCAACTGTGATATGCTATTTATATCTCTCCCAGGACTCAGGGCACTGCATCTGATCCAGTCTCATCACAGAAAAGCACATAGTACCCATGTGATGAGTTGTTAATCTCTTCCCTCACTTAAGTATTATTACTGTTATAATAATGCATTTTATCCATAGATATTCCATGCTAAGATGAAAGTCAATTGAGACACAGAGATTTGCCTCAGAATTGAGACAAAATTGAGACAAAGTCAATTAAGACACAGAAATTCAAATAGAATTTGTTATGCCAAATTAATTATTATCATTTACCATAATTCTTATCATTCAGATAATTCTGCTATACAGAAATTGAATGTGGAGGGTATCATATGCTGAAGACTGTCCTAATATGTCTTATCTTGGTTAATTGCTTATTTCATTCTCCCTTAAAGGACTTTATTTCATTCTCTCCTTAAAGTTATTAACTTGGTCTTGATTTAGAAATTTCACTGTTCTGTGAAGGGGCATACCCAGCCTCTTCTCCAATTTGGGATCCATGGACATTAACAAAGAATATTTTGGGGATTCAAAGAAGATCCCACAAAATAAGCTTATCCTGAAATGTCTGGCGTGATTGAGTGCCACAGCAAAGTCCAGAAGTCTGATGGTTATTTGAAAATTGTGTGATTGGACAATGTTTTGGAAGTGTTATTCTGCATTGTTGAACTTGATCATTCTCAATCATTTATTTGTGAAGTTCAGCAGGGTGTCCTAGCCTGGGTGGTAGAGTAGATTCTTTAAAGAATATGGGAGAAGGGACAGTTATAATTCATTAGTTTAGTCTTTCATTTGTGTGCTAATGAACAGCCAAGAGTTGAGAGTTCAGTATCTTGATGAAAGAAACAATTATCTTAATTAGAGGCAAGCAAAGGCTCTTCTGATTGATAACCTCAGTCCTCCCTGGCTGTTTCAGATCTACCAGTGGATGAGTGAGATAAGGGAGAAGTACACGCAGGTGGTGACACAGCATTTCCTAGGAATGACTTATGAGAGCCGGCCCATGTATTATTTGAAGGTGAGTGAGAAGGCTGAGAGTTACAGCCTTATCCAAGGATATTTGCTTACTATTCAGGAGCTAGTCAGAAGTACGGACAAGTTTAAAGAGACAGGACAGAGAGATGCTGACTTTTCCATCCTAAACTGGACTTTTAAAATTAACAACTTGTAAATGTTTACATATTAATCATCTGGGTGGAATCATATTCGGAAGTAAAGAGAACTTTGGAATGGTTGGGTGACACCTCAGGCCTGCCTGCTCAGTCACTCAGTCATGTCCAACTCTTTGCAGCCCCATAGACTGCAGCCCATTGTGCTCCTCCGTCCATGGATTTCAGGCAAGAATACTGGAGTGGGTTGCCATTTCTTTGGCTCAGAGGTTAAAGCGTCTGCCCGAAATGCAGGAGACCTGGGTTCGATCCTTGGGTCGAGAAGATTCCCCTGGAGAAGGAAATGGCAACCCACTCCAGTATTCTTGCCTGGAGAATCCCATGGACGGAGGAACCTGATGGGCTACAGTCCATGGGGTCGCAAAGAGTCGGACACGACTGAGCGACTTCACTTTCACTTTCTCTAGGAAATGCTCCTGACCTAGCAATCGAACCTGCATTTCTTCAGACTCCTTCATTGGCACTAGGATTCTTTACCACTGTACTACCTAAGGCCCAGAAGTAAGAACTTACTCCTTAGTTTTCTTCCTGCTGGGCCTCACTTGTCCCTGCTAAAACTGAGGAACTTAGAATTGCAGATGGTGGTTGAAAAGGACTTAAGACGCTGGCTGAGAGGTTTCCAGACTGTGTTCTGTGAACGCCTGGATGCCTCCAGTGCTCCCACAGTTGGTGGGGTGGGGACAGGAAAGATGGTCTGCATAAGGGTGAAATCCCCAGTTCACTTTTCATGCTTTTGAGTTTTTACAAAATTGTTTTTTTTTAAACACATTCAGTTCAGTTCAGTTCAGTTGCTCAGTTATATCCAACTCTTTGCGACCCCATGGATGTCATGCCTCCCTGTCATCCCAGGCCTCCCTGTCCATCACCAACTCCCAAAGTTTACCCAAACTCGTGTCCATTGAGTCGGTGATGCCATCCAGCCATCTCATCCTCTGTTGTCCCCTTCTCTTCCTGCCCCCAATCCCTCCCAGCATCAGAGTCTTTTCCAATGAGTCAAATTTTTGCATGAGGTGGCCAAAGTATTGGAGTTTCGGCTTCAGTATCAGCCCTTCCAATGAACACCCAGGACTGAGCTCCTTTAGGATGGACTGGTTGGATCTCCTTGCAGTCCAATGGACTCTCAAGCATCTTCTCCAACACCACAGTTCAAAAACATCAATTCTTCAGCGCTCAGCTCTCTTTAACACATTATTTTCCATAAAAATATTTGAACATTATGGACAACCTTTATTTTTGGTTCCCTCATTTTCTGAGGGAACAAAGACCCAGAGAAGTAAAGTGACTTGTGCAAAGTCACAAAGTCAGATCATAGCACAGCCAGAGGAATAAGGCATTCCCAAAATTCTCTGCCCCTTTTGCATATGACATAATGAAAAGTGTTTGAGACTGATTAACCACTTTTCCATAGACTCTCAGGTTTGGGCCAGTGATTTTTCAATCCTGATTGCTCAATACTGATGCCTGGGTCCCATTTACAGAGATTCTGAGCTAATTGCTCCAGGATGGGTCCCAGGCACCCCTTGAAAGCTCCCTAGATGATCCTAAGGTACAGGCAGGGTTGACAACTGCTGCACCTAATCAGTGGGTTTTCAAAGGGTGGCTCTGGACCAGCAGCATCAACATTACCTGGGAACTTGTTAGACATGCACAGACTTCAGCCTAACTGCAGATCTACTGAATCAGAAACTCTGGGGTTGGGCTCAGCAATCTGTGCTTTAACAAGCCCTCCCCCAGGTCACTTTGATGCTCACTCAAGTTTCAGAGGCTTCCCTTGTGGCTCAGATGGTAAAGAATCCACCTGCAATGTGAGAGACCTGGGTTCAGTCCCTGAGTTGGGAAGATCCCCTGGAGAAGGCATAGCAACCCATTCCAGGATTCTTGCCTGGAGAATCCTCATGGACAGAGGAACCTGGTAGGCTACAGTCCATGAGGTCACAAAGAGTCGGACATGACTGCTCAACTAAGCACACACATGCACAAGTTTCAGGACCACAGTGCATTTCTAACAAGTTCTCAGCTGGTGCTGATATTACTTGCCTAGGACTGCTCTTCCAGAACAACCACCAAAGCAGTTTGGCATTAAAAACTAGCATTATTTGTTTGCTGTCCTCTTACTATTTACTATAGACATGTTATTTTGCAAAGCACATCCTCAAATTTTAGTTACTCACAGTTACAAAAAAGTCTATTGACTTCAAAACAGAATTTACCCAGGAGTTGACTGCTATGTTAAATGTGGGCCATCTACCTACGTGACTTTCCATAGGCTGTCAAGCTGAGCTGAGTCAGCCAAGAAGACATCTAAACATCCTTTGCACAGGACATCTTTTAAAAAAGAGAATTGGCATGTAATAAGGAGACAATAAAGAAAAACTTATGGTCATATATATATTCATAAAAGGGGGAATTATAAGACAGAATTTAAGGTAAAAGGTAGATTAAGAGCTTTGAAAATGGGTGAGGCTAAAAGGAAAAATTCCTTGAATATGATGAGTTCAAGCCACATATTTCAAAATTTGTAACTTTCTCATAGATACAGAGGGAGAACCTTCATCAGTCCAACTCCCAAGAGCTTTCAATGAACAAGAGTCCAGGACATTTACAAAACAGAACCAGATGTGACTGTTACAAACATGGACACATTCACAGCTTCTCCACCAAAGAGAATCTGTAATTACTAGGTTAATCCATCATTGCCCCGAAAGAGGAGGGGATCTCTGTTGTTTCAGTGAGGCTGACCTGATAGACAGGAATGACAAGCGGGAAGAGGAGAAAGAAGACTGGGTCAGCTGGGACTGGAGGAGTCTCTAAAGAGACAATTAATGAATTTAATCAGTATTGCAGGACTTTGTGTATTTGGATCCTTTCACAGTTTTCAAGAAGTTTAAATGTAGTGCTTGTGTGTATGTTAAGTCACTTTAGTTGTGTCTGACTCTTTGCAACTCTATGAACTGCAGCCCGCCAGGCTCCTCTGTCCATGTGATTTTCTAGGCAGAAATACTGGAGCGGGTTGCCATTTTCTTTTCCAGGGTATCTTCCCAACCCAGAGATTGACCCGGCATTTCTTATGTCTCCTGCATTGGCGGGGGGTTCTTTACTGCTGAGCTATTGAGGAAGCCCTTAAATATAGACTGGGATTCAATTTTACTTCTTTTGATTCTTGAATGTTACTACTTGTGCACTTTTTTACTCGGAGTGAACTCTATGTGGGAAGGTTTTCTATGGTTTATAGAGATGTAGCGTCACAGTTTGTGGCTTGGAAGTTTTTGCCTTTATTTAAAGTTAGGGAATACTTTAAGGTAAAAGGTAAGACCAGGGAAGACCAGGCTTTGTGTGGGGGACACAGGGGAGTCAGTAAGTTGTCCTAAGAACAATAAGAGAGCAAGTGTAACCATAGGAGGGTCATATTGGTGGGTGTCTTTGCCAGCAGCCTTGCCTCATCCTTGAAACCACAGAATGGAGGGAGACAGGTGCCCCTAGGGGAATAAAAAAAAATCTAACAACTTTTCACAGTGGCTTGCAATCATAAGCAACTGTTTGATAATGGAACACAAATGTCCCCTCCAGATCAGCCAACCATCCAATAACCCCAAGAAGATTATCTGGATGGACTGTGGAATTCATGCCAGGGAATGGATTGCCCCTGCTTTCTGCCAGTGGTTTGTGAAAGAAGTAAGTGTTTTTAACTTTCTCACAATGGCTAGCTGTGCTTAGGCGCTCAGTCGTGTCTGACTCTTTGCAACCCCATGGACTGTAGCCTGCAAGGCTCCTCTGTCCATGGGGATTCTCCAGGCAAGAATAGTGGAGTGGGTTGCTATGCCCTCCTCTAGAGGATCTTCCCGACCCAGGGACTGAACCCAGGTCTCCCACATCTCCCACATGGCAGGCGGATTCTTTACTGTCTGAGACACCAGGTGGTAAACGACCCTACAAAACACCTGTTACGTCTTGGCTATTTGGAGAGCATATTTCTTTTCACATGTTGGCAAGGCAGCTCTCCATTGAGCTGCTCCTTCACCTTAAAGTGAACGGAATTCATAAGTAGGTTCACTGAAAACTGAGTTAGATGTTCTGTTGTCTTTATAGTGCACCCCAAATCATTTTTATTGGAAGGTAAACAAATCTAAATGGAGAAGAAAATACATCTTGGGAGTCAGAGATGAGTTTGAATCCTAGAGCCATCTCTTTCTTATAGTCTGGTGCACAATTTCTAACACCAGGACCCTAGTTTTTCACCTGCAAAAAGTATATGAAATGACTACTTCAGTGCCTGTTGTGTGGATTAAGAGATTAACACATAGAAACTATCAATACCTTGCACCGTGAATTCTCACATATTACCTATACCCCTCCTTAGGGAATAAGACTTTAAAATTAATATAAGATACTTTTGTGTCAAGCCTTTTCAGAAGCCCAAACAGGATGACATCCACAAGGAGCAGTTCTCAAAGTGTAGTTCCTAGACCCATAGCATCAACATAACTGGGAACTTGTTAAAATACAAATTCTGGGTTTCCACCTCACTACCTCATACCTAGTGAATTGGGGCTGGGGGTGGAGATGGGGGTGTATAGGCAGGTGGGCAGTATGTTAACAAGCCAGACTCCAGGTGATTCTGACGCATGCAGAGGTTTCAGAAAGACCACAACATTGAACAGGACGATTGAGGCAGGATTGATGGGCAAAGGCCACACTCACCTCCTACAATTAAGCTGAAATTGTCAGAAAATTGAGAGAAAAGATCTCTTCCCAGGATCATTCCAAACATTTTTCTATTAAATGTCCAGATTCTACAGAACTATAAAGGCAACTCAAGGATAAGAAGGCTCCTTAAAAACCTGGACTTCTATGTGCTTCCGGTTCTTAACATAGATGGTTACATCTACACTTGGACGACTGTGAGTACATTGAGTTTGGTCCTGGGATGGGTTCACGAACTCGATGTTGATTCAGGTTCATTTTCTGACTTCAGTCACTGCAACTATAAAAATGTTTTGTGGTCATTTAAAGGAAGAAACCTCATTTGGGATTAAAATCCACATTTTTAAGTCAACAATCTAAGTTAAGTTGAGGATTGAGGAGGCTGAAGGCCTTTTTTGAACATTTTTGTTTGTTTGTTTTTGACATATTCTCAGTTTTTCAGCCAGACTTAATGTTTCTTCAACTCCATCTCTTTAACATTTGTGGATTGCCTGTCACCTGATAAGGATTATGTTGGTATAAAATTCCTATACTACCATGTATCCTTAAATCAGTTCTTGAAACATGAGTGGCACAAATAATCTACAAATTCTAACCCAACCTTTATTTTTCCATGGTGGTCATGCATATGGAGTTGGGGGCAGGGGAACATCTCATAAAATTATCTTTTTTTTAATTTTTGGCTGCGTTGGGTCTTTGTTGCTTTGTGCAGGCTTTCTCTATTTGCAGTAAGCTTGGGGTACTCTTTGTTGCTGTGTGTGGACTTCTCATTGTGGTGGCTTCTTCTGTTGCCGAGCACAGACTCGAGGGTGCACAGGCTCAGTAGCTGTGGAGCACAGGCTTAGTTGCTTTGTGGCATGTGGGGGTCTTCCTGACCAGGGATTGAACCCTGCATCGACAAGTGGATTCATATTCACTACACCACCAGGGAAATCCAAGATTTTTATTTAATAGACAACTTTCTCTTTTAAAATGTTTCTAAAGCATACCGCTCCAGAAGTCAGAGCCCCTGTTTCTAGGGAGTATCCATTCCTCCCACTTCTTCCAGCTCCCCTAGATTTTCAAGGGACCCCTTTCTCTGTAACGGCCTCTCTGGCCCAGTATGAATCAAGCCCTTCCCTCCTGGCTTGTCTGGTGAAACTTGTCTTTATCCCTATCTCGACTCATCAGTTGTCTGCTTCCAGAAATGTGCACAAACCATCTCTGATGCACCTGGAAGAGCCTTTTTCCATCTGCCAAGCCATTTCTCTTTCATTCTTTATCACTTGGACCTTAAAAAAAAATGACTCTCTGAAGCTTTTCCTGATTAAGCAGATCACATCCACCAGGCACTATTAATCTGCCCATGAGGGAGAGGCCAAATTACCCCTGCAAAGTGATGGTTTACACACATGTGCACTTAGGGTTGTACAGATGTTCCTGTTATTGGGGGTTACTAACCCATCTGGGGGACTAAAAATTAAATGCACTAGCTTCATAATATTGAGGCAGGTTCTTCCAGACAATCCTAGGAACTATTTTTCATGTTCAAGGACCACCCATCATCACTAACACTGTGATTTATGAGACCTTGGAATGACAGCATCCCTGTTTGTTTCTCTGTTACAGGATCGGCTTTGGAGGAAATCCCGTTCATCCCATAATAATGGCACGTGTTTTGGAACAGATCTCAATCGAAACTTTGATGCATCCTGGTGTAGTAAGTACATGCTTACTAAGTACATCATTAATAAGTAGATGAATAACAAAAAACAAAAAAAATGGAGCAGAGAAGCCAGGAAAAAGGTGCATTACTGGAGTTAGTACTATTTATATGTGCAACTTTTGAAATAAACATTTAATTTTGTATAGCTTTCTGGACTTCCTGATCAGTGTTACTCTACCTAAAGAGATGATAATATCTATGCAATAAGAACAGCAACACTCATATGCAGGACTCATTTCAAGTGAGATTGCCTAAAAAAGGACGATGACTTTGATCAGTGTGAATATGTTTGAAACCCATCACTTTGTTTTAAAATATATTGTTCAGTCACTAAGTCATGTCTGACTCTTTGTGACCCCATGGACTGCAGCATGCCAGGCTTCCATGACCTTCACTATCTCCCAGAGTTTGTTCAAACACATGTCCACTGAGTCAATGATGCCATCCAACCATCTCATCCTCTGTTGCGCCCTTCCCCTCCTGCCCTCAGTTTTTCCTAGCATCAGAGTCTTTTCCAATGAGTCAACTCTTCACATGAGGTGGCCAAAGTATTGAGCTTCAGCTTCAGCATCAGTCCTTCCAATGAATATTCAGGATTTGTTTCCTTTAGAATTGACTGATTTGATCTCCTTGCTGTCCAAGGAACTCTCAAGAGTCTTCTCCAGCACCACAATTTGAATGCATCAATTCTTTGGTGCTCAGCCTTCTTTATGGTCCAGCTCTCACATCTGTACATGACTATTGGAAAAACCACAGCTTTGACTATATGGACCTTTGTTGACAAAGTGATGTCTCTGCTTTTTAATACACCATCTAAGTTTGTTATACCTTTTCTTCCCAGGAGCAAGTGTCTTTTAATTTCTTGGCTGCAGTCAGCATCCACAGTGATTTTGAAGCCCAAGAAAATAGTCTGTCCCTGTTCCCATTGTTTCCCCATCTATTTGCCATGAGGTGATGGGGCCAGATGCCATGATCTTAGTTTTTTGAATGTTGAGTTTTAAGCCAGCTTCTTCACTCTCCTTTTTCACTTTCATCAAGGATCTCTTTATGAATTGTTATAAAGAAAAGTCAGAGAATTATCCTTGCAGATATTTTTTACAACATGAGGGAGGAACAAGACAAACATTTTCTTCTCATCAAGGCATTTTCATGTTTCTGAATCTGAACAGACTCAATAGACTGGAAGCAAATAGAAACAAAGATGGATAAGAGCAGTCTGGTTTAAAACCAGATGACAAAGGTTCAGATTCGCTGGCTGTGTGTGTGATCTTGGAAAAATTGCTCTCTCGGCTTTAGTTTTCTCTTTTTTTAAAAAATGTAGCTCAACATAATACCATCTTATCAGGAGGTTGTCATGGGGATTCAATAAGATGTATCAACCTGAAAAATATTCACAACCTAAAAGTTGAGAATTATGTTTTATTTGGTGAGAATTTTTAGGACTTCAAGCTTGGGAGACAGTGTATGAAGTGACCTTGAGAGAACTACTCTGAGCAGGTGAGGGGAAAAGCCAGGTTTATGTAGAGTTTTGCAATAAAGAGCAGGTGGTCTGAAGGTCAAAATATCATAGTTAATGAAAGAAAACCAGATATACCGAGATAAGGAATTTAACCCTTTCTGTGTATGGGAAGATGCAAGAGTCTGGACTGAAATCATTCCTTTGATATGCACCTCAGCTATCTGGGGCCAGTACTGTCTGTCTTTCACCTCCTAAACTTCCTTGGGGCTCGCTGCAGAGAGTGGCTGCGTTTTGATGGCTGCTAGATGGCAAGTATTCTTCTCCTTCCCGAGTTCCCTCAGGGCTCAGCTCACATTGGAGGGCTGCAATTGGTGATGACTATGATATACTTGCTTACTGATATGGCAGGAAATATCCCATTTCTCAGATGTCTCACAGGAGGGGCTGAGCACAGTGCCCAGCATGGAAAAGGTGCTCTGTTGATGGTCCTTATTATTACTGGTGAGGACAACTCACTGAAAATAACTGTTTTTCTATCCTTGCAAAATAGTTCTAGAGAGACTCATGCCAGTAAAACAGCAAGAGAGACACCTAGGACAATAAGACTATGACAGAGGCTGACCCTGGAACCCAAGAACTGGTTCCCAAGCATTTGTTTCAGGGCTCACCAAAAATTTAAGTGAAAGACTGCTGAAAATGCTTTTCCTTTTTGCATCTTCCTTCCCCAGCCACATAAGCAGGGAGTTTGTTTCTAAATCTGAACATCAGCCCTCCTGCCTTTCTGTGCTCCTCCTTAAATGACTTATTTAACCAGGACAAACTTAGACAAGCAAAGGCAAGCCTTGATTCCACCCACAGATGCCCTGAGTAAGAGTGATTCCTCGCAACCCACCCCACCCCACCGCCCCGATCTCAACCTCCACCCAGGTCAGTGCTAAATGGAGACCATGATGCCTTCCTTGAGGTTTCCTGTATATTTCAGGTATCGGTGCATCTCACAACTGTGAAAGTTTAACATTTTGTGGAACGGGACCCATGTCTGAACCAGAGACGAAAGCTGTTTCCAGCTTTATCGAGAGCAAGAAGGAGAACATTGCCTGCTTCCTGACCATGCACTCTTACGGACAGCTCATTCTCGTGCCTTATGGCTACACCACAAATAAATCAAATAACCATGAAGAATTGGTAAGCCCATACATGGTGCCGGAGCCCTGAGAATCCTCTGCCTTCCTTTACCCCCTTGTTTCCTTTAGTAGGATTTTGGCTCCAGCCCTGCTTTTGTTCCCTCTGCTTTTCCTTATTTTCTTTCTCCCGCTTTTCTCACCTTGCCAGACGCCTGCTGGGAAGGCTTCAGGTTAAATGCTGCTTTACCCACGTTAATTAACTACCTGTTTCGAAAAGTGTCAAGTTGGGAGACATCTTAGGTATTCGTGTATAATATAAATGAGATGATTATGTTAATAATCTGTAGGAATGTGCTTTCATTTCTGTAAATTCTCTTGAAGCTCAGTTCAGCAATTATAGCTTCTGAACCGTGCTTTAAAGAACTTGCCAGCTGTTAGTGGAATATGGCATATCTAAAATAACATGGCTAAATAATATCTGCTCTCTTCTCTGCTCAAAACAATGCTTTATTTCCTCCTGAACTCTGCCTCTAGTTTTGGCCTAGGAATATTTGTAAGGAGAAGTGCCAGTGGAATTCAAGCTGGGGCAGGGAAATTCTGCTTTGTCTTATCTGAAGTCCTTTTCTGAAGCTCTGTTTACCCAAGCCCTGGTGGGCAGAATTCCTGGAAAGTACTGGGCTCTCTTGCCCTTTTGTGAACCTGAGAACAATAGACATAAGTCAAAGAAAAGGTCAATTTAGAATTGTTGTACTATTTGTTTCCTTTTCTAAAATTTATTTTTTCAATTTTTAATTGTGGTAGAATCGATATAACATAAAATTTACTATCTTAACCA
This sequence comes from Oryx dammah, assembly GCF_014754425.2. Classification (NCBI taxonomy): domain Eukaryota; kingdom Metazoa; phylum Chordata; class Mammalia; order Artiodactyla; family Bovidae; genus Oryx; species Oryx dammah. The sequence goes on along the minus strand of NW_024070211.1, from coordinate 40,527,308 downwards.
TTTTTAGGTGGACAGGTCAGTAGTTACATATATTCACATTATGGTACAACCAATCTTCAAAACTTTCACCTTGCATCATCAAATATCTCTACCTGTCAAACAACAACTCTGGATCCACCTTGTCTCTGGCAACCACCATTCTACTCTCTGCCTCCTGAGTTTGACTACTCTAGGTAGCTCATATAAGTGGAATCTTACAGCATCTGTCCTTTTGGTGACTGGATTATTTTACTTAGCATAATATCTTCATGCTTCATACATGTTGTACCATGGGTCAGAAGTTCTTTTTTCAAGGCTGAATAATATTCCACTGTATGTATGTACCACATTTTCTTTACCCATTCATCAATCAATGGGCGATTGAATTGTTTCCATCTTTTACCTATCGCAAATAATGCAGCTATGAACATAAGAGTACAAATATCTCCTTGAGATCCTGCTTTCAATTCAGAATCTGCCTGCAATGCAGGAGACACAGGAGATGCAGTTTCAATCCCTGGATCAGGAAGATCCCCTGGAGGAGAAAATGGCAACCTGCTCTCGTATTCTTGCCTGGAAAACTCCATGGACAGAGGAGCCTGGCAGGCTACAATCCATGGGGTCGCAAAGAGTCAGACATGACTGAGCATATGGCACATCCAGAAGTAGAACTGCTGAGTCGCGTTGTAATTCTAGCTTCAACTTTTCGAGGAACCATCATTTCCAGAGCAAGTACAGCATTTTCCATTCCCTCCAATAGTGAATAAGAGTTCCAATTTCTCCAAATTCTCACCAACACTTGTTATTTTCTGTATACCTTTTTAAAATATTTTTTAAACAAGTTTCTCATTATCAACAAATGCTGGGCTGGATGGGGGCCTGGCTTGCTCTGTTCTTAAGATCACAGAAGGCTGGTGGCCCACTGACGGTCATTCCTCTTGTCTGTCTCCCCCACTAACATCACTTATAAGACACATGTCTGGGCACTAATAAAAAACCACTATAGATCTTTGCTGAGGAGAATACCTCCTCCAGTAGTCAGAAATATCCAACAGTACCCCAGTGTCTTTCCACAATTGTTTTTGGGCATTTGTACTACCTGATTATTTTGTACGAGGTAGAAATAACACTTACCTAGAACTTTAAAAATTACAAGGAGATTTTATGGCCCTTATCTGATCCTCATGACAATAGAGTAAGCTCACTTTGGAGATGCAAAAGTTAAGACCTTGAGTTAGTAGTATTCCTAAAATCCCTGTAGACGGTAAATGGTGGAGTCTGGGAGCTCACGTCTTCAGATTCCAAGCATCACATTCATCAGGCCACCAGACACTGCCTCTCCTCTCCACTTAAGAAGGGTTTGCAACTTCTGGAAGCTGTCATTGACTTTGATGCCTGGGCCACCGTGTCCTGTATATTCTCCTCATTTCTGTGCCCCAGAAATTCTATTTCTTCAGTAGTGTAGTGAAACAGGGACTTCAGTCAAGAAGCCCAGACCCCTCCTTATCTCCCAGTTCCTGTGATATTTGCCATTGTTGTTGTTTAGTTGCTCGGTTATTTCTGACTCTTTGCGACCCCATGGAGACACCAGGCTTCCCTGTCCTTCATTCACTATCTCCTAGAGTTTGCTCAAACTCTTGTCCATTGAGTCAATGATTCTATCCAACCATCTCGCCGTGGGTGTTTGATTTCTTCTTAAAGGATTCTATGACAAATACGAATGAACCACCACAGACAGGCCATTATAGATCTTTGATAGGACAGGTCTTCTACCAGCAAAAAAAAAAAAAAAAAAAAGAGGCTCATATATCCCAGTATTTTTCTAGGTAATTTCATTCCCTTTTTTGGTCCAGGAAAACAGATACTTCATCTCCATGTTGCAAGGTTTGCATTCAAAGTTCACAGGGTCTTGGGCTACTGAGGGCTGTCTCCTTAGAACCCTCTGACCACAGTGTGGGTACTGACTTTACCGCTAATGGAAGGTAGAACTCTAAGATGAGAATTACTGGCAATCCTTAATACTCTATGTAGAGATTGGAAAATTGAATTGACAAAGATTTCTTCAATTCTGTGTCTCTTACAGTATCAGGTGTTGAAAAGTTAGCATAACATTCATCACTAAGACTTCTCCATAAAAAGACTGAAAATGTTGCCACCATGTGTCAAACTCACTGAAGCTAGTTAGCAGTGTTTTTAGGTTCTCAGTGGTAAGCTTTGATAGAGCACACAAAGACAGAATTACACCAACTGTTCCAGGAGTGTTCCATTTCTGGTATATTTACAACCACTAGAGACTAGTAATTAATCTCTATGTATTTACAAAATGAAAAATTTGTATAAATCATGATAAATATTATACTGCCTGATAGACAACTTGGCAATCACTAAGTAGGGGAAATAGAACTATATATAGCCTCATTTGAAACTTCTCTGGAAATTAGAATAGCTATAAGAAGTCTAATGTTTCGAATGCTGACATTCTTTCCATTTGAACTCTTTCCATATCAACCCCTGTATCCCATTCCAAGCTCCATCCTCCCACACAGATGCCAGGGCCTTAATCAATCTTGTTGAGTGCTTGCCTATGAATATATGCCTATAGGAAACTTTCTGGGCCCAGGAAAGAAGTTATTAAGCATGCATGAGGTCTTTAACAATGTAAATTACACACTACTAGCAAAGAGATTTTTTATTATTTTGACTAGAAGGAAACTTTAGGCTGAGAAGAAAGACAGCAGAGGAATTGGCTCTCTATGGCCTTGCAGTATAGTGTTGAAAGGAGGCAGAAGAATAATCAGGAGGTCGACCCCTAGAGATAGGAAAATTTAGGGAAATCATTTCATCTTTTCAGAAAGGACCAAACTCATAAGCTAAGTATCACAGCTGTGTGCTTCTCATAGATGTTATATTTCCTATTCCTATCTACTTATCCATTGTAATTCCTGGTGTTATCATTTAAAAAATCACAAGTTCTTTTGTCAATAAAGAAAAGGAAACTGGAAAGACTCTTTCCCACCCAACAGGCAGGATTTAAGGAGAGGGAACTATATAAAATTAAGTTTGGCTATGAGAAGAAAGAATCTTGGTCTGGAGTGAGTTTCAAGAAATAAAAAATGAGTGCAAGAACCCTTCTGAATAGAAAATGTAGCCTGGAGCTGCTTCATGCAAACCAAATAACGGTTAAGACCCCACATGGACAAGTTAGCAGAGTTTCTTTCAAAGAAACACAGATACACATGGGAATTAAGAATAATTAAAAGCAATTCATATCTCTACCAGAGACTCCCAAAGAACTACAAAAAGGAGTGAGCTGCTAAATTTCAGCAACTCTTTCTCCAGGGTGCGTGTTTTAATTTTACTCACTCACGGCAACTACCCTGAATCCTTCCTTTCTCTCTACTCTTCTTTCTGATTTCCTTAATGGAATTTTTCTCTCCAGAAATCGCCTCCCTGACTCTCTTCTCCTTCTTATAATTTCCTCTTCTTTCTGCAGACAGCTCTTGTACCCCTTTCAAGAGGCTTCTCTGGTGGCTCAGGGGTAAAGAACCTGCCTGCCCAATGAAGGGACAAGTGTCCAATCCCTGGGTCAGGAAGATCCCCTGGAGAAGGAAATGGCAATCCACTCCAGTTATTCTTGCCTGGGAAATCCCATGGATAGAGGAGCCTGGCGGGTCACAAAGAGTCACACATGATTTAGCGATTGAACAACAAAAACAACAACTTCTTTCCAGTGTAAGTGATTAAAACCAGATTTATTCCTTGCAATTATTTAACCCTTCCTCCCCATCAAATCAGTTCTGGAGACAGAAACAGGAACTAGGAACCAGGACCTAGGGCAGATGTAGAATCTTTCAGGAAGAGAGCTAGAATGTAAAACTCAGTAGTGAGAGGAGAGGAGGCAAAAAACTTGCAAATATGTTCAATTTAAAGTTCTAAGTCCTACCATTGTTGCATGGAACCCTACCACCACTTATTACCTCTCGTGCTTTTCATTTTGAATGTTGCTGTGCCTAAATCCACTTTACCCGAACACCACACTGTCACACGTTAGGATTCAGTGGGACAGTACAGGAGCAGGAAAAAAAAACAAAAGCAGAATCTAAAACAAGATCTGTCACTGGTCAAGGGAAGAAGTACGGGAACTGGTGCTCCTGAAAATGTAGTCTGGCTGCTCTAAGGGATGAAGGAATGGTGGATCCAGGCAGGTGGTGGCTAAGGGGATTTTCATGGTGTCTTGTGTAGAAACCAAGGGGAAGTAGTGGGGTAAGTCATTAGGTGGCTAGAATATAGCACTAGGGAATCTAGGGTGGGGAATACTTAGACTGTCAGGAGGGTATGAAAGGAGATTTATTACATGGTCAATAAACACAGCCAATACAGTTAGACTTCAGTTAGTGTTTCTGATCTCAGGAAAGGGTCTTCAGAGAGCAAGGCTGAGACCTTAGACATCATCCAGTTCTGAAGGCTTTCCAGTGCAGGCAGGTGACATGGTGACAGGTACGGAGAAGGGTGTCTTTTCCTGTTCTGAAAATCTATGAGCTTGTGAAAGATAAAGATCAAATACCTTTGAAGAAAAATAAGAGGGAAGCAATAAGAGGAGTATGAAGAAAGGGCTATGTAAGAAAAAAAAAGTGGGGACAGATAATCTAGTCATGATGCTCAAGAAAGACCTACAGAGAACTTGGCATTTGAGAAGGTTTTGAGGTGGTGCAGAATTTCAACAGAGATAAGAAATGAGACATCCCAGGTAGAGGGCATATCTTGAGAAAAGGCAGAGAGGCTGAGGAACATGGGGCACATCTGGGGAACTGTGGGAGAACTGGAGTTTGACTATAATCTAGGGTGGGATCAAGAAAATATGATGCTGGAAAGGTGGGTTAGGTCCTTATTGTAGAGAATCTGAAAACTACAATGAACAGTGTACCCTAACGCAGTGGGCAACCAAGAGTCAGTGAGAGTTTTGGCAGGATCGTGATCATGGTCCTGCTCTACAAAAGTTCACTCTGAAGTCAGGGAGATCAGCTGGGATTAAGGATTGGTGAGAGGAAGGAAAACTCATTAGAAGATGACAATAGTCCATTTCAGAGTTAATAAAACTGAAATAGAGTAGTGATGTTAGAAGTGCAACTTGGTCATTATTTGAGAGAAGAGTCAAAGATGATTGTCGGAATTTACATATGGGGCACATGATAAGACAGAATGATGAAAATCAAAACAGCCTTATTAGTGGAGGAGATGATGAAACTGGATTTGAATATATTGAGTCTGAAGTATCAGCAGATGACCCAGGTATAGGTGTTCAGTGGGAAGTTAGAAAGATGGTCTGGAACTCAGAGGATGGATTTGGACAAAATAGCAAACCCTCTGGATTGTTAGATTTATTTTTAACACCAGATATCTGTCTCTGCATTTCCCACCTACAGATCCAAGTTGGACAGAAGGCAGCAAATGCATTGAAAGCAAAGCATGGAACCAATTATAGAGTTGGATCGAGTGCAGATATTTTATGTAAGTATCTTTTTTTTTTTTTGCTTCTTCAATAGTATCTAAGGCACAAAAGAAATCAGTGGACTTTGGAGTGGGGTGGGGTGGACAGGATAAAAGCATTCCATGGATCAACAGGAAGTTGTACAAATCAAAATGATCAAGGATAAAAGGCAGTCTGTACAAATCCAGAATTGTGCTCTCTAGGGACAAGGTGCAAGCTAACTAAAAGTAAAAGTTAATACACTGGCTCAGATCAGTACTCCCTCTGGCTTCAGTTATAAAAAGCTAGCCATGAGAAGGTACAGGAGTTAACAGGAAAGACCGTTTCCAATGACCCTTGATCAGTTGATTTAGTTCCCAGAGGACCATCAGGCTAAGAAAGCAAAAGAGGTGGGGCCTGGAGTTTTTTTTTTTTTAAAAAACAGTTTAGTTGAAAGAACCGTGCATTGCTTTCCCAATCCCCAGCTACCACCTCCTCCAAGCACTGAAGAGCCAACAAGATGACATTCTCCTAATATTTGTCCTATAGGTCACTTTGTTTCTGTCCTTGATATGTCAGTTGACTCTTACTGTCTGGTATCAGATTGTCTTGTCTTTGATTCAGCTGAGAAATTTTAACCAAACCTCTGTTAGGTGCCAGGCATAATGCCAGGTATTGTGGGGATGGTAAGTGGAGACAGAAGCCGAAAACACCAAAGAGAGGAAGAAGGCAGCTGTCCATAGATCCCAATAGGAAAGAGTTGATTTTGCCAGGCTGAACCTTTAGTCCCTTAAATGGCTATAGACATCTATCTTTTCCCAGGGTAACTTCTAACTCTGCCTCCATGTTTTATTTGTAGATGTTACATCAGGATCCTCAAGAGACTGGGCTCGGGACATTGGGATCCCCTTTTCATACACATTTGAACTGAGGGACAATGGTACCTATGGATTTGTCCTGCCAGAAACTCAGATTCAGGCCACTTGTGAGGAAACCATGGAGGCTGTGCTTTCAGTCCTGGATGATGTATATGAGAAGTACTGGTACGCAAGCAGTGCCATAAGAGCAAAATCTACTGCTCTGGTGCTGAGCTTGCTGATGTCCTTCATGTCTCTTCTCTAAGTGCATCCTACCCAGGCCTGCTCAGCCCCAGTGACATGGAAATGGCTGCCCAAAAGGTGCTTTTGCAACTATGGAGAAATCAAATAATTTAACTAGAAATACTTTCAATAAAGATGAATCATCTTTGTATTTCCATGTTTGTTCTGCTGTAATTAATTTTTATTACTCTAAAAGAGTATAATATTAGTTATTGGTACAGTAATGCTACAACTGAAAGTCACTCAGTCGGGTCTAACCCTTTGCAACCCCATGGAATTGTCCAGGCCAGAATACTGGAGTGGGTAGCCTTTCCCTTCTCCAGGGGATCTTCGCAACCCAGGGATCAAACCCAGGTCTCCTGCATTGCAGGCAGATTCTTTACCAGGTACCACTCTACAATTCAGTGGCTCACACATCTATATGTTGAAGTTCTGATCTTGCCTGTGCTCACAGAAACTGATCTGTGGTCAGTTTCAAGGCAGCTGCCTCAGGGTCTGGAAAGCTTTTTCCCATCTAAATTCTTTGAAAATTTTGCTTGTGCCTTTGACCCAAGTTTACTCTTAATTTTGTGTAACTGTGTTAGTAGCAGCAGTCAGAAGATAAAGTTATATAATTTCTCTATAGCTGTTGCTCATTTTACTTATTTATTTAGTATTTTACTTATTAAAAAAATTTTTTTAAGAATCTACAAGGTACATTTTGCTAGGCTCTGGGTTTACAATGGTGAATAAAGAGGACATGGTCCCTGTTCTTGTAGAATTTCTGTTCCAGTGGGTGAGATTGAGTGAAATGGACAGCATTGCTTACCAGGCAAATCTCCTTTCTGGAGAGCCATTATAATCAAGAACACAAATATATAAACTAAGCATAGCAGCTTGTAGCAGGGACTAGGAAAGAAATAAAGAGTAAGTAGAGAGGTAAGTAAGGGCCAGATTGTATGTTTCCAGGTACACAGCCATTTAATGGTGCCATCTTGTCCATGACACTTTACATGCTCTTCAGGTAGCACCTATGACTGTCATTTCTTACGTATCTCTATGTGACCCCTTGAAATGATGCTAAGCACTTGTCAGGCTTTGAACAAATGTCGCTGTGACTGACTGACAAGGCATCCTTGGGTGTTCAGTCACCCATTTCTGAATTTCCTTGTTGATCACAGTCACAATACACTTCTTGGTTGTAACCCTTTTACTGCCTTTCTTTGTCCTTCTTATTTTTTTGTGTTTTGCCAGTGTGTGGCTTATAAGGGTCAGAAAGGAAAATGTCAGGGGCAGTGGGGCTTAATGAATCAGAGAACAGCTATTTACATAAAAATGCCAGCTTCACAATTGTGGCATTGTCAGGGAGCAAGTGGTTGGGTTTCATCAATGGTCAGCATGTGAAGAAAGAAAACTAGTATGGTCACCAACGCCATATCCTAGAAAAGAGCTGAGGCGCTGAGGCCTGAGACTCAGTTTATTAGCTTTCATACAGCCTGTGTTTTAGTTTCTAAGGCTGTCTGTTAACAAGTTGGACCTCTGAGTACTTTAGGAGCTACAAAGCTCAATTCATGTCTAAAGATTGAGTCCATGGCCAAATAAAGCTGGTAGGGAATGGATGAAAATGCAAGCCATCAGCTTGTCTGAAACCTCCCACAGGGATCTTTCCAAAAGTTTCAGATGAATTGTAGCTTTCTCAGGGGCTTCACATCTCTCTGAGGGTATGGGAGACTGAGGGCCAGGACATGTTTTTTACATCTTCTGAAAGTGTTTTACTCTGTATGAAAGGATACTAAAAGCAAGACTAGAACAGTGATGAATGACTACACTCATCTTTCTCAAGGATGTTTTCAACTTTCTGGTCTTAAATGGTGTAGTTTGGGAAAACTTCACAACTGATGCAACTAATGCAATTTTGAAAGTATCCTGTACTGGAGAAGGAAATGGCAACCCACTCCAGTATTCTTGCCTAGAGAATCCTGTGGACGGAGGAGCCTGGTGGGCTGCTGTCCATAGGGTCGCACAGAGTTGGACATGACTGAAGCGAATTAGCATGCATGCATGCATGCATTGGAGAAGGAAATGGCAACCCACTCTAGTATTCTTGCCTGGAGAATCCTAGGGACAGAGGAGCCTGGAGGGCTGCCGTCTATGGGGTCACACAGAGTCAGACACGACTGAAGCGACTTAGCAGCAGCAGCAGCAGCCTGTACTGAGGCTTTGTTGAGTCTGAAATTTTAGTTTAAACTACTTTAAAGCTAGGGCTTCCCAGGTGGCTCAGTGGGTAAAGAATCCACCTTCAATGCAGGAGATGCGGGAAAGACACTGGTTCAATATGTGGGTCAGGAAGATCTCCTGGAAGAAGGCAAGGCAACTCACTCCAGTATTCTTACTTGGAGAATCCCACAGACAGAAGAGCTTGGCGGACTACAGTCCTTAGGGTTGTTAGGTGAAGCACACTGACTGAAACCGCCCACCCTGGCCAAGCACCATAGTAACCATTTGCATGAGTTGTTTTACGACAGGAGGTCCTGCTAAGAAACATGGAACTAATAAGCCACCACCAACTGGAAGAGTTCCGGAAAGGTCAAAAGGAGATACCACATGTCCGACCACCTCCCAGCATCCTTCTCTCTGGCATCCATCTTGGCTGAACAAGGCATGCACCACCAGGAAGGACTCTGAGTCAGAATGATTGGCTAACGATAACACAGAAACTAATCCCATCAGCATAAAACCCACGACTTCAAGCCTTCCTGCAACAGGCTCACAAGGAGTCGGACACGACTGATGGAACTGAGCACACAAGACATATTCGAAAGCTCAGAAGTTAGCGTGTTGCTGCTTCGTGGTTGTGAGAAGACATGAGCCCCCTGAGTCAGAGGCAGGAAGTTACCACATGCAGCATAAGAAACAGCATGAACATCAGCATATTTCCATTTGTTTCCTTTGTTTCCAGGGCTTCCTGGGTGGCACAGTGGTAAAGAACCTGCCTGCAAGTGCAGAAGATGCAGGAGGCATGGGTTTGATCCCTGGTTGGCAAGACCCCCTGGAGGAGGAAATGATCATCTACTCCAGTATTAGTGCCTAGAAAATTCCATGGACCGGAGAAACTGGCAGGTTACAGTCCATGGGGTCACAAAGAGTCAGACAGGACTGAGTGTGCATGCACATCTATCTCTTAAATTTAAATATTTTGCTTTTTTTTTTTTTTTTACTGTTTCTATCTTTCCATTACACTTGGTTGATGCTTTTTTTCTCATAACAATTCCTACAAAGGATTGAGATCTTCTTGACCCATAGGTGAATTTAGAGTTTAAAATGATGCAAAATGATAAACTCAGATGGTATTCAAGCTTCTAGCTCTTTTTTCTACCTCAGTGTCAAAATGAGTTATATTTTTGCTTACATTACGTATAGCCAAGCTCTGTTTCCCTTACTTTTCTTACGCAGTTTAGCAATCTTCTGATATGTTACTGAAAATACATTCTTCATATTGCCTGGTAATCTTCTTATTTTCGGCATATAATTTGAATCTGATATAATACTATTATGTCACTGAGAGGCCCACTGCTCAATAATATAAAATTACAATATTAAATATGAAGGAGTTTTAAAAAATTTAATTAATAATTATTAATTTGATACTATAGGTAGTGATTAGAATCCTTTGTGTGTATTCCTTTGTGTAATACTCACAAGAATCCTGAGTTGGGCACTTTTATTAATTTCATGAAGAGCCTGAGTGAAGAGAATGTAAGTAGCATATCTATGGTCACATTGTTCTTTTTTTTTTTCTATCAAATGTCCTTGCTTTTATTAAAATTTTTTTTTTTTACATTTATTTATTTACGTGGCTGTTCCAGGTCTTAATTGAGGCATGCAGAATCTTTGATCTTCATTACAGCATGCAGGAGTCTTTTTGTTGGATGTGCAAACTCTTTGTTGCAATATGTGGGACCTAGTTCCCTGACCAGGAATTGAACCCCAGACCCCTGCATTGGGAGTGTAAAGTCTTAGCCACTGGACCAGGGAAGTCCCCAAATGTCTTTATTTTTACAAGGCCACACAGGTCCAAGAAAACCACATCCTTCATGTGGTCACACTGTTCTTAATCATTCTTGATTGATCAAATAATTTCTGGGGATAGAATCTTCCTGGTTCTACCACGTTAAAAGTACTGTCTAGTGGCCCCGGCCAGTGCTTCCTCCAGATCCTGTCAGGTGCCTTCTCCCGCATCTCTCTCTGTCCTTGATGTGTCTCTGTGACTCTTTATCCAATGTCTGCCCTTGGGCTACCGCATGTGATTTGCCTGCGGCTACAGAGAGCTTAGATGCAGAAACTCCCAGCTTCTGCCTGGAAAGAAACACGTGGGTCCAATAATACGAAACCCAGCCCCTTGTAGTGGGTTGGGAAAAACTTCAAAGCATCACTCGCGTCCCAGGGTTCCTGTGGGATACAGGTGACGTGACCCTCCAAAGCCTTTCTCTGAGATTACAGCCATGCTTGGCTTCTACCTTTCCTTGTCCTGGGTCACTTCCTCTTGGTGGTACCTCCTAAACAAGCCATTTGTGCATGAATCCTCACTTCTGGATCTACCTCTAGGGAACCCAACAAGTCTCCTTGGGAATTATTACCAAAACATAATACTTCATTAATTTCCTAAAATGGCTTTTAATATATTATATATCTATAATATATATATATATGTATTACGTATATAAGAAGACTTCCCTGGTGGCTCAGATGGTAAAGCGTCTGCCTACAATACAGGAGACTTAGGTTTGATCCCTATGTCGGGAAGATCCCCGGGAGAAGGAAATGGCAACCCATTCCAGTACTCTTGCCTGGAAAATGCCATGGACAGAGGAGCCTGGTAGGTTATAGTCCATGGGGCTGCAAAGAGTCGGACACGACTAAGCGACTTCACTCATTATGTATATTATATGTGTGCCTATGACGCTTACTCCTTGGAAGAAAAGTTATGACCAACCTAGATAGCATATTCAAAAGCAGAGACGTTACTTTGCCGACTAACGTCCGTCTAGTCAAGGCTATGGTTTTTCCTGTGGTCATGTATGGATGTGAGAGTTGGACTGTGAAGAAGGCTGAGTGCCAAAGAATTGATGCTTTTGAACTGTGGTGTTGGAGAAGACTCTTGAGAGTCCCTTGGACTGCAAGGAGATCCAACCAGTCCATTCTGAAGGAGATCAGCCCTGGGATTTCTTTGGAAGGAATGATGCTAAACCTGAAGCTCCAGTACTTTGGCCACCTCATGCGAAGAGTTGACTCATTGGAAAAGACTCTGATGCTGGGAGGGATTGGGGGCAGGAGGAGAAGGGGACGACAGAGGATGAGATGGCTGGATGGCATCACTGATTCCATGGACGTGAGTCTGAGTGAACTCCGGGAGTTGGTGATTGACATGGAGGCCTGGCGTGCTGCGATTCATGGGATCTCAAAGAGTCGGACACGACTGAGACTGAACTGAACCGAACTGATGTGCTAAGTCACTTCAGTCGTGTCCGACTCTGTGTGACCCTATGGACTGCAGCCTGCCGCACTTCTTTGTCCATGGGATTCTTCAGGCAAAAATACTGGAGTGGATTACCATGTCCTCCTCCAGGGGATCTTCTCGACCCAGGGATTAAACCCAGGTCTCTTGCATCAGATGGGTTCTTTACCTCTAGCACCACCTGGGAAGCCCCATGTATATTACATATGTGTTATATATATAATATATTAAATATATATAACTGAATCACTGTGTTATATACCTGAAATGAAAACAAATGTTAATCAACTATACTTCAATTTTAAAAACCTAGAGATAATTTTTTTAAGTATTACTATATTTAATATTCAGAATACGCCTGGGGATTACAACATCATATGGACAGAAATATTTCCTATTTTGAAGATGTAACCATTCTGGATCATGAGGAATCTTGTTCCAGAAAAGACTTTCACTTCAGGAAAACATATGCATTTCCAGTCTGGTCTCTATTGAAGGCACAGTAAAAAAAAGATTAGCCTTTATGGACTTGTAAATTTTGAAATATCTGGTATTATGATAAGACTTTATGTGAAAATAATAGCCACTCATAACAGTTTTCCACTCTGCCATAATCAAGACTGCATAGTCTTTTCTTAGCTGCCCTGAAAAAAGAATTTTATTTCTTTCCAAGGAGTCATTCATTTAAAATAATACTAATAAAAAATAAAGCTCCAAAGAGCTTAAATAGTGAATGTATTAACTCCTTTCCTACCTGCATGTTCCTTTCCTCTGGAGCTCTTATGTTTTTTTCCAAGAATTTGTTCTTTAAAAAAAATACATTTGTGCAAGTCAGCTCTACAAATGGTGCTAATTAAAAAAAAAAGTCTCCGTCCCTCTTTACATAAATGGTACAAAAGCAACCACAGAAACACAAAGGAGGCAAAGAAGAATGTGTATTCACAGGGTTGAATCCCACCCCCTCCCGACCCCACCCCCTGCCACCAGCAAAATCTGGTTGATTAGGTGGAAGATCCTGAGAAAGTGACGTGGAAAGTCAAGTTGGAATCAATTTGTTGAAGGCCCTGAGCACTGGATAGGAGTTTAGCCATTATCCCTATAGACTGCAGGTAGTCCCCATATTTTTGCACAAAGAGGGTAATTAAACACATGTGTAAATGTTACAGAAAGCAGAACCCCTTCCAGGGCCTGAGACTGGGCTCTTGTCTAATACTCGGAAATGAATTGTCCGATGAGATACACCAGCCGACAAAGCAAGAGACCTTTTTGGGAAGGTGTCCAGGTGGAACAGAGAAGGTGATGATGGCACCCCACTCCAGTACTCTTGCCTGGAAAATCCCATGAACGGCGGAGCCTGGTAAGCTGCCGTCCATGGGGTCGCTAAGAGTCGGACATGACTGAACGACTTCACTTTCACTTTTCACTTTCATGCATTGGAGAAGGAAATGGCAACCCACTCCAGTGTTCTTGCCTGGAGAATCCCAGGGATGGGGGAGCCTGGTGGGCTGCCGTCTATGGGGTTGCACAGAGTCGCACATGACTGAAGTGACTTAGCAGCGGCCGCAGCCCAGGTGGAGAGCAGTAAGGTAAAGGAACACAGGAGAACTGCTCTGCTGAGTGGCTCACAGTCTCAGGTTTTATGGTGATGGGATTAGTTTCTGGGTTGTCTTTGGCCAATCACTCTAACTCAGGGTCCTTACTGGTGGGGCCTACACACTGCTCAGCCAAAACGGTTGCCAGAGAGAAGGATTCTGGGAGATGGTAGGACACATGGCCTCTCCTTTTGACCTTTCCCAAATTCTAGGCTTGTGGGTGGCTTGTTAGTTTCGTGTTCCTTACTAGGACCTCCTTTTGTAAAATAACTCATGCAAATGGTTACCATGGTGCCAGGCCAGGGTGGGCGGTTTCAGTCAGTGTGTTTTTCCTAACATGAAGATCAGTCTCAAAGGATGGATTAGAATGAGACAGTTGGAGGAGAGACATATTAGGCAAACAGTTAAGAAAATAGTGTATGGTGCACATACATAATTGAATAAGACTTCAGTTGAGTTGGTGGCCATAAAAATGGAAACAGACATCAGAGATATTGTTCAGAAAGATTCAGTGTGGTGTCTTTTTGATTATGGGGGTGTGGAAAAGGGAGGGTTGGAATTGTTCTGCATGGCCAAACAGAAAAACAGTGGTATTAGGAGATCATGAGACTTTGTCTTAATTCATCTTTATCTCATCACTATCAAGAAAGGTATAACAGACCAATGCTTAATGCAGACTTACAGATCCATGGAGCCCAAACGGAAGCAGTATGAAAAAATGATGAGCCATTTCTTTTCAAACAGGAAATAGGAAATGCAAAATTGTCTCACTGAAGTATCAGTTAAAACTTAAGGTTTGCTTTGCAACTTTAAACCAAGTCTCCAGGAACAAGCAACCTTCATTTCAATCCACCAGTGTCTTCGTGCACATACACTAATTTGCCCTATGACATTTAATTTAGAATTAGGTTTGCAAGTCTATCACTTTAAAGGCTGACTATTTTCTGTAATGCATTTGCCTAGAAGATTTGTTTTGCAGCAGAATTATTATTTGAAATAAAAAATTTCCTTAAAGTGTGATATTAAAATTAGATAAAAACATTTGCTCTGCCTGATCTTGGGAGGAGGATGGTTAGTGAGTAGGTCTGGAGATGTTTCTCTGCTCTCCCTGCCCCCAATTTCCCTGAGTCTTGAAGAACTTGCTGTTTTCTCTCTAGGCACTTACTACTTGAAGTGTGGTCCATGGACCAGCAGCATCAGTCTCATCTGGCAGCTTGTTAAAAATTCCAATTCTCAGGCATCAGAACCTGAGTTTTCCTTAAGTAAAGTGATGTTCTTAAATATATAGGAAATGCTGCTTTAGAGTATGGGGCTTCCCAGGTAGTGCTAGTTGTAAAGAAGCCCCTGCCAATGCTGAAGACATAAGAGATTTGTGTTCAATCCCAGTGTTGGTCAGATCTCCTGGATGAGGGTATGGCAACCCACTCGTATTCTCACCTGGAGAATCCCATGGACAGAGGAGCCTGGCAGGCTACAGTCCATTGGGTCACAAAGAGTTGGACATGACTGAAGCTACAGATTTCCTGGGAAGCATGTTCAAACACAGATTCCCAGGCACAGCAACATGTCTGTGGTAGAGCATGAAATTTTGCATGTTTAACAAGCTCCCAGATGAGGCTGCTACTATTGGTCCTTGGACTACGACACACTGAATAGCAAGAGGCTAGGACAGTGGAATCATCTGGAAGGGTTGTTAATCATGGCTTGCTGGGCTCAGCTCAGTTTCTGATTCAGCAAGTGGGGCCTGAGAACTTGCATTTCTAACAAGTTCCCAGATGCTGCTGCTGCAACTGCTCTAGGAAACACACTTTGCAGAACCCTAATCAAGAGCACTTGGCTCATCATTGGGATATAGATGCCACTGGGTAATCGAGGGTACCTTGATTTATTTTCTTCAGTAAAAGGGGATAAAGTGTGAAAAGAAGAAATTTCTTCCCTCAAGGATCTTACAGTCTAGTTCAAAATACAGAAAAACAAGCAAACATCTCACATGGGCCATATGCACAGAGCTAAGAGTAGATGAGCCAAGATCAGGCTCCATGACAGTATCTAAAGTGGCCCGGGGAGGTTTCCCCTACTTGCCTTAAAGCTGGAGCAATACTTGGAAAGGGTCTGATTGCTTAAATGATATGTGCTCTATGCAAGACACATTCTTTCATTTGAGAGCTTATGAATAGCCATGGATTTTCCATTCATTTATGCTTTTGTAATGAAAATATTCTGTCTTTTATGAAGCAGAATGAGGCAGGGTGGGATGGGGAGGGGCAGTATGGTTGGAAGTCAGGGGCTAGGAGGAGAGTGGTGGGGGCTGGGACAAGCCTGCACAAACTCTCTCTCAGAGTCAGGAAGAAGAGTGAAGAAACACCTGGTTGTCTCTAGATGTTTGCTTCTTAAAATAAAAAGCCAAGCATCTGATGTTGGCTGCTCTCCCCGGTCACAGGAGGAAATCCTCAGGATCCGGCCCTTGCAGGAATGGAGTTCTTAAACCCTAGGACTGAGAGGCATGCCTTCTAAGGAACCACAGGTGTCTTAGGGAGATTTTTTTCAGATACAAGGGACTGGAACCCCAAACAGTCTGGCTTTAAACCAATAAAAGGGGATTTACTGGTTTGGATCATAGAAATGTATAGAGGGAGTTCAGGAAGAAAAGGATCTGGCAATTCCAAGTGTCATCAGAATTAGTAATTTTTCATTTTTTACTTTTGCATCAGCATTTTTTTCTGTTGGTTTGACTGAAGCAGGTTCTTTCCACATAGATGCCAGTGACCACCCACAGCTCCAGGCCTACATTTTACACTCTCTGCAACACTGGAGGAAAAGTGCTTCTATTTTCCAACAGTTTCAATCAAATTCCCAAATACAGACTGAATGGGCTTCCTTGAAGATGACCAGGAATTTGGATACCTGGCCTTGACATAGATTGCTCTCCCTTGTCAGATTATTTGCAGTTGCCACCAGCAATCTGTGAATAATGCGAATGAAATGGTTGGATAGCATCATCGACTCAATGGGTATGAGTTTGAGCAAACACTGGGAGATTCTGAAAGACAGGAAAACAAGCTTGGTGTGCTGCCATCTATGGGGTCGAAGAGTTGGACACAACTGAAAGACTCAGCCACAACCACAACAACAACAACCAGAAATCTAGTTCTGAGTTGAGGTACAAATTTAGAGAAACTAGATTGTCTTTCCTGAATAGGCAAAGGTTTCATCTGTGCTCAGTCATCTACCCTTTATTTTATCCCAATCCTGCTGCTGCTGCTGCTGCTAAGTCGCTTCAGTCGTGTCTGATCCTGCTGGCTCTCCAAGGTCATTCTAAGGCACTGTCCCTCTGATTTGTCTTCATCTGATTTCCTGATGTTGGTATTGCTCTCTTGCTGCTCCTTGTGAGCTTGGATCCTCATATTTCTGACCCAGCACCCTTTCCAAAAGAGTATGGTGTTCCTGACCTGTCCAAATGAGTGCTGCTACCACAATGGGATACATCTCCCAAATTACTAAAAAGTGACTCTGAGTCTCAAAACTTTTGACATATGTCGGTATAGATGCTCAGGAGTCTGTTTACTCTGAAATGATGATATAAAATGTAAGCAAGTATTCAGTAACTGGTAAATATTGGTAATTGTGATTTAACACCATAGTTACAACCTCCCTCTGTCCTATTTCTCATTCTTCCATTTTTTATCATTAATAGCTTTCCACTCCTATTCTCATTTGTCTACATTAATCCCACTAGTCTGTGAGGGATAAGCTGTGTTTTTAATAAAGCAATAGTGGCCTTTCTAATATAACACAGTAGTTATGAACTTAGGTTTTAAAGCCAGGCTGCCTTGGTTCAAATTCCAACCCTGTCCCTTAGTTAGTTTTGTTTCCAGTTCTTCACCTTTTTCTTTCTTTAGTTGGAATATAATAGCTTTACAATGTTGCATTAGTGTCTAATAAAGTGAATCAGCTATATGTGTACATATATCCCCTCCGCTCATGAGCCTCCCTCCCACACCTTTCATCCCACCCCTCTCAGTTCAGTTCAGTCAGTCAGTTCAGTCAGTTGGGTCAGACTCTTTGCAACCCCATGGACTGCAGTACGCCAAGCCTCTCTGTCCATCACCAGCTCCTGGAGTTTACTCACTCATGTCCATTGAGTCAGTGATGCCATCCAGCCATCTCCTCCTCTGTCATCCCCTTCTCCTCCCATCTAGGTCATCACAAAGCACCGAGCTGAACTCCTTGTGATATGGAGCTTCCCACTGGCTATTTTACACGTGGCAACCCTCTCCAGTGTTCTTGCCTGGAGAATCCCAGGGACGGCGGAGCCTGGTGGGCTGCCGTCTATGGGGTTGAACAGAGTCGGACACGACTGAAGCGATTTAGCAGCAGCAGCAGCAGCAGCAGTGTATATATATCAGAGAAGGTGATGGCACCCCATTCCGTACTCTTGCCTGGAAAATCCCATGGACGGAGGAGCCTGGTAGGCTGCAGTCCTTGGGGTCAGTAAGAGTCAGACACGACTGAGCAACTTCACTTTCACTTTTCACTTTCATGCATTGGAGAAGGAAATGGCAACCCACTCCAGTGTTCTTGCCTCGAGAATCCCAGGGACGGGGGAGCCTGGTGGGCTGCCGTCTATGGGGTCACTCAGAGTCGGACACGACTGAAGCAACTTAGCAGCAGCAGCAGCAGCAGTGTATATATGTCAGTGCTACTCTCCACGTTCATCCCACCCTCCCCTCCCCATCTCTGTGTCCAGACGTCCATTCTCTATGTCTGTGTCTCTATTCCCGTCCTGCAACTAGTTTCAGTCATACAATTTTCCTAGATTCTACATATACATATTAATATATGATATTTGTTTTTCTCTTTCTTACTTCACTCTGTATGACAGACTATAGGTTCATCCACATCACTATAAATAACCCACTTTTATTCCTTTTTATGGCAGAGTAATACTTTGGCCACCTCATGCGAAGAGCTGACTCATTGGAAAAGACTCTGATGCTGGGAGGGATTGGGGACAGGAGGAGAAGGGGACGACCGAGGATGAGATGGCTGGATGGCATCACGGACTCGATGGACATGAGTCTGAGTGAACTCTGGGAGATGGTGATGGACAGGGAGGCCTGGCGTGCTGCGATTCATGGGGTCGCAAACAGTCACACACGACTAAGCAACTGAACTGAACTCAATATTCCATTGTAATTATGTACCACATCTTCTTTGTCCACTGATCTATCGATGGACATTTAGATTGCTTCCGTGTCCTGGCCATTGTACATAGTGCTGCAATGAATATTGGGGTATCTGTAACTTTTTGAATTATAGTTTTCTCAGGGTATCTTCACCATTTTCTACATCCACTATGCCATAGTTCCATATTGGGCAGAGTGTCCTTTTCATTTCTGGACTGTAGGCTCACCCATGTGACCTGTGTTGGCTAATTTTGTGTAGGTAAATGTGCCCCTGTATTAGTTCTGAGCCTAAGACTTCAGTGACCTCATATGTTTCCACTTTGCTGTTTTCATCTTCACCATTCCTATGAGAAGACTATGCCTCAGCCAGTGCATTGGTCTAAAAAGGATGAAAAACACAAGTAATAGAATTGTCCCAGCTGAATCCAGCTTAGTATAAATTCAACCTCCTGTAAACCCAGAGTTTAACTAGGTGCTTATTTTTGTCTGATGTGGAGAATTTGTAGCTGTTTGTTATACAGCATTATTGCATAACAGTTAACTGAATCTTCTCTCAATGTCTGAACTTTCTTTTATATAATTTGAAAAGAAGGACTCATAACTGAGTCTTTTATAGTGTTGTTGGGGAGAGTAAATGAGAAAAAGCACATGAAGTGCTAAATAAGCTGCCTGATACACAAGAACCGTTGGTATTTATCTGTTATTATCATTATT
Source organism: Oryx dammah (assembly GCF_014754425.2). Classification (NCBI taxonomy): domain Eukaryota; kingdom Metazoa; phylum Chordata; class Mammalia; order Artiodactyla; family Bovidae; genus Oryx; species Oryx dammah. Next base: position 40,507,776 of record NW_024070211.1, on the reverse strand, counting down.
AAGTGCCAGGAGTTGATGTTCATTATCCTTATCTATGCATGCTTCACTTTTCCATCTGCTAAGTGGAGAGAGATGAGGTTTAAATACTGAAATGCAGAAATGAAAATGAGTTCCCAGTGACCTGCTGAAGTGGCCCAGGCAGGAGAGAAGCTGGAGGGTGAAACTTCTTTGGAAACTCAAACCAGAAACTACCCTTGTAACCACACAGCATCTGCCAACAAATCAGGAAGGGAAAGAGAAGGCTTCCTTGCAGAAACTGATGATGAAGATAAAAACAAGAAGTCAAGGACACAAGCCTTGGGTTAGAAGCCTGGATCCCAGGAATAAATCCTCTGTGTCCATGTTTTACTGCAATTTCAATGGAGTTCTGACAATTCACCTCACCTCTGTGCCATGAAATTTGCCCTTTGTTTCATACACAACAGTCCCCTGGAAGGGTTGCAAGACTACAGACATGACCGTGTCGGAAGAGGTGGTATTGCATCCTCCGGCCAAGTGGAAAGCTGCTTTCCCAAACCACTTTCATTAGGGTTTCTCTCCAGGCGCAGAGACACAGGGCTTGTCTAAATAGGTGCCATGGCAGAACCCTTGATTCAGCTTTGTTTTCCTGAAGCCAAGCTGAAAACAAGGCATTATCAGAGCTTTTCAGATGTGTACCTTCACAAGGCCAGGATTTTCAAAAGATGAGCATTTAAACCTACTTTCAATATGAGTCCAGGGAGTGAAAGAGAAGGGAATATCTGGCCATTCCTTGTAGGTGCCAGTCTAGAGGTCAGCTCATTTGCAAATATTTCTAGGGCCTCCATCTCTCCCCCAAATAATCAGGAAACCCACTATTTAAACCTAGGTTTGCAAAGTCAAGCTACAAAGGGCATTTTAAATTGAGTGTCTCTAAGATCACTCTGGCTTTGTCCAAGTGGAGATGAAATTTTTTAAATCGATGTCTGTATTTTTCCGGGGAAAGGATACAGACATTTTCACATTTTTCAAAGGGTCTTCCAAAAGATAAGAACTACTGATTCAGAGGGATGCTAGTTGAATTTGAACAATCCAGTTAATTAACTGAAATCAATTAATTCAGTTAATGAGAATATTTTTTATTTGTCTTTATGCTGACAACCTTTTTTATTTCAAAGCAAAGCTGTTGGTAGACAAATCCATTACCCCATTCTTGTTCATAACAATGAGGTTGATATCTTCCCAAGTGTATTTTGTTCTTCTAGGCCAAGCCTGACCATGAGCCAGGTCTAATCAATAAAGCTATGTTTCAGAAGATCCACTGAACCTCTAAGACACAATCATGTGTGCTGGCTTTCATATGCCTTGAGTTTCAGTGGAAACACAGAGAGGCTTTACTATGTCCTCAGTGCTTTCTGAAAAATATCTCACTAGTTATCCCATCATGCCTGTAAGATGGAAATAAGAAATTGCCACAGAACTCTCCCAAGCTCTGCCTGAGCAGGTGACTTCGGTCCCAAGTCCTCAGCACTGTCCTTAACGGTGTAAATAAGGTTACAGCTTCTTCTGAAGATCCCGGAGGCAGGATTGTACTGGTGCCAGGCACTCATTTACAGGAAGCAGCGTCTGCTACCAGCCTTGGGAGCAGAAGGCAGGAATAATGATCACTGTCTCAGCACCAGTGGCCTCCCCAACCTAGTTACTTGTTTTAATTAAGAGGACAGTGCCACACCTTTACGTGTCCTTCAGAGAATTGGAGCGTTACAAGTGGAAGGGAGAAGATGGTTCTGGGTACCCAGATCTTGGGTTCTAAAGATAGAAGGCCATGACTAAGGCTTTGTTTCCCTCCTGGTGGCATTGGGGGAGCCGGGACAGCAGGCCCCAAGGATAGAGGGTTTTCCAGGAGATGGCAGTGCTCTCTAAGGTTGGATACTGGCTGTGCCGGCCTTCCCCATCCACTGAAGAATATTGTAATTGAGACATAACATGATAATGCATTCTGGACCACACAGCTGCTTGAGTGTCACCTCAAAATGCTTCTTACCAGCCTCAAAGTCACTGTAAACAGGGAAGAGAGATGGAAGGGAGATGGAGGGTGGGGACACATGGGAGGGGGCCTGTGGAGACGCCAGACAGCGCACTCGGCTTTGCTGTCGGTGGAGTTTCAATACCTCCAGGCCAGGAGCTACCCTGATACATATTTACAACTGTTCCTTGGTTCACCTCTGAAGACCAATAAAAGGAAATTGAAGGACATGTATTGTCTGCATTTTAATTTCCAGGTTTACAAGAAATGTTTCATTGTTCTAATTCAGGGGCAAAATAAAACATCTTCCCTTTGAAAATGAAAGATCTCCTTGTTCAGGGTGAAGAGCATAGCAAAGCACTCTTTCTCCTAAGAGGCAGGGCTATTTCCGAAGCTGGCCCCAGATCCCAGACAGCTAGGGGAATGGTGGTGTGGGGGTGATGGAGAGGGGAGACGAGCCAATAGAGAATACTGACCAGTGACAGAATTGTCCCGGGTGATGCACACGTAAGAAATGAATTCACATGACTGCATAACTGATGAAGCAGATCCTTTACTTCCCAGGACCTGACAATGACGTCTCAGGACAGACCTAGGGACAGAGGGATGACAGAAGGGTGAGCAAATACCTTTCCCCTGCAAGAGACTGTTGGCTGGAGTGCTGATTTATATAGGCACGTTTATAGGAATGAATGAGCCTGATAAGATCAAGGTCAGAAGGACAGTAATGACTGTTCAGTAATGTCATGTAATTTACTAGATGTGTTCATAGTTCAGGAGTTGAACCTCTACTTCCGGGGCACTTATTTGTAGTTTTTGTTTATCACTCCTTGGATTTTGCCAGAAACCTGCAGGTGGAGGAGAGAGCAGTGAGGTCAGCCGGGTGGATTGTTTGGGAAATCTGTGCAAAGGAAACTGATCCTTAAAGAGAAAGAGGCCAGTCTTTAATCGGCTTTGAACATCTCCAGAGTCTGTGTGTGGCTTCCTTTTAATTTTTTGTCCAAAACTAGTTGCTTTCTGCGGAGAAGGCAATGGCACCCGACTCCAGTACTCTTGCCTGGAAAATCCCATGGATGGAGGAGCCTGGAAGGCTGCAGTCCATGGGGTCGCTGAGAGTTGGACATGACTGAGCGACTTCACTTTCACTTTTCACTTTCATGCATTGGAGAAGGAAATGGCAACCCACTCCAGTGTTCTTGCCTGGAGAATCCCAGGGACAGAGGAGCCTGGTGGGCTGCCATCCATGGGGTCACACAGAGTGGGACACGACGGAAGTGACTTAGCAGCGGCAGCAGCAGTTGTTTTCTGTTTTCCTTAACCCTCTTCCACTGGACTCTGTTCTATATTCTCTGCAAATCCTCTCTTCCATGAAACTCTCTCTTATTCCACCCTCTTATCTAAGTTTAAGAGTCATCCTCACTTAGAACCTGGAAAGAGTAGGCAGGAAACACACAGTGGTATTTCTACTCTTCGCTGTTAGCACTTGAAATGTGCCTGCATTTGCCACAGCCAAATGATGCTTTAAAAGTTAGAAGACGAAGCAAGTAACCAAGAGGTCAGTCTTTCTTGGTGGAAACCAGGTTGCTTTCTGGGTAAAGAGGAAGAAGGAACTATTTTGCAGAGAGTGAGAAATATTTCTCAGAGAATACCCGGGATTCTCACTGTGGGTGGTGGCTGTTCAAGGAGCATTGTTGTTGTTTTTGCTCAGTCACTAAGTCATGTCCAACTCTTTGTGAACCCATGGACTGTAGCCTGCCAGGCTCCTCGGTCTGTGGGATTTTCCAGGCAAGAATACTGGAGTGGGTTGCCATTCCCTTCTTCAGGGGATCTTCCTGATCCAGGGATATAACCGACATCTCCTGCATTGCAGGCAGATTCTTTACCACTGTGCCGCCTGAGAAGCCCTCAAGGAGTCTTACCAATAGTCAAGTGAGTGAGCTAGGGAGATGGAGGCTGGGAAGACAGACACTCAGGGTGGAGACTCAGCAGAGGGATGGAATGAATCGGAGTATCCTCCAGGCAGCGTGAGACAGACTTTTCAGACTACAGCCAAAGAATGCTTTACAGGAGGAAGGCGGTGGAGACCGTGGAGGCAATGAAAATGATCAGCAAAACCTATAAACATTTATAGTGGGAGGGAGCAAAGTCCTATAAACGAAATAAATGAACATTGGGCAGATCACAGAGGAATTGCATGTTAACACCCTGCAACCTATGTAACAACAGGTGTTCTAGACAGAACACACAAACAGAGTCCTAAGACATGGAGCAGCCCTGACGAGACACCAATTACCAACCCAGGTGAGAAGCATGTATGGTCCATGCTAAGCACATTCTTGCTACATTTATCTCTGCTGGCTAATTCTGTTTACCTCTCATAATGTTTACACACTCTCAGACTTAAATTATTTTCCAAAAAAGACTTCATGTTTAAGTCTCCATCAAAGGAATCAAGCATTTGTCTGATGCTCAAATATCTGAAACCATGTAGTTCCTATTGACCATCTGGCAGGAATGTTATATCATTAGCCATATTTAAACTCGTAAATATCAGCCAGGAAGACTGAGGAGGTGGTGCCAGGATTATACAAATCATTCACCAAAAATGGTGTCTCTATTTTACAGAAATGGGCCTGTGCAAACCTCATTCAAATTCAGCAAGCACACGGAACAATGTTCTTTCTCCTCCATTACAAAGAGAAATTTAGAGTGAAATTCAAAAACAAAACTGAGATTACACAATTTCAGATGTGCAAGTCTGCACATTTGGATGTTAGAAAGGGTTAAATTTCAGAGGCCAGCACCGGAAGAATGGTGGGAAAGCTATTGAGAAATCTTTTACATGAGCCTATTACTGACCTAGGTTTCTTTGTGGTTCTTGTTGATTGTAACATTTGCATTGAGTCCGCTGCCAGATCTGCAATAAGCATTTTCTTCTGTTGGTTTTCAAGCTTAAATGCATGGGACTAGGAACAACATCTAAAATTATCCCAAACTCTAATATTTTAGCAGTGGAACTGGATAAAAAATTAACAAAAACCAATCTTAATGAAACTTTATCCACCTAGGGTTATTTGTTTGCAGGTAACAGAAACTAGTGAGCTAAATAAAGCAAAAGGGGATGTACTAGAAAAATATTGGTGATTGAAGGGAGGATGGAAGCATGAGGCCGAGAATAAACAAAACAGCAGGAACAGAAGTGGTGCTGGATAAACTCGGACCATTATTTTTGCCTTTGTAGTTACTGGTCTAAGGGTCAAAATCCAGGAGAGAGAGTCTGATTAAGCTTGAGTTACATGCTTGGTGGGCTTCCCAGGTGGCTCAGTGGTAAAGAATCTGCCTGCCAATGCAGGAGATGAGGGTTCAATTCCTGAGTTGGAAAGATCCACTGGAGGAGGGAATGGCAATCCACTCCAGTATTCTTACCTCGAGAATCCCATGGACAGAGGAGCCTGGTGGGCTACAGCCCATTGGGTCACAAAGAATCGGACACAACTGAGACTGCATATGCATGCGTACAAGTGCTTGGCTGTACCAAGTGGTGAGAGCTTCTGCTAGAAGAAGCCAGTAGCCTCTATGGATGATGAGAAAGACATTTTGAAATTGCCCACAGCATGGAGGACATAGTTTTCCAAATAGAAATTGGGGTATTGAGGGGGAATGGATGCTAAAAAGCAAAATCCCATCAAATACACACATACATAATAAAACCGAAGAGAATAGTTTTAAAAAAAGAAAAAGAAAAATAGGACTGCCAAGAACCCTATCCCTAACCTCTTACAGAGGCTGTAGAAGCAGTCATTCCGTCCATGGCATAAGATGAAAACCACCAACCTGGTTCACAATCTGGCAATCTCAGATGATTAGATTTAAGTTATTATTCCCCAAATTTTGAGGGAATGAAGCCTACACTATCTTTTCACAATTTCATTGAGGAATGCTTCATTATCACAATTACCTCCTGTCAACTTAATATGAACCTTCAATATTTACTGTTATCACAATCCTATTGGTGCCATCCTGAATCTGTCTTTCTACCTCTGGTCATGTGATATAATTGTGCTTCCTTTTTTTCTTTGAAGTTGGGTGTGACCATGTATTGGCCAAAGAAACGTGAGTGGAAAGTACACGCGTCACTTCTAGGCAGAAGTTCCAATGGCCAGCACACAATTTGCCATGTTTTCTGCCTGCTGCTGTGTGATCATGGCAGCATGGGGCAGATCAAGCCTCCACGGGCCTCATCCTTATTTGGTCCAGGGATTCTGTGATACATGTGGGCCAATTAAAGTTTCTTCGGGAGCAAAACAATGGAATGGTGGAGTCCTGTCTAATCCTAGGTGCAAGAGAAAACTATTTAGAGCTCTGGCCTGTGATGATTTCCTCCAGCGTGGCCTGGGGAATAGAGAAGGGAACAATAGAGTAGACGCAGAGAGGAGAGAGAGGAGGAGAGGAGCATTGGAGGCCAGTGATGTGAATGGACTTCTACCAAGGCTTGCCTGCAGCCCTGAGCTCATCTGTGCCACCTCCATTTCTATAAGGCATCCTTCCTTACATTTGACTCACTTGGGTGCGGGTAGGGTGGGAGGGGGTGGTTACCTGGAAATAGCAAAGTCTTACATTATTTCAGGCACCTTCCAATTTTTTTAACCTATTAGATCATCAAATTCACCTGAAACCATGGCTTCTGACTTACATTTGTGTGTTCGTCTGTGTTTTGCTTTTTCTTCCTCTACACCAGTCAGGTTCTGTAGAACCAGAGCCTGAGACAGAGATATGGGTAGTGTGATCTGAGACGCTGCTCATCAGGAAGAAGCTGTCAGGGAGTGAGGGGACCAGCGTGGGGTGGATGTCAGCTAAAACCTAGACTTGGCCTGAGACACAAGGGGCTCAGAAGACAAATTGCTCACCAGATTTGTCTCAGCCTGAGGAATAGGGGCAAGAATTTTGTATTCCATTAGTCACCAATTGCATGGGTGTCTGGGAGGGAGCCGAGGTCAACTTCTTGCACAAAGCAGCTCCCATCAACCAACAGCAGTTCCCCAAAGAGCAGGATGAGAACTAGCTCTTAGCAGCCACCACTCAAAGCAGCTGGGGAAGGGCTCCAGAAGGGCCCCTGAACATGGATATGAGTGGGGCACCAATTGTGTCTATGACAGCCTTCTAATTATTATAATTATTAGGTCCATCTTTCTTATTTTAGAAAGTTCTTTCAACGATAGTTCCTATCAGATCTCACAGAATAAAAGAAAAATGCTTTCATTTTTTCTGTAAAATACACCAAAATTGGCATCAAAAGTAGTAACTATCAGGTGAAAGGGGACCATTTAGCACAGAGGGTAGTCAGTGGTACTGGTCATGACTCTGAACATTGTAGATGGTACCTGGAATTTTGCTCCTGTACCCCTTTCCTCCTCTTTCATGACGACAGCATTCTAGATTTCCACTGGGGGAAAGTCCCACTTACAGTAGAAATTCTGATTGCTGTTGTTGTTCAGTCACTTAGTCATGTCTGACTCTTTGTGACCCTATGGACTGCAGCACACCAGGCTTCCCTCTCCTTCACCATCTCCTGGACTTTGCTCACACTCATGTCCATTGAGCTTGGTACCATCCAACCATCTCATCCTCTGTCGTCCCCTTCTCCTCCTGCCTTCAATTTTCCCAGCATCAGGGTCTTTTCCAACAAGTTGGCTCCTTGCATCAGTTCAGTTCAGCCACTCAGTAGTGTCCAACTCTTTGTGACCCCATGAACCACAGCATGCCAGGCCTCCCTATCCATCATCAACTCCTGGAGTCTACCCAAACCAATGTCCATTGAGTTGGTGATGCCATCCAACCATCTCACCCTCTGTCATCCCCTTCTCTTCCTGCCCTCAATCTTTCCCAGCGTCAGGGTCTTTTCAAATGAGTCAGCTTTTCACATCAGGTGGCCAAAGTATTGGAGTTTCAGCTTCAACATCAGTCCTTCCAATGAACACCCAGGACTGGTCTCTTTTAGGATGGACAGGTTGGATCTCCTTGCAGTCCAAGGGACTCTCAAGAGTTTTCTCCAACACCACAGTTCAAAAGCATCAATTCTTCACTGCTCAGCTTTCTTCACAGTCAAACTCTCACATCCATACATGACCATTGGAAAAACCATAGCCTTGACTAGACAGACCTTTGTTCACAAAGTAATGTCTCTGCTTTTTAATATGCTGTCTAGGTTGGTCATAATGTTCCTTCCAAAGAGTAAGCGTCTTTTAATTTCATGGCTGCAATCACCATCTGCAGTGATTTTGGAGCCCCCCAAAATAAAGTCTGACACTGTTTCCACTGTTTCCTTATCTAATTGCCATGAAGTCATGGGACTGGATGCCATAATCTTAGTTTTATGAGTGTTGAGCTTTAAGCCAACTTTTGCACTCTCCTCTTTCACTTTCATCAAGAGGCTCTTGAGTTCTTCTTCACTTTCTGCCATAAGGGTGGTGTCATCTGCATATCTGAGGTTATTAATATTTCTCCCAGCGATCTTGATTCCAGCTTGTGTTTCTTCCAGCCCAGCATTTCTTATGATGTACTCTGCATAGAAGTTAAATAAACAGGGTGACAATATACAGCCTTGATGTACTCCTTTCCCAATTTGGAACCAGTCTATTGTTTAATGTCCAGTTCTTGACCTGCATACAAGTTTCTCAGGAGGCAGGTAAGGTGGTCTGGTATTTCCAACTCTTTAAGAATTTTCCACAGTGTGTTGTGATCCACACAGTCAAAGGCTTTTCATAGTCAATGAAGCAGAAGTAAATGTTTTTCTGCAAGTCTCTAGTTTTTTTTATGATCCAACAGATGTTGGCAATTTGATATCTGGTTCCTCTGCCTTTTCTAAATCCAGCTTATATATCTAGAAGTTCTCGGTTCACATTCTGCTGAAGCCTAGCTTGAAGGATTGTGAGCATTATTTTGCTAGCATGTGAAATGAGTACAATTGTATTGTAGTTTGAACATTCTTTGGCATTGCCCTTCTTTGGGATTGGAATGAACACTGAACACTGACTTTTTTCAGTCCTGTGGCCACTGCTGAGTTTTCCAAATTTGCTGGCATATTGAGCGCAGCACTTAAACAGCATCATCTTTTAGGATTTGAAATAGCTCAGCTGGAATTCCATCACCTCCACTAGCTGTGTTCATAGGAATGCTACCTAAGGCCCACTTGACTTCACACTCTAGGATGTCTGGCTCTAGAGAGTGATCACACCATCGTGGTTACCTGCGTCATTAAGATCTTGTTTTGTATAGTTCTTCAGAGTATTCTTGCCACCCCTTCTTAATATCTTCTTCTTCTGTTTGGTCCATACCGTTTCTGGTATGAGTTTTGATAAGCTTAAGCTAATCTGTAAAATCCATCCACCCTTGTTTCAGGCACAAGGATTGCCTTAGAGATGAGGGCATAACCCAACTGGACCAATAAATGCAAAGAGTCTTTTCTTTGAGATTTTTGGGGAAAATGCTTCCCTACTATTATTAAAGGCTAGGAAAGGCACTTTCTCTTCTGACTGGCATGGAAAAAGGATATTTCAAACCGTGAAACCATTTCTGGAACCTGAGCCTGGGGCCAACCTGAAGAAAAGATCTGACACTAAAGATGGACAAAAGGTTTTCAAATCAATGGACCCTTGTAGTATATGTTGAATCTCTGAGTCAGACTTCACCAGAAGATATATGCCCCTGAATCATCAATCTTTGAGCCAACAAATGCCATTATTTGCCTATGCCAGTTTCAGATGAGTTTTTTTTTTTTTTAACATAAATATCCTAAGTGGTAGCTTGTAGGGAGTGGCTGGGGAAATGGACTCTCATCAAGGAATGTTACCACTCACAGTCTCTTGGCAAACTTTCATGTGTAAACCTTCCCCTCCAGTCCCATCATTTTCAGATTTAAACACAGGAATAAATGATTCAGCATCCTTGATAACCCCTCAACTGGGATCCTGACCCAGAAGCCAAGTGCCTAGCCATCCACTGCAGGCATCCAATTTAGGATTTATTTCTAGTATGCTAAACCACAACATAATATTAGCTTCATTTGGAAGACCTCCAGTTGCTAGCAGAGTTTTGCAGAAACGTCTTCTGAAATGAGAAGGAAATGACCTCCCCTTTGGGGGTCTCTTCTAAAGTTTATTAATAAAATATGTGATTGAAACTGTGCATTAATGTCCTGCTGAAACTACTTGGGAAATAGTAAAAGTGCTCGAGATAGCTTAGAGCTTGTACGTATCATTTAACACCGTGGTCCACACTGTCCTGGAACTGGTTCCAGGTGTGGGACCATTGCAAGAGTCCACTCAGGGGACACTAGGAGTCCATTTGGTTCATTTTGCCTCTCTCTCTCCCTCTACAGAATCATTCTAGAGCTCTCTAACAAAAGGGCTATTGTTTTTCGCCTCATTCCTAGAGGTTATAGTACCCCAGGATAGTTTTAAAAAATAATAATTCCAGTTATTATCATGGTTAGATATCTCTTTGTTTCTTTTCTCCATCTATGATGCTTAATGCTATCTTTGACCAGATGGAGAATGCAATTAAAATAAATATAATGTAATATAAAAATAAAACAGAACATATTGCTTTTGCAGGGCAATCTGGGACCAAGATTTTCTGCAGTGGAAATTACTGGCTAAATAAACCTATCTCCTCATTGACACAAAGCTAAGAAGAGAGATCAGTTACAACAAAAAAAGAGAAAGAAATGTGATTATTTCCTAAGTCGAGGTAAGAGAAGTTTTGCCCAAATGGAAAATTGTTGAAGTAGAAAGTTTATTATTTTTTCTTTTTGCATGAACACCATCAGCAAATTCAATAGTATCAGGGGCCAGGTGCTACAGGGGATGAAAAGATGAGGAAGTACACTCATCTCCCTAAAGATGCTTCCAGTTTAGTTGGAAAGAATGCACATACATGGAAGAGAAAATAGAACTGCACGGCGAGTGAACTTGAACAAAGCGATTGTTGTAGCTTTTTTCTGGCAGAAGCCCTGCTTTCTTGGAGGGAGCATGAGAAACTCATCCTTCCCTACAGGACACCTTTGGTACAGAGCAGCTGGATAATAATCTTGACCACTTAATCATCGTACACAGTACTATGATACACACTACCTCAGTTAGATTTTTGGAACAAATGACAGACTCAGATATGAGAAAATTAAAACTTTCTCTTTGAAAGTTTTTCTTTCAAATTCTTTCTTTTGAAAGAATCCCTGTGTATCTCATAGAACTCAACAACCCTTAGGCTCCAGGAAAAAAGGAAATAGAGACTGGACAATCCATCAGAACCAAGGGGGCTATTGCCAGGTTTCCTGTGACTGTGAGGTTATTTGCTTCTGTATGCATGCTCAGTCACTCAGTAGTGTCTGACTCCTTGTGGAGTGTAGCCCACTAACCTCCTCTGTCCATGGAATTTTCCAGGCAAGAATATTGGAGTGGTTTGCCATTTCCTCCTCCAGGAGGACTTCCTGACTCAGGGATCTAACTCTCATCTCCTACATTGACAAGTGGATTCTTTACCCTTCAGGCACCTGGGAAGCTCTATTTCTCCCCAGGTACCTTTCTCTCTCTCTCTCTCTCTCTCTTTACATCGGTTCCTTTTGCATATGGTAGAATATTACAGACCCAGCCCTAGAACCACATCACCTCCCACCCATCAAGATTTCCAACTAATTGAATACCAAAATCCTAAAAGAGAATCTCATTAGTCCAGTTTGGGTTCACTCTCCATCTCTAATCCAATCCACTTACAACCAGTAAAAGAAGTGTCAGTCAGCATACATATAGCTACAAAAGCCTATCCACTTGGGTAGGTCAATAGTTCTTAGAAAAAGGGTGAAATAGAGACTAGGCAGACGCACCAAAATCGACTACAAAATCAGTTTGCTAAATATTTTTATTTATGATCATTTCTGTGGGTACAAGCCCATAAAAATAGGCAGATATTTTTAAGGGAAAAATAATATTCACTTTATTAAAAATGTAATCCAGCAAAGGAAGCAGAAACAAGCACAGTCACTTGTCCACCCTGATCACACAGGGGAGGTGGCAGGGCTGGTATCAGGAACATTACCTCCTCTGCCACTTCTACAGTAATCCTTAGTTTTGTCAGAAATGCGAGATTAGAGTGTCAGTCACTGGGGAGACAGATCCATCATGGAGGTTGGCTTCTTATTGCCCTTGCTCAAGTAAGCGCTCTGGGGCCCTTTTCCCAACTATCTTGTTTCCACACTCACAGCCCCTTTTCATGGCCCATCCCCACTCCCACATTTAGGATAACCTTATCCTCAACTGGAGAAGGAAATGGCAACCCACTCCAGTAGACTACAGTCCATGGGGTCGCAAAGAGTCAGACACGACTGAGCAACTTCACTTCTTCACTTCTATCCTCAACTAGAGTTTAAGATTTATCATTGGCATTTAGAACTCAACCTCTCGAAATACTGTTTCCCATTTCCAAAACCTGAGAGCATGACTGAGATAGTATGCACAGATAATAGCCTCAAAAGAGCTCCCATCTACAGTCTTCATTCCTTTCAACCATTCTTTCTTTAAAACCCATACACATACTAAATCAGCATATCAAAGATAGGAGATACAAAGCTTTTTGTGAAGAATTTAAATAAGGAGGCTTAGAAAAGGTTAAAAATCTTTATTCTGCCTTAGTGCTTGCCAACAGGAATATCTGAAAGATCATCAAAAGAGGGAAACAAGTATCTGTGCCATGGAGGAGCCTGATCAGAGGCCGTACTGCAGTCAAGTTTTGGTATTTCTGTTTGTATCTTGATTTTCCTTAACCAGGTATAAATCTTTTGTTCTGGTTACTCTTCAATAATCTGAGTGTTGACCAAGGCTATTGGAGAGAACACTCTCTAACATTTCTTGAACAATTTACTACATGACAACTACTTTATGTAATGTAAGGACAAGCATGCAATATTTATGTTAATCCCCATAAGGCAGCTATGATTGTTATTAATTTGCAGATGAAAAAGTGAAAGCTTAGAGAAGTTGAGTGGCTGGCCATAGTCACACAGCTAGTGAGCTGACATACGTCCATAGGTAGAATATATCACATCTCTGTCAACTATTCCAAGTTTGCCTCCTCAGACTTATGTCTCCTTTAGAGTTCAATATGTTTTATTTGATGGTTGCTCATCTACGAGAAGAAACAACTGGAAATGCAAAGGTTCTAGGTCCAGACTTTGAACTTGGTAGATATGCAAACTTCAGAATATCTGTTGACTTCTGCCAGCCCATTTGCTCCACTGATGACAAGGGGACACCAAACTACACATAAGAGAGGTCAAGCAGCAAGAGCTGTGTCAAAGTACTGAAACAAAAGAGATGCTCCATGTCAGCACCCTCGCTATTATAAGTTCTCTGCTTCCTGGCACTAATCATCAGAGAAGGAACCAATTAAACAATACCCTCAGTTTCCTGTTACTTCAGATCTCTTGGAAGACAGCTTAGAGATGTCTATGAAAGTTTGGGTGGTAATAGAAGAGGAAAAGTTAACTCTACTTTTAATAATGTGGTATTTTGCCTATTGATTGAATGATCACTGCTCTTCCACTGCCGGCTCCTTCTTTGCGGATGCTTTGCTCTCCCTCTGTTTCTGTGGCCAGAAGATAGAGTGGAGTCATCTTCTGAGGAGACCCTTAGTCTTGCCCAGCAGACGCACTGTAGGTACTGTGCAGAGAACACTGTATTCGGGAACCACAAGGTCTGGGTATCGGGTTCTAGTCCACCATCGCTGACTCAATAGCTAGGGAGTCAGACCCCAGCTGACTGGGGTCTGGTCTTCTGTTGCTCCATCTATAAAATGAGAAGACTGGAGGAAAATATCTCCCTGGGACCTTCTAGCTTTCATGTTTTATGACCTTGAGTGGGAAGAAGGAACACTCCTCAAGGCTTACCTGATCCCCTCAGCCAAGTCTTTGCAGGCTTTTTGGCCCTGAAACTAAAGGGGTTTTCTTTATGCCTCTGTCCGGCCTGCTTTCTGAGTCAATACAGAGGGATGAGCTGCAAAGTCAGTGTAGAGCACAGTAGGTGAAATTCACTTCCTATGGAATTTGCACATTTCACTGGGACACTCTGTGGTTCATTTTGCAGGTTTTGCTGACTTCTACACAAAAGAGGCAGGCACTTGAAGGAGTTCCTTTTCACAGTGAAGACTTGAGTATAACTCTAGGTATGAAAGACCTTCTGGATTGCATAAACCAGGGGCTTGCTAGAGTGGTGGTGGGTGGGGAATCCTTGACACCCTTGATGGCAAATGTTACACTTAGAAAGTCAAAGGGCACAACCTGGTTAGCACTTGGTTCACATATCTCATTTTCAATTCAGGGATTTCAAATTCCAATATCACCACTTATTTGACCTCAGTCAAAGTGTTTAACCTCTTTGCCTCACTTTTTTTAATCTGTAAAAAGAAGAGAACATTCCTTCCTGCCTCTCTGGATTGTTGTTGAAGATAAAATTTCACTTTTCATAGAAAATGCTTAGCAGAATTCCTAGTACATAGTAAGTATCCAAAACATGTTGGTTAATATTAGTATCCCTCAAAACACATGCCCTCCCCCAAATAAACACAGAATCCAAGAAAAAGCAATGTTTTGATTACAAAACACAAAGACTATTTCCCTATTGCATAAGCAAAACAATTATGGTTTTTCATTTCTTTGAGTTTCAAGCAAAACTACGGGTATAAAATTCAGAGCAGAGCCAAATTGAATTTCCAGGAAAGTAATATCTGAGAAGCTTTTAAGCAATAGAGAGGTTTGCTGGCTGAAAGGCATAAACACATCTTAATCTTGGAATCAGAATGGAAGCAGACAGCATGGCTGGCCCCTGACCACTTACTGATGAACTTCTACCTACATGAAGACCAAGGTACAATGGCCAAATTTAACTTCATTCCATATCTGCTCCCTGTGTCTTTATTTCTTTTCTCTAGAGAAATATTTACATGGCCAGCAGGAGCTTGGGAAAACTGGATATATTCATGGAATAAAGCTATCATGGAGAATGTGGTAGTGATGGGGTAGATCATGTTGGATATTGTGGGCATGCTACTTATGTGTAAGATTATCTTCCCACATGTCAGGCTCACATATATAAATAGCTACAGGGATCAGGCAGACAACATAATGAGTGAAGTGGACGATCTTAAGCCTATGGCAGATCAGAAAACACACATTCTCTCTAAAGAAGGCAACCACTACTCTGCTCCAGGCTACTGTTGCCATTTAATGCCACCAGATCTTTTCATTTTAAAATAGAGCAGAAACTGTGAATTTTTAGGTCAGTCTTCTTACATTTTTAATTAATGGCAACTCATGAAGATATTTAGAACACCACTGGAGTCGAGACATTAGTCACACTGAAACACCCAGTGGTGATCAGAGCTCAGATTTCTGATGATTGGTGCACGTGTCTGAGGGTATGAGGGGCAAGGACAGTGAGAAAGACTTCAATTTCTACTGCATTGTTTTTACCAAATACATTTGCAGTTAGTTATAAAATCTTTCCTTATGGTTACAAACAGCATTCAAACTTCTGCTCCCAGCCATAAGGGAGTAAATGGTACCAGATTTGCCCTCCCACCATAAACAAGTATAAAGATTATCGAAGTATATGAGCTATCTTTCTTTAAGCATTAACAACAGACAGTGAAGGATTGTGATACCTGAGAGAAGAGAAACATATAAGGTGAACGTCCATGTTTTCTATTAGGGGCATTTTCCTAATATTAAAAAAATAATAATAATAAAGCCCAACTGGAGTGGATTGGCACTTTTGCCAAGTTGAAAAGGCAGAGATCAGAATTCCAGACTGTAGAAGTCCTTGGATTTTTTTAGGGTACTAGGAAGAAGGGAGCTCCAAAAGTGAGTGTTCCAAAAGTTTGTGTGGGATTCACCATATGTCCTTGGCTGAAGGCTGGGCTGGGACTTTGCAGGACAAGACTCAAGAAAGTCTTGTAGAGAGCAGCTGCTGCTGGGCTGAAAGCTGACTGCAGAAACAGGAAGTTGTATAGTGCTAAAAACATTAAAGCTCTGGTACAGACAGAGTGAGGAGACCTCACCAAGACCTTGGGCATTCAGTTGAGAACCCCGAAAGGCCACACTTCTGGAGCAAGAATCATATCTGAAAATAAAGCCATAGCACAAGTTTAAGGCTGAAACCAAAAAAGACCTGTCCTTACAAAGAAATTCAACAAAGCCTTGCTGCTATTTAGTCACTAAGTTGTGTCCAAGTCTTTTTGCAACCCTAGGGAGTTTAGCCCACCCAGCTCCTTTGTCCATGGGATTTCCCAGGCAAGAATACTGGAGTCGGTTGCATTTCCTTCTCCAGAGGATCCTCTCAACCCAAGAAGTGGTCCTGCATCTCCTGCATTGACAGGCGGGTTCTTTACCACTAAAGCAGCCACTGAAAGAAGCCCAAACAAGGCCTAACAGAACCTAAAAGAGTGTCCAGTCCAACCCAGGGATAGAACCCAGGTAGCCTGCACTGCAGGCAGATTCTTTACAGTCCAGCCACCAGGTAAGCCCCCTAGTTATTTACCTGCTTCCCAAAACAAAACTCAACACTCTTTAAAAGAAAATGACATAATTTAGGTCCCGAGAGTCCCTTGGACTGCAAGGAGACCCAACCAGTCCATTCTGAAGGAGCTCAGCTCTGGGATTTCTTTGGAAGGAATGATGCTGAAGCTGAAACTCCAGTACTTTGGCCACCTCGTGCGAAGAGTTGACTCATTGGAAAAGACCCTGATGCTGGGAGGGATTAGGGGCAGGAGGAGAAGGGGACAACCGAGGATGAGATGGCTGGATGGCATCACTGACCCAATGGACGTGAGTCTGAGTGAACTCCAGGAGTTGGTGATGGACAGGGAGGCCTGGCGTACTGCGATTCATGGGGTCTCAGAGTCAGACACGACTGAGCGACTGAACTGACTGACTGACTGACAACAAATCATCGACAACATTCATCATTCAGAACAAAATTAAGAAATATGGGAAGAGGCAGAAAAAGGCAGCCCACGATAAGGAACAAAAGCAGTAAGAAAAAACAGATTCTTAGATAGCCTAGACGAGACCATGAAAGCGCCTATTAAAAATGTGCTCACAGGGTTAAAGGAAAAGATGAGAATCCTCAACAGAGAAATGGAAACCATAAGAAGATTCAATAAAATTCTAGAACTGAAAAATACAAATCATATAATGAAACATTCACTGGCTAGGCTTAACAGTTGGAATATTAGAAACTATAGAAGAAAGTGCTAGTGAATATCAAGATAGAGCAAGAAAATTATCCAATATGAAAAACAGAGGAGAAAAATTAACAAAGATTTATTGATTTATAGAACATCGTCACATGCTTATATATGTGTGTATATATATATATATATATATATAATTGGAGATACAAAAGTAAGGAAAGAGAATGGTGGGAAAATACAAAGAAATGTAGAAGTAATTAAGGCCAAAGTTTCCTAAATTTGTATAAAAATATCAATTTATAAATCCAAGAATCTTGACAAGCCCAAGACGAATGATATTTACTAAAGATCATACAGGCACATCATAGCACAGTATGAAAATCAAAGATAAAGAGAAAATCTTAAAATCAGTCAGTGGAAACAAGGAGACATCTTACATTTAAGAGAATAATGATAAGAAAATATATGATTTCTCCCCAGAAACAATTGAGGTAAAAAGACTTTGACATCTTTAATGTGGTGAAAACAGCAATAGCAACATTTCTCCACTGGAAGTCTAATATGCAATAAAAATAATCTTTGAAAATGAAACTGAAATAAAGCAACTTCAGATAAATGAAAATTGAGAGAACTCCAGAGTGTAGGCACTACAAAATGTGAAATAAGAGTTTCTCAATCCAAATAAAATAATACCAGTTAAATATATGGATCTACCAGAAAGAATGAAGAGAATCTAAAATGATAAATGTAGGATAAATTTAAAATATATATTTTCCCTCTCTTAATTTTGTTGGAAAACAGTTTATTCTTTACATACTAATAAAATCATATTCTGTTTTTATTACTTCAGTTCAGTTCAGTTCAGTCGCTCAGTCGTGTCTGACTCTTTGTGACCCCATGAATCGCAGCACGCCAGCCCTCCCTGTCCATCACCAACTCCTGGATTTACTCAAACTCGTGTCCATCGAATCAGTGATCCCATTCAGCCATCTCATCCTCTGTCGTCCCCTTCTCCTCCTGCCCCCAACCCCTCCTAGCATCAGGGTCTTTTCCAATGAGTCAGCTCTTCACATGAGGTGGCCAAAGTATTGGAGTTTCAGCCTCAGCATCAGTCCTTCCAATGAACACCCGGGACTGGTCTCCTTTAGGATGGACAGGTTGGATCTCCTTGCAGTCCAAGGGACTTGCAAGAGTCTTCTCCAGAACCATAGATAAAAAGCATCAATTCTTTGGTGTTCAGCTTTCTTCACAGTTCAACTGTCACATCCATACATGACCACTGGAAAAACCATAGCCTTGACTAGAAGGACCTTTGTTGGCAAAGTAATGTCTCTGCTTTTTAATATGCTGTCTAGGTTGGTCATAACGTTTTTTCCAAGGAGTAAGCGTCTTTTAATTTCATGGCTGCAGTCACCATCTGCAGTGATTTTGGAGCCCCCCAAAATAAAGTCTGACACTGTTTCCACTGTTTCCCCATCTATTTCCCATGAAGTCATGGGACTGAATGCCATGATCTTCATTTTCTGAATGTTGAGCTTTAAGCCAACTTTTTCACTCTCCTCTTTCACTTTCATCAAGAGGCTTTTTAGTTCCTCTTCACTTTCTGTCATAAGGGTGGTGTCATCTGCATATCTGAGGTTATTGATATTTTTCTCGGCAATCTTGATTCCAGCCTGTGCTTCTTCCAGCCCAGAGTTTCTCATGATGTACTCTGCATAGAAGTTAAATAAGCAGGGTGACAATATACAGCCTTGACATACTCCTTTTCCTATTTGGAAGCAGTCTGTTGTATCATGTCCAGTTCTAACTGTTGCTTTCCTGACCTGCATATAGGTTTCTCAAGAGGCAGGTCAGGTGGTCTGGTATTCCCATCTCTTTCAGAATTTTCCACAGTTTATTGTGATCCACACAGTCAAACGTTTTGGCATAGTCAATAAAGCAGAAATAGATGTTTTTCTGGAACTCTCTTGCTTTTTTGATGATCCAGATAATGTTGCCAATTTGATCTCTGGTTCCTCTGCCTTTCCTAAGACCAGCTTGAACATCTGGAAGTTCATGGTTCACGTATTGCTGAAGCCTGGCTTGGAGAATTTTGAGCATTATTTTACTAGCATGTGAGATGAGTACTACTGTGCGGTAGTTTGAGCATTCTTTGGCATTGACTTTCTTTGGGATTGGAATGAAAACTGATCTTTTCCAGTCCTGTGGCCACTGCTGAGTTTTCCAAACTTGCTGGCATATTGAGTGCAGTACTTTCACAGCATCATCGTTCAGGATTTGAAATAGCTCAACTGGAATTCCATCACCTCCACTAGCTTTGTTTGTAGTGATGCTAAGTCCCACTTGACTTCACATTCCAGAATCTAGCTCTAGGTGAGTGATCACACCATTGTGATTATCTGGGTTGTGAAGATCTTTTTTGTACAGTTCTTCCGTGTATTCTTGCCACCTCTTCTTAATGCCTTCTGCTTCTGTTAGGTCCCTACCATTTCTGTCCTTTATCGAGCCCATCTTTGCATGAAATGTTCCCTTGGTATCTCTAATTTTCTTGAAGAGATCGCTAGTCTTTCCCATTCTATTGATTTCCCTCTACTTCTTTGCATTGATCGCTGAGGAAGGCTTTGTTATCTCTCCTTGCTATTCTTTGGAATTCTGCATTTATTACTTAGTGAAAGTGAAGTCGCTCAGTCGTGTCCGACTCTTGGCGACCCCATGGACTGTAGCCTACCAGGCTCCTCTGTCCATGGGATTTTCCAGGCAAGAGTACTGGAATGGGTTGCCATTTACTTCTCCAGGGGATCTTCCCAACCCAGGGATTGAACCCAGGTCTCCTGCATTGTAGGCAGACTCTTTACCATCTGAGCCACCAGGGAAGAAGCACATGACAATAATAGCACAAAAAAATAGTGATTAAATAGGACACTGTTGAAGCTTTCATACATTTTATGTGAAGTAATACAATATTAACTTTAAATAACTTATGATAAATTAAAGTTGCAAGCTTTAATCCCTAGTAAAGTAGTCCTCAGTGTGGTTTGAAGAATAACCATATCAACAACACCTAGGAATTTTTTATAAATGCAAATTATTAGTTTCTATTCAGAATTACTGAATCAGAAACTCTGGAGTAAGGGGCTTATCAATTTTTGCTTTAACAAAATTTTTAGGTGGTTTGGGAATGACTGCCTTAGAGCAACAAAAAGCAAACCAAAAAATTATAAAGATGTGTTTCTAGAGTGATAGAGATCAATAAAAAAGAATATAGAAACAAAAAAGCATCTTATGATGCCATTCTATCCCTGCTATGAAAATCTGACAAAGACATTACAAATAAAGTCAATTACAGAACAATATGTCTCATGAGCATGGATACAAAAATCCTTAATAAAATATTAGCCAATTGATCGCAGTGAGATCTGAAAAGAATGACACATCCTGAGTGAGTGAGGTTTTTCCCAGGAACAAGACTAGTTTAATACTTTTAAAAAAATCATTTGATATAGTTTACCAAATCAATAGGTAGAAAAGGGAGCAATGACATGATCATCTTATTAGAGGCAGGAAAATATCTGACATAATTCAACACTCACCCAGTCATGGTTTTCCACTAAGCTGAAAAATAGGGAACTCTCTTACCCTAATCTACATCTGCATCTACAGAAAGTCTAAAGCTAACATCATGTTCAATGTTGAATCACTGGATTTCTTCTAACACTGAGAGAATGCAAATGTTATCACGTGTATGCAAATTTCACTAAAAGTCTTAAGGAAATAGAAAGAGAAAAAGAGCATAAAGATTGGAAAGAAAAAGCAGAATTCAGTTTATTCATCTAGTTTCATGATTGTTTGTGTACATATTCTAAACCATTTCTATGTACAGGTAACAAAAATTGGAAAATGAAATTTAAAAAAATAATATTTAAAATAGCATAAAGCACACCAAATAGTTAAGAATAAATCTGATAAAAAGATGTGCAAGACCAATACTTATGAGAAAATAAAACCCAAATAGAGAAATACATCATTGCTCCTGGATTGGAAAAAACTGTACTGCTAGGATGTTACTTCTCTCCTAAACAGATCTGAAATTTTCTACATACTCTCAATCAAAATCTCAATTGATCTTCACTGTGAAAATTTATAAGATAATTTCTTGAAATATATTGGAAAAGCCAAAGGACTTAAAATAGCCAAAACGATTTTGAGAAAGCTGGAGTACATGCACTACCAGTTTTAAAAGTTTACTATAAAAGTATATTAACCAACAGTGTGAAAGTGATGTCAGGATAGTAGAACATAGCAGAATCCAGAAATAGACACAGAGAAAGTCAGCTGGTTTTCAACAAAGTCACCAAGGCAATTCAATGTGGAAAGGAAATCTTTTCAACAAATGGTGCTGGATATCCATGTAGGAGAAAAAAAAAAAAAACAAAAAACTATGATCCCCTACCTCTCACCATACACAAAATTGATTTTAAAGGGCTTTCAGACCTAAACATAACTGCTGAAAGTTTCGTTTCTAGGGGAAAAAAAAAGAATAGCATTGAATCCTGGGGTTGGCAAAGATTTCTTAGACAAGACACACAAAGCACTAACTGTCAAAAAGTGATCTTTTTTATCAAAATTCAAGATTTTCTCCTTTTCAAAAATTGCAGTAAGTAAGTGAAAAGCTAAGCCTGGGGGAAAATATTCATCATTTTTTTATTTGACAAATATCTCATCTATGTTTATAAAGAACTCCTACAAAACTACAATTACAAACAACCAAATTCAAAAACAGGTGAAAAACACAAATAGACATTTTGCAAAAGCAGATATATGGATGGCCAAGAAGCATGTGAAAAAATCCTCAGCATCCTTAATCATCAGGGAAAGGCAGGAGGGAAATTTACAGTGTGATGCAAAAGTTCTGTATTGTGATCGAGGTGTTGTTTACATAGGTTATATTTTGACAAAACAAATTGAACTTTACATATAAGATTAATATCTCACCGTGTATATCTTACCTCAATTTAAAGGTGTATGAACAGCTTGTATTTTTTTCGAATTGATTTGTTGCTTTTCTAGTATTTGTACTTGAGAGTAGACCTCTTTGTTTATTATTCATTGAATCAGCATTCTCTATGTGCCAGGCTTTGGGTTTTAGAGGTACCAGTCTGTCATCAGTTTGAGAATGATCAGGGACACATGTGAGCATAGAATGCAGCATGGCCAATTCAGTTGGGAGATTTTAGTATTAAGACAGAGAAGTGACTGGGACATGAACCTGGACATTGACATTGGAGATAAAGAAAAGGACAAAGGAAGCTGATTTGAGAGGAATTTGGGGAGTATGCTCAATAAGACTGGTTAGATGTGGGGAGTAGAATAGAGAAGTACAGCAGAGGGAGAAATATAGATTCTTGTCTTCAGTGACTAAAGATTAATGCTAATGTCCCATAATCAAGAGAGGAAATATAAGAGGGAATAGGTTAGGGCAGGAAATGGGTATGGATAATGGGCTGACATAAGATCTTCGGTTCAGTTTTGCACAGACCGAGTTGAGGTACCTAAGGAATTGAGTTACCTACTAGGAGAGATCAAATAGGGAATTGAGTATAACATCAGAACACAAAAATTGTAATTGCTTCATTTTTTTTGCAGTAGAAACTTGGCTTGGTTCCTGCATATCTTTTTTCAGTCTCATCTATAAAATGAACTTAGTCCTACTGACTCTTGTCACCAAAATATTCCAAAGTTAATGGCAAAAATATTTGACTTGATTTGTACTTTGAAAACAAAACAAAATCATCCCCAAATTTTAGTATTAGCCGCTGGGCCATGTCCAACTCTTTGTGACCCCATGGATTGTAGCCTGCTGGGCTCCTCTATCCATTGAATTCTCTAGGCAAGAATGCTGGCGTGGATAGCCATTTCCTTCTCTAGGGTATCTTCCCTACCCAGGGATTAAACTTGGGTCTCCCGCATTGCAGGCACATAT
This sequence comes from Oryx dammah, assembly GCF_014754425.2. Lineage (NCBI taxonomy): Eukaryota > Metazoa > Chordata > Mammalia > Artiodactyla > Bovidae > Oryx > Oryx dammah. Next base: position 40,484,572 of record NW_024070211.1, on the reverse strand, counting down.
TTTACCTGTCTGAGCCACCAGGGAAGCCCAACTAACCTCTATTATGAGTTCATCATGGTGGGAGTAAAAAGTGTACGTTTGGACTCAAGCTGACCTTGATTCTAATCATCGTTCTGCCATTAAGAACGTTAATTGTAGATATATTAATTTAGCTATACCAACCCCAGTGTCTTATCCAGCAAAAGGGGACTAGAAATCCTCTTTTGCAGCTGTGTTGTGATAATTAGGAGGGTGTGTGGGAAAATAGCTCTCACAAAACCTGGCACCCAGTAAACACTCAATCCAGATCCACATACCGGTAGCGTTCCTTCCAGATAATGGAGGGATGATGTTTCACTAAACAGCCCTAGGTGAAAGCATGAAGTAGGACAAACCTCAGATTCCGTTTCCCTCCCCCTCCCTCTCCAAAGCCCAGGCCTCCCCTCTTCTTTTCATCATCAAAATCAGCTCTCAGGAGAGGATGTGACATCAGTCACTTGCTTCTGATTGTTAATGAGCTTACATCATCCCCTCCCTTACCAGGGAGACTTTACATTCCAAGCCTTTTATGTAACAATAGGAAGAATGGCTTTGTTTCTGGTTAAAGGCTCAGTGTGCTGGGGAGGAAAGAGGCTGTGCAAGCAAGGGCACCTAGGTGAGACTCCTAGAATCTTACCCATGAAGGTAAATAATCCTTCCCTGCCATCAAGTTAGTAGCTAAAAGCAAAGGAGACCCCTATTTCACTATATCTAGTGTCTATACGTTCCCCCCTCTCTCTGCAGCTGAACATTCCACCCACCACAGGGTCTGATCACCTCCCTGGCTTTGTAGTTTGATTTTGGATTTCAATTACTGTATTATTAGTAGTTGTAATTCTCCATAAGAGACAAATAGGGGGAAAGGGAGTATTTGCCTATTATTTATTACTCTTTAAACTAAATGTCTGCAGGTTAATTAAATTGAAAAGTATTCCCTCTGGGATGTACCAGGTCCCTGGTGGTCCAATAAGGTAATGAAACCATGGTGAAAGGGAAAGCATTATCGTATGGTGCTTTATTCTCGTCAGCAAGGGCATCCAAATACAAATTTAGTCAATTATTGGGTGATTCAGAACAGATTTGCTGGGAACTGAATTAGCAAAACGGTCTGTGTGGGCTCTGTGGTCCCTGTGGAGCAAATGAGCCAGAGCTGTCCAAGGGCCAGTGGTCCCATGCCCTGACTAAACACATTTACCCAAAAAGTGACTATCAAACAAAGAATTCTGCTCTGGTTTTATCAAAAAAGTGTCTACCACCACAGCAGCAACCTCTGTTCGGGATGTATGTCTCTATACATATTTAAATCACCTCATTTCCTTTGTTTCTCCAACCTCCCTCCATTAATTCATTAATTTGATTAAGACTTTGTATCTTCAGTTCCTCTAAACAATAAGACAGATGTTATCAGATCTGAACAACAATGAAATCAATGAAGACTTTGTAGAGAAGCAAGAAGAAAGGTAGAGGGTAACAGCAATTCTTCACGGAAAGCAACCTAACCCATTTGAAATTTAATTTGGAGTGTCATTAATTTCAGGGTTCTAAATGCTAAGGCCATTTTAATCGTGCAGATCCCACATCCTTCTGAGTTATGGCAGAGAATTCCTTTTTTTTTTTTTTTCTTGTGATCCTGTGTTAGCAAGGACATGCTGGGCAAACAGCCAAGGTGCTATAAGCTCAATAATAATAATAATCTATACTTAAAGTTTACATGATGTCTATTAGCCATTGGCTCTTCTGATAAGGGGAGAGTCACCTCTTCAGATTCTATCGCTGTTTGACTTAGCACTTTCTTTAGTGAATGAGAAATGCCATCAAGTAAGCCATCTTTCTTACACGGAGGAGAAGAGGGCACACAACAGACTACAGAGAAAAGTTACGGAAAAAAACAAACATATAAAGTAGATATGGGTATGGTGTGGGAAAGGATTTGAGGAAAAAATGAAAAAAAAAAAAACTGACCTTGCAAAGGAGAGCAAAACCCTCTCTTCTGGAGAGTTGTCTTAGGGTGTGTGATTTATTCTGAACCCATTCACTCTCCACCAAAAGAAAAGTAACTTGGTGATCTACTTCACCAAGATCAGCAAGATCAAATAGATATTAAACCCCAAGTCACTTTAGCCTGCACACTAGGTTTGGATTCTTTTTTCTGATAGGTATCATTTATTGAATTTATGTTGTATGCAGAGAATTCACAAGTTTTTTGAATACATTCGCCTTCTTTTTCATCACAAAAGCTGCACTATTTATTTTCCTCATTTTATAAATGAGGAAACTGAAGCTTTAAGAGGAAATAGAAAATTTGCCCACAGTTAGCAAGAGGAAGAGCTGGAAATTTTTATCTGGAATCCCAAGCCTTCCACTTTTAATTCTGCATCACCAGGCTTTTTTTCAACAACTTGTAAAGATATTTTATTGTTGCTCTCTCTCTTTTTTAAAATAAAGTGTTCAAACATGGCCTTCTAAAATATGGGTTCTTTCTTTTTTTTTAGTTAAATAGGTATCTAGAGTCTTAGATAAGTACTGAGATGTCTAATATTCTATCCTTTCCAGCCTGCTCCAAATATTTAAATTGAATTTTAAAGGCATAACTAGTCAAAATGGTCTTAGAAAATTAGCATGTGATCAGTTCGGAAAATTGTGTGAGTGCTAAGTCGCTTCAGTAATATCCAACTCTTTGTGACCCTATGGACTGTAGCCCACCAGGCTCCTCTATCCATGGGATTCTCCAGGTGAAAATACTGGAGTGGGTTGCCATGCCCTCCTCCAGGGGACCTTCCCAACCCAGAGATCGAGCCTCATCCCTAAAGTCCTAGAAATTAGCTGCCAGGGGAATGTAAAACTTAATATGAATATGCCGATTGAACTGAATATGAATGTAGAACGTAATATATCCTATGCTGGACTGGTTTGGGCTAGAAGTTTTCATGAATGTTCTGAAACCAGTTTGTTTCTCAAAGTCCCACACTTATTTTCCCTGTGCCTCCTTAGAAAGTGAGATTAGTGATTTTAGTTACTATCTCATTTTGCAAAGGGTCTTCCCTGATAGCGCAGTTGGTAAAGAATCCACCTGCAATGCAGGAGACTGGGGTTTGACTCCTGGGTCAGGAAGATTCACTGGAGAAGGGATAGGCTGCCCACTCCAGTATTCTTGTGCTTCCCCTGTGGCTCAGCTGGTAAAGAATCCACCCACAATGCCGGAGACCTGGGTTCGATCCCTGGGTTGGGAAGATCCCCTGGAAAAGGGAAAATCTACCCCCTCCAGAATTCTGACCTAGAGAATTCCATGGGCTCTATAGTCCATGGGCTCACAAAATGTCGGACACGACTGAGCGACTTTCACTTTCACTTTGCAAAACAGTCAAGGAGGAATAAAATAACACTAGCAAAATACTAATTGTTAGAAAGGTATAAACAATTTTAAAAATAACTACTTCAAAAACTTTATTTCCTTCAATTCACCTTCTAGGGAATGAAGATACAAGACAGTCAATAATTCAAATTCCCTAGTAAAATGGAAAAGTATTATTGACCCTGAAGAGCACAGAGGTTAATTTATTTGCAAAAATCACCTCCTGCCACATGCTCTGGATGGAAAAGAAATTATGTGAAGCCATGTGAGAAAACAATCACCTTTCTCCCTCTACATCCCTCTCCCCATTTCTGTTCATTTTGGGGGAGTGTTGGTAAGGAATTGCTTCCCAGGAAGTGATACAAGGAAGATGCTTGAGTATGCTTGAGTGTATCAAAGCATATATGTTCATTTTTGTCCATGAGAGAAGCCATAGAGATCAGAAGTATTGGCAATATGGATGACAGCCAAGCACATTTTGCAGGCCAGGCAGAATTTTTCCAGACCTATTTATTTATTTATTTTTTAATGATTTGCAAGGCTGGGTAAATTGAATTACTCACTGTTGATTATAAAATGGGTTAGTAGGCAAGCCCAGAAGGTCAACTTGTTTACCACTACAACTGCTATCATTTCTCTCCACCCAAAATTATTCTTTGTGGAAATTATTCCCATCTTTAATCCAATCTATAAAGACGATGGCATGTCTTCAAATCATTCCCAATAATTCCAATAAGAGAACACTAAATTTGTCATGACTTGTTGACATTTGAATTTTAAATTAATTAATCTCCATTAGGAAGCTTTTTGATTTACAAGATTCTTCTTTTAAATTGCATTTTGGAATGATATATATGGGTTTCCCAGATGGCTCAGGTAAAAAACCTGCCTATCAATGCAGGAGACATGGGTTCGATGAATTCCTGCATCAGGAATATTCCCTGGAGGAGGAAATAGCAACCCACTCCATTATTCTTGCCTGGAAAATCCCATGAACAGAGGAACCTGGCAGCTTACAGTCCATGGGGCTACAGAGAACTGGGCACAATTGAGCGACTAAGCACACAGAAGGATATGTAGTGGACGATTGTTCTTTATTTGATTATTCACAATCTATCCCCTTGTCCTCTGGTAAGGGAATCCCAATTCCTTTAAAGGAAAGTATTTCCCCCTCCCGAAGTATATATCATGGGTGGGACTGTAAATGAAGCCTTTCTATCCTCCTCTAGAAGAGTGATGGGGAAAAAAAAAGCCCATGTCAATTGGAGCCACCCTGGCAGTAGAGCCTGGTGAGATGGTCTAGTAAATATTAAAACAGAATTCTAAACCATTTTGGTTCCTTTTTTTTTTTTTTAACGCGTAATCAGTCCAGTTCCTGAGTTTTGCCTTCTGTTTGGTGATCTGCCCTCAGTGGTACTCCCCTCTGCCTCCTTGTCTATTCCCATCTTGTGTAAGTTAGCCAGAATCCATTCCTTTTGCTTGTAACCACATATTCTAATATAAGGTCTAAAATACTAAAGTCAACTGGAAGTAATGATGTCAAGACCAAAGTCTAACTGATCCAGGGAGGCAGAGGACTTGTTTTAAATAGTCCTGGCTTTGATCTCATTTTCCCTTTGTGTTGTTTTAAAAACATCCAGGGGAGAAACAAAAAAGTTACAATAGAATTTTTAAATTAGTTACCAGATCTATTGAAGAAGGAGTCCAGACTTAAATCTTTTCTAGCATTTGCCTTTTTGCATTTTGTACCTTGGACAGTAGTCTGTGTCCAAGTCACTTCTGATATTAAAAGTAAACAAAATACATCACTTAACAAAAAAACAAGACCAGGTGACATTTTCATCTGACATTTTTCATCAGTGTCCCTTCAAGAGACAACATTAGGAATTTATGAATGAAATTAATTTTGAATTCTGTATCAGACCATGCCAATTCCTTCACTTTGTGAATTCAAGGTCTGTTTCCAAATTAGGTATTTCATTAGATTTAATGTATCTTCTAACCTGACTGAGACTTTAGGATGTATTTTGTAATTTGGGTTCATTCATAAATCACTCTTTAGGAAATTATTGTATGAACAAAAATTGGAGAGAATCATACTCCCTGCTCTGTTCTAAGAATTGTGGTAATAACAACAAATTAGCACGTGTTTCCCTAGGCACTGAGATAAGCTACTTGGGTAATATGGCAAGGAGGGGAAAGTTGGAAAGAAAATAAATATTTATCAAACCTATTCTTTGCCAAGTATTATATTAGAAAGTTATTATCTCTATTTTTCAAGTGAAGAAAACTGAGACTTAGAAACATTAAATATTTTTATTACTCATTTATTGAAGATTTGCCATGGGCCAAAGATTGTGCTAGGCCCTGGAAACCCAAAGATGACTAAGATGCAGGAATAAATGGCAGATCCATGAATTAAACCCAGGTCCATCTATCTCTGAAGCCAAACGCAATAAATAATATGCCTTCCGTGGAATATTGCCTAGGTCAAGATCACTTCTCTGACATGAAAATGAGACAAAGAACCAGAATAGAACCAGTTTTTTCAATGTTTTACCATCAGAGCAGCATTTTTGGGAATTTTCATAATTAGAATCATTTCTCAGTATAGTATAGGAATTTTATAATTCTCAATTTTATGATTTTATTTTTCCCAAGACTCCTATAAAACTGAGAACAAATATTCACTCTCAACTAACAAATATATATCATTGTCATTTAAAATATAGAAAGAAAAAAAAACTTAATGAGATTACTTAATGAACATCCTAGAATGAAAAAAAAAAAATGGTGATGTGGGTTTAATGGTCCAGACAACACAGTGACTTAGCTCAGATTACTGGCTTCCAGCAACCACCCCAGTGCAACTCTACCTTGGAGATATCACATGAGAATTTAAGAAGCTAAAGAGGCACAAAGCCTTTATTATTTATCACTAACTGCAAGTAGCTCTTGGGAGGATAAAAGCAGTAAGAAAAACAGCCTTAGAAGGTAGGTCAATAGCCAAAGAAAGTTTTCTCTTCCCCACATTTTCGTGGCACATCCCTGCTAACTCACTCCTCCCTCACTGGCAGGACAGTGCCAGTCCAAGGTGATATAACCTCAGGGCAGCAAGGCAGCCCAGTAAACTATTGGCAATGTAAAGCCAAAAATAGACTTCACAATATCAAGAACTCAGTGGGTAGCTTGCATAGTGGAGTGAATAAACATAGCTGAAGAAAGAATTGGCGAGTCAATCAAGTATTATACATAGGGCTTCCCTCATAGCTCAGTTGGCAAAGAATCTGCCTGCAATGCAGAAGACCCAGGTTTGATTCCTGGGTCAGGAAGACCCCTTGGAGAAGGAAATGGCAACCCACTCCAATATTCTTGCCTGGAGAATCCTATGGACAAAGGAGCCTGGCAGGCTACACTCCATGGGGTTGTAAGAGTTGGATATGACTTAGGGACTAAAGCACCACCAAATTATATCTAAGTGAGTGAAAGTTGCTCAGTCACGTCCGACTCTTTTGCACCCCAATGGACTATGCAGTCCATAGACTTCTCCAGGCCAGAATACTGGAATGGGTAGCCTTTCCTTCTCCAGGGCATCGTCCCAACCCAGGGATCGAACCCAGGTCTCCCACATTGCAAGTGGATTCTTTACTAGTTGAGCCACCAGGAAAGCCCCAGCATACTGGAGTGGGCAGCCTATCCCGTCTCCAGTGGATCTTCCCGACCCAGGAATTGAACCAGGGTCTCCTGCATTGCAGGCAGATTCTTTACCAGCTGAGCTACCAAGGAAGCCCCCAAAATTATACATAAGAACTATCCTAAAAGTCATTAGAAAGATATAAATGTTGGAAAAAATGAAGTAGAATAATAAGGAAGTTAGAATTAGAAGTAACAGACTCCATCAGTTATGAGTTGCAGAAGAAGATAAATCAACCTCCATATAGAGAAAATAAAATATTTGCAAAATAATGGTGAAGAATTTCCTGAAATTGAAGGAAAAATACATCCTTGGCACCATTTGTCCTCTACTACTATAGTATGTGATACACTACAAAGAGTTGACCAGCAAAGAAAAAGACAAGAGATCCAAGAAACAAGTTTCATACCAGGAGAGAGGCATCAGAGATTCTTAAGTTAATGAGGAGAGCTGTCTTGTGACAGAGCCAGGGAGGAACAAGTTACTATTAGAGAAGAAAGTCAGAAGAGGGCTCTGGAAGAAATGCCTCCAAGAAAATGATATTTTAGAACATCTGGTGTGTTTGAAAGTATTGGAGAATAACTTACTCATGGCAGAAATTTTAGAGGTGAATCGATGTTTGGTGCCTGTGAGAATTTGCTGTATGATGCAAGGAACCCAAAGCTAGTGCTCTGTGACAACCTAGAGGGGTAGGCTGGGGAAGGAAGTGGGAGAGAGGTTTAAGAGGGAGGGGACATTTGTATACCTATGGCTGATTCATGCTGATGTATGGCAGAAACCATCACAATATTGTAACGTAGTTATCCTCCAATTAAAAGTAATATTAAATTTAGAAAAGAAAAAAGCAAATCAATTATTAATACCAAGAAAAAGAAATAAAAACTGTACAAGAAGGAAAATAGGAGAACATATTATGATGCTTAGTTTTGAATAACCTCCATTTCATATAAATTGTGTCCAAAGATGGAAAAGAGGAAAGTTGACTCTATTAGTCTGATGGTGCTGCCATAGAAAATTACCACAAACTGGGTAGCTTTGACAACAGAAACTTACTATTTCACAATACCAGGGACTGGGAGTCCAAAAGCAAGGTGTTGGCAGTGTTGGTTCTTTCTGAAGGGAGGAGGATCTGTTCCAGGCATCTGTCCATGGCTTATAGATGGCTGTCTTCCTGGTCACTTGACATTTTCCACATATACATTGTCTGAATTTCCCCCTTTTATAAAGAATAAGCCCACCTTACTGAGCTTACTTTAATTAATTACTTCTGTAAAGATCCTATTTCCAAATAAGGTCACATTCAGAGGCACGGAGAGTTAGAACTTCAAAATATGAATCAGTGAGACACAATTTAGCCCATAAAAGTAATCAACACATTTCATGAGGTTAGTATATCTTTGATATTAAAATCAAATAAGAATTTAGTTGAATAAGCACTGCTTTGTTACAGTATAATAAAGGTATGTATAGGTCAGTTTCAAGTATGAACAGAGAGGTAATCATCTTAAATAACTGAATCCAATAGCATACCAAAAAATTTTATAATTAACTCAGGTTTATCCTTGAAATAGAAGAATGGGTAAATCAGACATTCTATAAATATAGTTCACCACTTTAACAGACAAAAATAGAAAATCCCTGATCATTCCAGATGCAAAACACTGTTTGATAGAGTTCAATACTTATGTTCATAATTTGAGAAAACTTAAAACAATAAGAAAAATAGCTAACTGTGACAAAACAATTAGATTAAAGTAAAATGTAAGGTAACATCTTTGTGACATAGGGCAGAGAAAGACTTCTTTATTTATTTTAATTGAAACATAGTGATTTATTCGTACATGAGTGCTAAGGGCATGCATGCTAAGTTGCTTCAGTCATGTTCGACTCTTTGCTACCCCATGGACTGTAGCCCACCAGGCACCTCTGTCCATTGGATTCTCGAGGTAAGAATACTGGAGACGGTTGCCATAGCTGATTTATAAAGTTGTGTTAATTACTGCTGTGCAGGAAATTGATTTATATATATATATATATATATATATATATATATATGAAGAAGGCAATGGCAACCCACTCCAGTACTCTTGCCTGGAAAATCCCATGGACGGAGGAGCCTGGTAGGCTGCAGTCCATGGGATCGCTAAGAGTCGGACACGACTGAGGGACTTCACTTCCACTTTTCACTTTCATGCATTGGAGAAGGAAATGGCAACCCACTTCAGTGTTCTTGCCTGGAGAATCCCAGGGACGGGGGAGCCTGGTGGGCTGCCATCTATGGGGTTGCACACAGAGTCAGACACGACTGAAGCGACGTAGCAGCAGCATTTATATTCTTATTCTTTATGGTTTATCATAGGATATTGAATATAGCTCTCTGTGCTATATAGGACGACCTTGTTGTTTATCTATTCTATATATAAATGCTTACATCTGCTAATTCCAAATTCCCACTCCATTCCTCCCCCAACTCTCTCCCCCTTGGCACCACCAATCTGTTCTCTCTGTCCATGGTTCTATTTCATAAATAGACTTGTTTGTGCCATATTTTAGCCTCCACATACAAACGATATCATATGGTATTTGACTTTCTCTTTCTGACTTACTTCACTTAATATGATAATCTCTACTTGCATCCATGTTGCTGCAAATGGCATAATTTCATTCCTTTTTATGGTTGAGTAGTATTCCATTATATATATGTACCACATCTTTAAAAATTTTTTTATTTATTTATTTTAATTGGAGGACAATAACTTCACAACACTGTGGTGGTCGTCCCTGCCACACATCAACACAGATCAGCCTTAAGCACACATGCATGCCCCCCATCCTGAACCCCCCTTCCACCTCCCTCCCCAACCCACCCCTCTGGTTGTCCCAGAGCACTGGCTTTGAGTGCCTTGCTTCATGCACCAAATTTGCACTGGTCATCTGTTTTACATATGATAATATACATGTTTCAGTGTTATTCTCTCATATCATCCCACCCTTGCCTTCTCGCACATTGTCCAATAGTCTGTTCTTTATATCTGTGTCTCTTTTGCTGCCCTGCATTTAGGATCATCATTACCATCTTTCTAAATTCCATACATATGCATTAATATACTATATTAGTGTATCTCTTTCTGACTTACTTCACTCTGTATAATAGGCTCCAGTTTCATCCACCTCATTAGAACTGACTCAAATGTGTTCTTTTTTATAAGTGACTAATATTCCATTATGTATATGTACCACAACTTCCTTATCTATTTGTCTACCAATGGACATCCAGGTTGCTTCCATGTCCTAGCTATTGTAAACAGTGCTGCAATGAACACTGAGGTACATGTTTCTCTTTCAATTCTGATTTCCTTGATATGTGTGCCCAGCAGTGGGATTATTGGGTCACATGGCAGTTCTATTTCCAGTGTTTTAAGGAATCTCCACACTGTTCTCCACAGTGTCTGTACCCATTTTCATTCCCACCAACGGTGTAAGAGCATTCCCTCTTCTCCACACCCTCTCCAGCATTTATTTTTTGCAGACTTTTTGATGGCAGTCATTCTGACCAGTGTCAGATGATACCTCATTGTGGTTTTGATTTGCATTTCTCTAATAAAGAGTGATGCTGAGCACTGTTTCATGTGTTTATTAGCCATCTGTATGTCTTCTTTGGAGAAATATCTGTTAGTTCTTTGGTCCACTTTTTGATTGGGTTGTTTGTTTTTCTGGTATTGAGCTGCATGAGCTTCTTGTATATTTTGGAGATTAATTCTTTGTCAGTTGCTTCATTTGCTATTATTTTCTCTGATTCTGAAGACTGCCTTTTCACCTTGCTTATAGTTTCCTTCATTGTGAAAAGCTTTTAAGTTTAATTAGGTCTCATTTGTTCATTTTTGCTTTTATTTCCATTACTCTGGGAGGTGGGTCATAGAAGATCATGCTGTGATTTATGTCAGAGTGTTCTGCCTATGTTTTCCTCTAGGAGTTTTATCGTTTCTGTCCTTACATTTATATCTTTAATCCATTTTGAGTTTATTTTTGTGTATGGTGTTAGAAAGTGTTCTAGTTTCATTCTTTTACAGGTGGTTGACCAGTTTTCCCAGCACCACTTGTTAAAGAGATTGTCTTTTCTCCATTGTATATTTTTGCTTCCTTTGTCAAAGATACAGTGTCCGTAGGTGAGTAGATTTATCTCTGGGCTCTCTATTTTGTTCCATTGATCTGTATTTCTGTCTTTGTGCCAGCCATACTGTCTTGATGACTGTAGCTTTGTAGTAGAGTCTGAAGTCAGGAAGGTTGATTCCTCTAGTTCCATTCTTCTTTCTCAAGATTATTCTGGCTATTCAAGGTTTTTTGTGTTTCCATACAAAATGTGAAATTATTTGTTCTGGTTCTATGAAAAATATCATTGGTAGCATGATAGGGATTGCACTGAATCTATAGATTGCTTTGGGTAGTATACTCATTTTCATTATATTGATTCTTCCAATCCATGAACATGGTATATTTCTCCATTTATTTGTGTCCTCTTTGATTTCTTTCATCAGTGTCCTATAGTTTTCTCTATATAGGTTTTTTGTTTCTTTAGGTAAATTTATTCCTAAGTATTTTATTCTTTTTGTTGCAATGGTGAATGGGATTATTTCCTTACTTTCTCTGTCTTCTCATTGTTAATATACAGGTATGCAAGGGATTTCTATGTATTAATTTTATATCCTGTAACTTTACTATATTTGTTGATTAGCTCTAGTAATTTTCTGGTGGTGTCTTTAGAGTTTTCTATGTAGAGGATCATGCCATTTGCAAACAGTGAGAGTTTTGCTTCTTCTTTTTCAATCTGGATTCTTTTTATTTCTTTCTCTTCTCTGATTGCTCTGGCTAGGACTTTGATAACTATGTTGAATAGTAGTGGTGAGAGTGGGCACCCTTGTCTTGTTCCTGATTTTAGAAGAAATGCTTTCAATTTTTCACCATTGAGGATAATGTTTGCTGTGGGCTTGTCATATATTGCTTTGTACCACATCTTCCTTATCCAATCTGTCAATGTTTACTGTTGTTTCCATTTCTTGGCTATTGTAATAGTGCTGCTATTAACATATGTGTGCATGTACCTTTTTGAATTATACTTTTTCCAGATATATGCCTAGAAGTGGGACTGCTAGATCATATCATAATTCTATTTTTAGAACCTCCATACTATTTTCCACTGTGGTTGGATCAACTCACATCCACACCAATAGTGTGGAAAAGGAGAATAACTTCTTAAATGGAAGTTTAAATGCACAAATCACAAGGCAGAACAAAACATCTAAACTAAATATTAATACCAAAATTAAGAATTGTAGTTCAACTGAGAGCACTATGCACAAAGTTCCTATACCTATCAAAATGAGAGAAGATATTTGTGGCATCTAAACCAATAAAGAATATATTTTTGAACATATAAAGAACTCTTAAAATTTGATAAAGTAAGAACTCTCATAGATAAAATGGACAAGGTAATTTATAGAAGAGGAAACCCAAGAAGTTAATAAGCATTTATCAAGGTGCTCAAAATCACTGGTAACTGGTGAAAGGCAAATTAAAACCATTAGATTGGCCCAAAAGAGAATGCTGGATGATGCCAAGTATCAGTGAGGAAGTGGGGACAGACAGACTTTCACACACTGCTAGAGCAATGGTAGGCTGGAGGCAATTCATCATGACTTACACTTGTTAAGCAGCCATTAGCCTTATGAGAGTGTAATTTTACTTGGGTATATATCACAAGGAAATAATTCTTTGGGTCTGAAAGGGACATGAAAGAGATTTGGAATACCCTGGGTATTTAGTACTGTGAATGAGAATAGAAAAAAATGTGATAAGTAAACATCATGGAGTATTACTTGACAACTAGAATCAAAGGATTAAATATACACATGCTTGGTGAAAAAAGTTGGAAACACAAAGAGATATACCCTACAATATCATTTACAAGAATTAAAAAATTATATACACTCAAAATACATATATTTCAAAAACATATTAAAGTAAAAAGATACACATAATAAGCATTAACCTGGCTGGCAGTGGTGTGAGGATAAAATAAGATACATAAACAGAGGAAGGAAGGAACCAACAGAGGGAGGAGGGAGAAAGAAAGCCATATTAGTTAGCTATTGTTGCAACTATGCTGCTGCTGCTGCTGCTGCTGCTGCTGCTGAGTCGCTTCAGTCGTGTCCGACTCTGTGCAACCCCATAGACGGCAGCCCACCAGGCTCCCCCATCCCTGGGATTCTCCATACAAGAACACTGGAGTGGGTTGCCATTTCCTTCTCCAATGCATAAAAGTGAAAAGTGAAAGGGAAGTCGCTCAGTTGTGTCTGACTCTTAGCGACCTCATGGACTGCAGCCCACCAGGTTCCTCTGTCCATGGGATTTTCCAGGCAAGAGTACTGGAGTGAGGTGCCATTGCCTTCTCCGTGTTGCAACTATAATGCATAACAAATACTAGAATTTCAGTATTACAACAAACATTTATTTCTCATGCATGTGCAGGTTATCTGGGAGTTGGTTGACCTAGCCTGGAACTTGGTTACAGGTACAGATTGAGTCCAGGTCTGTTCGATATGTTTCTCATCCTCCTTAGACTAGTAGGTACCCAAGGTATGTTTTTCTTGTGATGAGAAACAGGAGCTCAGGTGTGTGAGTTAAACCAGGATAATGCAATTGGACCAATATTTCATTGGCCTGAAGCAAGTCATATGGCCAAGCCCAAGTCAAGTATCAGGAAAAATGCTCCACCCACCAGAAGGCCCTGGCAGGAGTGTAAATATATCAATCAGAAAGTTAAACTTTGGGAATCAATAATTCCATTTACTGTGATTGGAGGATGGATAGATAGATGTTATATATGCACATTTGTGGATACATAGACACATACATACATACATTTGTAACAAAGGAGTTTTACATGGACAAGTAATGATAACAGTACATAAACTGAGGAGTGTGATTAATCAACCTTATATATCTAATGTCCCCAAAACAACACCAAAACAAACAACACTTAGGAACAGTAATTGAGTAGAAAGTTGAGACTGAACATCACAGGCGGCACTGCAAAATACCCTAATTGTTACTAGTCATCTCCATACTCATTATAGGGCTTCTCCAATGGTTCAGTGGTAAAGAATCCACCTGCAATGCCAGAGACCCAGGAGGTGCAGGTTCGATCCCTGGGTGGGGAAGATCCCATGGAGGAGGGCATGACAACCCATTCCGGTATTCTTGCCTGAAAAATCCCATGAATAGAGGAGCCCAGTGGGCTACAGTCCATGGGGTTACAAAGAGTTGGACATGACTGAAGTGACTGAGCACACACACATACTCATTATGGAAAATAATGGTACAAAGAGAATGTATTATCCTTTTTGTTTAGAACCTGAAAATGTACTATTTACAAAAATAAGTAGAATCTGCACTGCTTAATAGAGCTATGATGTAGTTTTGTTCTAAGCAATGCAGCAACATGGGTGAGAGCTTCTAAAGCTTTGGAGTTCCAATATAAAGTAAGATGAGACCCATTCTAATTCTACTCTATTTCAAGGTGCTTAAGGTACTAAAGCCAGCTCTTTGCTACTATGTACATATTTAGCATATCAGAATGAAAACCAAAGGTCTGTCTAGTTAAAGTTATGGTTTTTCCAGTAGTCATGTATGGATGTGAGAGTTGGACTATAAAGAAAGCTGAGCGCCCAAGAATTGATACTTTTGAACTATGGTGTTGGAGAAGTCCCTTGGACTGCAAGGAGATCAAACCAGTCCATCCTAAAGGAAATCAGTCCTGAATATTCATTGGAAGGACTGATGCTGAAGCTGAAACTCCAATACTTTGGCCACCTGATGTGAAGAACTGAATCACTAAGAAAAGACCCTGATGGGGAAATATTGAAGGCAGGAGGAGAAGGGGACGACAGAGGATGAGATGGTTGGATGGCATCACCCACTAGTTGGACATGAGATTGAGCAAGCTCCAGGAGTTGGTGATGGACAGGGAAGCCTGGCGTACTGCAGTCCATGGGGTCACAAAGAGTTAGACACGACTGAGTGACTGAACTGAACTGAACTGAGCTGAATAAAAACCAAGGAATTTACACAAAGCCTGCTACTGAAAATCTGTTAATGGAAACGAATTTGGTAGATATGAACACATCTAAATCAAAGACTTCAATTTTGACAAATCAGCAAAATATTGTGAAAAAGATATTTACGAAAGAGATGTGGAATTGGTATCTAGAATATATAAGAAGCTTTACAAACAAATAAGAAAAAGAAAGCAAATTTTAAACAAAAAAAATGGGCAATGGACATGAACAGGCACTTGATAGATGGGGAAATGTAAACAGCTACTAAGTATATCTTTCATATCAGAGACATGCAAAATTTTAAAGAGATGTTATCTTATACCTATCAGATTGGTGCTGGCAAGGATGTGGAGAAATTTCACCCTTTCTGGTGGTGAAATTATTAATTGCTGCAAATTCTATAAAGCAATCTGAAAGTACTTAATGAAGTAAAGTATGAATATACCCTCACAACTTGGAAACTCCACGCTTGGGAATATAATCTAGAAAACATCTTGCTAAGAAATTCATAAGTAAACATGATGATAGAGTATTGTTTTAGCATTATTTGTGGTACCAAAAAGTTGAAAGGAATCTAACTACCCTCTAGAGAATCTAAGTACCCATTAGATATCCACTAGGGAAATGGATAAGTAAAATGGGCTCCATGTAAGAGAGAAATGGTATATGCATTGGTATTGACATAATCTGCAGGACTCCAAAGCAATAAACTGGGTTTATACAGAGAAAAATGTGTAGCTGTCAAAACATTCTTTTAGATGAAAAGTGAAAAAAGAGAATGAGATTTTTTTATTGGTGTATAATTGCTTTACAATGTCGTGTTAGTTTCTGCTGTACAATGAAGTGAATCAGCTATGAGGATACATATATCCTTCCCTCTTGGTCCCCTCTCCCACCCCCTCTCCCAACCCCACCCCTCTAGGCCATCACAAAGCACTGAACTGAGCTCCCTGTGCTTTATAGCAGGTTCCCACTAGCTGTCTATTTTGCATATGATAGTGTATTTATGTCAAACCTAATCACTCAATTTGTCCCACCCTCCCCTTCCCCATTTTGTCCAAATGTCCATTCTCTGCATCTGTGTGTCTCTATTACTGCTCTGGAAATAGGTCCATCTGTATCATTTTTCTAGATTCCACATATACATGTTAATATGCAATATTTGTTTTTCTCTTTCTAATTGACTTCATTTTATATGACAGACTCTAGGTCCATCCACATGTCTAAAAATGACTTAATCTTTTCCTTTTTGTGGCTGAGTAATATTCCATTGTATAGTTATAGCACATTACCACCTATATGGGCTTTCCTGGTGGCTCAGTTGGTAAAAAAGTCCGCCTGCAATGCAGGAGATGCAGGTTCAATCCCTGGGTCGGGAAGACCCCCCTGGAGAAGGAAATGGCAACTGGCTCCAGTATTCTTGCCTGCAAATTGCATGGACAGAGGAGCCTGGCAGGGTACAGTCCATCGGGTTGCAAAGAGTCAGACATGACTTATCACGCATGCACACACATATACACACCATCTATATAACTTTAAAATGCATACATAAACAACACAATAAAATCTTCCAAATAAACACTAATAAACTAAATAAACAGGTGGAAGGTAAATAAGAAGAATCTACAGAAAAACTCTTTAAAAGGTGTTGATGGGAGTGCTAAGGGATACTAAGGATAAGGATCAAGTTAGACACAAAATAAAATAAGATGAAATAAAACTAAAATAAAATAAGGGTCTTGCGAGAATGAGAGTGTTTCATGAATTATCTCAATTCTACTTCAGAATAAACAGCAATTTGGGTTCCTCTAACAACTCTCTTTATTTCTTTGCAAAGTGTTATGATCAGAAAGTATATTTTCAACTTCTTGGAGGAGTCCAGCACCAGAAAGCAAACTAGAATGGAAGGAAACAATGCCATTTATAGATTCTCTTGCCTAATCATTCATTTATACGCAGTACTGGAACAGTGCTGGTCTAGGGAAATATTCCACTGGTTTTGAAACAAGTTTACAGCAGATGAGTGAACTTAAACAATGGCATTTGTATAAGTTAACTTGTTTTCTCTTTGTTCACATGCAGTGACAATCATTTGGGGACTAAACACCCAATCAAATAACCCTTTGTATCTGACCAAATAATTGATTGCCAGAAAATGTGCAGGCTAAAAACGTTCCAACACAAGTCAGGCAGCTCCAAACCTCTCTTCATCTTCTTTTTGAACAAATAGAGATCCTAAGAATGGCCTGAACCCTAAGCAAGTACAAAGTTCTGACAGAACATAAAGGTGGCACCTCAAATAATTTTAAATAGACATTATCTTTCCACTCATGTGAAGTGAAAGGAAAGTCACTCAGTCATGTCCGAGTTTGTGATTGCATGGATTATACATCCATGGAATTCTCCATCCCATGGCCAGAATACTGGAGTAGGTAGCCTTTCCCTTCTCCAGAGGATCTTCCCAACCCAGGGCTCAAACCCAGGTCTCCCACACTGCAGGCAGATTCTTTACCAGCTGAGCCACAAGGGAAGCCCAATAATACTGGAGTAGGTAGCCTATCTCTTCTCCAGCGGATCTTCCCAACCCAGGAATCAAACCAGGGTCTTCTGCATTGCAGGCGGATTCTTTACCAACTGAGCTATGAGGGAAGCTGTTTCCACTCATGCTGCTGCTGCTGCTAAGTCGCTTCAGTCGTGTCCAACTCTGTGCAACCCCATAGACCGCAGCCCACCAGGCTCTCCCGTCCCTGGGATTCTCCAGGCAAGAACACTGGAGTGGGTTGCCATTTCCTTCTCCAGTGCATGAAAGTGAAAAGTGAAAGTGAAGTCATTCAGTCATGTCCGACTCTTTGCGACCCCATGGACTGCAGCCCACCAGGCTCCTCCACCCATGGGATTTTCCAGGCAAGAATACTGGAGTGGGGTGCCATTGCCTTCTCCGGTTTCCACTCATAATAGGGAGCAATTAGTGTAACGGGGTTAAATTGCTCTCTTTACTTGGAACCTGTAAACGTGCTGTTTATTAATAAAGGTTAATGGGACCCATGCTGCAAAATAGTGCTATGGTGTGGATCTCTCCCAAGCAAGTCTTCAACGTGGGCAAGAAAGAGTTTCTCCAGCCCTGGAGCTCTAATACAAAGTAAGACAAGACCCTTTTACATCTGGCTCCACTCTATTCTGGGCTGCTTAATGTACCAGTGCCAGCTCTTTGCCACTAGACGTATATTTAGCATATTGGAAGGAAAACCAAAAGCAAGGATTTTACATAGGAGCTAATCTGATAATTACATGGGTATCCAAAAGCCAGACAGTAAGGGATAGTGGAAACAATATAATTAAATAACTTGAGGGAGGCAGGAAGACTAGGGGAGAAGAGTGTCTGCCTCGGAGTCTGGATGCTGAATACATTTTATCAAAGAAGGAAATCGAAAGAAGACTTTGATGCAGAAGCACATTCACTCTCAGAAGATGGATGGCAGTTAATAATCCCAAACCTCCCCCTTGACCCAGTGCTCGGTTTTCAGCGAGAACTCAAATTGTTATTCTAACCGAAAACAGAATGGCAAGGAGGACGGGGGAGGAGTGAACACTTTCACCACATTCCAGGTCAATTCTTCTAATTCCCAAGGCTTGGGGATGACAGCCACGAGAAATTTAGGATCCCTAAGAATGGCATTCTATAAATACTGATTATTTTCAGTTAACGTTCCTTGTTGTCAGGATACAGCATTTCCATTTGCCACAGTCTCCCGGGCCATTTCTGAAGCTGCCCCAAATGACGCCTCCAAGGGGCTGGCCATCATTACTCCAGGTCCCAGATGGCGAGGCTGAGAGGTTAAGTGAGTTGCCTCAGGCCACACACTTCATTTCAAGGCCTCAGGTGCCAATATGGGATTATCTCTGTAAGTTTCTGACTCTTTGTACAACAAATAAATCTTCCCAGGGTAAAACACATCATATGGCATCTGCCGTTTGTATAGTATGAGAAACTCTCCTTAGTGGTGCAGACCTCTTGGGATGTCACATCTACCTGTTGGGGTACCCAGCAGGCATTCATCTACAACTCCCCTTGATAACATGGGTGGACATCATATTTATTCAGCAGCAAGAACAGAAGGATCATTCAAAGAACAAGTGTTGAGTGGGCCCCAGATCTTCCAGGTCAATAGCAAGGTTGAGACACATCATAAGCAAACACATTGGTTCTTAAAATGTGTTACTTAGGGAAAAGATCAAACTACTCTCCTGAGAAGGCAGCAGGATGTGGACAGGAAGAGGAAAAACTTAGAATTAGACTTGATTTTATTCTTGAATTTGAGCATCACTTTCCTGGTCTGCAAAAGAGAGGAGGGGTTACTAATGCGGTTGTTGTATGTGCCCCACAAATTCCTCACCTCCAGAAATTCCAGATGAGACTTTCCTTGGAAATTGAGTCTTTGCAGATGTAGTCAAGTTAACATGAGATCATTAAGATGGGTTCGAATCCAAAATGACTGATGTCTCTATAAAAAGGGGAAATTTGGACACAGAGAGACATGAGCAAAGGAAAGACACATGAAGAGACACAGAGAGAACAAACACCATGTGAAAATGGAGGACTGGGGTGATGAACCTGCAAGCCAGGGATGCCAAGGATCGCTGAGAACCACCAAAAGCTAGGAAGAGGCAAGGAAGTATATTTCCCCTCCAGGTGTCCAAGGGGACACAGCTCTTCTATAATCTTGATTCCAGACTTTCAGCCTCCAGAACTGTGTGACAATACATTTCTATTGTCCTAAGTCACCCAGTTGGTGGTACTTTGTTACAGCAGCCCTGGGAAATTAATTCATTGTAAATATTAAAAGTAATTATTTCGGTAAAGTGCATACGAGGACCTCAATACATTTAAGTTTCCTTCTTCAAAGAAAAAAATTGATACACTGGAATGTGGACAAATTCTGCCCCCTTTCTCTCTGAAATTTCACTCTGGTCTGACCACATGGCAGATGGATTTCTGAGTCTGTTGAGAACTGCCTTAAATTCTCCAGATCAATGCCAGAAATTATCTGGTTTCCTGGGAGGATTTCTGAATTAGAAAGGACTGAGAACTGAGCCAAAATTCCTAGGTCTGAGCTGAAACAGAGGAAACTTCTGACTGGAACATAAGCTGTCATTTATTGGGAAGAGCTGGGAAGCCTTTCTCCAAGGGACATTGGGACATAGTGTCAGATCAAGCCTAACTCCTATACCCTGGGTCTCCCTCTCACTTCACAGCTGGGGCCCCTTAATACACACCTGCAGGGTCAGCCCTGGCCAAGGTTCTCAGACTCTATAACCCTTAAAGTAGCACCTGCTTTGAGGGGTTTTGGATGCAGTGGTTGAATATGGACACTGGAGTCAGACTGCCTGGGTTGGTTCCAACTCTGCTACTTACAGTGCATCCTCAGGCAAGTTATTCTCCAAGCCTTACTTTCTATCTTGGAGAAGTGGGCATGATAATAATAGTACCCAAGCCACAGGCTTGTTGTGGGGATTAGTTAACACAGCCAAAGCATATGAATGGGGATTGGGTATGAAGTATTATGTACGTGTGTTTTCTTATTACTGCTACTGCTGTCATTGACAGCTAGTCCCCATCTGCTCTCCAATACTGGCAGCTGGTTCCTAACTCAAGCCTGAACCCCTTGTCTTGATAGCTTGCCTGTGAATGAGTGTGAAGTCGCTCAGTCGTGTCCGACTCTTTGTGACCCCGTGGGCTGTAGCCCACCAGGCTCCTCTGTCCATGGGATTCTCCAGGCAAGAATACTGGAGTGGGTTGCCATTTTGCCTAGTATGTAGTTTTTTAAAATCCAAGATCCATACCAGACTCTCTCAACCACCTCAAACCACTGTCATGAAAGGGAATCCAGTGTATGGGGCCCCATTATCCTCTGCTCTCCTGATCCTGCCCACCTGCCAGGATGTCCAAATGCTTTGAACTCTCTACCACTGGGCTCCACCTTCTCATAGTGTCATGTGAGGAACCCCTGTGTTAACTCCTCCAATGATGACAAACGGCTGGGCTCTTACCTGCCACCTGACGACCAGGATGGACCTGTATCACATCTCAGTAGCTGGAGTGTCCTTCAAAACTCTGCCCAGATGCCCACGGGCAGGCTGGATGCCTCCTGCTGACCCCCACTTCCTGTGGTAAATGGATTCCTGTCTAAATGTGAGACTGGATGTTTACACAACCCGCCAAAATGGAATCTGCTCATTTTGCCCACAAGGCTGCTAAACATTAAAAATATGCGGTGACTACACAGGCGCTTGACAATGTCTGCGTAACGTCAAACCCATGAGGCACAAGCCATTACATTTGATTGAAATCATAAGATTAAGCAGAATTAGAAAGTCAACATTTGCAAGACTTGGTAAAAGCTTCTTTCATTTTACAGTAGCTATTCTAACTCTTCAGTGAGTGGTATTTGGAATAAACATCAACAACAAAATACCAGTCAAAAGTTAAATCCTTTTCTATTCTTCACTTCCCCAGGATGACTCTGTGCCTGCATGTGTGTTAAGCTGCTTTAGTCGTGTCCAACTCTGTGTGACCCTATGGGCTGTAGCCCACCAGCTTCCTCTGTTTATGGATTCTCCAGGCAAGAATACTGGAGTGGGTTGCCATGCCCTCCTCCAAGGGATCTTCACAACCCAGGGATCGAACCCATGTCTCTTATATCTTCTGCACTGGCAGGCAGGTTCTTTATCACTAGTACTACCTGGGAAGCCCCAGGATGACTCTACCTGTACAGTATTAATTTCTACAAATTGAAGAGCTAAAAGGGTAACAGATATGAGGAACACGAAGGGAGTAAAGCCTGTTAAACTAACATTTGTCAAGTATTAATTATGTTTCAGACTCTGTGCTCATTGTTTCACACAAATAATATAGTTGAGTACTTATAACACACTTGTAAACTAGGTACAAATGCTATGTCTGCTTTGTTTTCTAACAGATAAGGAAACTGAGCCACAAAGGAGATGAAATAACTTGAACAAGATTCAAAATCTACTTCAGCTGGAACCTGAACCTAGGTCCAAGTCCAGATGCTGGACGATGAAGTTGAAGAAATTAAACTCTTCTACACGTTTTCTTCCTTTTCCAGTTGGTTTTGGTCCCTATCGTGATGTCCAGCTAAGCATGCCCCTTCCAAATGTATTCAGTGACATTTGCCTGTGAGAGCCTCAGTCCCAAACACTACTCTCATTGTCCCAGCATAATGCAAAGTCACTGTGGCTCTGGGCAGCAGAGGCTGTGAGTTCCTTTTCAGCTTCATTAACTAACCTTGAGGAGGCTGGGATGGGGAAAACACTAAAACCTAGTTCTCCCAGCCAGCAGCCAGCCTGGCCAGCGGACAGAGGTGGAATGTGACCAAGGTCTGTCTTGGTTGATGGTTCACCCCTGGATGAGGTAGTCCCTGAAAGTTGATCTTTGGGGATTTCAGATCTATTGATGAAAATGGGAATAAAGGAGGGACCTTGATAAAAATGTTGAGGAATGTAGGCAGGAAATGATGGCAAAATTCTCCCCACCCCTATCAAAGAAAACGGCTTTAGGAAGTTGAGTCTCTATCCCTGTTCCTGCCTCCCCCTTATAAATCTACCCCTAAATCATCTTCAGGGAATTGGACCGGTTGCTTTCTCCCTGGCAATAACAGGGAATTCCAACTACAAGCCAATTAGAATACACCCAGAGCTGCCAGTAAAATGTTTCACTGACTTCACTTTATTGGTTTCATAAAACAAGAGAAAGAAATCAGAGATAATCCAGAGCCTCACCAAGATGCAAGTGTCTTTATGAAGCAGACTGAAGCCTGCCTCCACGGGCTCCCCATTCCACCTCCTTCCTCCACCCAGATGTTTTTAGCTGCTGCCACCTGCTCACGATCCTGCGGTGTTAGGACACCAGCTCACAGATCCGAGCTGTATAGTCCTTACTTCCCTGGATATTTGATCGATGTCCCTGATGGGTTCACTTCCTTTCTCTGAGCCTCAGTTTCCTCCTTTGTCAGTTTCAGCTGCTACCCCCTTTATACCTATCTCAGGCACGGGCGTCACTTAAGATCTTAGAGAAGTGACCCCTCAGAAATGCAAGGGACTGTCTTCCTTCTCTTTCCGCTCCCCACATCACCCTTCTGCGTTGGTTTTCTCTCGGCGTTTCCAGGCTCGGCATAAATTATCCTTGCTCCTATTGACTCTTTACTGCAAGTACTTGCCTCTGTGTGTGTGTGTGTTTGTGAATGCACGTGCCTAGCATGTCTGTAGGCTTGTCACTCTTTCTTTGTTCTTTCCCAAGGCTTCCGTGAGAGTAGCGAATGGAATGGAATGTCCTTGACCAGCCCCTCCCCCTCACCGGGAGGAGGGTGGGCCACCTACAGCCACCCGGCGCTAGCCCCGCCTCCCCCATCCTCATGAGGGCTGTGGATGGAATGAAAGCTGAGGAAGAGTGATTCGATTATTTGCCTGACCTTTGCCAGCGCCGGAAAGTGTGTAGGTCCACGTGCTTTCCTCCAGTGCCCCTTCGGGACCTTTCTGAACGTGTTCCCGATGGAGCCCTCCTGCGGCTCCGTGGAATCAGGGCTGGATGTCGTTCAAAGCCGAGCGGACCCGTCTCCCAACACTACGCCCCCGCCACCACGCCACCCCATCCCCTTTACCTCGCTTCGTGTTCACTACAAATAACATTACTGACAGTAATTAGCTGCCCAGAATAACAAGGACATTATCTTTGCTCAGCTTTACTCCAAAGGCACATGAGCAAACCTTACTGCGCTTAAGCACAGTTAAAGTACATTTGAAAATCCCCTTTTAGAATCCTGGAAAACATGACCCTTGCACTTCCTTATAACCCTGAGAGACAATTTTCCTCTTTATTAGACTGGGTTTTCCTTTGGGGTAGAGTACAAAGAGGTGGAGAGAAAACTTGTGTTTAAGAAAGCTGTCATTTTGTTCATATTTTTTGACAGCCTCATTGCTTGATTAGAATCACTTTACCATACACCCTGTCTCTTATGCATTTCTTGGGTTATAAGGCTTCAGGTTGCCTTGAAGTTGGCAATATTGAGGCAAAGCAACAATCAAATGTGCAGCCAGAGAGGGGACAGGGTGAGAAGTTAAGACTCTATTTAAACCACTGAAGAGGTTGGGAAACCAACTTACCAAAATAGCAATATCAAAAAAAAAAAAAAAATTTGAAAAACAAATTCACCACCAAACAGTTTCTACTGCTCCATTTATTTCAACTAGTGTGGTATTAATAGAACGCCTAACAGCAGGGAGTTGGAAAATAAATGTATTCTCACTCACAAGGGAATGACTAAATGACTCACAAATGCAAAAATAAATAAATGGCTCCCTATGAAAATTTGAAACTATATTACCCTGACTAAAACAACTAAGCATTTTAACTGTAACCTAACATGTTAAATTCAATCAGTTTTATTTGAGGCCATAGATAGATCGAGCGATCAATCTCCATTATTCTGGGCCTTTTTTTTTCTTCATGTTCATAGTGCTATTTTTCTTCCTATAAGACATTGCAGTTCATTTCCTTGAGCCTTCTTCAGTTTAATGGCTGATTCTCAGACCAAAAAAAAAAAAAAAAAAATTCCCCCTCCTTTAGAGGGAATAGGGACAATAGTGGAATTTTTTTTTTTTTTTGAGAAGGGCAAGTCTTAATTCCCTGTAGTAAAGAGGAGAAAGGAGGACACAGGGTGAGAAAAAGGTAACAAGTAGATAAATAATGTGTGTTATATCTTGTTTCAAATCCTATGTTAAATGTTAACAGGTGCTGCCTCCTGACACTATAAAAAGATCAACTTTTTGTCTCCTTTGTAATTTGTGAACAGGTAGGCCCTGAGGACTTGAATGAGGTCATGCCAATTAACTCACCGATTCCTGCAATCAGTGATAATGACATCCTTAGCAACCATCCTATCACTATGGCACCAGCCCGCTGCTATAAAAACCCTTTTCATCTATACTAGTTTGAGGTTAGGTGGCTAAAGCTGTGATCCTGAAAGCCACAGACTGAGAATTTATGTTAACACCCCATTCTGTCTCACCCAGGGTCATGTCTTTCCTCTCTTAAAAGAAAAGCAGCCAGAGAAAAATTTTCTCTGGTTCCAAAAGTTAAGGATTAGGGCTTTTCCTAAACATACTATAAATCATTGGTTGACTCTTTGGAATCATTTCCTACTAACAGCAGCTAATGAACTTTATCTTTCAACTTTAGGCCAGCCTGATTATACTATACATATATACTCCTTGCATAAATCTGCTTGTTACTGGACTGCCTTTATCCATAAAGACTACACCAGTTACTTCACAGGATAAGAATTGATACCCCAAATGCAGCTAAATAAAAACCATTAGCAACATCTAAGTGTTTCTTCCCCAGAGTGCTTCAAGTTGTTTTTTTTTTTTTTTTTTTTTTAGTTCTCTGGAGATAAACTGAGTACAAATAAATAACAGAAAGACAGAGACCAGGAATGGATAGTCAAAAAATGTCCTGGGTGAGCAAATTTATCTCAACAATCTTCTCCAGCTAGAAACACCTTAGTTTGAGGCAACATTTATTATCCTGAGCCTCTCCTATATGCCCCTGGTTATATTAGGCACTTTGGGAAATCCATAAAAATGTAAGATACTTCAGTGTGTCCTTATTTCAAGGAACTTAAAATCTATGTGGGAAGAAAGAGCAGCATCTGAACAACAATGACAACAAAATTCTGTTTGGGAAGAGAAGGCTTTATGATGTAAGATCTTCGGGCCATAAGACTGTCTTAAATGACCTCTGACAATATAAATAATAAAAGAAAAGAAGGAAGGAAGAAGGTGGGGAAATGGGGAAGAAAGGGAGGAGCAACTAGTCTGAGAAGCAACCACAGACTAGAGAACAATGAAACACACCAGGAGGTTAAGAGAAGTACCCCAGGTCTTTCACATTCATTGGTACACTAGCTGGAATGCTCCTTACTCGGGCCTTCACATGACTTGTTCATTTAATTTTCCTGTGAAAATACCTTACTTTGCACTTTTCCATTGTTTCTGCCACCCTACCAGAACCAGAGACAGTCCATCCTAAAATAGTGCTACCACAAGGTAGGCTGTCAATAAGCTTACTGAATAAATGAATGGATGGATGAATGAATGAATGGAAGGAATTAGTTGCAGGGGACAGAAACTGCACATCGGGGGAGACAGTGTCTGGTAAGAGCAATGTGCAGCATAACTGAAGTAAGCTGTGTTCTCAGATTCCCCAAACGTCGATGACAACTGTCGGGTAGGTCTGTGACTTCAGAGATGATTTGCAGAGCTGACATTATCTGTAATGTCAGCAGTTATCATATATTTCTCATTGGAGGATATCAATTCTCCGTTTTCCTAATTGATTCCAGTAACATAGATACCCTGAGTGCTGTATACAGCTCACTGATTGCTGGGCAAACATTATTGAAGTGTCAATATTTGCTCTTTTTCCCAGAGCATCATTTTCAAAAAGACTGCAATTCATTTGGGGACACTTCTCTTATATTTAATGCATGGGGAGTGCCGATACAAACTAAGTCTTCATTTTATTATTCTTCACCCTTGTTTTGGTCACAGGGATGGCTAGACTTATCCGCCATCATGGCTGTCCTTGGGCGGCTCCAGAAGTGCCTCAGTGACGCTGCTACACAGTGTCATTGCCACCTCTTCTGATGATCCCTGCAGTTTAGAAAAAGGGACTCTACAGTGGCTCGGGCCACTGATGGTCAAGGTTCTTGATCCTAATCTTTTGGACTGCATTAGATATGGTATCTGACTTTCCTGTCTGCCCTCTTGGTCCTCAGTCTCCCGGGTTAATCTGAAGCAAGCTTTGGCCCAACGTTGAGACATAAAACACAACAAGAAATCTTTCTGCTGTCACATGACTGCATGATCATAAAGCTAAACACATACAATCTACTTAGAAATATTCTCTTCCATCATGGCAAATGTGTGCAGTTGCTTTTTTGGTTTGTTTTGCCTTAGAGAAGAGAGCCTCGGCCTTGGCAGAATCAATGAACTTGAGGCTAGATCCTCAGAAGTCCTATGAAGGTGGATTTTTTTTTTTTTTTTTCCCTACTTTGATTTTCAGCTGTGAAAAAAGCCAGATTCCAGTGCTTTCCATAGCCTGGGAAATTTCTGTAGCTCATTTCTCCTGAAGTGTGTGTCCAATGACCTCATTAAATTACTGGGTGCTACTCTAGTCCTGAGCAGTCCCATTTTTCAGGGTTACTTTCTTCCCACTCCCACTGGGTGAGAATCCCAGAGTTGAAATCGCACTAGATCAAATTATTATCATGTACGTGGAGTTAAGGAAATGTTTTGACCAGTTTTGATCCTAATGCCCCTGGACCTTTGCGTGCTTCAATTCCTGGACACCCAAATTGAAGATATTATCAACTGCTTCATTCCTTCCAGCCATGTTCATGGTAATTGAGGTACTTCTGAAAATGATGAGTATCTGTGATGATCCTGAGTTATGATCTGATATGAGGTGCCAGGCAGTAATATTTCTAATTAGTCATCACCAGGCCACCTAGACTTTCCATGAGTTTACTTATAATTGTGTTTCAGATATGCTATTCCCAGTTAGGCAGATGATCATTGTAATTTCTGGTAATGAAATGGCTAGGGAGTCCGTTCTGTGCTGGGAAGACAGCCAGATCCTGGCACTTTATAAGAAACAAGTGTTATGGTCTAGGATAGAGAGATGAAGCCAAACATTTCCAGCATGGATCAGATTGAGTCTTTACCTAGTGCCATCTCGCATACTTAAGACTGATACATTTTCAAAGCAACATCCTCCAGCCTGAAAGCAACTCTGCAGAAAGCAAAGATATTGGCATTTTTTCTTTCCTCTTTGGACTCTTTAATGTGTCAGAGAGTCACTGTTGGCCTTCCACAAAGGCAAAGTCATTTTCTTGCAGTGATCAATTGTGGTTTCATCAATAATATACACAACCAGCATTGATAAATTATAATGGAGCTTTTTCACTGTTTACAAATAGCTAGGACATGGAAGCAACCTAGATGTCCATCAACAGATGAATGGATAAGGAGGTTGTGGTACATATACACAATGGAATATTACTCACCTGTAAAAAGGAACACTTTTGAGTCAGTTCTAATGAGGTGGATGAACCTAGAGCCTATCATAGAGTGAAGTGAGTCAGAAAGAGAAAGACAAATATTGTATATAAACACATATACATGGAACCTAGATAGATGGTACTGATGAAATGATTTGCAGGGCAGCGATGGAGACATAGACATAAAGAACAGACTTTTGGACACAGTGGGGAAAGGAAAGGGTGGGATGATTTGAGAGAAAAGCATTGAAACATACACGTTACCATATGTAAAATAGATAGCCAGTGGAAGTCTGATGTATGATGCAGGGAACCCAAAGCTGGTGCAGTGCTGTGTGACATCCCTCTAAGAGGGATGGGTTGGGAGGGAGGTGGGAGAGGAGTTTAAGAGGGAGGGGACGCACGTATATATACCTATGGCTAATTCATGTTGATGTATGGCATAAACCATCACAGCATTGTAATTATCCCCTAATTAAAACATAAAAAAATAATGGAGTTTTTGGTAAAAGTTATTGAAATGATTGTGGATAGAGCTCTCCTGATAAGAAAAAAAAAATAGGTAAAGAATAAAAGAAACTTCCCCAAAGGTGTGGGATTGTCAATTCACCTCTTTTTCTGTGTTTCTAATATCTTATATCTCAGATACGTTCATCACAAAATCATCACCTGGTTTCAAACTTCTGGATCTTTAGACATCCCCAGCTAAAAGATGAAAGCCAGAATCTAAATGGTTTCTTCTCAGTGTATCAAGCAATTTTTTTCTTCAACTTCACAGCCATGAAGAGTTTTCTCTTCCGTAGTTGGAATACGTCTCCGTTGAGTCTATAGCCACTGATGGGTCTGCAAACTACATTTCCCAAGCTGCCTTATCACTGGCTTCTGGCCAGGTTCAATCACTGTCTGGGAGAGTAGAAGGAAGGGAGAAGCCGTCTTTCTGCTTCAGGTGGCAGTATACAGTAATGGTTGAACTCCTCTATGGTTCGGGCTGCCCTCCTGAAAACCCCTCCGTCTGAGGTCCCACCTCCCACCAGGGAACCCCTGGCTTCTGGCCTCTGTGCTCATGCTCAGTTGCTTCAGTCATGTCTGACTCTTTGCAACTCTATGGACTGTAGGCCACCAGTTTCCTCTGTCCATGGGATTTTCCTGGCAAGAATACTGGAGTGGCTTACCATGCCCTCCTCCAGGGCAGCAGATCCAGGGAATCTTCCTGACCCAGGGAGCGATCCTGTGTCTTCTTCATCTCCTGCATTGCAGGTGGATTCTTCACTGTTGAGCCACAGGGGAAGCCCTTTGGCCTCTGTAACATCAACTTTTCCCTGTGTTTCTTCAGCCCTAAGAGTGGCAGCAGCTTCTTGCTATTTTTCATCTCTGGATGGCTTCCCTGTCTTCTGTTTTGACTTCTCCTTTCTTCCACCACCTGCATCATCATTTCTTGTATTAAATTCCCTTGGTTTAGAATACTTTGAATGGTTTCTGTTTTCCTGACTGGACCCTGAAATTGCAGCCCAGTCTGTTTTTTTCTGAGACTCTTCATTGGCTACAGATACAGATAACAACTTAATCATGTTTCAGATCACCTTACCAATAATTAAAATTAATAGCACAAACACAGCAGTAATAATAGCTTTCCTCTCCACTCAACCCCTCCAGTATTCTTGCTTGGAAAATCCCATGGACAGAGGAGCTTGGTAGGCTGCAGTCCATGGGGTCGCGAAGAGTCAGGCACGACTGAGCGACTTCACTTTCACTTTTCACGTTCATGCACTGGAGAAGGTAACAGCAACCCACTCCAGTGTTTCTTGCCTGGAGAATCCCAGGGACGGGGGAGCCTGGAGGGCTGCTGTCTATGGGGTCGCACAGAGTCGGACACGACTGAAGCGACTTAGCAGCAGCAGCAGCAGTATTATCCTTCCCACTTTTTAGATGTGGAGACTGAGGCCTGAGATAGTTTAAGTAACTTGATCAAGGTCATGCAGATAACAAGTAGCAAAACATTGACCTGAAAGTATGCTCATTTCCCCTCTGGACACTTCGATAACAACCAATGCCAAGTAGCAAAGACACATCAACTCTAGAGTGTAATCATTAAGGGTTCCAGGCAGTGTGTCTTTGAATAACTCTGTCCACTGCCAGCCTTAACCTTTGGGGCGTAGTCCTTCTGCTTAGAGGCATAAAAATGGATCTTTTGTATGTGTCAAGGACACAGAGAAAGGAACAAATGCCTGAAACCGAGGATGACCATTAATCTCCCTCAAGGTGCTTGTGAGGGATAAGAAAATTGCCCTCTACTCTAGGAGGGCAGTTGGGAAGTGTGTTCCTGGTGCTTCCCCCAGGTCCCGGCTGCCTGCGGAGCCACCTGCCTCTGGAGCCAGTGCACAGGCTCTGATCTCTCCCTACCCAAGGGCTGAGAGATAAACTGCAGAGAAAAATTAACAAGAGTGAAGGAAGAAAGGCTTCTGAAAACAAAGGGGGGTTGTCTAGACGCGGGCTGCATCCTCTTTGCTGGTTCTTTTTTCCTCTTTTTCCATTTGTCCTAAGCTTTGTGTTCAGACTGATCTGCCTAAGCATTCCTTTCTTTGTCTTTCCCCTTCCTTGTCTAAATATGGCGAGGGGGGGGGTGGGGGGGGGGGGGGGGGGGGGGTGGGGGGTGTCGGGAATAAGAACCAAATTAGCCAACCATTGTACCTTTGGGACCAAGGGATTAAAAATAACAGCCTGGTTGTCTGAATCATTTCAATAGCACTGGAGGCATGTGGATGAGTGCCCCAGGAGGGGGAGCTGGGAGCAGAGGGGTTAAGACTCTCACCCTGTATTAGAACTTGATTTATGGCATGGATCAAGTTCATGTTCCTCTCAGGGTCTGGTTTTGAGCAAAAGCAATGACAACCTGCCAAGTCCAAAGTCCAGAATGGTCACGCAGCATATGAATACGTCACCTTGGCCTCTGGGAAGCAAGCACTGGTGAGAAGTTGCAAGCCACCTCTCTCCGCCCCTCCTCCATCACTCCCACCCAACCCTTCCACCGCCCCCCCACTCCCACCCCCCCTCACCCCCCACCCCCTGCTTACTTTGAGGTGTACCAAATGTTTTTGGTCCTTCAGCTCAATGGTGTGTCCAGAAATAAGAACAATCAACTTTCTGTGGTTGATGGAAATCCTTTGTTTCTCCCACTAGTTACTTGCCCTCAACACTTCCAGAAAAGCGGGCAGTGGGAAAGACTTGAGAAATACCAATGGTAGCAGGTTGGCCTACGGTTACTCACTGGTTTCTCAACAACACTGGTGTTGTTTGTTTAGCTGTCCTTTTTCTTTTCTTTTCTTTTTTGAGTACACAAAAGGTTGTTTTTGAATATCAAAAAATCAGTAGATACAGGTGACCCTATCCACAAATTCCTGTTTAGATTTCTGAATTTAACAGACACCATAGTTTCAATTTGACTGTGTGAAGAGAAGAAAGGGGGAATGGGAAGAGATTCTTTTTTTTTTTTTTTTTTGCACCCGGTATTCCCAGGCGGTCTCCTATCCAAGTACTAACTGGGCCCGACCCTGCTTAGCTTCCGAGACCAGACGAGATCGGGCGCGTTCAGGGTGGTGTGGCTGTAGACCGGGAAGATATTCTTGCTGACCCTTTGCACAAGCTGGTGAATGGTACGTGTGTGTTAGTGCCTGAGAGGCCCTACAGGCACATTTGTTCACACCCGAAGCTAACAAATGCCATGATGACTGAACACTGCGATCATCAGAATGATGGAAAATGCAGTTTTTATGAAAATAAAGCATTTTCATATAAATAAAAGGAAGAAGAAATGAAAAAAAAAAACAAATTCAAAAGTAAACCTTACAGAAGATAGTTGCCTGCTATATCAATTACCGTTAAAAAGAAAAATAGCAGATGGAGAAAGCTGAAGAAACATTAATGTGGATTGAAAGACAAAGTAAAGAGGAATAAATGATGTCTTAGCATTGAGATGCTCACCTTAGCAGCAATTATTACTGGTGTATTCTTCCCTGACAGGGGGAGATGAGGATTGATATAAAAGGGCTTTTTCATTTTTACTTCCTGGAGTTCGTGAATAACTGGCTTCCCAGGTGACAATTACTCTGCCTTCTCCAAACACTCTTCCCTTCCCCACTTGGACCTCTCACAGCACAAGCACTTAAGAAATAAAAGTCCCATTGGGTCCTCTAGTGCTCTTCTTTCTCTGAATTGCAAGTTTGGCCTTGATGCACCTAGAGTTGGGAGGATGGAAATAGGAAGAGAAAGGCTGCCTTTAACAGAAAAATCTGCTTTTCAGAACTGGGCAACCCTCCAACATCACCTGAAATTAAAACATATTCCCCAGCTATGTGAGCCTGTCAGCAAGACCCAGACATCAGGCGTTGTGCTACTGGGACCATTTCAGACCTGTCAGAGTGCCTGATGGGTGGCATCCAAACATGCCTGAGGCAAGAACTGGTCTCTGGGAAATGGCTGGTGCCTGGCTTCTGGGTCCCGGTGGAAACACTGTCTGTAGGAGACCTTCACCCAAAATCTCTCCCTAAGGCTTCCAGAAATTCCATGAAGATTGATTTGTAGCACTGGGGTAAACAATGGGCCATATTTGCACTTTAGAACATTCTAAGGAGATAGTATTTCTCCTTAGACTAAACATTTCTTATTTTCCCAAGAATTTTTTTCCCCTCTTCTAAGATCCCAGTATCATAGGGTCAACTGTCATAATCAGTGAATTAGTTTGTTCAAATTACATTTCTATAAGCACCTGTCTATGAAATAATATGGCTTCCCTGATGGCTCAGTGGTAAAAAATCTGCCTGCCAATGCAGCAGACACAGGTTCAATCCCTAGGTCAGGGAGATCCCCTGGAGAAAGAAATGGCAATCCACTCCAATATTCTTGCCTGGGGAATCCCACGGAAAGTGGAGACTCATGGGCTACGGTCCATAGGGTTGCAAAGGGTCAGACACAACTTAACAACCAAACAACAACAATGAAAGAATACATCAAGGTAACTTTCTGAAGATACTGGCAATCGACTAGGGGAAGGGTGGGGATGAACGTAAAGGTTACAAAAGGATAGTGCATCTTTGCAAAATTAAATGGACAAATGTGGAATTTTACAATCTCAGGCAGGGGTAAGTCACAGAAATCTTTAAAAAGGTGGTAAGACTTAAGTTGGAAGGGAAGATAAAACAGAAGGGGAAAATATAGTAATTATCCAACTTTTTGCAACATTCACCATTTGGAGCAGTTTCTGAAAGAATGATAAAAGACCAGGCATTTTTATTCAGTATTGTGAAAACTATATGGCACAAGAATTGGGATAAGGATTACTTAATTTATTGACTTATGAGCACAAGACTGTTCAACATAGGGAGTCAAGAGATGTCCGAGGCAGCCTGCATTATTTAGTTCTGTATGTTTATGTTTGCTCATTTATTTTTGGTGGTGACAGAAATTCCACTGTGGTCTGCGTACAAAGGGGAATTCATGATAAGGATTGGGGTATAATTCCCTGGTGGTTCAGCAGTAAAGAATCCACCTTCAATGCAGAAGAGAGGATTCAATCCCTGGGTTGGGAAGACCACCAGGAGAAGGAAATGGCAACCCACTCCAGTATTCTTGCCTGGGAAATCCCATGGACAGAGGAACCTGGTGGGCTACAGTCCATGGGGTCACAAAAGAGTTGGACACAATTCAGTGCTACTGCTGCTGCTAAGTCACTTCAGTCGTGTCCGACTCTGTGCGACCCCATAGACAGTAGCCATCAGGCTCCCCCGTCCCTGGGATTCTCCAGGCAAGAACACTGGAGTGGGTTGCCATTTCCTTCTCCAATGCATGAAAGTGAAAAGTGAAAGTGAAGTCGTTCAGTCATGTCAGACTCTTAGCAACCCCATGGACGGCAGCCCACCAGCCTCCTCCGTCCATGGGATTTTCCAGACAAGAGGACTGGAGTGGGGGGCCACTGCCTTCTCCTAAATTATTCCTGCTGCTGCTGCTAAGTCGCTTCAGTCGTGTCCGACTGTGCAACCCCATAGACGGCAGCCCATCAGGCTCCACCATCCCTGGGATTCTCCAGGCAAGACTAAACAACATAATTTATTATAGGAACACTAAAGTATCTTTGTGAAAACCCTAGAAGTGGAACACACCTTCTAGAACTCTGAAAATGGGGACTGAAGACCTCGGGGCCCTCCATCTCAGCTCTCTTCCTCTCAGGTAATTTATTCCATCTTTCTCTTTCTCAAGACTCCCATTGTTTTGCTCTCATGAAAACATGGATGCCAGTAATGCTAAAGCTTACTCCTTCACAGCCAAAAAAGGTTGAGCTCCTTTTCTCATTTCCAATTCCCAGATTGGACCAGGAGCTCACCCTAAACCAAATGACTGCCCTTCAAGATGGGATACTCTGCTTCAGGAAGGTACTCACTCCCAGTCCATCCATCCATGCAGGTAAAGGGGAGGGATTACATTGGACTAGCATGGAGGATCCTCTGATGACTACATGGCTGTAGGGAGAAACAAGCTGTCACTAGAAGAGGGATGTGGGAAAGACAATCCCGTCAAGAATGGACAATCCTTACCCTCATGAAGCTTCCAACCTCATGATCTATGCACAGATAATGACACTGTAGTTACATGAATTCAGTTAGAGAAATATATCAGATGGCTTTAAAAACAGAGGGTATCAGGAAGTTTGTACAGAGAAAGTCAGGTTCAAGCTGAGTCTCAAAAAATGTCAAAAGGATCATCAAGGAGGAAAGGGCACTCCAGGCAGAGGGACCAGCATGTCAAAAGTTTGGCGGGCTTGAAATCATGACATAAAGGAGTGAAAAGGTGAGGCTGGAAAGGGCAACAGACCCCTGTGTCCCTTCGTACCTCTGACCCATCCACCTTCTCCATCCTCTGAGGAGCAAATGAGATTCTGAAAGGATAGAGGCACATTGTGTGGCACTTTTGTATTTTTGTTTATGTAAAAGAAATCTTTCAGTTTCTGACTTACTTCACACCGTGGAACAGTCTCTAGGTTCACCCATCTCACTGAAACTGACTCAAATTTGTTCTCTTTATGGCTGAGTAGTATTTCACTGTATATATGTGCCCCACGTCTCTCTCCATTCATCTGTCAGTGGAGATCTAGGTTGCTTCCATGTCCTGGCTATCGTAAATGGTGTTGTGAGAAGTTTCTGTATAGCACAGGGAGTCCACCCTGGTGCTCTGAAATGACCTAAAAGGATAGGATGAAGGGAGGGAAGGGAGGCTTAAGAGGGAGAGGATTTATGTGTAATTATGGCTGATTTGCCCTGTTGTACAACAAAAACAAGTGGTGTGTTGACAACATTGTAAATCAATTTGCCCCAGTCAAAAAATAAATTAGAAAAAAAGAGGACTTTCACATTAACTCTTTCATTGGGTTCACACAATTTTGCCATGATGTAATCCCAGGGACGGGGGAGCCTGGTGGGCTGCCGTCTATAGGGTCGCACAGAGTCAGACACGACTGAAGCGACTTAGCAGCAGCAGCACCTCCCTGCCCCCATGCCCCACCTGCTTTGTTGATGAGAAAAGAAATTTTAAAGGACTATGACTTGACTAAAGTTCGTTTAGGGATAAAACCAGAACTAGAACCCAGGTTTTCAGTTCCCAACTCAGTGTTCATTCTGCCTCTTCTTGGGGTTTTCCTTTAGTGCCAATTTAAGGGATCACACCTGGGTCACTAATCATTCAGTTTTCTATGACAAACCACTCGGATGGTCCCAAATGAATTGTATATATTTAATTACAGTCATTTATTAAAGTATCTTGCAAAACCTCCATTTTCAGATTTTCAAAGGAGAGATCCTTGTCACCTGGAATGGGAGGGGAAGAGGACAAAGAAATGACTTTTCAATAATTTGTCCATTCCTGTGATTCTTTAGTTATAACCAGTACATGAAGGTTTAAACAGATCTCATAGACACATAAAAGGAACTGATATTGAGTTTCACGTTAACAAAAAGCCTGCTAGATTTTAAGCTACATGAAGACAAGGGATATATCACATTTTTCAAGAGCCAGAATTTGCCCAATGTGGCTGTTGTAACCAGTCTTTACTTTATAAATGCTCAATAAATGTTTGACAAATAAACTAATAAATGAACACAAGAAATATTTAAAAATAAGAATACAATATAGATCTATGGTGAAGAGCAGGCCTTGTTGTCACATATACTTGGAAACAATTTCTGGCTGTACCACATATTCAATAAGCAACAATCGACAAGTTATTGCCTAAGCCTCCATCTCCTTAGTTGGGAAATGAATA
Organism: Oryx dammah; assembly: GCF_014754425.2. Lineage (NCBI taxonomy): Eukaryota > Metazoa > Chordata > Mammalia > Artiodactyla > Bovidae > Oryx > Oryx dammah. Next base: position 40,447,950 of record NW_024070211.1, on the reverse strand, counting down.
ATGGAACTTGCTCCCAAGGTTGTTTATTTATTGAATAAAATTTTATTGAGCACCTATTATATGCCAGGCACTGTTTAAAGTTCAGAAAGATAGCTCAGAAAACACAGGAGACAGGGGCCCCAGGTAATAAACACGGCAATAAATCAGTGAATGAGCTCATTGTAATTTTGACACAGCGTTGTAAGGAAATAATCAGGGTAGTGCAGACTCAATTGTGGACTTGTAGGTTGCTTTAGACAGAATGGTAAGAAAAGCCTCCTCTAAAGAGGTGACATTTGGACGAATATCCAGGGAGAAGAGAGTGAACATGCAAAGTGAAAGTGAAAGTTCCTCAGTCGTGTCCGACTTTTTGCGACCCTTTGGACTATAGAGTCCATGGAATTCTCCAGGCCAGAATACTGGAGTGGGTAACCCTTTCCTTCTCCAGAGGAGCCTGGCAGACTATAGTCCACAGGGTCACAAAGAGTCGGACACGACTGAGTGACTTTCACTCTAATCTATCTTTCCTGATCTAAGCTATTGCAAGGCTACTTTAGACACTGTAAGTGTAAGAATGGACCAGACTTTCAAGGGGAGAGGTGATGAGGTAGGAAGCCGAACATTTAAAACTAAATTTCAAGCTGGGGTTACATGAGATAGCACACATAAACCCTCGGCACAGCACCTGACTTCGAGAATGTTTTTAACACACATTCTTAAAAATTAATACTCATCCTTCTGGTACTTTTCAACACAATGAAAATATCAAGGGATTTGGAGCGGGAGACTTGGGTTGATGTCTTGGTTTTTAAGAAGTGTGGCTTTCAGTTCAGTTCAGTTCAGTCGCTCAGTTGTGTCCGACTCTTTGCGACCCCATGAATCGTAGCACGCCAGGCCTCCCTGTCCATCACCAACTCCCGGAGTTCACTCAGACTGATGTCCATCGAGTCAGTGATGGCTTTAGACAAGTTCTAATTTCTCTGAGCTTCTGCTTCCTCCTCTGGGGAATGAAGATGTAAACACCCTGTCCTTTCTACCATACAGGTTATTGTGAGCATCAAACATGGTGATGTATGGGAAAATGCTTTGTAAGCTGAAAAGCATCTTTGCATGAGCAATCAACTATATGAAATTGTATTTAATTCAGTTTTCCTTTGCACATGACCTCTCAGGTTCCTATACTATAAGACAATATCACAAAATAAATTTTATTATAGGACATTGGGATCTTCAGCTTACAGGAAGACTGAGTCCCAGATTCTTGAACCTCTGCCTTATATAGTCAAAACCTGCACAGTCCGATAGACCTCTCTGCTGAAACAGAAATACATATCTCTCCTGTCCAACTTGGTGGCCGCTAGTCATTGTGTCTATTGAGTACTTGAAACATGATCATTGTGACAAAGGAACACTATGTTTAAATTTAATTTTTAAAATTTCAATTTAAATAACCACATGTGGTTAGTGGCTACTGTATTGCACAGTACAAATCCAAAGCTCTATTTTCTCATTTTACTGATAAGGACTGATGGACAGGGAGGCCTGGTGTGCTGTGATTCATGGGGTCGCAAAGAGTCGGACATGACTGAGCGACTGAACTGAACTGAAAGGTCTTTTCTAGGTGTCTCTCTGCTTCTACATACACAATTCAGAAATGGGTAAGCCAATTTGGATAAAATAAAAACTGAATCCAGAGTTACTTTTATTATTCTCAAATCAAAAATAATTCTATACATAGCTGGTTTATTTATCAACAAGAGGAAAGACTTTAAAACAATGACAACACAGTCTCAAGTAAAAGGCAATCCTAGAAGATGAACTACTTATGGAATACATTCTCCTGGGAGTTACATTTTTATATCAAGTATAATACTTGTTCCAAAGTTAACATTCTCCATCTCTCATTAAGAAAAATCACCAGGGGAAAAATATTTGGAATTGAATAAATAAATGATGGCTGCAGTGGGGATTGTTTATATGATGCTGACAGTTGCCAGGTCATAAGGGGTTTCCATGATGAAGCTGGCACTAATTTTGTCTCTTTGTATAAGAACTGTGTTCCTATTACTGGATACTTAGAACATAAGGTGAAATACACAGAGAAATAAAAAAGGAAGGTAACATGATTAAATTGTTTGAGGGGGAAAAAATGAGAGCTCAGCAGAAAAGAAACCAAAGACAACTGAAAGGATGAGAGATGGCGAAAAGTGAGAAAAGCTTTTGAAGGAGAGTCATGACTATGGAACTGCAATCAAGAAGACAGAGAGGGAACAGATTGGGGTAGGCGGAGTGAGGATCAGAGAAGAAATTCCAGATCCATTTGTGAACGACAACAGGAGCTAAGGCTGTCTGTAGGGGAAAAAAAAATAAGAAAGACCAGAAAAAAAAAAATACTTTGGAAAGAAAGAGAGTGACAAGGTAGTGAGGACAAGGAGGGACAGCTGTCATCTCATTTAATTAAGAAATTATTAATGGAACAGACGGGCCAGCCACAATGAGACTTTACTGATGAGATGCTACTAAAATTCCAGACAATAGCAGCTGAAAAGTTATGGAGAGCAAAAGTGGTAAGAATGCTAATTTAATTGATAATAACATTATGCTTAGCATAATGCTTCGGAATTTAAAAATCACACATTAAATAAATTTAAATGACTCTGGTTATCATCTAATTATGGTGTTTAAATAATATGATACAATTAAATGTTTTAAAAAAAAGCCTTAATAATTTCAAATGATCACTCTTATGTTCTGAATTCTCCTCTGAAGCATTTACTGTTCAATCTTGCAGTCCTGGTGAAGGTAATAATACCCTACTGACTACACTTTTACCAAACAGAGGTAGCTGTTGAATCAGAAGATAATGGCAAACTTAGCTTCTAAATGCCTTATTTTTTTCTTCTCCATCTTTCTTTTTTCCATTATCAGAATAGGTGGCTTCTGTCCTCAAATGACTACCTTGTTTCCTTCTCCTTCCTCCTCTCACTAACACCTCCCTGCCGTCGTTACAATAAAGACGTGGTGCCAATCCTGTTAAGCTAAACATAATACAAGTCACATAGGAGCTCAGCCTTGCAGGTTCCCTTCACAAAAAGCTGCTGGGATCATGTCACTGAGAGCCAGGAACCATAGTCTTGTGGCCATGACTACATTGCTGATGGTCGTTGGAGGAGAGAAAGACATTTTGCTCCCCGGACTCATTTATAAGCAGTCCATCCAGAAGTTCTTACAGTGAGTGGAAAGAAAAAGGCAAAGCAATGGATAAATTTGAAAATATTTTAATTCCTCCTAATAGTACATGAATGTTGTAAATTATCACCCCAAAATATAAAGAAAGCTTTCATAACCCTAACCTGACCATCACTGTCAAGAATTTTATGCATGTTTCCAGAAATCAATGTACATATGAATATAAATGGGACTTCCCCTGTATCTCAGCAGTAAAGAATCCTGCTGCAATGCAGCAGCTGCAGGAGACCTGGGTTCAATCAGGAAGATCCCCGGGAGGAGGGCACAGCAATCCATTGAAGTATTCTTGTTTGGAGAATCCCATGGACAGAAGAGCCTGGCGGGCTACAGTCCAGTGTCCCAAAGAGTAGGACGTGACTGAAGTGACTTCACAGCAGCAGCATGAACATCAATGGGATCTTATCTAGGTAGCGATCTGTAGGATCCTTTTTTAATTTCATGTGTGATGACCATCCTTCCATGTCAATATGCCATACTTCATTGAGTGAAAGATGCTTGTGACTCTAAGACTATGGACCTTGTATATAAGAAGGAAAAACTGCTATAGATTATAATCAGCAGGTTTTGTAGACTCTGTGTGTGCTCAGTTGTGTCTGATTCTTTGCAGCACCATGAACTGTGTAGCCAGCCAGGCTCCTCTATCCATGGGATTTTCCAGGCAAGAATACTGGAGCTGGTTGCCATTTCCTCATTCAGGAGATCTTCCAATCCAGGGATCAAACCCATGTCTCTTGTGTCTCCTGCGTTACCAGGCAGATTCTTCACCACTACACCACCTGGGAAGCCCTTTATGGATTCTAAGACATGTCCTAATTTCATAGATGTTAAGATATTAAACAGACATCTTATAAATAATGACATACAGCATTAAAATTTCTACTTAACCTTCTTGAGAGCTGCATCATATTGCATTGTGTGGCCATATAATAAATTAGTTAAGTCCCCCATTAGTGGACATTTGTATTGTTTCTAATATTTTCAAATTTTCATGAAGTTCCTTACTGGTGGCTCAGATGGTGAAGAATCTTCCTGCAATGCAAGAGACCCAGATTTGATCCCAGGGTCAGGAAGATCCCTTGGAGAAGGGAAATCCCATGGACAGGGAGCCTGGTGGGTTGTATAGAGGATGTATAGAGTTGTACATGACTGACTGACTACCACAACACTTTCCTTAATGTCTGTCTTTGCATACTTGTCCTATTACTTCCTCAGGTTGAATTTCTAGAAGCAGAATTGATGGATTAAATGTGCTAATCCTGACTGCACCAGGTGACCAGTTGTGTTTCAGAGTGCTACTTCTCAGGCCCTCAACTGACAGATCATCTATGTAAACCTAGCCTGGACCACAAGTAAGAAAAACCCAAAGCCTAACACCTCAATTACCATCCATTCTTATCTTTCTTCTGCATTTTTCCAATATTCAAGAAACTTCAGGAACTTGAAATAGTGATGTCCATTGATGATTCCTTGATAATGGACAAAGCCCAGATCTATTTATTGGCAAAGTCCCACCCTTAACCACAGGGCTGTATTCAATGATCTGCTTTCCTGATCTGCACTTTTCTGCCAACTAGAGACAAGGCCTAAGGACCACATCTTTGGATATGACTTAATATTATTAGCGCTAGCAATTAGGAACTAAACTGGGACTAATTCCTGAGCTCTTTTATTCATTTGATCCGAAATCAGTTGCACCCACACTGTGCAGTAGACTGTAAGGACACAAAGACAAACAGCTTACAGTTCCTGCTCTGGGAGCCTACCATCGAATGCGGAAGATGAGAGTCACTCATATAAAGTTACAAAACAACAGAAGACACAAGCATTGATTTCATGAGGCAGGATATGATTTAGTGTCAAATATGCAGACATGAAGTCCAGAATTTGAATGAAATCAGGAGACAGAATGCCCTGTCCCTTTGAGAGTCACCAAGACCAATGCTAATGTGCCATGACCTTCTGAGAGCACAAGGATTCCACACAGTCAATCTTTCCTAGGCAGCATCTGTGTCCTGTACCGTTCCCTCAGGAATCTAAGGCACAGCAACAAATGCCCATCTTTTCCTGGAGCACAAAGGCCAGCTGTCCTGTGTGTCCTGGAGGGGAGAAGCTGAGCCTATTGACTTCAGCCGCTCTTCCGGAGAAGTGACCCCAGGGCAAGACACAGAGTTGGAGTTGGGGGGAGTGGTGGTGGCTGAAGCTCTAAGAAAGTGGAAATTCACCTCTCACAATTCTGTGCCCAGTGGCATTAGGAACTAAAGTTCATTTGTAAAGAAAGTTTCCCAGTTCATCAGCAATTCAAGTTTGGGGACATAAGCCTCCCAAATCAAGTTTCAAGAAAGAGAGAAAGATGGCCTTTTCCTTTGTTTCTGAAATCAGATACACGTGGCTTTTAAGAGCCCCCTCCCCCCTCATGTCTTGCTTCGGGGCTCTGATTTAATAAGGATGGCAAGAAACAAACGACTCCGCTTGCTAATATTGGAAAAGTGCAACACACCTGCCCCAGGCCCTCCAGGTCAGGGCATCTGTCGGTACCTGACACTCTGCTTGTGAGCTAAGGGATGAGCCCTGGACCGAGACTTGGCGGAGCCTACTGGACCCCATCAGTGGATCATAATAAAAACTGGAGGTCAGAATACCAGAAACTCAGAATCGGTGTAGGTTTAGACACACCTAGACCTCCTGAATCAGACTTTTGGGGCGGGTGGGGCATTGTTTTTCCAGAATTTCTCCTAGAGACTCAGATGTGCACCTCTCGTTAAAAAATCACTAAACTAGACAATCTCTAGCCAGGAACTCTCAATCATTTCTGACATTTGGGAGCACCTATATGATATTTGTAAAAATGAAGGAAAGTCAAAATGGGCCTTCAAAATCATTTAAAAATTTAGCACATCTTGAATCCCATAACTTGTGTTTATATTTAACCTAATCAGAGTTAAATAGGATTGTAATGCAATTTAATCTCACAAGATAATTAAAGATTTATGAAAAATATTTATTCTTAGGGAACCATAGGCAGTCTGATCCGAAAATAGAACACAAGTTTAAAACTGTCTGATGAACGGCTTCGTTCGGTTCTGCCAGGGTGACTCTGAACTTGAGGATGCCAGCTCATTTGATGAAATGATTGAAGTATCAGTTTGAGCCTCTTCATTAGAGAGAAGCCCAGGTCACCAGTCATCTTGCCTTCTCTCTCCTCCTCCTTTCCCCCTGCCCTCCCATAGAAAGTCCTAGACTACTATTGTAATGATCACCAGCCCTGTGGTCTAATATCAGTCATGATGTTTCTAGGCCGACGACTTTATCCTCCTGGGGGAAAGTTGTTCATGATAATATTAATAAGAACAGCTAACGTCTGCTGAACTCTTACTACATTTCAGGCGCTATGCGCTGGGCGGAAAATAGATTTTCCTTTCTATGCCAGGAATCTGGGTCCCTGAGAGTTTACTATTCAAGAGAAGCAGTCTGTTTTCCAGAACAGGCTCCATATTAATCGTATTAACAAGAGTGAAATATGGGTTTTTTTCTACTCTTTTAGCCAGTGTACTGGGCTTTCATATGATTGTTATCTCTTTTGAGGATACTCAACCATCACTCAGGCTCCAGGACCTTGACACTGGATACAATCTTATGATTTGGTGACCAAGAAATACATGGAGCTTGTGGGCACAAGACCAGATAAGTAGCAGGAGCATCCAAATGCAATAAGAAGGAGATGGGAGAGCACCTAAGCATGCAGCCTCAAGGGCAACTGTGGTCCTCATGGGTCAAATCTCTACCACCTGCTGCTACGGTTGGCACCCTTCCCCCTTCTTACAGCCTCTCCCTCCCTTGGTTCAGAGTCATGTACCCCTTCGCTGATTTTTGGTTAGCACTTCTGGGACTTTGGACTAGTCACTCAAGCTCCCTGGAGCTTGTGTTTCCTCATTCACAAGGCAAAAAGGAGATGAGGAATTGGACTTGGGTAAGATCTGTTCTCCTGACCTTACACGTTTGTTATGAATATTAAATGAGATAATACATTAAAGCTATGGACAAAGTATTAAAACCATCATCAAGAAGAGTATATAGCCTTCTCCATTATCTCATTATATCACTAGTGAACACTTGGATAAATCATGTTCTCTGTATTTTGTACCTGTGGGTGGAGTTGTTGTTATTTAGTTGCTGATTTGTGCCCAACTCTTTGCGACCCCACAGACTGTTGCCCACCAGACTCCTCTGTCCACGGGATTTCCCAGGTAAGGATACTGGAGTGGGTTGCCATTTCCTTCTCCAGGGGATCTTCCCCACCCAGGGATTGAACCCAAATCTTCTTGGCAGGCAGATTCTTTAGCACTGAACCACATGAGTGGAGAGCTGTAACTGAAAATCTACATAATCGAATCAATCAGGTCCATTAGACTAAAACAGCTTTACTCTTGCCAGCAGTGCAGTCTGTGACTGGTTGGTGAAAACGACTCTTAAGTTCCTCTTAGAAAGAGGGGAGGGCTGGAGGAGACAATGTCTCAGAATATTTCTTCCGTGACCCTGTCCGGGGCCTTTCCCTTTTCAAGGCTGCCCTCTCTTTTCTTCACTTCTAACTGAGTGTTACTTCTCAAGACAGAAGCCTTTTACAAAAATAATAGTATGTTAGACTTGCCTGACATTTTATTTGGAAGGAAATCCAAGTCATTTCTGAGGCTGGTATTGTCTCCTTTTAAGGGCTGAGTAAACTAGCCCAGGGAGACGGCGCTCAGGAAAGCCACACTGCTGGTGAGTGACAGAACCAAAGGGAAAATGCTGAATCTGCTGTGCATCTCATCTAGGATCTCTTCACAAAGACACTGTCCTTTTCTGGACAAAAATAACCAATGCAGAAACACCGCAGAGTCCTTTCCCGCAGTTGTGAAGGAAAAGGATGGAAATGAGTGGGCGCTTAATCACTGCTCCCCTCTGGGCCCAGCTTCCTGACCCTTCTTCCTCCCCGTACTCTCCAAGAATGGCAGGAAATCAGACCTCTAGTATGGAAAAAATAACACTTAGCCAAGAAAATGGCAAACATTTCCACCAGAGTTGTGTTTTCTGAGAACACATTGATTCGCTTCATGGGGATGAAGAGCAGGATTGAGCCTGGGAAACACTGGTCCGCCCAATGATGGGGGATCTGGGCTGGCCGAGGAATAGGGGCACACATTTGGGGTGGCTGCAGGAGAGGAGAGGTGAGAGGGGCCAGCATGCCCTCTCTCCTTCCTGGAGCCCGAAACAGAGGCCCCTGATCCAGGTCTTGGGGTAAATGTGAGCAGCGGATCCACTTTCTCAAGGGCTAGAATTAGATTCCGTGGGCTTCCCTGGTGGCTCAGCGGTAAAGAATCCCTCTGCAATGCAGGAGACCTGGGTTTGATTCCTGGGTGGGGGAGATCCCCTAGAGAAGGGAATGGCAACCCATCCCAGTATCCTTACCTGGAAAATTCCATGGACAGAGGAGCCTGGTGGGCTACAGTCCATGAGGTTGCAAAGAGTCGGACATGACTGAGCAACACACACTAAGAAACTCTGCCCTGAAAAATGTCAGCTTTCTGTTAGTACCGATAATGACTCCAGTACCTAGGGAGTAGGCAACATTCACCAGGCCCGACTCCCATCATTGCCATGGATTCATCTGTGTAATTCTTGAAATGATCTCCAAGTGGCTCAGAGAGACCAAGACAGTCCACGTGGGGGATAATTCGTAATTAGTGTCTGCTGGTATTTCACAATGCTTTTATATTTATCCTTGAATATAAAGGCTTCCGATGTTTTTGGAACTTCTGAACCTAAAGAGAAAGTCTGCTTAGAAAGACCTGATACTTAAGAAGATGGAAAAGCAGGGAAATTTCTCTATCTGGTTATAGCCATGTTTTTCCTTAGCAGCTGAGTGTTACGGTTTCAAAGTGTCTCACTGAGAGAGGGAAGGCTTCTAGCCCAGTTAGACAAAGAAAAAGAAGCCATACATCATCAATGTATGAAGAGCGCTATAGGAGAAAACCGCATTGTATTTACATAAAAGCAGGTTTATCTCAGAAATACTGTGATGCAGATGGTAAACATTTTCCTTAAAGTGCTAAATTGTGCCTTTGGTGAATATAGGGATCATATTTGCACATTGCCATTTGCACATCTAGAGCCTAGCCCAGAGATGAGCTAGCATTAAAAAATTCCAGGCTCCTCTGTCCATGGGATTCTCCAGGCAAGAATACTGGAGTGGGTTGCCATTTCCTTCTCCAGGGGATCTTCCTGACCCAGGGATTGAACCCAGGTCTCCTGCATTTCAGGCAGGTCCTTTACCATCTGAGCCACCAGGGAAGGCCCTAATTAAATGAATTAAAACATGAAAAAACTAATTTTTGCCTAGTGAATTAAAAGAATTAATGGAAAGATGAATACCTCCTTGGAACCAGATTCTTTGGCTGTCATATAATTTCTCTATCAACTATTTCTTGAAGTTATATTATCCCAGAACTGAAGAAGAGGAAATGACTTAAAAATTCATCTGATTTATTCTTTTATATTTTTCAAGAAAAGAAAGTGAGGCCCAGAAAGGTTAAGTGATTTGCCTCAGGCCACACAGCTCATCAGAGAACTAGTTAGAACCAGAAAAAGGTTTCCTGACTCCTCCTCTGTCCTTTCTGCCTGGACCCCTTTCATGCTGCTTCAGAGATGAACTGATAAGGAAATCCATCTTTGTCTTTACTGTCACGGAATTATGCATTTTTTCCTCTCATTGCTGCAGCTCTTCTCTTAATTCTCAGGGATCTGTCTTGAAGGATCTTCTGATTCTCCCCCTCCCCCTGCCTTTTAAATCTTTTGAAAGGAGATCTGACAGAAGTGTAGGTGGAGAGGGATTGGTTCTGATAAAGTAAATAGGTTAATACAAGTGTTGGATATATTAAAAATTATGACACAGAAAACACAGAACTGTATGCAAGGTCATGTTGGATACTCAGAGAGTTGATTTCAAAATGAAGAGGCTGGCTCTTGGACATTGCACAGGGTCTGCCATCGTTCCTACCTCCCCACTCTCAGCTCTGGAAAAGTGAATGCTACATGCCTTGCCTCTGTTTCCCACTCCACCCCAGCAACAGCTGATGCAGCTAGTGATGAGCCCTAGATCTGAGCCTGGCCCATTAAATTCTTTCTCACGGGAAATTAGAATTAGGACCCTGAGACCATTGTCGGTTCCTGTGGGAAGCCAGGGGATAGGTTCTGCTGAGGCTGGAACTAAGGAATTGTATTAATATTTAGGGGTGGCTCAGGTGAACGGGACGCTGGACAGTATACAATGGATGGGGAAGCAAAGAAGCTTGTTTGTGGAAGGAAGGACAGAGCAAACAGGCAAAGGAAAACAGAGATGAAATCTGAAGAAGGCTAGGACTCTCCCGTTCTTTCGGGGACTATTTTTCCCACAGTGGGTTTTCATGTAAACCTCCTACAAAATTTTATTCATCTTTTAATGTTGATACAATTCTACTGTTTTTGTGGTTTTCAGAGAGAGGCTGGCTTTTCAGTTAGAGAAAGCAAAGGAATAGAAGATTGTTTGCTTTTAAAGGGGCAGGTGAACTGGAGCTGGAAAGGGAGTATGACCTGGAGAAGGAGGGGAAACGGAAGGGAAGAGAGCCTACAGAGGCAGGAAAGGGCCAGAGAAGATAGGACACTGGGAATGCCAGCGCGGGAAAGGCTGGCGAGGCTGACGGGAGCTGGGTGACGGTGGCCGCCTTCCAGATACCCCATTGACTCGGTGCCCAGCCAGGCTCATTTTCCAACCCCAAGAGCCAATCAGCTGCTCATCACTGCTGCACAGGGAAAGCATCAAAGGGATTTAATAATGGTTGGCAAATGTCAAATTACATTGAATCTAAACCAAATTCCAGACATTTAGGGCTGCGTAGTCATTAACAATCAATTAGTGCACTCCGCTTTCAGTCAAAGCATTTTTCACACCCTTCGGTTTGCATGACAAGGAAACACTGCATGGCTTCTTCTCCCCTCGAGGCTGAGCAAGGCCTCACTCCTTGAGTGTAGGCAGTGGAGGAACAAACCACCTCCTGTTCTCATTGTTTGCATTTCCTCACTTTCAGGAGTGGAAGGAAGCATTAAGTGCCATTTGTCCATCCCGTCCTGCAAGCAAGGGCTAAGGAAAGAGACACTGGTCATTGTTCTCTTTCTGTGGAAGCCTGAAGTAATAAAAGGGTAAAGAAGATGTCAAGAATCATCTAAAACCTTCTCTCTAGCTGGAAACCAGGGACGTTGGGCTGCTGTTTGTGCAGGAGGGATGCATACCAATTACACACCGAGGGCATTAGGTGAACTCCTTTCACCTCTAATGGTCCATGTTCTGATGCAGCAGGATTTCATTCCAGCAACAGAGCCGTAAACATTTACCGCAAAACAAGTCGTTGCTCTATCGATTGAGGAGTATCTGCTTCGTCCTTCCCTTTCCAAATCAGCTCAGATTTATGGTGATTCCTTCCCCCTTCCTGTTCCCTGAGTTACTCCCCACCCCACCCCACCCCCATTGGTGGGATGCTGCGGGACAGAGGAAGAAGATAAACAGGAAGCTGTATCTGTACATTTTCAGGAAGAGATTTCACAATCATTTTGTAAAATGCCTTCTTTGCTCCTATTTTTCCCTGCTAGGTCTTCCACGGGCCTATTTTTAGAACAACTTTCTCAGAATATAGAAAAGCCCATATTCTCCAACTGTGACAGAGATTCCTTCCACTAGTTTAGTTGATAAAATCTGGATGGGAAACTGGGCTTAGCTCACAGGGCTTTGCTGACAGTGAATTCCTACAGGCTCCTCCAAGCCCTTAGTTGCAGGGGACTTCTACTCTATGGATGAACTTCAATGGTGTAAAGGCTGCAAAGGTTTAAGAAACAAATAAGGCTTGACTCAGAGAGGGTGTTGTTGGTGTCTCAGAAGCCAGGGACAGGGCCCAGACTGGGGCCTTAAGCCCAAAGTGGGTAAGTTGTTAGGTCCTAATAACAGGCTGGTATTCCTATGCCCCAGTTACGAACTCTGCCAGGGACTGTCTCAACACAGGGCATGAGCTGCCAAGGCCAACTGAGAGGACTGAATCAAAACCAGCAAAATCAAAATGCACTATCCCAAAGAATTACCAAAGACCTCCATCTCAGCACATTTTTGGGAGAGGGTTCCTGGGACTTAATCTGATCCGCTACCTCCTTGGAAGTCACCCAGTGTAACTGATGACAGACAGGCTGTCCTTACTGTGACAGATTACAAACATATGCAGTGTGATGAACAGACATACCACACTCTCAGCAAATCAGAGTCATAGGTACCTATGAAAATCCATATTTTTAAGAATCAAAACTAAGAACATAAAGCAAATCATCTACTTTTAAATGTGGCTTTGTTTCGTATGTTTCTCAGACTCTCAGATGCTCTGAAAATGACCTTAAGAAAACCTCTCAAAGTGCAGATATCCAGACCTACCCCCAAAGAATGTGATTCAGGTTTGGGAGGAGATTCAGAAAAGTGTCTTTTTAAGAAGCACACTTGGTCATTCTGATGCAGGTGGTCATTGGTTTGCACCCTGAGTAATACTAGACACAACTTCTGTGTACATTTAGGAGTCAATTTCTATTGTGGGGCCCTGGGTCAGGAAGATTTCCCTGGAGAAGTGAATGTCTATCCATGCCAGTATTCTTGCCTGGAGAATCCCATGGACAGAGGAGCCTGGCAGGCTACAGTCCATGGGGTCATGACTGAGCAACTAACACTTCTATTGGGGGGTTGGGGAGGGATAATTATATTGCATAATCAAAACCCACCTATATTGTAGTGGGAAAAATTTATATTCAGTATTCTACAATCCTGACTGTCTAAGATTATCAAGTAGTTATTTTATTATTATTTTATTATTGCACATGTGTCTTAGAAACATTCAAGTGGGTGTGTATATGGCTGACACATCTTACACAATACACACAAAGCAGTCACTGACCTACTGCCTGGCAGATCATAGTGTTTAAAAAATGAAGATGTTCTGGAAACTTCCATGTCATACTATAGTTTTCTGTTTCTAACTGTACCAAGGAAACCAGGAAAACAACCACAACCATTCTCTTAGTAGTGCCATCTTAAATAATGCTGAAAATGGACACCATCCAACTGGGATATAGTGACAGTACAAACGTATGTAGGAGGCGGGGAGGAGGAAAGAGGAGCTTATGGGATGATGGGCGAGGTCTTTGGGACAGAATCAGACAGAAGTCCAATATGAGCTTGGGAGCTACTTTCTAATGCCAGATACTAGGAGGCAGAGAGGAGGGAGAAAGAAAAGAGGGAAAAAGAATAAATAGGAACAAAAATGAAAAGAAAAACATAAAGATTTGGAACAGAAAGATATTAAAATTTCCATGAACCAAAGATAAGATGCAAATTTTGGCCATTCATTAATATAGTCATATTAACATGAGGAATAGAGTGTGATCAGATATTTCTAAGCAGGTATAGAAAATGACTTTGTATGGATGTGACACTGAGTCAACTCATTTAAGATTTCCAGTGGCAAATCTTTCTTTGTTTCCATGAGCTCACCAGAGCTTGTAGGATTAGATGCTTATTTCTTACAGCCTGGGCTCTTTGAAAGGTAATCCCATCACCATGTACTTCTCAGAACAGTCTGCAAGCTTAACCTTAAGAACATAGTATGATGTAGAAATGCAGAAAATATATTATCATTGCTTTGTCTCTTAGTGTCTGTTAATGATGATTTTTTACTGCCACAGAGACTCAAGTACATTTCCATCTCCATTAAGGGACCTTGACTTTCTGCTTACAAGACCAGGCCTCCAGAAGTAGTTGCTTCAAGGAACAGAATCAAGCCCAGCAACCAGTAATCTCTCATTGCTATCTAACGAGAGGCCACACATTTGCTGGTAGCTGTTTCCTGTGTTTAGTTCTGCAGACCCAATTTCCTGAAAACTTTCATTTTGATCACATAGGAGACTTTGCTGGCAACAAAATAATTGCTTCCTTCTCTTTATGAAGTAATTTGCCTACCCTGTAGCTCTGCAGTGATGGACAGAGAACTGCTTGACTGACTGCTTCCCCTCCCCACTCTTGAGTCCTGAGGTTAGCCACCTACTCTCCTATCCATGGTCCCCATGTCACTCGTCTTCTTTGCAGTTGAAGTCTTTTCTTGTGAAATGACAGGATGCACTTATTCACATTAAAGTGCAGATCATGGATAGAGTTACCTCCTCTGGGCTGGCTGAAATTTTAAAATAGAGAAGTGTTTAGGCAAATAAAAAGATTTTAATAGTAGAATATCTGGCACCTGAAAGCCGATTGGAAGAATCTTTTGGGGGCTGAATCGTGTGTATATGTGCATATACATGTGGTGGGCAGGGAATCCCAGGAAACATGCTGTGAGGTTAAATGCATCTTTGATGCCATATTTCATGGCATGCATTTGTTTCCAGGCATTGATTGTTGACTGGGGGACACAAGGAGAGGGTGATTTCCTTGATGCGGTTAACGCATGATGTTCAGGGCTGCATTCCCAGAATAATGGCATGACTTGGCCATGAGCCTGTCCATGGAGAGTGCCTTTCCATGAGGAAAGATGGGTGTTCCAAGGATGGGAAAGCAAGGCAGAGAATACACTCTCACTCTACTCACGGCTGCATTATCTTCTTCCTCCTAAGAGACCTCTGGGTCTTTAAGTAACTTCCCAGTCATCAAATCAGTCTTTATTAAATTTTCACATGCACTTAGTCTTAGATTCAATTTGAAATGTGCTCCAAGGAGCATCATATGGACTAAATAATTAGCTAAAGAGAAATGGCACAGAATAGATTTTAGAGAATGGCACAGAGTGATGCCTCTCCAATACTGCCAGTAGTAATTGAGTCTTACAATGTAACACAATTATGTGAATTTTTTATTTTTGAGTTATACATTTATTGTCAATTATACTTAACGGGGAAGGGAAACAGTCAAATCAGTATTTTTACTTAGGACAAAGGAAATTTTTGCCTAGGACAAAGCTAAAATAGATGTTTAAGATTTTTAAAATGGGGTTGACTTGAAGAAAAATATTAAGGAAGTATTTGTGCAAGGATATCACAAGAATCTCGAAGGCCATACTCAAGCGACTGAAGTTTAAGAAGTATGGCAGAGGCTAGTTGATCATTACTGCATATCAACAACCCTGGGTTGCTTCCTGTTCTGCAGAGGGTGTGCTGTATGACACTGGGAGGGTAAAAAACCTCTCTGAGCACCAGTATGTGCATGAGTGCCTGCCAAGTTGCTCTTTGCAACCCCATGGACTGCAGCCTGCCAGGCTTCTCTGTTCATAGGATTCTCTAGGCAAGAACACCGGAATGGGTTGCCATTTCCTCCTCTGGGAACACCAGTATACTCAAATACAATGGTGGCCTTAAAAGAGATCACTAAGATCTGTTCCAGTTCTAGCAAGTGATGATTTATCTACGCTATAGGTTACCATCTGTGACTAAAAGGAAGGAAATTGGGAAATTAAGTCATTATTGTCAATGGGGATGTCATGGCTAAACATGCAGAAGCAGCAACTTGGTTCCTGAGTCACCAAAGAAGAGTAAGGGGTAGAGGAAAATCCAGAGTGAGAAGACCTATGTGCCATCGCTGTCCCCTGGACCTTCACAAAGTCACATGCCATCTGTGGGCCCTCTATCACAGTCACATGCCCTCTATCTATTGAGTTCCAGTGTCTCTATCTGTAAAGGTGAAGGGCCATGGTAGTGAATGATACCTATGCCATTATCATGCAGTCTTGCTGCACGGCTCACATGCAGTATATATGAAGGGAAAGTTCTAATCAAATATAAATCTTATTCTCCACTACCTCTTGTAGCTCTTTGTTGTTTCAGTATTTTTAAATATAGTGGGGTGGTATCTAACCATATGATGGTTAAGCAGAATTTTTAAGAAAACAATAGGTTACATTCAAGTGAGTCAATATTGATAGTTTTGAACAGCAGCGATAAAAGGTTTAATGCTGAAGAGGGAATCACCAATTGGTTCATAATGGGTATCCCCCAAACCCATCATCATTCACCAATCACCTCAAAATCCTCTTTCAATTAAAAGTTTTAATGTCTTCTTCTAAACCCATAATCCTAAGTAGAAGATGAGCTAGCTATACTAAATTATTTATCCATTCCACTGAGCTTTGCTTTTTACAAGGTTCCTTTCTATTAGCACAGAATTTCCAACCAAATATGTAACCTCAGATTAGAGCCGTCACAAAACCTATTCACTTTACTCCCCAGGTTACCCAGGGTACACTTTGTGACTACTGCCTTTGAAACTAGAATTATAGTTACTTTTTGCATGTACTAAGTTACCAAGCTTGCTTTCCTGATCTGTGAGTTGAGGAGGAGAAAAACATTGCTAGAGGGAAACACAAAGAACTTGTAATTTATAAATAGGGAGGCTGTAACAGAGGAAGTAGAATCAAATCATTCATTGTTAAGACTGGAGTCATTTAGTGTTGGGTCAGACAACCTGATAGTTAGTACTCATACCTGAATTTATGTTATATGACCAAAACAGATGCTTGAAGTGTTGTGAAGTGGGTAATGTATTTTTAGACATATTTTAAACAAAAGTTATATCTCTAAATATGGAAAATTCAGTCATCTAGAATATTCAGACTCAGAAAGACGCATAATATTGGTGGTGGTGGTTTAGTCGCTAAGTTATGTCCAACTCTTATGACCCATGGATTGTAGCCCGCCAGGCTCCTCTGTCCACGGGATCCTCTAGGCAAGAATACTAGAGTGGGCTGCCATTTCTTTCTCCAGGGAATCTTCCCGTCCCGGGGATTGAACTCAGGTCCCCTGCATTGTGGGCAGATTCTTTACCAACTGAGCTATAAGGGAAGCCCTAAACAGAAGTCCATCAACAGAAAATTGGATTAAAGATTTACTGAGCATGGCCCCGCCTATCAGAACAAGACCCAGTTTTCCCCCTCAGTCAGTCTCTCCCATCAGGAAGCTTTCATAAGCCTCTTATCCTTCTTCATCAGAGGGAAGACAGCCTGAAAACCACAATCACAGAAAACTAACCAATCGGATTACATGGACCACAGCCTTGTCTAACTCAATGAAACTATGAGCTATGCTGTGTAGGGCCGGCCACCCAATACAAATAGGTCATGGTGGAGAGTTCTGACAAAACGAAGTCCACTGGAGAAGGGAATGGCAAACCACTTCAGCATTCTTTCCTTGAGAACCCCATGAACAGTATGAAAAGGCAAAAAGATAGGACACTGAAAGATGAACTCCCCAGGTCGGTAGGTGCCCAATATGCTATGGGAGATCAGTGGAGAAATAACTCCAGAAAGAATGAAGAGACGGAGAGAAAGCAAAAACAACACCTAGTTCTGGATGTGACTGGTGATGGAAGTAAAGTCCAAAGCTGTAAAGAGCAATATTGCATAGAAACCTGGAATGTTATGTCCATGAATCAAGGCAAATTGGAAGTGGTCAAACAGGAGATGGCAGAAGTGAACATTGACATTTTAGGAATCAGTGAACTAAAATGGACTGGAATGGGTGAATTTAACTCAAATGACCACTATATCTACTACTGTGAGCAGGAATCACTTAGAAGAAATGGAGTAGCCATCATGGTCAACAAAAGAGTCCAAAATGCAGTACTTGGATGCAATCTCAAAAACGAAAGAACGATCGCTGTTCATTTCCAAGGCAAACCATTCAATATCACAGTAACCCAAGTCTATGTCCTGACCAGTAATGTTGAAGAAGCTGAAGCTGAATGGTGCTATGAAGACCTACAAGACCTTCTAGAACTAACACCCCCAAAAGATGTCCTTTTCATTATAAGGGACTGGAATGCAAAAGTAGGAAGTCAAGAAATACCTGGAGTAACAGGCAAATTTGGCCTTGGAGTAAGAATGAAACATGGCAAAAGCTAATGGAGTTTTGCCAAGAGAACGCACTGGGCATAGCAAACACCCTGTTCCAACAACACAAGGTATAAGACTCCTCACATGGACATCAACAGATGGTTAATACCAAAATCAGATTGATTATATTCTTTGCCACCAAAGATAGAGACGCTCTATACAGTCATCAAAAATAAGACCAGGAGCTGACTGTGGCTCAGATCATGAACTCCTTATTGCAAAATTCAGACTGAAATTGAAGTAGGGAAAACCACTAGACCATCCAGGTATGACCTAAATCAAATCCCTTATGATTATACAGTGGAAGTGACAGATTCAAGGGTTAGATCTGACAGAGTGCCTGCAGAACTATGGACAGAGGTTTGTGACATTGTACAGGAGGCAGTGATCAAGACCATCCCCAAGAAAAAGAAATGCAAAAAGGCAAAATGGTTGTCTGAGGAGGCCTTACAAATAGCTGTGAGAAGAGAAGTGAAAGGCAAAGAAGAAAAGGAAAAATATATCCATTAGAATGCAGAGTTCCAAAGAATAGCAAGGAGAGATAAGAAAGCCTTCCTCAGTGATCAGTGCAAAGAAATAGAGGAAAACAATAGAATGGGGAAGACTAAAGATCGCTTCAAGAAAATTAGAGATACCAAGGGAACATTTCATGTAGAGCTGGGCTCAATAAAGGACAGCAATGGTATGGACCTAATAGAAGCAGAAGATATTAAGAAGAGGTGGCAAGAATACACAGAAGAACTATACAAACAAGATCTTCATGACCCAGAGAATCATGATTGTGTGATCGTTCACCTAGAGCCAGACATCCTGGAATGCAAACTCAAGTGGGCCTTAGGAAGCATCACTATGAACAAAGCTAGTGAAGGTGATGGAATTCCAGTTGAACTATTTCAAATCCTAAGGATGAAGCTTGAAAGTGCTACACTCAATATGCCAGCAAATTTTGAAAACTCAGCAGTGGCCACAGGACTGGAAAAGGTCAGTTTTCATTCCAATCCCAAAGAAAGGCAATGCCAAGGAATGTTCAAACTACCACATAATTGTACTCATCTCACACGCTAGTAAAGTAATGCTCAAAATTCTCCAAGGCAGGCTTCAACAGTATGTGAACTGTGAAATTCCAGATGTTCAAGTTGGATTTAGAAAAGGCAGAGGAACCAGAGATCAAATTGTCACCATCCGTTAGATCATTGAAAAAGCAAGAGTTCCAGAAACACATCTACTTCTGCATTTTTGACGATGCCAAAGCCTTTGACTGTGTGGATCACAATAAACTGTGGAAAATTCTGAAAGAGATGGGAATACCAGATCACCTGACCTGCCTCTTGAGAAATCTGTATGCAGGTCAAGAAGCAACAATTAGAACTGGACATGGAACAACAGACTGGTTCCAAATAGGAAAAGGAGTACGTCAAGGATGTATATTGTCACCCTGCTTATTTAGGAAAAGGAGTACGTCAAGGATGTATATTGTCACCCTGCTTATTTAACTTATACACAGAGTACATCATGAGAAACACTGGGCTGGAAGAAGCACAAGCAGGAATCAAGATTGCCAGAAGAAATATCAGTAACCTCAGATATGCAGATGACACCACCCTTATGGCAGAAAGCGAAGAACTCAAAACCCTCTTGATGAAAGTGAAAGAGGAGAGTGAAAAAGTTGGCTTAAACCTCAATATTCAGAAAACTAAGATCATGACATCCCGTCCCATCACTTCATGGCACATAGATGGGGAAATAATGGAAAGAGTGAGAGACTTTAATTGGGGGGGGGGAGGCTCCAAAATCACTTCAGATGGTGACTGTTGCCATGAAATTAAAAGACACTTGCTCCTTGAAAGAAAAGTTATGACCAACTGAGACAGCATATTAAAAAGTAGAGACATTACTTTGCCAACAAAGGTCCGTTTAGTCAAAGCTATGGTTTTTCCAGTAGTCACGTATGGATATGAGAGCTGGACTCTAAAGAAAGCTGAGCACTGAAGAATTAATGCTTTTGAACTGTGGTGTTGGAGAAGACTCTTGAGAGCCCCTTGCAAGGAGATCCAACCAGTCCATCCTAAAGGAAATCAGTCCTGAACATTCATTGGAAGGACTGATGTTGAAGCTGAAACTCCAATACTTTGGCCACCTAATGCGAAGAGCTGACTCATTTGAAAAGACCCTGATGCTGGGAAAGATTGAAGGTGGGAGGAGAAGGGGACGACAGAGGATGAGATGGTTGGATGGCATCACGGACTCAATGGACATGAGTTTGAACAAAGTCTGGGAGTTGGTGCTGGACAGGGAGGCCTGGTGTGCTGCAGTCCATGGGGTCACAGAGTCAGAGACGACCGAGTGACTGAACTGAACTGAGAATATTCAATTATGCAAACCATCTCCTTTCCTTATGGCAAAAAGATTAGACTTACCAGCTTCCCCTCTTATTATCTCAGCACAGTGTATGCTGTCGCCCACTTGAAATGTTCAATTTGATATGCTTTGACATGTCAGGCTCATTCTTACAGAAAAATAAGCCTTGTTCTAAGTAACACAGCAATGTTATCCTATCCTTCCTTGAACAGACTGATTTCTAAGCCAATGACTTTGGTTATGAGATGGTTGAATGACTTCACAAGTCATGGATCTACTAAATGACCAGAGACCAGGAGGTGGGGCCACGGACTCTCGGGCCAGTGTTTTTTTCCCATCGCAGCCTGTAGTTTTTTGTCAGAAGGCTTTGAGTTGCCTGGTTGCCTTGTTGCCCAGCTCACCTGCTTACTTGAAAGATGTGGGCGCAGATGTTTACAAGTCACAACCACTTTCCTGACCCCTGAAGCATCTACTGTTCTTTCCCCTTCAGTTTTCTTGGAGTGAGGCCACATCACTCAGTTCCCCTTCCAAGCTCACTGCAGCACTCTTCACACCCGTGTTCCTGTTCAGAGACATGCCTGTGCCCACGCAGCAAGTTCAGTCACTATAGTCAGGATCTTCAATGGGAAAATAGAAAACTCATCAGATTCATCGGAGGAGGGATAGAAGTGATTCGCCATTGTATTTGTTTCTGTAAACCCAAAGTGTGAAAAGAAAGCTTGAGAGCCCTGTGTCCTTGGTAGGTGACAAGGGAGGAGTTTGTTGTTGCTCCCAGTTAACGATTGCACTTTTTTTCAGAGATTTGCTCTGTGAGGGGTGAGGGGGTCCCAGGATTCTAACATCAACTAGGTTCTCTGCCTTCCTGCCAACGTGGATGTTCTTTCCTGGAAGTGTATGGAAGAAAAATTTTAGTAAGTATTGTTTTCTATTCTGAGACTCTTTCCCAGGCTCTCCAGCTCCTCCTTTTCAGTGTTCGAGGCTGCTTATGTTTGCACCTACCTTCTTGTACTATGCCTAGCCACATAATGGCTCTATCTCTGGTGAGCCATCTCGTCCCCACTTTGTTACCGATCTTCCCCTTCAATTTATATTGACTCACCAACCCCTTACCTCAATTATTCCTTCTCACTCACCTCTGTCCTTCTTCCCTCCTCCACCAACTGCTTCAAGTTATCGTTTCCAAAGCTGCTGTATTTAATGCCATCCCATAACAATCTTTCCCCTTCTCTCACCAAATAAACTGCTTTCAATAAGTTGCTCCTAACCCCCAAAACAAATAACATCCCACAATCCACTTCGTTCTAAAATATTGCTTTTCATAACTTTCAACCATTTGCTGTCTTCCTCTCCTTGAAGAAATAAACTGCCTTCAGTGTTCCTTCTTATTTGGGCTCTGAGCTACCTCACTGAAACCATAAAATACACACACACACATGTGCGTACACACACACACACACCCAACAGCCTCCCAAAATGAAGACAAATGACCTAATACAATCTTTCGCCTTCCTTTTCTCTCTCTGAGAAAGAAAACTCTCATGAGGCATATAAGGGCCCATTTTAGTCTCTTTGAGGATATTTTTTCCTCTCCAATGAAATAAGCTAAGGAGAAATACAGTAAGGCATTCCAAGGCCAAACACATTCTACTGTTTATTACACATATTACATTCTTAAATAAAAATGCGTCACATAACATTTTTTGCATAGATATCTTACAATATACCAATTTAAAAAAGAATTATGAAACAGACCAGTAACAAAAATAAATTTTTTCTTCATTAATAATTTTGTAACATTAACATACCACCATCATATAATACAAATAATAGTTTTAAATCTTAAGACTTTTGTACAGCAAAAAAACTTGACAAAGTAATATATTTATATATATATATATAAAAAGCTTAAAAAAAATAAAATGTCAAAAAAAGGCATAACCGAGGGCTATAAGACTGGGTACTTCTGTGATATATTATAAATACCAGAGAAGGCCTGAGAGCATGTGACCGAGGGAGGTGGGGGAGGGGTGGGGGCTGGGAGTAGGTCTCTCCAAACACACTTGTTAGACACATCTGGCAAAAAGAAAATGTATAGTGCAAAAACAAAGTTCTTCAAGCAACTGTTAAGAGGATAAGAGAGATTTGAAAGAAAAGTGGTGGTGGCTAGGAAGCCATGTGGTGGGAGGAGGGAGGGGGTGACAAGAGAGAAGGAGTTTGGGGAGATTTATGGAAAGGAAGGGGGAGGCTTCAAAAACATTAAACATTTATTTTTGCCTCTGTGTTATCAAGGAGATCTTGGCCATAACAGGTGTATTTTTCCTCCCTGGAATGAAGCAGAAGTGAAAGATAAAGAAATTCAACTAAGTCTGGGTTCAGATAGAAAATGCATGCTGAGAAAAAAAAAAAAAATTAAAAAGCTTGAGGACCAGCCAATGAGCCCCAAAGCCTTTCAGGACTGAGATCTGCAGAAATCTTTCTGCCTGGAGTCCAAAGGCCTAGGGTTAAAATGTCCCCTCTCCCCACCCTCAGCCCCTCCCCTCTATGTGGAACTCCCAGTGTGTTTTCAATATACTGGCAATTATAAGCATCCATCCCCCCAAAAGATATTAGGCACTGGTGGCTACTCCTCGTAAACGTCAGTAGCCTAACTGTTTTCCTTCTGCGAAGGTACATTAGGTACATGTGCACACGTGTCTAGCTGCATGCACACATACCACCCTCATTATTCTGATGTGGGGTCCTTTTTTATGGCAGTAGACAGAAGCTGGAGTCAAAGCAGTTTACGATTCCAAAGCTCACAGTTGAAAAAAAATTGTATAAACAGTCCCCAACAAAGAACGCATCAACGTCCCCTCGTGACTGCTGAGAGGGAGCCCTGTTTGAAAAAGAGTATCTCGTTTGGGATATTTGTGAAGTGACGGCCTGGGATTTCTCTCTCCATTTTTGATACCTGTTTCCCGAGCACTTATACATAAATGCAAAACACCTGAAGAATACAGTACTATCTTGGAAGGGTGCACGTAAGAAAGTTAAATTGCAGCTTTATTTTTCCCTTTACCGGGATCCATTAGGAACCAACAGAGGAGATTTAAGCGAGTGTTAAAAGCAAGAGAAAACCCTGAAGCCTCAGGCAGTGAGTCATGGGATCTCACATTTTCAAGGAGTTTTTGCTTCCTCTGACACATTTTCGTTGTTCCATCTCAAGTATTCCCAAAGATCCTCACTGAGGAAAGTAGACCATCAAAGAGGCATTGATGTACACTCAGAACAGCCCCTCTAGTTTTCAAACTGAGATATCACCATGTTTACCGAAACACAATCCAGAGCTGTAATGCAAATTCTCTCCTCCTGCCTCCACCCCCCACTTGGCAGTGGCCACTTCCGGAAGATGCCAGGGAAAGCATCCCTAGGTAGATGTCAACCAGGTTCTACTTAATGAATTTTCACTTTGGCAAAGATCTGGGTGCAAAACTGTGGCCAGAAATGCTGGACCTCATAAGATTAAACAACAACAACAACAACAATGAACCTGGTTTTTGTAGTTAATATGTTGCATCTCCAACTTTCCCAACCTTCCTTCTCCTAAAACCAACTCATGCAAAAGAAAGCCATTTTGCACTTTGCACTGTATTTTATATTTTATGAAGTGACTTCCATACAGGAAACCATTATGAACCAGTAACATTAATCACTAAATTCTGTTGTTCTTGCCATTTGAGTTCATGTCTTTTGACTTTGCCACAGAATTCAGGAGCTGGGGCTATAAGCAGACGTCCTGAATGCACTGGGTGAGCCGCCCTGCAAGTCCCATTTATTTCCCCTTTGATGCAAATAGACATGGCTAATCTGGACGCTTATCCCAAACTGATGTCCTTAAAAAAAATCTTCTCTGGGTTCTAGATTCAAAGAAGATTTTTTTTAAAACATAGGAATCAGTTCTACTAATCATGCGTGAGGTTGGCTGTCTTTTTTACCCTGTTATCGTCAGGCAATCAAAGATGTAAAAAGGGCACAAGAGGTGCAGGAGGGGCGGACAAGGGATACTTGAAGGGCTTTGCAAGGGAGAGCACAGAGAGGAGAAGGAAATGGTCAGCATGAAGTTCATTTTGGGGGGTCTCCGATATATTTATAAAACGCAGCTTTGTCGTGGAATCCAAACATCTCTTTTTCTGGACATAATACTCATCACCACCAGGCATTAAGCTGGGCCAATGAACCATCAGTGCAGGAGGCCAGTAGCTAGAAGCAGCATTATAATTTCAGGTTTCCACATCTTTGACTTACAGTCATGTGGTAGAAGAAAGATGCACAAATTGAAATAAAGAAAACTGTCAATGGCTTCGAAACACTCTTTTTCTATACATTACACTCTGAACCCTGGATAAAGCGTGCTTCGGAGGATCACTATAAGAAACACCATGACAGGTTTTTCCTTTCAAATTGGAGACCTCCTGGAATGCTGGGAGTTAACAATTTAAATGAGAATATGGTTTAATGTGTTTCAACTGTCCACTAAAGCACTGCTTTGAATAACCTGTCCTCTTGGAAGCAAACTAGCTTCAGGTTATTTCCCAGAAAGCCTGTTTACTCCAGCAGGCTTCTTCCAACCATCTCTGCCATTTCAGAGAGGATGGATACTTGATAACATGCCCAAATGACTGGGGTTACCGCTCTCCCCACCCCACAACAGACAGGACTGGTTATTGTTCAGAGGTGTCAATCGGGCTACACAAGAACAGTTTCAAAGCCATACGCTTAGCACCCACCAACTTCTCAGGCCAATTCTCGGTCAACAAATGCCTGGAGCCAGCAAGCCCCACCATCAAGGTTCAGTGCACCCTGCTTGGAGAAAGGTCAGGAGCAGATTACAAAGGACCTCACTGATATAAAAGAGAGAAGAATTGCCCAATATTTCAGACACTGATGAAGACCCAAGGGCCTTTGTTCTGTCACATTCAAATGAGATCTTTTCAAGACCACAGATGACAACGGGGAGCGAACAAGCAATGATTACTCTTTTGCATGTTTTTAAACTTTCTTTTTAATAGAGCCTTGCATTGGTCAGTTCAAAAATTAAATTAAGTATTATAAACCCTTAATAATAGCATTTCGAGAGGCAAGAGCAGCTCCAGCGGGGGAGAGAACATTTATAAATCGTGGCAGCCACGGCTAATGCCATCACTGGGACCGTGCGTGCAGTCGTGCTGAAGGCTGCTCTAGAAAGGGAAATCAACGAACCAACAAAATCTGGGGTGTCTAAAGTTTCATCTAGTGCACTGACTGGAGGCGCTACACTTTAATACAGCTGAGGTTCAAGGTCCCTCACACATCCTTCATCCAGAAAGGATGAACCACACATTCAAATATAATCCCATGGTCCGCCCTGATGGACTGGCTACAAACACACTCGAATGCAGTCGAGAACTACGAGATTGTCAGCAAGCAGTGCTCCAGAAATGTTTCTAAGTCATGTCTAGTTTTAAATCTTTGGAATAAAACTGATTTTTTAAAATACCCTCTAACATATACATAATTGCCTCTGGCAAATGGGCAGATTTTGTGTGTGTGTTTAGGGTGGTTTTTCTTTTTTGTTTTTGGTCTAAATTGAAAAAAGGAAAAAAGAGAAAGAAAACTTGAAGGGCCAGACCTCAGAATGCCCCAAGTGTCCAATTGGCAGCTACAGCATTTGTGATAAGGAGGCTCCTCTGCCCTCAGACGAGTAGTTTCAACATTTCAGTGAAATCAAAGTTTGCAGAAAGCTGAGAAACCAAATGCCAAGGATCTTGAAGTTTGCTGTCATAAATGAATCTGTGTTTCTTATATTTCCTTTCAAAGACTTCAGTTTTGCATCCCAAATAGGTATGGGGTGGCATTTTAACAGTCAATGAGTCAAACAGTCAAAGGAGGGCAGGAGAGGAGCCAGCTGGTATGAAGGAGCAGCAACCATGGGCGGACCAAATGCCATTTTTGTTTTTTTAGACGTGTCTTGAAGGGATGGTCCCAGAATATACAAAATATACAATCTGCCCTAATAACCACCCCACTTGCTTGCATAGGCCATTTAATGGTCCTAAAGGCAGTCTTTGGAGTTGAGGCCAGTGCCAGCTAGCTAAGAATGCGGGTAGATGATGGAGACTGATATTGGATGTGTGTGGGGGATGGAAAGTGAGGCATGGAATCCCCTCGGAGTCAGCTTGCAGAGTAAAAGTGAGGCCTCTGTTGATCCCAGGTGCTCTAGGGCAAAAGTCATGGTGGGTCTAGCCAAAAAAATAAAAAAATCAGAAATTTCTCTCTCCTTTTAGACGGACCATGAGAGAAATATCTCAACCCTTTCCTTAAATGTCCACCCTTTATTCCCACAACAGCATTTGAGTTGTGTGTTTTAACAAGTGGGGTGACATGACTCAGTGGGTATGAGACAGGAAGAGAGGGTGATGGTTTTTGAAGCCACTAGACTTGGGAGGCATCCTCCGTTCTCCCCATTCCTGGAAAAAGGGATATTTTTGGCTTTTTTGTTAGGTCATAACCCAGAGTTACGTTCAATATGCAGCTGCCCTTTGAGACTAGCGACATCTATGCTGAAACTGGTTGTTAGGGTAGCAGTGACACACAGCACGGGGTTGATCACTATGAGCTGAGGTCAGGATGCCTCATGGGGGATGAAAAAAGTGTGATGTCCCATCTGATTGGCTGCTTCGAGAGCTGGACATCCAGGTGACGAGAGAGAGAGTCCTGGAGAGGTTTAGTCCATGGAGAAAAGATAAAACATTTAAGCTTCCAAATAAGCTTTTCAAGTTTTCGTTAGCAAAAAACAGAGAGATTAAAAAGAAAAAATCTAGCACTGGCAATAAGGTGAGGCTCAAGGGATACACTGTGATTGATCATCAAGGACTTTATTCTCTTGGCCATTTTGCAGTCATGCTAGAAGTTTCCAGAATCCCTAGTGCATATGGTGTGCAAGAGTCAAAAAGTAAGAAAAGAACACTCTTCCCTGGAGACCTGGAGAGTGAAGTCTAGAGAAATGCAGGCCAGAAAGGTGTAAGGTGTTATTCCGGAGTCTGCCGCCGCTAAGGCCGTTGGTATCGACTGGAAAGATCTCAATAGTACTAAGAACCAAAACTGATCAACAGTTCTGTGAGGAAGTTGGACGCACGGAATAGTAGGACTTTTCACACACAAAGGACAAATAAACCGAGAGTTAATTTTGGCTACCAAACTGCAATTTGGTTTGCTAGGTCATTTTCCCCCAACTATTGAAAAAGAAACATTAGTGCTACACATATGCAACTTTAAGACGTTGTATTCTCCTATCAAGTTGCACTGAGAAGCAAGTTAAATAAGCCCCTCTTACTGCCGTCCACCTGTAGAGACGTCACATCCATTTTCTTTGATTTCCATTGGCAACAGCGGGAAATAATTCCAATAGCGCTGAAGTAAGCAGCCAGACTGCCTTGCTGAGTTCACCTGGTTTCTTTCTTCTTCTTCTACCATCTGGCTAGGGCAAGGCATAAAGATAGACGTATATATTTTAAATATAGCTGAGTGCATGACTGTGTGTGTGTGTCTATGTGTGAGTGCGTGTGTGTGTGTGTGTCTGTGTGTGTGTGTACACAGAGGTTTAATAAGTGAGAACTTTCTTCTGCGAGGCAATGGGTCCCCGCCTGAAGTCCAGCCCCCTGCCTCATGGCATTTCCTTCAGACAACGGCTGGCCGACGCCATGGCAACTCTGGCCTTCAGGTTTTTTAGATATGTCTCTTCATATGGAGGGCAAGATGGTCAGACCTGGAAAAACACCTAGGGAAGATAAGAAAAACAAGGATATTAGAGAGATCTGCATAAAGAACTCAACTTCCATCACCCCTTAGAAAATGATTAGCCCTAAAAGAGAGAGAGGCAGTGCATGTGTACTGAGGAACGAACAAGGTATATAGGGCAGGTGGGCTCCGCAGTCAAACTGCTTGGGTTCACTTCCTGCAACAGCTGTGTCTTAAGTCACCTCTCAGTGTCTTAAGTCTTAGTCGCTCAGTTCTGTCTGACTCTTTGTGACCCCACAGACTGTAGCCCATCAGGCTCCTCTGTCCATGGAATTCTCCAGGCAAGAATACTGGAGTAGGTAGCCATTCCCTTCTCCAGGGGATCTTCCTGATGCAGGGATCCAACCCGGATCTCCTGCACTGCAGGCAGATCACCATCTGAGCCATCAAGGAAGCCTGGTATCTTAATTCCTCCTCAATAAAATGCAGAAAATGAGAGCAGTTACTTCACAGATTGGTTGTGAGGATTAAGTGAGATGATCTATGTAAAGTGCTTAGAAAATTGCCCAGTACATGGTAAAATCTTGATTAATATTAACTATTATTATTGTGATTGTCATTATTAAAGAAGAAACTAATGTAAAAGTGTTTTGGAAATAATATGTGTCATGCTCATACACTACAAAGAACGATTAGCCTGTACTATCAAATGATGACACTCCTAACATTTCAATACCCAGATTTCAGTCTTAAGTTTTACAATGGAAGCCCAGAAATGCTGCCTGTGATATCTGAAGGTCTCTATAGGCACTCCACATTCAAAGGGAGGAAAAGCTCATGTTTATTAATAATGGTGTCATATGCAGGCATGTGCTTGGTGTTTCTCCAGTACTACCCTAGACTCAATGGACATAAGTTTAAGCAAACTCCGGGAGAGAGTGAAGGACCGGGAAGCTGGCATGCTGTAGTCTATGGGGTCACAAAGAGTCAAACACAACTTAGCGACTGAACAGAAACAATAACAATATCCTCAGCAACCTTCCATGGTAAATCTTCACACTCTTTTCGTGGGCATGCATGTGGTAGGGAACCAGAGGCTGGGGTCACACAGCCAGTGAGTGGCAGTCGGGTGAGAAGCCAGGCAGATGTGTAAACCCATTCTCTGAACTGTTTCTAGTACCCAAGGTTGGCCACTGAATCCCTTTCTCAGAGTGAAAGCAGTGGCTGTTTTCACTCCTTCCCCTTTCTTTTAACACCACCCACTTGATTATGCCCTGGGTAGTAACTCTTCCACATTCTCAGTTATATGTGGCTAACCCACCTCCTAAGGCTGAAGTGATGGCCACAGTGATCTGCTGAGTTACAGTCACTTGATCCACAAAGGTCAACAAGAGCGAGTTCTGGGACATTTGCTGAAACTACTGGAAGAGAGATGCTGTCTTTCCAATGGGGCTTAGACACTAAGATAGGAGCTGCAGTGTCCATGCGACCACAGGGGAAAGAGCCTATTTGAGAATGAACTCAACAGAGAAAAACAGGCCAAGGGGTAGGAAGGAAGAGAGTTTCTAGTCCTGAGGACAACATCTAAGCACCTGGACTCTGCCAAGTGTGAAGACAAATCGAACTCTGTTCTTCTTAGTTATAGGAGCTAATAAAAAACCCTGGAAGCTAACTCAAGACTGAGTCAGGGTTCTCTACTTATAACTAATGGAGTGGCCATTTCCACATCTCTGAGGGCTACATACAGTCTCAGGTTCTTGGGCTGGAATCCCAGGGAAGTCAGTGCATCAGACAGCAGTCATTCTGAGTTCTGGGTGTGAGTTCTCCCTCAGATCCAGCTCTAGAAACTGGTCTCCATCCTACCTGGGAGAAAGTCCCCAGGTCCCCTGAGACACTGCCTGAGACATCCTTCCAGTTCAAAACTCTAGTTGGTGTGTTAGCAAGCTGTTCTGCTCAGGTCAGCAAGAGTTCCTGTTCAGGGCAGAATTTCCCTGTATTTGTTCATTCCTAAAGAAAGACAAAACCCCTGGCCCTATCTGCTGACCCCAGCACTCTCCACGCACTGTTTGTGTTCATTTCTCAGATACACATGCCAGATAGAACCTCAAGAAAATGAAGCAAAATAGAACAAAGTAAAATGAAACAAAAAATTACCATAACAGGAAAAATAAGGGTAGAAAGTGATCTAATTCAGTAACATATTGAATAGCAGTAATTCTAACCATAACTGCTTATTTCGGGCTCTGATTTGGTATAAGCAAGATATTCGAATAATTCCTTGGCATAGCATCTAAAGGGGATTTGATTTACTATAGAAGAGTGATAAATTTTCTTTAAAAGCAAGTACTTGATGTCACTGGTACAAGAAAAAGCAGTACAGCCTGCGGGGAACTTAGTATTTGACTGTCCTGTGCCGAGGGCACACTTAGTACTATCCACTGCCTCTTCTCTTTCTTTCCCTTTCTCCTTCCCCTCCTCCTTTCTTCCTTCTATCCTTCCTTCATCTCAACAGCGTAGAGAAAGAAGATCTAAGTCGGGAAGTTCTTTTTGTAGGTATTTCCTTTCTAAAGTTAACATTCTTACAAGAACTCCATAAAGAAGGTACGATTCTTAGCCCCATTACCAGATGAGATATTCATCAAAAAGAAGCAAAGCCAAAATCTGAACCCAAGTAGCCTTGACTCCAGAGCCCCTGCTTTCAGCCATACCCAGTTCTCAGGCTGAGCAGAAGGTCAAGCTGAACTGTCCATTTAAAGAATTGGTAGTAGGCAGAACTGATGGATGGTCTTCCCCAAACACTTGCACCTCATCCCCAGAACTTGTGAATATGTTAGGTTCAAAGGCAAAGGAGAATTAAGGTTGTGTGTGGAATTAATTTGCTGGTCAGCTGACTTTCAAATAGGAAACTTACTCTGGATTATCTGGGTAGACCCAATGTCACTGCAAGGGTCTTTAAAAATGGAAAAGGGGATTAAAAGAGAAAACCAGAGAGATGGAAGCATGAAAAGGACTCAATAGCTTTGATGCTGAAGAAATGGGTCAGGAGCCAAGGAACATGGACAAAGCTGAAAGGTGGAAAAGGCAAGAAAAATGGGTTCTTCCCTTAAGCTTCAGGAAGGGAATGGAGAGCAACCCACATCTTGATTTTACCCCCAGGGAGATCTGTGTTGGACTTCTAACCCAAGGAACCATAAGATGATAAATCTGTGAAGATAAATAAGGGTGATACTAAACTCGTGACAACTGGCAACGTCAGCAACTAGAAAATGAATCCAGAAGTTAATCTGGTCCAGCCAGGCCCTGCAAGAAAGCCACAGAGCATGTACCAAGAACCCTGTGTGTCCAAAAGAGGCAAGTGGGGATTCGAGATGGTAAGGAGCAAAGCAGAAGTCTTTGCTACTAGTACAAAACCTTTCTCTTTTCTTTTCCACATCCTGAGAACATACGGGACAACAGTATTTTTTAAAATTAATTAATTAATTAATTTTTGGCTGTGCTGGGTCTTTGTTGCTTGCACGCAGGCTTTCTCTAGTTGCAGCAAATGGGAGCTACTCTCTAGTTGAGGTATGCAGGTTTCTTACTGCGGTAGCTTCTCTTTTTGCAGAGCACAAGCATTAGGTCTCATGGGGCTCAGGAGTTGCTTCACGGCATGTGGAAATCTTTCCAGACCAGGGATTGAACCCATGTCTCCTGCATTGGCAGGTGGATTCTTAACCATTGGATCACCAGGGAAGTTGCATGGAACAACAGCATTCTTGATTTAGGATTTCATTTGAAATAACCACTCAGTACTGTATGTGTTCCATACTTGCATTCTCCTTTAACCAACTGCTTAACCTGTGCTGAGTACCTAGCAATCTGTACAAGCATCTATCTTTATTCTTTAAATTCTTTCAGAAAAAAAAAAAAGTGAAAAACCAACCAATTTTTTAACATGGTATAAAATATGATCACACCCCTCCTGAATCAAACTAGCATCATTATTTGTTAAAATTCTAGGAAGTGCATGGATTTAGAATGAGACTGGGTCCCTCACCGTTGAGGTCTTATTTAAATCCAATATACCAGTAGGATACTTAGTCATGACTAATTTATATTTATTAAATTATACTTACTGAGCTCCACATAGGAATAGTAAAGTGAAAAGTAATAGATAAACTCTGCATCTAGAAACGCAGAATCTAGTAATTCTAAGGGTAATATACCCCCAGAGGGTATTTAGGACTCTACAGCAGTCAGATGACCTTAAATAAGAAAGTTCTTAATGACTAAAATTTGTTTACTGCAGAGAACTAGTCAAACCCCTATTGTCATTTCTCTTGCTGATGAAAAAGGCCCCCTAAAGTCACATGGGCATTAAGCCAACAGCAACGCACCAGGGCCCCAAAGTGCTAGATATAGGTTGTTTCTCACCACCTATAAGTGGGCTGACCAGGAGATCAAAGATCAAAATGCCTCCTCTAAACTTCCTAGGATTTTGGAGGTACTACCCTGGTGGCTCAGACGGTAAAGCGTCTGTCTACAACATGGGAGACTTGGGTTCAATCCCTGGGTTGGGAAGATCTGCTGGAGAAGGAAATGGCAATCCACTCCAGTACTATTGTCTGGAAAATCCCAAGGACAGAGGAGCCTGATAGGCTACAGTCCATGGGGTTGCAAAGAGTTGGACACGACTGAGCGACTGACTATAACCCTGGGAGCAGGCTCCTTGGGTTATAGCTGCATATGGCTACTGGGGAAATAGCCCTGCTTACTACCATCAGCAGCCTCTTGCTCTATGGGCTGAGAAACAACACTCATCCCTTTAAGCAGCTGATCACTGAGTGGGCTGTACTGCGTACTTTGATGGTAAGATAGCAGAAACACCTCATTGCTTTCTCCCCAAACCTGAAGCCAGAGGTCACAAAACTTAATGTCTTTAAGGCCAGGCAGATAAAGTAAATGGGTGCAATGGGTCAAGAGTAAGAAACACATAGCATTTTTAAACCATTTGATTCTACTTCTGTGAATATAAAGAAATGTTGCTCTTCATTAAGAGCAGATAACTGGACATGCTACACGGCAACTGATGCTCTGCCTTCACACTGGGGAGACTGTGGTGAAGGAGGGGGAACAGAGTGAAATGAATAATCAGAGGACCATTACCAAAGGCAGCTCCAGAAAATTATGGCCACCTAGGAATGTGAGTCCACCGTTACCAGATCTTCCAATTTTTCAAAGCCAGAAACAGAGATTTTTGTGACATTTAGCAATTTGAAATGTTAGCAAAACAAACAAGAACTCATGTATTTTTAAATTTACCCTATAGGCAAAATAAAAGTATAAGTTAGACTTGGTACCTGCTTTAAGGTCAAGAAACCCCAATCTTACTTAGTTCAGCCTCTAAGTAGCATAGTGAGGGCTTCCCAGGTGGCGCTAGTGGTAAAGAACCCACCTTTCAATGCACGAGACCTAAGAGATGCAGGTTTGATCTCTGGTTCAGGAAGATCCCCTGGAGGAGGAAATGGCAATCTGCTTCAATAATCTTGCCTGGAAAATCCCATGGACAGAGGAGCCTGGTGGGCTATACAGTCCATGGGATCGTAAAGGATCGGACACGACTGAAGTGACTTAGCACGTATGCCCAAAGGGTAGTCTGATTATTCAATTATATGAGGCAAGAGATAAATTTCCCAGGCTCATACATATTGTGGCACCAACAGGATCCAGTGCTCTGCTAAGGGCTATAAATGTCCTCTTTTTTTTGAAGGTAAAAGTCTTCTAAGGAATGCCAAGTCCGCGGTCACTCCAGGCTTTCCTTCCATCACTTTGGGACCACTCCAGCTCCCCGCGCCACCTCCCAGACCTGCTCTATTTTCAGCACAGTTCCTGCAGCTGAAGTACAAGGTGCTGCCTGTCAGGAGACACTAACGAGGCTCCACCCCCTGGTTTCTGACACTGGTGAAAAGCACTGACTCTGCTGCTACAGAAGTTTGAGCTACTCGCCAGCTGCCCCAAATATCATGTCACAGAGTTTGTACCATCTGCTCAGCAAACTTCTAGCTCCAGAAATCAGAGTATATTTTGATGAGGAAAATCAAGCAAAAGACTAACTGAACTACCCATCCCTGACATCTCCTATGCTGAAGTATCCGGTCAGTTTGAAATTATTTCTCCATGTACATCAGTCAGGTTTAATCCTAATATGCTAAGTGTTGGATAGATGCACTGTTGTCCAGTTGCTCAGTCATGTCTGACTCTTTGTGACCCCATGGACTGCAGCACGCCAGGCTTCCCTGTCCTTTACCATCTCCTGCAGCTTGCTCAAATGCATGTCCATTGAGCTGATGATGCTATCCAACCATCTCATTCTCTGTCATCCCCTTCTCCAGTACAGACAGTTAATACTGCTTAATAACTCAGTTGACTTAAGAGGAATACAAAGTCTGGCAATTTCCCCATAACAATTCTTTGCCTGTTTCCAAGGCTTGTGGCTATCCATAAAGCATGATTTCCAAGTAATAGCCTCACCACCTTTCAGGGAAGGACGACTCATGTGTACCTACTACCACCACACTCTGATAACTCACAAAGAATATATCTTCATCCCCACTGATAGAATGCCCTTCCTCAAAGGACTGTGGAGCACCATCAACATCACTGAAATATAATCTATAGGAGAATAGCTGCTGATTTCTATAAATTCAGGGGGACTTTGAGGTGAATGGGGCAGAAATGACAAACAGGTTGTATTTTGGAGTAGCAGAAGAGAGCTCTAAGGGACGGACAGACAATAGCTTCATGGAGTAAACTTCCTCAGCCTTGGAGTGGGAGGTTATCTTTGGGCTCCAGGAGGCATGGGGGCTTTATTTAGTTCTTCAAGAATGAAGATAAGAGGAAAATAGGCTCTTCAGGAAAAAGGAAAAAAATAAAAAAAAGGAGGAACAACGTGAATGCTTCTTTATAAGCATCTTAAAGGAGCACCAAGGCACTGGCCACCCATGAAACGTGGCCACTTCTGTCCTGCTCTGCACCAGAGGAAGGTCTGGTGAAGGGGCTGGGGGAGGGGCAGGATGCAAAAGCGATCGCATTTCCTCCACTGGAGAGCCAGGCCTCTGCGGACATCTGCACAGCCCCCCTGCCACCCTGCGAGCGAGGGGCTGAGCCGGGGAACCCTGAGGCTTTCAGGGCTTTTATCGTATTAGAAGCATTTTTCTCATCATAACCGAGACCTTTAATATTGCATTAAAAAGATGGTTAATTTTCTTAAGCTTCCTTTTAAACACAGAAATAGGATTAGAAGGATAACACGCTCAGATGCAAGCCCATTATTTGATTACGTCTAAACCTAATCCTGCCTTCACCTTGGCCTGCAGAGTCTCCATTTTGGGGTTTATTGGTTGATAATGCCAGGGCTGTCAGATACTATTACTTGTGTAGTGTCTGTTGCTACGTGCTCTTTCTTCCACTATCAAATGCTGAAGGTTTGAAATTGAATTATAGGATGAGTTCTCAAAGCCTCACCATCTTTTAGACCTTTGTACCTATTTTCAAAGAAGAAAGGATGGCCCAGGCCCCCCAAAAGAATGGGAACTCTCTTCAGTAAATTCATTTCTAACAATGCTTCAAAGGAGTCTTATAACTAATTTCCCCTCCTTCATGCAGGCTTTCTACTTCTCACATTGAGAAAAATGGTATTGATATTAATAAAAAGATCAGAAACTACCGGCGACCATTCTCTCTAGTCTATTAATTTTCTTATTATACTAGAATTATCTGTCACATTATCCCCTCGAGGGTAGGAGTTAGGTCTCACTGATATCTAGAGACCATCACAGTTCTGGTGTTCATGAAATACTCATGTAACTGACCTAAGAATCTGTATCATCTCTTGATTGTATGCAAGGAGGCACCCTTAATCTCATTGGTTTTCTCCATGGAGAAGTATGAGGCATCTCCAGGCCCGAGTCTCTTCAAGAGAGGCTTGTGCGCACGACCAACCCACCCTCCCACCCACTTCACCATCTCCCTTTTCCTTCCCGCCAGCTTCTAAGTTTCTTTACCTGTCGCAGTGGTTGCATTTAAAGGGCTTTGCACCTGTGTGTTTCCTGTAGTGCCTTGTGAGCTCATCGCTTCGTGCAAAACGCCACTCACACCCTTCCCATGAGCACTTATAAGGCTTCTCACCTGCAAGGAGAGATGGAATGACCATGGTCAGTGACAGGAACAACATGATCTGGGTCTGTTACCTACTTTTCAGTCTTGGAAAAGGGCTATAAAATCATTCCTGAAAGGCTAAATTTCCTAACATAGTGTGTCACATTTTTTTTAAGCCTCTTAGTGCTTTTGTTGTTGTTATTTTTTTTTAACCTTCAAAAGTGGTTTCACAAGATCTTCAAATCTAGAGCTGTCATTTCAGTTCCCAGAGTCAAAGCATTTCTTTCGACTGGAGAGGGATCAATTTTTATTTATTTTCTATTCTCTGGAGCTCTCTGACCCCCCACATTCCAAGCAGAAAGGAAATGTGCTATTTTCATCAGAACCACAAATGCTTCTAATTCTATTTTTCTCCAGAACTGAGAGTAATTTACCATTTCAGCCTTTTTAGTCTTCTCCCCTCTCTTCCCTCCTACCACAAAGTGTAGCCAGGCAGCTGACTGACAAGGCAAAGAGCTCAGGGCTCCCAGAACCTCGGTTCCTTCCAGTAAATGTGAGTGGATGGTACCTCATGAGGAAAGGCTACAATTTAAGAGTAAAACAAAAAATCACTTAATGATTCCTGGTATTTATGTAAAATATAGTCACAAAAGTCCCATTTAAGAAGATCATCACCTAATGACTCCAGCGCATTCATATTCGAGAGCGATACACATTATTACAAAATATTTTTAAAGTCAATTTGTAGAGCAAGGTTTCAGCCACGCTGAAGCTGCTTAGAAGCATGAAATCCAAGCTCTGTGCTCAAGTGACCTTTTTGCACAGTAAATACAGATGGAGGAATATGGGAGAGAAAGTACATGACTTTTCCTAAGACCTTTTTTTTTTTAACCCATCAACGTCTGTCACCAAACATGACAAATATTTACCCTTCCAACTGTATGGTGGGCTGGTTCTAAAAAGAAGAAAAGAAAGTGATCTCTGAAATCTTGAGAGTTACTGAGCCCTGTCACTGAGAGGCCCGTTAGCATAGAGGTCAACAGCCCTCTGAAGCCAACTTTCCTAGGCTCAACTTTTGATTCTTAACTATCTATCCTTGGGCAAGATGATAAACCTCTCTGTGCCTCTGTCTTCTTTTACAAATAATAGTAGTATGTACCTCAAAGGGAGAGGATAAATTAATATACAGATGTACTATATATTAATCAGAACAATGCCTGGCATAGATACGATTAACATAACTGGTAAACAGTATAAACTGCCAAACCCAAAATTTCAGATACACAAGTGCCAAAGTAGTACAGCTGCCCCATTATTTCTCCATTTTTAATAGTTCAATCTTTCACTAGGCAGCAGTTTAGGAGACCTTGCCCAGATACTATACTTGACCCACTTTCTTCTTTCCACCTTTCTCCTTCCCTTTAAACCTAACTACAAAGTGTTCACAATTCTTTATTTGTATCACCTAGAATTGAACCAAACAGGACTGAAAATTTTATTTCATTAAATCGGTGCCCTAGTGAGCCGCCGCTCTGTAAGGCCCATGGAGAAGAGAAATGAGAAATACAGGCATCTCTTTTCAACTGAACCAAGAGGACATGAAGGAGGGCCAGAGGCGCAGGAGGAAACCCATTCAGTTTTGGAAACCAGGAAAAAAAAAAAAAAGAATCACTAAGCGGTGTTAAAAGTTCACCTTCTAGATCCTTACAGCCACAATTTTAGAAAAGTGTGCCTGCTGCAGAGAGAGAAGGTGAAGCGTGATGGGGTCAGGTCAGCTTCAGAGTTAGCACACCTGGGATCTTATTCTGTTTGTTACAGACGTGAGGCCTCAGGGTCCCCATCTGTCAAATGGGGGTGAGATTCCTGTGTCTATTGCGAGGCTGACATAAGGTGTTGTGTATCAGGCATTTCTGGAGCCTGGAGCAAGGTAAATGGTTAATCTGAACCCCCACCCCTCCCCGTTAGCCTGCATTCTCAGAGGCGGCTGAGAAGACAGGTCTAAGTGGTGGTCAATACAAACTTCCAGGACTCAGGCTCCAGCCTGCTGAGCCTGGAGTCACTCTGGGCAACCTAAATATTGAAAAATGAGAGAGTCTTTTTAAGTCTGAAGTGTTACCTCAGTATACTGATGGAGAATGGACCAGAAAGACTGTGTCCTTTATATCTGCTCTGAATGAGTGGGATGTTGAAGGGGAACTAAGAGACCCAAGTTGGAGAGAGAAGTACCAGAGAGGGCTGTTGGCATCATTTACTTAATGCTACTGATCACCCATGAGCCTCTGTTACTTCAAAGAAATCTGGCAAACACAATAACAAGAAATGG
The DNA here is from genome assembly GCF_014754425.2 of Oryx dammah. Lineage (NCBI taxonomy): Eukaryota > Metazoa > Chordata > Mammalia > Artiodactyla > Bovidae > Oryx > Oryx dammah. Next base: position 40,409,184 of record NW_024070211.1, on the reverse strand, counting down.
AGAATGAGGCACCAAAGACTTCAAAATTCCAAATGCCCCTTACTCCCAAAGGCCTTCATTTACAAGTAACATTGGAGGGTCCTGGAACCTTGGGTACCAAGCACACCTCCAAAGCAACAACGAGGCATCTGGAAATGCCATGACATTCTGCAGCAACAAGCAGAGACATCCGGTCCCCAAAATCAATCCCACAATCGAACAGACCAGTCCATCATAGGCAACCACACTCTGAAGGACACAGGAAGGACAGAGACAAAATGGAGATTAAAGTGGATGTCTCTGGGTTTTTTTCTTTTTTAATTTCTGTTTGCTTTTTCCCTTGCTGAATTTTTTAAAATTAGTTTTGTTTTATGCTGACAAATAATGTCAAGGATTTAGTTATTTCCCAGAAGATAATATGGATGCTCTGTTAATTCCCGGCACAAACCAAGTCACTCTGCCCAGTAGCTATTTCACAGCATGCTTCTAGTGGTCGTGTCCCTGCTGCAGCTGCAAAGACAGAAGCTGCAGGCAGCTGAACTTGGCTCTGAACCGCATCGCCTAACACTGTCTCCTGCTTCAGCAGGCACTGCACAGAGCACCACTGAGGGCAAGCCCCCCGCCCTGCCAGTTTGGCCACGCCATGCTTGAGCGATTCGTCAAGCTAGTTTTCCAACATCTGATTAATTAACCCACAAGTTGCCATTTCTGCAAATGCTCATAAAAAATTTAAAATAACCAAGAAAGAACTCAACCTAATGAAGGAGTAGTGCCTGAAACAGGGGGAATTCAGAAATCAGAGGGACAAGAAAAGCAGAATGGGGAATACAATTTCATGTTTAAAGCTCACTAATACTGCAGGGCACGAATTCAGGCTTCCTTACAAAATGGCCTCTGAAATGCAATGTGGTCCAAAGCAGAGTGGCCTTTTATTCAGTTTCTTACAGAGTAACTCTCCCTACATCGTGATCATCACATTTGGTTGATCAAAAAGTACCATCACCATTGCCTTCTGAACATGCACCTCCAATACATGTAGATTAATCCACGAATTATATAAATGCACTAATGTCCTAATACATTAGGATGTTATAAAACATACACTCAATATAGAAATTTAAAAGAATTAGGGTCATTTAAATATAAACAGGGTCTTCCCCGGCGGCATAGCAGTAAAGAATCTGCCTGTAATGAAGGAGACGCAGGTTCGATCCCTGGGTTGGGAAGAGTCCCTGGAGAAGGAAATGGCAACCTACTCCAGAAACTCACCTGGAGCATTCCATGGATGGAGGAACATGGTGGGTTACAGTCCATGGGGTCACAAAGAGCTGGACAAAACTGAGCAGTGAACCGTGCCCCCCCCCACAAATATAAACAGAAGTTATCAAGTTTTCTTCCTGCATTCAAAACGACAGTGTTGCACAACTGTACTTCGAGACCACTGACCTACAGGGTAAATGAGAAGATCTTAGCTCCGCGCTTACTAGTGTCTGTGTTTCCAGCCTTGGTCCCTACAGTCTATTCTGCCTGCAGCAGCCAGAAGAACCCTTTGAAAATATAAATCGGAGCATGTATGTCCCTTACAGGGGACTTTAATCTTTCTATTTCCATATAATTATTTTCTTTAACACCCTCTGGGATTTTATTTTATGCATTGAAAAACATTATTCTGCAGAGGGTTCCACAGGCTTCACCAGACTGCTAAAGAAGTTCATGACCCAAAAAAGGTTAAGAAGAAATTAAAACGTAAATGTTCCAATGGTTTCCTACTGCTTTTAGGATAGAAGTCAAAAGCTTGTAAGGTCCTATTGTATAGAATCCCCATGATCTGCCATGGCCAACTTGATTACTCGTGCCCTACCTGACTGCTCCCACCTCAGAGCTTTTGCATTTGCTCCCTGCTCTGCCTGGAATGCTCCTGTTCCCTCACTGCCACCAGGTCAATGCTCAACTGTCTCCACTTCAGAGAGATCTATCTTCAGCATTCTCTGTTGAGCAGCAACATATTCTGTCATCTTCTGGGACCACTTAGTTGCAACAGACTTTAGTTTTGGGGGCTATAAAATCACTGCAGATGGTGACTGCAGCCATGAAATTAAAAGACGCTTGCTCCTTGGAAGAAAAGTTATGACCAAACTAGACAGCATATTCAAAAGCAGAGACATTACTTTGCCAACAAAGGTCTGTCTAGTCAAAGCTATGTTTTTTCCAGTAGTCATGTATGGATGTGAGAGTTGGACTATAAAGAAAACTGAGCACTGAAGAATTGATGTTTTTGAACTGTGGTGTTGGAGAAAACTCTTGAGAGTCCCTTGAACTGCAAGGAGATCCAAACAGTGAATCCTCAAGGAAATCAGTCCTGAATATTCATTGGAAGGACTGATGCTGAAGCTGAAGCTCCAATACTTTGGTCACCTGATGCAAAGAATTGACTCATCTGAAAAGACCCTGATGCTGGTTAAGACTGAAGGTGGGAGGAGAAGGGGATGACAGAGGATGAGATGGTTGGATGGCATCACCGACTCAATGGACATGAGTTTGAGTGAACTCCGGGAGCTGGCGATGAACAGGAAGGCCTGGTGTGCTGCAGTCCTTGGGGTTGCGAAGAGTTGGACACGACTGAGCGACGGAACTGAACTGAGTCGCTTTGAAATGAGATTGCATATTGTTTGTGTGCAGTACTGTCTGCTTCCCCTAGGAGAGTGTAAGCTTCATGCAGGCATCTCTTTTGTTTGTTGATACCAATAGTACCAAAGTGGGGCCTGGCTCAACCCTGTAGAACACACTGCATGAATGAGGTATCCTTTCTGATTTGCAACAAAGACCCAAGTCCACACAGAGGAGCAGGAGGTCTAAGCAATCTCAGTCCCTCTCTATGTTCTGACTTGACTTAAGAGCAGAAAATGATTGCTGGCTTGTTTAAACCCAGCCATACCTCTGTGTCAGAGACCACAGTGTGAAACTCTACAATGGATTAAGTATTCCTTACCATCACAGATCACTCCCCACTTCTTCCCTATCCCCCTGAGCCTAAAAAAGGAGTATCCTGAAAATCTTCCTGTAACCTTCAACTCACACCTGGGATCGGTCTCCTGAGCAACATCTCCTCTGGGAAACCATGTGCGTCATTTTACGGAATTCATTTGTAAAGGTTCTCACTGAAGATGAGTCTGGGAGAGTGTAAGTGATATGTCAAATGTATTGCACTATACATTTGCCTTTAAGACAAAGACTGTAGCATGAAGTATGAACAGGTATCAGAATCTTGCATTAAAAGTCTCTTGTAAATAGACATTGCTAATGCAAATTTTCTGCATTCATTTCCTGATCTGAAAAATTTCAAGTTACTAATCCAATTCCTAAGGAGACTAGGACCTTGACGTACCCAGATTTCAGTTAAAACTAATTTCATCTATCTACTTTTCTTTTTTAAAAAAATGTAGCTACTAGATTTCTGTTGTCTAGGCATGTTAGGGTCCTAGTCCCCTTAGGACTTGGATTAGGAATTTGTAATTCTGAGGATCAAGAAACAGAAAAGCAAAATGGAAAGGAGGAAGAATACTCTGTAATGAGTTTATATTGCTACTGAGTACATCTAGAGGGAACCAGCAAAGACCTATCAATTGCTTTCACATCACATTCAGCAGCACTAGAGAATTTAAGCTACCTGGGGAATAAAGACATTGAGAGAGAAAATGTCACTACGCTTTCTTAACATTGGAAAAAAGAGTAACCAGTAAACATCACTCCATAGTTTGGCAATTCCTTCTCAGGGGGTACCTGCTACAACAAGAAAATACTCCAAGTTCTTAACTCTGCTTTGGAAAACTGTCTCAGAGTTCCTCTTAGATTCCAGATGAATCTTAAATACTTTCTTTAGGTGACTGATGGAAAAATGAGACACGGACTTTATTTTTCATAATTTCAAAAGCATTTATAATGACTACATAAAATAAAACACATACTCTTTTATTTACGCTATATGTTGATTCTTTTCATTCATTAATCACTTGCTCATCCAAAGGCCAAATAGATGCTATGACCCGAGTTACTGAATTTACAAAAAGCACTAGTCACTTTATAGAGCATGCAAACATTTACTCTATTTTTTTAATTTTTAAAACAACTAATAAAATAAAAACTGGCTTAGGTTAGGTTAACTGATCGCTTGGCATGCGTGTGTCCTTAGTCACTTCTGTTGTGTCTGACTTTTTGTGACCCCTTGGACTGTAGCCCATCAGGCTCTTCTGCCCATGGGATTCTCCAGGCAAGAATACTGGAGTGGGTTGCCATGCCCTCCTCCAGGGGATCTTCCCAACCCAGGGATCGAACCGGCAACTCATGTCTCCTGCATTGGCAGGTGGGTTCTTTACCTCTAGGGCCACCTGGGAAGCCCCTTCATTGCCTGGATTACCACCTTAAAATGGTTCTTTAAAAATCTATAATCTAGAATTTAAACTTTATGTCCTTAAGTAGTTATAGCTCCTGTTTTAGAACGTGGAGAGAGGTGAGAAAGGATTTTGACTTAATCCCACAACTGTTGACACCTGTGGTGTCCAGTGCAGTAGTTACGAATCATATATGGCTGTGAGCACTTAAAGTGAGCCTAAGGCAACTAAAGAACTGAACTTTTAATTTAACTTAATTTTAATTAAAATTTAAAAACTGAAGCAATATAAAGAATATTTCACACTTTTGGTTAGTTAATATATATTGTTAAAATTATTATCACTATTTCTATTTACTTCTTGAAAATGTGGTTACTAGAAAAATTTAAGTCACATATATAGCTTACATATATTTCTACTTTGGACAGTACAGGTTAAAATATATCTTCTATGTGGAATTCCTACCATTAATTCAAGTGTAAGGGCTCATCCTTTCTAAACTCTTCCCAATGCCCAGCCCAAAAGCTACGTTACTACCCTGCTTTCCAGATTCACAAACCCTAACGTGCATCATCTCCAAAACACCTCACCTCTGTTCATGTGTGAGCAGGTCAAGTCAAATAATGAAACTTGTGATCTAACTCACTGCCGGTGAAGATACCATCAACCTCTTCAGTGTGACAATCTGGATGCAACCAACCTAAATTGTTGATTCTATTAATAAGATGCACTGAGCAATGAGAGTGTTGGAGACTAAAGTGAAAAAGTCTCAGCATTAGAGGCGTTCCCAGATTGGGAAACCCCATGTGTACACACAAATAATACAAACCCAATAAACACCTGTGTGTGGATGTGTGGAGGAGACCATCCCTACGACTCTCTAGGACCATCAGGGTAGGCATTCCTTGATGTCTCAGTGAAACCTGAATCACTGGTTTGGTGGAGGAAAATGGATTAGACATCCAAAAACAGATTCTTCTAATTCTGGCTTTGCTACATATCAGTAATATGGCCTGTACAGTCAGTTAACTTCTTCATCCCAACTTACAGTTCTTGAAGTGAAGTGGCTCAGTCGTGTCTGACTCTTTGTGACCCCGTGGACTGTAGCTTACAAGGCTCCTCTGCCCATGGAATTTTCCAGACAAGAGTACTGGAGTGGGTTGCCATTTCCTTCTCCAGGGGATCTTCCCAACCCAAGGATCGAACCCGGGTCTCCCGCATTACAGGCAGACACTTTACTGTCTGAACCACCAGGGTGGAAAAGAATGGCAAAACCAATACAGAATTGTAAAGTAAAATAAAAAATAAATAAATAATAAAAGATCTGTCCTGCTTCCCTTGTCGTTATGAAGATTCAGTGGAATCCAATACATAGAAATGATTGGTCAATTACAAAGTCCCAGATGGATAAAAGGTTTTGACGATGATGGTGGTATCAAAAGGGAGTTCACAGATGTGCAGGAGGCCTGGGAAGACTATAGGAACAGAGGCCACTGTCACCTCTATGTACAAGGCAAGGGCACAAGGGCTCCTCCACAAGACTTAAGCTGGAGCCTAAGCATCGCACCAAATTACTCCTCAGACCCACCAAGCTTTGTGAAACACAGCCAGGAAACACACAGGATGAAATAAATCTTTGGGGACTTCTTCCCAGGTGGTGCTGGTGGTAAAGAATCACCTGCCAATGCAGGAGACATAAGAGACTCGTGTTCAGTTTCTGGGTGGAGAAGATCCCCTGGAAAAGGGAATGGCGACCCACTCCAGTATTCTTGCCTGAAGAATTCCACGGACAGAGAAGCCTGGCGGGCTACAGTCCATGGGGTCACAAAGAATCAGACACAAATGAGCAACTAACACACTTTTTCCAAAACATTCCTTTTGGAGGTGAACTATTAGATTCTTGATGAATTTGTTTGAAATGCTGAAGGAAGAGAGGATTGGTCATGAAACTGGTCAGCAACCATCACAGATGCTGGAGCAAGTACAGCTCTCAGCAATTAGAATTTTTGCAAGTGTGCAACCTGTGATTCCAATATAAGTATTTTAGATACTGCAGCATGTTTCCCAGAGCTCAGCTGGTAAAGAATCTGCCTGCAATGCAGGAGACCCCAGTTTAATTCCTGGGACTGGAAGATCCGCTGGAGAAGGGATAGGCTACCCACTCCAGTATTCTTGGGCTTCCCTTGTGGCTCAGCTGGTAAAGAATCCGCCTGCAATGCGGGAGACCTGGGTTCGATCCCTGGGCTGGGAAGATCCCCTGAAGAAGGGAAAGGCTACCCACTCCAGTATTCTGGCCTGGAGAATTCCATGGACTATAGTCCATGGGGTCACAAAGAGTTGGATATGACTGAGGCACTTTCACTTTCCCCTAAGGTTAGGGGTATCATAATATTCTCAAAGTCAAATTGATTTTTTAAAAATTTCATCAAAATGTATATAGTATTCTAATATTTTCAGTGAGGTACAATTAATTCCGTTCCCCCAACAAAACAAAAACAAACTCCTGCAACTCTTAAGAGAATAATTCTCATACTATTATAAACTCATTTAAAAATTTAGACCTCAACACTCATACCTTAAATTATATGTGCTCAAGTTTTAAAAGAAGTAGTTTCTCATATTTTACTCGTGGGTATCTAAACTATTTTCTGGCAACATGGTTAATGTTTTCTGTATTTTTTTTCTTATTTTGCTTTGATTCTCACTGGTTTAATTTGGTTGTTATCACCTAATATTAATTTTTAAAAATAGTTTTATCAGCTTTTTAAGGATAAATTCAAAGAAAGTTTAATACCAATTTGGAAACTGAAGTACATTTTAGTGATTACCAAAGTTACAACAAAGTTAAAAACTAGATAGAAATTAGGTTTGAAAAGTTGTTAAAACATTTGTCTCTTTCTAGGTCACCATAACTACACCATGTGAATTATTTGAAATTAATTCATAGGACATTTCTTCCATTTAGCAATAAAGATATTACTCTGTAAATCAGGTTCCCACAATTCAATGTGATATTTAGGTAGGAATTTGATTAAGACCTATAAATTTCAAACTCATGGCGAATCTTCAATTTTCACATTCAAATATAAAGATAGCATGATTGCAAAGGATACATGCAGGAACAGTCTATTACTATAACCATGACTAAAGTATTCATTTTTTAATCATTTAAAAAAATTTAATTTTAAGGATGACAAGAAAAACAGTGTAACTTTAGCCACAAACAACATTAACTGACATGAAAAGAATCACCAAGCCACTGTAAGAGTGACAATATCTCTAATACAAGAGTGTGCCCTTCAGAAGCAAACCAACGTAGAACAGCACCCCTTCCCCCAAAAGATCCAGTATGTTTCAGAGGCTGGGAACTCAGGTGTAAAACTTCAAGTGAAAATCGGCAGGAATTTATTCTTCTTGTGTGGAGGGAAGTAGTAAGACAAAGAGTAACTGTGGAGCACAGAGCTTTGAAGGAGAGTAGACCTGATATTGGGGAGGATTTGGGGGAGCCTGAGGACACTGGGAGACGATTGTGTATCTGGGATTCATGGCAAAAATAGATATATGGAGGTCTAGTACCAGTGTGTAGGGAAGGGAGGCTGAAACACATCTTACCAGATCCCAGACACATGGCAGTCATCAACTGGCACACATCACATCAGTTGATGATGCCCAGCCTACTGTCTTAGAGTAACTGTAATTTTCCTTTTTTCCTCATGAAAAAGTAAGCACAAAACACTTACTATTAGAGTACAGAATTAATTTTCTGCTACACAGGTGGTATACATGAAAAGAGAAGAACCAGTGGTATACAAAACCCATAAAAGTGGATAATCCAAAAACCATGTTAGATCTAACTTTGGTAATTATCTAATGACTAGTGTCAGCATCTTGAATTTGTTCTGATTAAGCTAATGCAATCATTAATTGTTATTCCCTAATGTAGACAGTAGAGATGGTAGAGAAGAGGCCTGGGCGAATCAATATTTGATAAGGTAATTTGCCTTAAATCAATAAACAAAAAGGTAACTTTATCAATCCTCAAAAAGCCCAAATTTGATCATTTACATACAGGTGATGGAGATATGGGCCCTCCCCTGGACCAGTTACCATTCAAGTTGAATAGATATGAATCCAATTCCCTAGAGATTTTGAGTCAAGATTTAAAACATTGATTTGTCTATATAACTTAACTCTCTTCCAAGATTAACCCCAGGTTTTTTTTCCCAGAGACTGAATTTTCCCACTAAATAAAGCATCCCAAATAGGTACCTTATCCAGGTATGAAGTTTAAGAAAAGACTAACACAGAAGGAAAATAGTAGTTTCTTATTTTGACAACTGATAACCTAAACAAGATGCTCCTCAAATACCACTGCCTGGACTTAAGAAGAAATGTCCACAAAACCATCTCACTTCTTTTTCTACCCTCATCTATCCACTACTCTTTCCACAAACCCCTCACTCTCCAACATCCCCAAGCAGCCCTCCCCAGCCCATCCTGCTTACTGGGATGTCATCTACTCAGGACGTGTCTTCTACACATCACCCCAGCCCAAACATTTCTTCCCCTCAGAAACCTATAGCTTTGTCTGAGTTTTCATTCTCTGGCTACTTTTTGCTATTTCCTGTAGATACTTATCCTTTTATGCCTTGATCATTTACCCTACTTTTCCCTACCCACATTACATGGAAATTGCTTTTAAAGCAGGGACATCCTACACCTCCAACTCAATAAATTCAACTGAGTATCCAATGTGTGTCTGGGTACAGGTCTGGATGCTTTCTCACTTGCCTCTTCGTCATTACCCACTGTCCAGCACCAGCTCAGGCACGTTATATGCACTCAGTATGGCACCTGTTAATGAATGGGTCAGTGATCAATCAGAAATCAACAGTAACATACTGTCTTCCAGATGAACAAGCCCTAACATGCTTTGTTTCCAACACACCTCATCTCTGTTTGCAGGTGAGCAGGCAAAGTTAAATAGCAAGACTTCCGGTCTAACTTGCTGATGGTCAAAAATACCATTGGCCTCTTCAGTGTGACAACATGGATCTAACCAATATTAATTCTTGATTTTAATATGCACTGAGCAATGAAAGTGCTAGAGATTAAAGCAGCAAGGGTCTCTGTGTCAGAAGAGTTCCCAGGTGGGGAAGCCCTACAAGTGCACACAAATGACACAAGGTCCGATGTGTTTGATCAGTGCGTGGATGTGTGGAAAAGGTCATCCCCAAGACTCCGCAGAACCATTGGGGAAGGCTTCCCAGAAAAGAGATGTCTCACTGATAATTGAAGGATGTCGGGGACAAGGACAGTGGACATTTCAGGGAGCAGGAACACGAGATGCAAAGGGCCAGAGATGAGGAACAGGGGGTTGTCATAGCTGAGGTGAAGGATGAGCATATGAAGAATTGCAAGAATGGCCTGAAGTGGTGGTAAGAACCACACCCTTCGGGGCCTTGATGACATACTACCACCCCCTCTCAGGAGGCTGACTGCCTTGGGGACAGAGCCCATGTCTTTACATAGCCGGATCCTCAGAGCCTCATCTAATGTGTGGCACAAGGACCTCACAAAGCACCTTCTGGGGTAAGTGATTCTATGCCAGCTCTGATAGAGGTGGGCACCCCTTCTTCTCTGCTCCTGAAACTTCTTTTAGAAGAGTCTTATCTTACTACTTGAGTGATTTGTTTACATGCTGTAGCTTCACAGACTGGTCTCTTCAAGGGCAGAGGCTGGGTTTATTCACCTTAGTATTTCCAAGACTTAGAATACTGGAGACATTCCACACACTCTTGATGAATTTGATTGAACAAACATGCATCCTATGACTAGTCCTTATTCAAATCTTCCTTCAAAACTCTGTAACCTAGATCCTCCTACACTCTCTTTCTGTTGCTCTGTAGTAGGAATTAGGAAGAAAACACAATGATTGAAGCTACCCATGGAGTCTATATTAACACACACACACACACACACACACACACACACGCAACCACCTCCCCTCAAATCTGCAAACAATTCAGCACAAACATATTGACACCCACATATGTAAAAACACCCCTACACAATCTGTCAGCCTATATACCTCTAACCTCAAATAGTCTTAATTTTGTCTGTGCTAAACCCATAGCTACAAAATACTTTTCATTCTCCTACTAAATTTTCATCCTGGGACAAAAATGTCAATGCAGTGTGACTTTATACTTTGGAAGGGAAAAAATGTGCAAGAATATTAAGATGAGGTTAATTTGACCCTACAGGCTTACTATGTCAAAGTTATTCATTTCCCAGTCACTTCATATTATGCCAACAACGCAATATTCTCATAAAATGCAAAATGTAAATTAAATTTCCATTCAGAACTTCTGGCATATCACAGGAACCTAGTTTTCCTGCAGTTATTTGGATTGTGCAATGTGCTACAAACTAAAATGCACTTGGATTTTTTTTTCTTACCCTATTATACATTTAGAATTTCTGAACCCAAGTGCTTCATGCTTAAATGTCTTTAAAAGAGACTATTCTTAAGACTAAGGACAGAGAAGCAACAGCCAGTTGTCCTTTTATATTCATTCTCCCCTTTTTTATCATAAGAGACTCCCCAGATTTTAGCTGGGCTCCTTGCCATCTACAATGAGGATTCCATTTCCCAACTTCTTTGCAGTTGCATGTCAACATATGACTAAGTTCTGGCCAGTGAGATGCGAGTGGAAGTGAAAAGTGCCATTCCATGTTGCACTTTAAAGGTTGGGACATCCTTTCCCATTCCCACTTTCCAAATAGCTGCATGAAAACTAGATGCCTGGAAAGCAGGCCTGGGAATAGCCATCTTGAATTGCATGGATATTGGCTATTTCTTAAGGGCAGAAACCCCAGGGATGGGAACCAACAGGACAGAAGGAGTCTGGGCTTTTGACTGCTTCTCAGAAAACACCCGTCTGGGAGCCTGGACTCAAAGAGAAAAAAATCTTCCATCTTCTTTAAATCTCTGTTAGCTTGGGTTTCTGTCACAAATAGCTTCATTTATGTTCTTGTTAATTCAAAGGGTAACAGAAACCAATGAATGAAAATGATACATGCCCAAATGGAAAACCCGCAGTACAAACCTTATTTCACATTTCAATCTCACTTTTTTTTTAAATTCAGAAAGGTTGCCAGAACTTCTGAAAATGGAGTATCATGCTTGCAAGCAGCGTAAAATACACACATAACACACTTATGTGTCGACTCACATATACGACTTGCAATCAGGAGACCTGGGTTCTAACTTGACTCTTCCTACTTACTATTTCATCTTAGAAAGTTACATACTCTCACTTTCTTCCTCTGCCAAATGGGGCTAATTTCTTTGGAGCTGGCCTCACAGGATTACTATGAAGTCTGAGACAGATGACGTCTGGGCAAGTGCTTTGTATACTATAAAACACCATGTAAACAAAGTTATTATTAAAATATTCCCAAATAAACTTCCTTCTTTATGCAAGGTGGCTCATACCAATGCTGAGTGCCCAGACATACCATCCTGGTAAGTAAAAGGCCTGCAATCACCTGTTTCTACCTAAGATGGTTAGAGATCAGTGTTATAGTATTATGAGCAGACCACCTCCTAGGGCTAGTCTTTCATTTAATGATCAGAGATATCACCCTAAGCCCCTACTTCTCAACTGGTACTGTGTCATTGATTAGAAAGACAAAGTGTTTGGACCAAAGAGCAAAACCTTTTTAACAGAAAAATAGCTCATAGTCCATATACCACTAATACATGGTATGTATTTCACCATGTCTCAGATCTCATCCACTGAAATATGTTCGACTTTTTCTATTGGATACACGAATGGCAAAATCAAACCCTGATGAGATGTCTCTATTTCCCTTCCTCACACACACACACTCACACACACACACACATATATAGTAGGGAACCAAGTGAGAGAGAAAAACACAAAACATTTGTATATACAAACAGACAATAAATGTATCTTCCCTGAGAAAACATCTTGAATGATCATCCTGAGCCAAGACTTGTGGCCCAATTCTATCAATCCTCAATTGATAATGATGGTTTATAAATCCTGGGGAAACAAGCTATTGGCTAATATTTACTGAGCACTCATTATGTGCTGTCACTTCAAGCCACTAAGGGCTATTCTCTACTTTAATCCTCTCGACAGCCCTGTGAGATACAGGCCATCAACCTCCCCCATTTTATAGATGAGAAACCGAGAGTCCAAGAAATTCAGCCCAAGTTCACCAGCTTGAAAGTGGCACAGATTTAAACGCAGGCAATCTCACCTTCAGAGTCCACATGATACCTTCTATCTCACTCTGTCTCTTATTTAAATGTCAACAATAAAAATAAATGTTCATATTCCTTTTGGAAATATTTTCTGATAAAATAAATCTTTCAACTGGAGAGAATGTCACAAATCTTTAGAGGCACCCACACAATAGCTGTTCTAACTATTTTAAAATGAATAAGTGAAGGAATATTATCTATTGAAACTAGAAGCCAGAGGTGTGAACCACCCCTTGTTCACTTCTGTCAGGTCCCATGCTCTCATCTTTAGCTCATATAATGCTACTACTCACTGCAGGACCTCTGTGTGGGGTAGGCAGTCAAAGTCGATACCACATATCAACTGTACCAGTGGTTTTCCACTTCGTTCCCTTCACTTTCCCAAAAAAGCATCAGTTCAGCCCTAGATAAACCAAAACAGAAACCCCCAAGGCCAATGACAAGGGAGGACTTCACTCTTAACCCATACCTCTGACTTTCTGAAGGCCCTGCAGGTTCAAAGGTAGCCTGAAGAAGGCTCCATATTGGGCTAGTTCCTCAAACTCTTACCTTCTGGCACATCTCCCACATCTAGCCTAGAAAGCCAAAGACAGGTATCTGGAGTGTGAGTCCAGCAGGGGGAGAGAGACACAATGGGGAGAGACAATCAGGCAGCGGCCAGACCGCTTGGTCCAATTTGGAAGCCATTTATCCCATCTGGCTCACATGTGAAATGTGAGCAGTATAAATAAAGATCACTCTAAATGTAATATACATGCTGGGTATCAAAGACTTACTATGGAAAGAAATGTAAAGTGTTCATTAATCAATGTTAATATTGATGATGTGGAAATTAAAGTCTAGTACTAAAATTAATTAGTATAGTTAATTACTTTTTAAATAAAGTACACGTGGTTTGTATTACATATTTCTATCGGACAGTGGTCTCGTACACCACGTTTAAGAATCTGGACAGGATCCTAAAAACAATGGCAGCCACTGTGAGCTGTTAAGCAGAGGCATATAGCACAATCAGATTTGAATCTTTAAAATATCACCCTGACTACAAAATAGAGAATGGGCTTGCAGAGGGAAATGAGATGATGAGAGAGACCCTCTTGGATGTTCTACAACCATCTGGGAGAAAAAAGATGGTGGCTGGAACATGGATGGCACTACTCCTAGCAGCAGAGAGGCAGAGAGCTGAACAAATAAAAAACATAGTTAGAAAACAGTGCCAACGAACTATAGAAAACGACTGAATAAGGGGGAAACAAAAGGTTGTGTACAGGGATGCTTCCCGAGGCTCTGCTATGAATAGAGTGGCTGGGCCATTTGGTACCACCCTCTAGTAATTATACATCCAAGAAAAAACGGCCCATCCAGTCATCCCAGGGCCTCAGCGCTGTGTCTGCATGAAGCTTCCTCTGCAGGAGGCATGAATCATGGATGCTCTGAGTACTTGGGAACTAGCGCACGCTGTTCCAAAGTGCTTTCCTTCTGAAGAGCTCCCAGAAGAAGTAACTCAAGATTCTGCCCAGGCAAGAGTCACTTGGGAAAGCTGTAGGAAATGATAATTGCTGCTAAGATCAGGAAATGGGCTGAATGCAGAGCAAATGGGATGGACTGCAGTGGAGGTGGGAGAGTAGCGGTTTGCTCCTGTGCCCCTTCCTGGCTTCTTTCCTAGAAAACCCTGCAGAATATCGCAGGAGAATGGGCTCTCGAGTCAGACTCTGACTCAGAAGTCAGCTCAGCCCCTCACTAGTTGGGTACCCTTGGGCTTTCCCAGGCTTCTGTTTCTCATTCCTTGGATGGGAAAATCACCACCCACCCTGGGAAGGTTCAGGGTGATTTGAGTTGCATAGGAGTGCCCCAAACTGGGGCTGGGACCTCCCCTCTTTTCTCCTCTCCTCCAACCCATTCAACACCCGCCATCCCCAAACCTGTCTTCACCTCTCACAGATGAAAAGCACAACACCATCTCAAGAAAAGCTCAAGAAGAGCTGGGCTGGGTGTTTTGGCATTAATCTCCCAGAGCACCCAGCACTGAGCCAGGCTGCCAGGACACGTGGGGGACACTCCTCTCAGAGCAAGCATTAGCGTGAATAATTAAGGCGAAGCTCTGCTTATCAAAATAAATGAACAAAGGAGCCTCTGACATAGCAGGCACGTTTTTTTTGTTGTTGTTTTAGGAGACCATTTTTTCTCAGTTACTGCTCCTTCCAGTTTGATCATCTTCAGAGTCCTCCCTATCAATTTGGGTGAATTAGCAAGCTTCTCCATACAGAGCTGCAGCCACAAATCACCGATATGAGTATGTGTAAAATTATATAGCACGGGGCCCAGTGTAATAATAAACACATTTCTATTTTATAACTGCTGTTTTCTCCACGCTCAAACCAGTTCCCTGCTTGGGCCCCAGGGGCTGGGAGGCACCAGTGTCTGCCCTCACACACACACACCCCTCACTCCCCGTGGGAAGCGTTCCGGCTTTGTGTGCTGGTCTCAGACCCACAATCTGCCAAATGCCAGCCAGCTCCGCTTTGTGCCGCAGGGGGAATAGGAATCAGACCCACTCCCGGCACTGTGTGCAGCACAGCGGAGACACAAATGAGCAGGTGACCTTTCAAACTGTGTCAAAACGGGCCCTTGACCCAGAGACCTCAAAACTTCAGTGGTTTCACTGTCTAAATCAGCCAAGTGAAAAGACCCATGTTTGCACAATATGATTGTGTTTACACAAAGGTTTAACGCCTCAATAGAGCAAAGGCTGTTCAGTTAATTTTAATTATTGCTTTATTCTTCTCACAACAGATTTAAAAAAAAAATGTTTAACAGTGAGCTCGTTGTAATTGATCCCGCAAACTTGGTGCCTATAGTTCTTCTAACTTGTGCAATGACAGCAGTGGAAAGGATGCATGAAAGGTTTTCCTTAGTTGAAAGGATTATTTCCAGTCCCTGTCACTGCTTATTTAACATTCTTTGTGGAAAAGATGGACACTAAGGAAAATCACACAAAAAAATTCAAGATCTGACTCTGGGGAAGTGGAAAAACACACATGGGTTAGAAAGCATTCTAATGCTTAGCAGCAAATTCTAAGTAAGCAAGAGACGCATATTAAGTGAGGATGAGGGCCCTGCCAGTTCTAATGATTTATTAGGTTAATTCTTTGGCAGGTAGAATAAATAGAAGAGGGAAGTAAATCTGAAAATATAAAGATGCACAGGAACCCAGGATCAGACAAAGGAAAATCCACAGGCAAACAATCTGCTAAAAGCAGAGCCCTCTGGGGTCACGTGTGTTGTTCCCGCCACCTTCCAGGAATTTGTCTTTCAGTGTTGAAACCATTTCACTCTTCAGATCTCTGGAAGACAATGCAAGTGCCTGTCACTCGGAGGTTCCTGTAGATCCTTAAGGCAGAATGCTAGAAAGCAGCTATTCTTCTCCACCACATGCTCTCCTGAATACAGAGGGAAGATCGTTGCACACAGCAGCAGAATCTTCACCTGTGTTGGTATCTCTGCTAACTAGGGGATTTCTCATTTCTGTATCGACCACGTGTTTTTCTCCTTAAGATATTTTACACATCCATAAACATCCTCCAAAAAATGTGGCAAAAAAAAAAAGAGATAAACAGAAATAATTTTAACTCCAAGAGGATCATACGAATAAAAATGAGAGCACAAATTATTTGTTCAAACTCCCCAAGCAAAGCCCTGGTATGCCTAAGACAGCAACGTGCAACCTACACACCAAGATCTATCCATCCATAGCTTCTCCCATCTCTTATCTAAGGTACCTCCACACTTGGATTTTACAGTTTAGTAAGGAAAGAGGACTGCTAAAGTGCATTCTTTTAAGGGATTGGAGAGAAGTTCCTATTTATGATTTATTTCTCTCCTCAAATTTTCTTAAATATGTAAGTGTATTAGTACTGAGCTATCATCTCGAGAATCAATGCTTTGCATTTGTTGGGTTCTTCAAAACTAGCTTTATTTCTTAAAAGAGAAAAAAGAAAAAAAAAAAACCCAAACCAAGATCAAAGATCATTAAGTTCAATCAAGACCGAATATAGGACTAGATGAGACAATCATTCAGTTTTCTTAACTATTCTAACTTTGTCATATTGGATCCAAGATAACAACTCATCAGTTACTAAGCATATGTGTGAGACAAGAAGGATGGTAAGTATAAAGTCATTTACTTTGCTAAACAACTAAACTCATTTATATTCTGTCTGAATTTAGTCCCTTCCCTCTAGCCCCACAAAAAACCTGATTTCCAAAGGACAAATAGAACGGGGTACACACTAGGCTTCATCACAGAAATCTTTGAAAAATCATTCTCAGAGCCACAGTTTCCTCATCTATAAAATGGGAATGAGAACACCTCATAGGTGAATGAGGGTTAAATAAAATGAGGTAAGTGAAAGCACATGAGCTACGATGATCAGTGTAAGTGATATCTTACTGCTCACTTCCTTGGATAAAGCAATCAAGCGCAGGCAACCATTCCCAGGCTTGGTCCCCACCTGCCTTCATCATTTCTAATCTGAGTAGGAAGGTCTCAGCCTACCCTTTCTTTAGCACATCTGCTCTGGGGAGCTAACTAAATAACCACTGCCTCTTCAGGTCATCAAGATAAATCTTACTAATTCCCTACTGAATCTAAAACTAAGGTCCGATAACAACTGTGATCCAAAACATGGCACTCACCATGACCCCAGGAGGCTAGCTCACTAATCGCAGTCTCTCCAAGTGGCAAGGGATAAGCTAATCTGTGTGAAAGACACAGATGTCACGTCCTCCCTACAGCCACATTCACATGTATGAGAGGAATAATGTCAGCAGTATTATCTCCAAACAGCAAGGACAATGCCACACAATTATAATAGCATATTGTCCATTGTATCTGGGGATGACACGTCTGACAATGTTATTTTCTATGCATGTGAATGCAGCTGAAAGGGCCAATGCATAATTCACATCTCCTGACAAAATGCAAGCCTGAAGTATGTGTCCATCAGATAATGCCACTTAAAATCCTTTTACCTCAGGTAGCACCTTTCTCCCTGAGAACTCAAAATGCCTCACGGTACTTTCCTCAGGGTACTGGTGTGAACCCAACCGTGAATGATAGGAGATGCACTGAGCAGATGCAATACAGTTTTCCCAGTAAAATTCTGGTCTACTTTCTGACTAAAAATATTTATTCTCAGCCTTATTTCTGCCCTAACAATCAACCTTCTCTTTGACAATAAGGAAGCAATTGTTACAGTTTGGCGAGACTGCTGTACATGAGAGGATGAGTAGAGAACGATCGTTAGTGCCTGGTCAGATGGACCCATTTCCTGGCTAAAAGCCTCTCTTCCACCTACCAGCCTGGCAGTCCATGTGATTTAAACCCCTGCCTCAGCAAAATCTCAAATTATTACAGGTCAGAAGCCTTCAGCAAGAAGGGAGGGGATGTTGCCTGTGAGCAACTACAATAATGAATGTTAATTCAAGGAAGTTAAGCACTGGGTAGAGGTGGAGAGACTTTCCTCATACCGTAACGGGGGAGGGGGGGACAGAACCTATTCTAAGACCCAAAAGAAATAATTATACAATAGTCATATTTAGTTGATTTTTATAAGAGCACAAAAAGGGGACTTCTTCCCTGACAGACCAGTGGTCGGGGCTCCGCCTTCCAATGCAGGGAGTGCAGATTCGATCCCTGGTTGGGGGGAGCTAAGATCACACATGGCTCTCGGCCGAAAAACCAAAACACAAAACAGAAGCAATATTTTAACAAATTCAATCAAGACTTTAAAAAATGGTCCACATCAAAAAAAAAAAAAAGGCACAAAAGGGAAGGCAAGACGTGGTCAGTAATCTTAAAAGGATGAAGAAATATTTTGCAAGAGGTGCAGAGGAGCCCAAAGAGAAGCGAAAGCCAGCTAAAGTTGCGTGAGGCCAGGGTTTCTCAATCTCGGCCCTGTGGACACTTGGGGCCCAGCGAGGGTCTGCTGTGGAAGCTGTCCTGTGCACTGAATTGCACTGTGTAGTAGACTGACCAGCATCCCTGCCCTCCACCTACCAGAAGCCAGTAGCAACCACCTCCTCCTCAAAGACGTGAAAATCCAAAGTATCTCCAGACATCATCCAATGTCCCCAGGGAGGGAAAATGGGCCCAAGTTGAGAATCACAACATTAGGCAACTAATGATCTCATATTTGGGGCTAGTGGCTGGGCTGAAAGGTTTGCTCTCACACATAACGGCCGGCCTCTTTAGCCACTGAGTTTTGTACGTGCTCAGTTGCGTCTGACTCTTTGAGACCCCTTGGACTGTAGCCCACCAGGCTCAGGCCAAGACTACTGGAGTGGGTTGCCATTTTCTACTTCAGTGGATCTTCCCGACCCAGGGATGGAACCTGCCTCTCTTGTGTCTCCTTCATTGCGGGCAGAACCTTTACCACACTGCACCACCTTGGAAGCAAACCACTGAAGAGAAGGTCCCAATATCCACCCTGGAACAGTCATGGGACTTTCATGTTCCTGCCGGAACCTCATTAGCTTCTCAAGTTCATGGAGGGTTAGGGAAGGCTGGCCAAGTGGATCAGCTCCTGTGGTGAAGAGGCAGCCATGTGAGGCAGTGGGCACCGGGTGTCCAGCTGAAGGGTGGAGGGGGGCTGACGCTAGCTCTGCTACCCAAGTACAGGTTGCACCTGCTCCACAGGGCACCTTTTTCTGATTCGCACAAAAGCAAGATCTGGGACAGCAGCAGCCCTGCGGGGTGGCTAGCAGCCATCGATTCCTCTTTTCCAGGTCTGTGAACTGATGCACCTCATACAGGAAGTAGTATTGTTATGCAGATGAGAATTAGCAAAGCCGGGGTGTTTTGTGATTGAGGAGAATGCAAAGTTTGAAATCGCTGTGGAGTATCTCCTTCCCTCAACCCCCAAAGCATGCTTATGTGTGCTGGTGTGTGTGTGTGTGTGTGTGTGCAACCTTGCTTTAGTCGTGTCCAACTCTGTGTGACCCCACGGACTGCAGCCCTCCAGGCTCCTCTGTCTATAGGACTCTTCAGGCAAGAATACTGGAGTGGGTTGCCATGCCCTCCTCCAGGGATCCTGCTGACCTATGGATTGAACCCACATCTCCTGTATCTGCGGCACTGGAGGTGGATTCTTTACCCGCTGGGGCCATGGGGGAAGCCCTGAGAACTACAAACGCTGCACTCTTCTCTCCATCATCCTTGTGTGAGGGCTTCTACCTATTTTAAGGATAATTTGAGCAGAAATGATTCTATAGAGTCTGGTCTGATCTACTAGTGACAGGGTTGCTGCTCAGAATAGAGCTTCTCCTGCTTCACTTTCAACAGTGGAGGGTAGATCTCATTAGTATGGGAAGCCAGTACCAGCCATTAGCGCCGAGTAAGAGTTGCCTTTGCTAACTATTTCTGTGCACAGTCACACAACATGCTCTGAGTTTTCTCAATAAAACAGCTCCTTCCCAGGGGGACAAAGTTGCCTCTTCAAGGGACCTCAATTTACATACACTTTCTCAACCATTTAAAGTGAAACCTCCTTGAAGTATCACTTCACTTCTGCAGAATCTTCCTTCCCACACTTCCAGGGAGAATTTCAATAATGATGAAACAGAAACCTCTACTTAGATAGGAAATGCAATGATATGGAAAGTAATTACACTTAAAAAAAATCACAAAACTGACTCTAGGTTTACTTTGCACCACATTTGTTTGTTTCCTATAAGGAAAGACAAATAAGGTATGCAAACGTATTTATTTCTATGTAGATGTAATGTATCAGCAAAAAGCACTTAGGACATGTGCTGCACACATCAGACAAATGATATCCATAATGGAAATCATGGGTCTAGAAGCTTCTCTCTACTTCTTCATGAATAAAACAGTTGGGAAAATCCTATAGTTGCTTTTAGTCCATTTGATTTCTTACTTTATACTCTGTGTGATATCAAGAATGGCTATAAAAAATTTGGTCCATTTAAGAGATAAAGTGGCACTCTCCTTAAGATGTTAAAGATGCTGCTTTGTTACTAAGTTAGGAAAGTTCATGTTTGCACAAATTCTATTAGTGCCCATATCAACTATAGATGTGTAATGACTTGCCAGTTCTTTCTTAAGAAGATCAAATCCATCATTGAAGTAATAAGTCTTCACATGTCTTGTTTCTTTTAAACGATATTCAAAAGGTAAGCAGAAGAAAGACTTCAAGATTCTAATGTGTTTTCACAGCAAAAGGATTTAGTTGAGAAAGCAGGCTGAGGGGACGCAGGTGCCAGACACTGTGTAGAATTTGCACTTATGCTCCATTAATTGCCAGCATATCTTCCTTTCCCTTTTTCCTCCCTTCCCCCCGTTAAATCCCCTTTGGAAAACAGCAGAGCAGCAGGCCCAGACTGGTACCCAGCAGCAACACCAGGAGCAGAAGTAGCCAATTAGCCTCCAGAATACAAAGAGGGAGAAAAAAATTGATGCAGTTACCTAGCAACCAGAAGGAGCAGAAACAGCTGTGTAGCAGGCCCAGGCTGGTACCCAGGCAGAAAAAGGATAGCCAATTAGCACACTGTATTTAATGCTGATGTGGTTTCCTAGTAACAGGCTGTACAAGTCTGTCTGTTGCATTTTCTCCCTCCTTTCCTCACATTTTCCTCAATCATGCACAGTATTACTATTTGCCCTAATTACTGTTTCTCCAGTGCTTCAAGCAGCCATTATTTTGTCCCCAGAGAAATTGGAAGAACTCAGAAAAAAATCTTCTGTAATGACAGTATTTAGTTTCAAATTCAGATTAGCTGTAAGCCTTGAGATACTAGACAACAACAACAAAGAACGAAAAAAAAAAAAAAAGCCAGCAAATCGCTTTCTGCCTAAATTCTTAAGTAACCTATGGTACCTTTTCTTCATGCTAATATTTACATGTGAGTGAAGCAAAAAACATTTAATAATGCATACCGTCATTCTGCTACACACTGCATTTTCGAAAAGGTTGAATCCTCTGTGTACTTGAATTTATTCATATTGATTTTCTGACACTCTCTCCTGAGCATGAGGAACATAAAATGTCTTATTACCTATATCAGAGAAGGGAGATGTATCTTTTGTTGCTCTTTTTAAAATACCGATACTGGATTCAATAAGCTCATGACCAATTGAGAATTGGACATGAGGAATCATTCTTTCCTCGCTACAACGGAAGCGGAGTACAGATGAAGAGTGTGTATTCTGCAGTTGGGGGATTCAAACACCATGTGTAGGTTCATAATCACACTAATGAATTCCAGTGAGGTGATGTTAAACCATATGAACATACAAAACGAAGACAGAAAATGTTTAAACATGCCTACTGCACCGCTATTCTAAAATATTTTCTACTGCATACTGCGCCTCTTCTAAACTAGGACATGTAGTGGCATCAACCATTTTCCTGGGTTTTAGTCATCAGGGCACAGTTTATGTAAGCCTACATTTTATTTAAGGCATCCATTAGACTCCTAGAACCTCTGTCACGTAACAGTATCTTCTTAGAACCAGCTATTATCCTTCTTACAAAATTATCCTGTTCTGAACACTGTAAAGGCTCCAGAAGAAGACGTTAGACACTGTAACACACTTAAGTGGGGCAATGCTCTCCCATGAAGGAAAAGAACCTTCCCCACTGAGGACAGTGTTTGGCTTCCTGCCCACCACCAAAGGACTGATAGCTTTTGTCAGCTCTAGCTCACCAGTGAAATGGTTCAAACTATTCTATCCCAATAAATTTGGGATGTTAAAAAATGTTACCTTGTTTGTTTGACAACAGTATGCACAATGCTGCTGCTGCTAAGTCGCTTCAGTCGTGTCCGACTCTGTGAGATCCCATAGACGGCAGCCCACCAGGCTCCCCCGTCCCTGGGATTCTCGAGGCAAGAACACTGGAGTGGGTTGCCATTTCCTTCTCCAATGCACAATGCTGAACTCCATTAATTAAATGTCAAACCTATTTCCTAAAACAGGGACTTTTCATTTTACTGAATTCCATAAGTTAAATGTCAATTACAGTAACGGAGAGAAGATACACTCTAAAGACAGAAACAACAAAAGAAGCCTAAAGTATTTGTCTGCTGAAACCAGATGAGTGACTTACAGAAAATGAATTTTAAATTATAAGTTCTATTTATTTTGCAAATAAAATAAAAGGAATCTAACCTGAATACAGATAACTTTTGAAGGGAAGAAAGGAAAAGATCCAAGGCCCAAACTAATAATGGGGTGCCCTAGTCTTCTACCTCTAAAACCTTATTGGGTCCAATCCTGCATCTGTGCCTGACTCACCTACCTCAATAAGCACAGATGGTAAAGGAGAAGACAAAGTGAAGAGAAATATGGGACAGACCAAGGAAAGCGTATTCTCTCTGCAGACACACTTAAATAATTTAAATGGGCTGACCTCCATTATATAAGCTAGGCAGGTCCTTACACTGGCAACCAAATATGGGGACACTGCAGAAATGGGGAGTGACTCTGTCACTGGCGGCCCAAATAGCCAGCACATTAAAAAGCCACTACCTTTTGATTATTCTGAATGGTCTTGTTTCTATTAACATTCAATATGTTATTTTTTTAAATGGCTGAAAATAGGTTACTCTTAGAAAATGTAGAAAATCTGGTAGCAGGGGGAAGGGAATGAGTGGGAAGTAGAGAATGCTGCTCCAGCTTCTAACAGCTCCCCCATTTTGTCTGCCTACTCGCCTGCAGATTCCCGAAATTCCATGAAGAGGCTCCTAGAATTGAAGAATAAAAAATAGTAAAATATTTCTTATTCTTATTTTATAAAAGACTGGTTAAAGGATATGTAATCTATCAATCAGTAGTGTACCAAATCCTTTCTGATGTAAAAGAGGGTATTGCTGCGCTCAGTTATGTCCCACTCCTTGTGACCTCGTGGACTGTAGCCCACTGGGCTCCTCTGTCCATGGGATTTTCCAGGCAAGAATACTGGAGTGAGTTGTCATTTCCTCCTCCAGGGGATCTTCCCAACCCAGGGATTGAACCTAGTCTCTTGAGTCTCCTGCATTGGCCGGCAGGATTCTTTATCACTGAGCCTCCTGGGAAGCCCCAAGAGGTCAAAGGAAGGCCAAAAAGGCAGGAAGTGACTCAGTATAGGAAAGCATCAAGTATAAGATTCTTGGGTGGGCCATGAAGAAGGAAGGAGCTAAAATTTTTAGGAAACAGCTTTGCCCAAGGCCAGCGAGTTCATCTTAGTGTGGGAAAAACTGAAACTGCCTTGTTGGAAATGGCCAGACCCTCGTCATTTGGTACCTGAGGAGTCTGGCTTTGAGTCCCACTGTACATATAATATACATATACATATGATGCTGTGAAAGTGCTGCACTCAATATGCCAGCAAATTTGGAAAACTCAGCAGTGGCCACAGGACTGGAAAAGGTCAGTTTTCATTCTAATCCCAAAGAAAGGCAATGCCAAAGAATGCTCAAACTATTGCACAATTGCACTCATCTCACACGCTAGTAAAGTAATGCTCAAATTTCTTCAAGCCAGGCTTCAACAATACATGAATCATGAACTTCCAAATGTTCAAGCTGGTTTTAGAAAAGGCAGAGGAACCAGAGATAAAATTGCCAACATCCACTGGATCATCGAAAAAGCAAGAGAGTTCCAGAAAAACATCTATTTTTGCTTTATTGACTATGCCAAAGCCTTTGACTGTGTGGATCACAATAAACTGTGGAAAATTCTGAAAGAGATGGGAATACCAGATCACCTAACCTGCCTCTTGAGAAACCTATACGCAGGTCAGGAAGCAACAGTTAGAACTGGACATGGAACAACAGACTGGTTTCAAATAGGAAAAGGAGTACATCAAGGCTGTATATTGTCACCCTGCTTATTTAACTTATATGCAGAGTACATCATGAGAAATGCTGGGCTGGAAGAAACACAAGCTGGAATCAAGATTGCCAGGAGAAATATCAATAACCTCAGATATGCAAATGATACCACCTTTATGGCAGAAAGTGAAAAAGAACTAAAGAGCCTCTTGATGAAAGTGAAAGAGGAGAGTGAAAACGTTGGCTTAAAGCTCAACATTCAGAAAACGAAGATTATGGCATCTGGTCCCATCACTTCATGGAGGGCAACAGTGGAAACAGTCAGACTTTATTTTGGGGGGCTCCAAAATCACTGAAGATGGTGATTGCAGCCATGAAATTAAAAGACGCTTACTCCTTGGAAGAAAAGTTATGACCGACCTAGAGAGCATATTCAAAAGCAGAGACATTTCTTTGCCGACTAAGGTCCGTCTAGTCAAGGCTATGGTTTTTCCTGTGGTCATGTATGGATGTGAGAGTTGGGCTGTGAAGAAAGCTGAGTGCCGAAGAATTGATGCTTTTGAACTGTGGTGTTGGAGAAGACTCTTGAGAGTCCCTTGGACTGCAAGGAGATCCAACCAGTCCATTGTGAAGGAGATCAGCCCTGGGATTTCTTTGGAAGGAATGATGCTAAAGCTCCAGTACTTTGGCCACCTGATGCGAAGAGTTGACTCATTGGAAAAGACTCTGATGCTGGGAGGGATTGGGGGCAGGAGGAGAAGAGGACGACCGAGGATGAGATGGCTGGATGGCATCACTGACTCAGTGGACGTGAGTCTGAGTGAACTCCGGGAGTTGGCGATGGACAGGGAGGCCTGGCGTGCTGCGATTCATGGGGTCGCAGAGAGTCAGACACGACGAGTGCCTGAACTGAGCTGAATCCATACAACCAAAGTAGCCTGGACTCCCAGAGCCCCATTTGCTGCCCAGAATTAGCTTCTTTATATGAAAAGCTTGTTTCCTCATGATCTATTTATGGGGCTTCAACTATAATTTATACAGAATTGAAAATGTATATTTTTCAAAGAAAGACACATCATTTAACAAATATTTTTTCATCATGCTTGTATTTCAACTAATTTTTTTCAAAAGGATTATTCCAAAGTTTAAGGGAAAAAAGGGTTTTGGTTTCATTATACATGACTTCCTTAAACTCCCCTTGGTTTCCTGATTCAAACAGAATCACTCCACTACTGTTTCAGCTTCAGGAGACAGAAGTACTGCCTACCACCAATGGCTTTTAACAATATTCTCTTCACCTGCAGTCTTTACAAAAGCTCTATTTAACTTTCTTCCAACCTCTCACTATAATATATACAGGATAACTCTGATGATCATGGTTATTAATACTCTTATTATATTAGAAACAACTTCTATACATTATTTATTTATTAAAGGCAACACTTTAAGTTGGCCTTCCCAATGCCAATCTGTCATTGGCACAGACTTCTCGTGACTCTCTTTTCCTCTTCTCGAGCAAACAGAGCTGGCCTAGCTTTAAAATCTTAAAATTTATAATATTCCATTACTTCCACAGCCTTTTCTAAAATGAGGTTCCTCTTTTCCCTTTTCCTACCTCCCAACCTCAATCCATGCTCTCTTTTGAAATCAGGTTCTAAATATTATATTTAGACTTTATGAAACCATATTTCAGGCTTTTGCATCAAAAAATGAGGTTCTCAGAGATGGGGAAGGAATAGTGTCTAGTACAGTGAGTGTTCCATAAATACTGTCTATGGTGCAGTATTTATTTCACGGTTTTTCCTTTCTCTTCAATTCTTATTTTAACACTTTGTGACTACCAATTATCCATTCAAAGGACATCTGGAATAGGCATCCTACAAAGCCTATGTTTATTACCATATTATAATAATAAAATAAATGTGTTTGTCGTGTATATGCTGAGTTTAAGCCATTCCACTCAATATACATTTATCTAAATTTATCCTCATAAATAGTATGAAGATTTAGCATATTGCTAAATCATCATATGGGGAAGCTCTAAGATTCTCCCATCAATTGTTTTCCACAACCTCACTCACACCCCTTCTTTCAAACTCTTTCTCCTCAGTCCCTGAATATGCTAAGTCCAAACTATCAAACCCTCCTATTAAACTCTCTCCACCTTGTGAACTGAACAGTTAACCCCTATGCTAGTTTCCATCCCATAATAGGGGTTTAATGAGTTTCTGCCTCAACACATGGATAAACTTCATTAGCAGCCGTGTGTCTCAGCATATTAAAGGCCTTTTAATGTCTTAAAATTGCCCTATTTCAGTTGCTATTGTATAAATTCAAAGAATTCTTATCTATAGCGCTGAGGAGGTTGAAAGTGGTCGATGGGCCCCCTACAGTTCCAGACTGAGGTATTTAATTTTGTCCTGCTGATATGCCTGACCTTGAATTAGGGCTTCTATTTATATAAATTAGTGTATTATCACATTGGCATAATTTTAAAAGATGAACGGCATCAATAAAAAACACCCTTTCCAGAGGAGAAAAGTGACTTTGTATCTCAGAATCATCCATGCTGCTTCTGACCACTGACAGGAGCCCTAATCTCATTTAATGCCCTGTCTTTCTTTAGCCTTCCTTATCTGAACAGCCCTTCCTATCTTAACTGCTGGTTATTCCATAGCACAGCACCTGAAATCTACGGGCACTTAATACCTGACTGTAAGATGGCTGAGTGAACAAAGTAAGAATACTACTAAACTATATTAATACTAAATAGAATACAAGCTGAAGGGACATGGGACAAATTTTAATTTAGTGGCAGGTTGTATAGCCTGGGTTAAGGTATTTACATATTTTTGGTCCTCGGTTTTTCCTATAGGTGATAATGCTTGTTTATATTATTTCATATGAATAGAGTACTAACATTTATCATTTTAATGAGTGAATTGAGAATGTTACAAGTCTCTTTAATACTAAAGTAAAAAAAATGGTTTCATAGTAATGATCATAATAATAGTAACTATTGCAGTAACAATAATGGGACTGGAAACGGAAGATCATTCCTTCGTAATTTCCTTGTTCTGGTTCTTAGTCACTTGATGAAGCAATATGTTTAAGGATCCTCCCAGTTCTTATCTGTTTAGAAGATACTTAAAGTAGTTTCACTGTCAATTTGTATTTAAACTATAAGTTTCTCATTTCCTCTAAATAATGGGTTATTAAGAAAAATATCTAAATGACAGCATTTCCCCTTATGACTTAGCAAAGAAGTTAAAAGCTCAAAATGGAGAAACAAAATCAAACAGGATTTTATTCAAATCCTGGCCCAACCACCTAGGAGCTGTGTGATATTGGGCAAGTTACTTGACCTCTCCTGGTCTCATTTTTCTCATCTGTGAAATGAGAATAGTACCAGTGTCATTAGGGTAATATGGCTTAAAGGGTTATATTCATAAAGGGTTATATTCATAAAAAACTTCTGTTTAGAAAAAAGACAGCAGGCCAAAATGGAGTCATTTGTGCTAAGCCCTGTATCATCAAACCAAGACTTAATACCTAACTTAAGTACAGTTTCCTAAAGGAAATCAACCCTGAATATTCATTGGAAGGACTGATGCTGAAGCTCTAATACTCTGGTCTCCTGATGTGAAGACCATGAAGCTGGAAAAGACCATGAAGCTGGGAAAGATTGAGGGCAGGAGGAGAAGAGAATGAGATGAATGAGACAGAGAATGAGATGTCTGGATGCCATCACCAACTCAATGGACATGAGTTTGAGCAAACTCCAGGAGACGGTGAAGGACAGGGAAGCCTGGCATGCTGCAGTCAGTGGGGTCGCAAAGAGCTGGACACAACTGAGCGACTGAATAACAACAACAATAAAGTACAGTTTCATCCTCCTTAGAGAATGAAATCTCAAACCAGTCAATCTGGAATTACCTGGTGAGCACTACTGAGGTCATCCACTTGATAGACCCCAGCCATTTCTGCAAGGAAGATGACCTTGCCATAAACAATCAGCTCTTCGCTGGTATAACTCCTGCCATCTTCGCCTATAGAAGTCTCACATTTTGCTCAGCTCTTCAGAGCTCCTTTCTATTTGGTAGATGGGATGCCACTCAATTCATGAATCATTGAATAAAGCCAATAAGATCGTAAATTTACTCAGCTGAATTTTTTAAAAAAACAAATTTGGGGGCAGTGGTGGGATCCCGCAGAAACTTCAGCCAGTTTCAGAGAACAAGAAACACAGGTGCTGGTACCTGTAAACTTTGAGTTCTTTATCTTTCTTATCATTTCCAAGTGCTGTGGGTAAGTTCCTCTGAGCTCTGAGGTCCACTCTCTTTGCGTTGAGCTCCTGATCTAATTAGCTTTCCAGACTAGGGTTAATGGGCCAGTCTAGACTGACAGAGGGCTTCCCTGGTGGCTCAGGTGGTAAAGAACTGAAGTGAAAGTTGCTCAGTCATGTCCAACTCTTTGCAACCCCAGGGACTATACAGTCCATGGAATTCTCCAGGCCAGAATACTGGAGTGGGTAGTCATTCCCTTCTCCAGGGGATCTTCCCAACCCAGGGGTTGAACCCAGGTCTCCCCAAATGCAGCAGATTCTTTACCAGCTGAGCCACCAGGGAAGGCAGCTGGTTAAGAATCTGCCTGCAATGCGGGAAGCCTGGGTTCGATCCCTGGGTGGGGAAGATCCCCTGGAGATTGACAGGAGGTTCTAACAGCGTGTCAGTCCTCAGCCCTTGGTTAGTCCATGGTCCCAGGCCAGGCCTCAGTGGATCACTCAAGTCCCTAGCCCTTGGCTAGTCCACAGTCCCCATTTGTTAGGGTCTGTTAGTTTGGCCTGTAGTTCCTCATTGAGAACAGCTGGAGGTGTGAACCTAAAGCTTTCTCTTGGCCAGCTTACTGTACCATCAGTTTGGCTACTGCTGGTATGTAAATATGCATGTAAAGACTATTGCTGTCTAGGTTGGTCATAACTTTCCTTCTATGGAGTAAGCATCTTTTAATTTCATGGCTGCAATCACCATCTGCAGTGATTTTGGAGCCCCCCCAAAATGAAGTCAGCCTTACTCCTTGGAAGGAAAATTATGACCAACCTAGACATATTAAAAAGCAGAGACATTACTTTGTCAACAAAGGTCCGTCTAGTCAAGGCTATGGTTTTTCCAGTAGTCATGTATGGATGTGAGAGTTGGACTACAAAGAAAGCTGAGTGCAGAAGAATTGATGCTTTTGAAGTGTGGTGTTGGAGAAGACTCTTGAGAGTCCCTTGGACTGCAAGGAGATCCAACCACTCCATTCTAAAGGAGATCAGCCCTGGGTGTTCATTGGAAGGGCTGATGTTGAAGCTGAAACTCCAATATTTTGGCCACTTGATGTGAAGAGCTGACTCATTTGAAAAGACTATGATGCTAGGAAAGATTGAGGGCAGGAGGAGAAAGAGACGACAGAGGATGAGATGGTTGGATGGCATCACTGACTCAATGGACATGAATTTGGGTGGACTCTGGGAGTTGGTGATGGACAGAGAGGCCTGGTGTGCTGCAGTTCATGGGGTCTCAAAGAGTCAGACACGACTGAGTGACTGAACTGAACTGAAAGACTATTGCTAATGGGAATCTCAGAAGACCAAAGTCACAAAATTGATGGGTATCGTTGAGCACTTAAAAGCTGTCAGAGTACTTGTCACCTACCTCAAAAGACTCTTGTGTTAGGACAAACTGGTCACAAAATCGGTTAGGCTGATACCAGGTCACCTGCCAATCCCAAGGAAATTTCCACACAACAAGGTAGGCTGTAAAATACCACACAATCCCCAATCCAGAGCCACATTCCTCTCAGGTATTAATTCTGGCTCCAAGAGACCCAAGGCTTAACTAAAAAAACTGAGATCCTTAAGTTTCAAAGAAACTTACATTCTGGCACACCTGCTTATTTTATGTCTAAGAACTGTGGTCCCAGAAGCTATGAATATCTTACAACAATGGCCGCCAGGCTCCTCTATCCATGGAATTCTCCAGGCAAGAATACTGTAGTGGGTAGCCATTCTCTTCTCCAAGGAGTCTTCCCAACCCAGGGATCGAATCAGCATCTTATGCATTGCAGACAGATTCTTTACTATCTGAGCCACCAGTGAAGCCTGCAGATGGGTTTATGGGAAAACTGGGAGACCAGCAAAGGGTGAGAATTCTTAACAGAATCAGCTCTCCTGAATGCCTGTTATGCCCAGATGAAAAAGGAAACTAAAATTTCACACGGTCCTTTCCTTTCTAAATCCAGATACATTGGTTATTGATTCTTTCTCTCCCAAGGACAGCTGTTACCTTCTTACTTGTCTTGTTTTACGTCCTGAGAGCTTGGTTTGTCAATTTGGTAGTGGTTTAGGCTTCCCAGATAGCTCAGTTGGTAAAGAATCCACCTGCAATGCAGGAGACCCCAGTTTGATTCCTGGGTCTGGAAGATCTGCTGGCGAAGGGATAGGCTACCCACTCCAGAAGATCCCCTGGAGAAGCGAAAGGCTACCCACTCCAGTATTCTGGGCTGTATAGTTCATGGAGTCACAAAGAGTCAGACACGACTGAACAACTTTCATTTTAGTTACTAGGTTGTATCCGACTCTTGCAACCCCACAGACTGTAGCCTGTCAAGCTCCTCTGTCCATAGGATTTTCTATGCAAGAATACTGGAGTGGGTTGCCATTTCCTTTTCCAGGGGATCTTCCTGACTCAGAGATGGAACTGGGATCTCCTGCACTGCAAGCAGATTTTTACCAACTGAGCTACCATGGAATTTGGGTGCCCCAAAATATGACTGGGCAGAAAATGTACGTTATATCCCCATTTGCAGTTAGATATGGTTGGACGGAAATATGGTTGAACTTCATTTGCAGCTCTAATATATGGCCAGTCCTCAGGGGAACTGTACTTTTTTTTCCTCTGGCTATCTTTGGCTCTGGATCTTGGGAGGGTATATCTTTTGCTCTCTTTTTGGGGAAACTTCTTTAGTCCATAGGATTATTCAATACTGCCAGTATTTATTTATTTATATTTATTGTTTGTTTAGCTGAAAATTGACAAGATATTTGAAAGCATTTTTTAAGCAGCTCTGTGATCAGAGATTGGCCAAACTAGAAGCTGATATTCAGAGCCTGATGGAAAAAAATTTTAAACCTTCTCCCCTAAGATAAAATGTGGAGAAGGAAATGGCAACCCATTCCAGTGTTCTTGCCTGGAGAATCCCAGAGACGGAGGAGCCTGGTGGGCTGCTGTCTATGGGGTCACACAGAGTCGGACACGACTGAAGTGCCTTAGCAGTAAGATAAAATGAAACCATGTACCCAGAAGGAGGAAAAAAAAAAAATTCTGATGGTTTTATGGAAAGATTTACTAAAATGTTCCAAGGATTTTCATTTCCATCTTAGTTGGAAATCTTCTCCCCAATATAAAAAAAGTAAATTGAACATAATGTGGTTGGATAAGCAAATCAACCCCTTAATAAAATCATTTAGGCTATAACTTCTTTAGAGAAATAAAAATTAAAAGCAACTGTCTACATCTTACAAATTTTTGCAAAACCAGAAATGCAGCTCTAGAAACAATATGAAGTCCAATCCCCAAACCTCTCTTATTCATCTCAAAAGACTTGCAGGTTCCCCAATCCTGGCCTTTGGAAATAAGAGTCCTTCTAGGAGGAACTTGCATTCTTTCCCTGGGCTTTTAGATGTAAATATTCTACCTGGTCTTCTCTAGGAAATCTTATCTAGGCCATCTCTTTTAAATGAAAACTCCAGGGAGGTAATTCCTATTAAAGGAAAAAAGGGGGGGAGGGGTATGGAGTTATTTGGAACTTAAGACAAATGAAAAACCTTAATTGTCTTCTCCACCAATATTAGTAAAAAGCTTTAGCCACTTGAGCCGTAATTTATTTTACCTGGCAAATACACAATTTGGATCCAACTTATTTTATATAACTAGTGAGTTTTATATTATTGTACTTGATTTGTGGCTAAAATTTGAGAATGGAAGCTAGACCCTGATGATGGGAAAGACTGAAGACAGGAAGAAAAGGGGACAACAGAGGATGAGATGGCTGGATGGCATCACCAACTCAATGGACATGAGTTTGAGTGAATTCCAGGAGTTGGCGATGGACAGGGAGGCCTGGTGTGCAGCAGTCCATGGGGTCACAAAGAGTCAGTCACAACTGAGCGACTGAACTGAACCGACCTGTCTGTACGTGTATCTACACACACAGTTGACACCTGAACAACACAGATTTGAACTGTGTGGATCCACTTATGTATAGGTTTTTTCCAATAGCTGGTATTACAGTACTACATGATCTGCACTTAGTTGAATCTGCGGATATACTGGAACCATGTAGAGGGGGCAGACTATAAGTTATACACAGATTTTAGACTATGCAGAGAGTCAGCTCTCTTTAACCCCACATTGTTCAAAGGTCAACTGTATATGTGTTATGGATGTGTGGTATTATCTACCTTTGGGTAGTAAGGCTAAAATTAATTTGCAAAGGGCTTTATTCAATTGCTTTTAAAACAAACAAATGCTACATAAATTATGTATAGTCTCAGAAATAAAAAAACTATCCCAAACGTTTCAAGTTCACAAGACCTAGTACTATCTCCA
Source organism: Oryx dammah (assembly GCF_014754425.2). NCBI lineage: Eukaryota > Metazoa > Chordata > Mammalia > Artiodactyla > Bovidae > Oryx > Oryx dammah. The sequence goes on along the minus strand of NW_024070211.1, from coordinate 40,376,032 downwards.
CTAAATAAAGGGTAGTTTAAGTTAGTTGGTTTAATTAAAATAAGGCAGGCATACCATTTTTATTCTACCTGGGTTATCTCTATTACAGAATTTTTCACCAAGAAAAAAAATTTGGTATACTAAAATTTTCATGAGTAATCTAAACATAACTATTAAGAGCAAGTGATTTGAATAGATATAAGTGTGATAAGTATTTCCACTTTCCAGTAATAACTATAGTTTATGGTATGTTTATTTAAATATATTCCCCAATTTTTTTCAGTAACCTGAAACCTTAGAGTTTTTCTATGTTAATTTAAATGATGAATATTTAATTGAATACCTAGATTGTTCCCAAATAAATATTGAAACATTAGTCCTGAATGTAGGTTTATCTACTTTTGTCTTCCTATTACTGAGAAACTTAAGATATTTGGGTTTATTAGTAAACTTTTTTTTTGTTTGCCACATTGGAAAATTTATTATGAGGAAGAATGTATTTCTAGAAATTATGATGTGTATTTCTAGAAATTATGACATGTATTTCTAAATTTTCCAATCCACAGAATGCCCATGTAAGAGATAGTCCAGAAATAGTCCACAACTTCCTACATCTCAGTTTTCACTATGAATTAACCATTCTAAGAGTCATTCAAATCAAGTATGTAGTTAGAACTACTTAGAAAAATAAAGGTGAAGGAAAATAACTGTGTATGAAGAGTAGGTAAGGCAATGACTCGTTGTTTTAGAATAAGAAAGAGAAAAAAAATGGAACAAAATTGTAGACAGTTTGTGTAAGAGGAACCTTGGTTTTATGTGTAGTCAGGATGGCTAGGATTAAAATAAATTTACTTAATTGTTTAAAAAATGAGTTTTACTATCAAAAGTACACTGGTGCAAAATTAGAATTTTATTCTCTCTGTTAACATTACTAAGGTGTTGCTGGACTTCTGGTCTACTTTTGATAACAGACTGTGAAATTTTCTTTATTTTTTAAGTAATCTGCCTGAACAGTGAAGATTTTATGTCATACCAAAATAACTTACTGTGCTTCACACTGTCTTTATCAGGTCTTTTACTTAAGAAAACCCAATCTTCTCAAAATTAAAGAGCTAAGATTTGCTCACAATTATGTAACTTTCTGTTTTGCCTTTAACAATATCTACTGTCATTTTATTAAATGGATATTTTTGACAAACTTCCCCCAAACCAAATTCTAAATGAAGTTTTTTGACTTCAAATTTTTTTGGAATTTTCTAGAGGGCCCCTGGAACATCTCAAGAGATTTGTTCTCTCTCTTTATAAAAAAAGAGATATTAAACTAAATAGGTTTATTTACTGTGTTAAATTCACAAAGAAGCACTGTCAAAAAGGTAATATTAAGTCTTCTTTATTTTGTACTTGTATAGGTATATGTTACAAGTGTTCCAGAAACTGTATAACATTCCTGGAACTCTCATATGTTCTGGTAAAATATTATCAGTCAAAATTTTAGTTACTATCTTAAAATGCTGTATATCACAGAAATAAATATACTTCTTTAGCAAATGAGTTGGCATCAGATCTTCAACAATGGGCATTTTAAAGTTTTTTGTAACTTACAGACAGCTACTGTTTTCTCTAATATTTTTGCAAAAATGAGACTCATGGAAAGGACTTTACCAAGTGCTCCTGACCACTGACACTGCTACAAAACTAGAAAGTAATAAACCTTGAGTACATATCTTACAGCTGAAGAAGGCTCCACATGGCATCTAGAATTGGGCAAACTCTGGAGACATGCAAATAAAACTGACTAGGAAGAGAAGCAGCTGAAATCAATGTAGACTGCCTCCACCCAAGATGCTGGATCAAGACTTCATACTTTAACTAAACAACAAAAACCTTTTCTTCTTTTCTTTCTTTTACTTTGGCACTGTCCTAAAAAGGTAACACTATCATCCATGTCTCCCAGGCCATTACTAAGGGGGATAACCTTTTAGACTACTGGATCTGCCATTAAAAATACCAATCTATCCATAATACTAGAGAACCACTGGTCTTCCCTATGACCACTTTTTCATCTATTCCGAATGTCCTGTAAACTACAATTGAAACTCCCTTAGAAATCATTTAGAGGGTCTGATTTTTATGGCCAGAACAACTAGTGCCTCGTTTTTACTTTTCTCTTATTATAGCTGCACTAGACACAACTAGATAGAATGCCTAGAGAAATCACAGTGTATCTGCACTCCCATATTGTTATGATTATCTAACTATGATTCTTCCCCAGTCATGAAAAGATCTTACCAGCAGCACCCATCTTTGCCAGAAATTTAGAACAACATTTTATTTTGAGCTAGATTTACTTTCCAAATACACTGAAAACCTAACTGAACCCTGGTTTGAATGGGCAAATGTAACAAATTCCTGCAAATGAATCCATTAGTAGGAATGGTTTGTGCCCCAACATGATTAATCTTGGTCTGTGTTGATTATCATTCTCCTTGGGCTTATACATGCCTTGATGGCTGGTGTGTAACCAGGCAATGCCTCTTAGGTTGTCTCTCTACGCCTGTGTGTGTGTGTGTGTATGCTCAGTTGCTTCAGTCATGTCCGACTCTTTGCAGCCCTATGGACTATAGCCTGCCAGGTTCATGGAATTTTCTAGGCAAGAATGCTGGAGTCGGTTGCCATGCTCTCCTCCAGGGGATCTTACCAACTCACAGATTGAACCCTACTTCCCAGGTTAGGAGTGAGTACAAATGATCAGAAACCATCATTAACTCAGAATCCACTGCTAAAGCTGCCCAAGAAAAATCCTTAGACTTTCTGACCAATGTTGCTCTTAATGATGGGATAGCCGTTGATTATCTTGTAGCTTAACAAGAAGGTGTCTGTGCTGCATCCAATACCACTTGCTGCACCTGCATTAACCTTTCTGGGGAAGCTGAAACTCAGCTTCATAAAATCACTGAACAAGTCGCTTGGCTTTAAAAAGTGACTGCTTTAACAAGAGCTTTCTTTGACATATTTAGTTTTGACTGGCGTGGGTCTTGGGGACCATGGCTCTGAAGTGCACTCCAGACACTGGGAATTGTCTTGCTTATAATAATCATAATAGTCTTTCTGGTGCACTTTAAATGCATGTTTAAGTGCATGTTTGTAGCCACTAACCACCAAACGATACCCTAAGACTGAAATGTCATAAAACGGATGAAGAGAAGATCAACTTAAAACATGTGAACCTTAAGTCATGATCTGTGAATAGCACACAGAGAATCAGCAAAAATTGGGAGATCTTCAGAGCAGTGGCTGGGAATGTCATTTGATACCTTAAATTTTTATCACATCTCTCAGGCTAAGTCTGATCAAAATAGGAGAATTGCTAAAAAAAGACACAACTGGCCCAAATGGAGTCACTTGTGTTAAGCCCATGAAATTGGAAGGAAAGTTATGACCAACCTAGATAGCATATTCAAAGGCAGAGACAATACTTTGCCAACAAAGGTCCGTCTAATCAAGGCTATGGTTTTTCCAGTGGTCATATATGGATGTGAGAGTTGGACTATAAAGAAAGCTGAGCACCGAAGAATTGATACTTTTGAACTGTGGTGTTGGAGAAGACTCTTGAGAGTCCCTTAGACTGCAAGGAGATCCAACCAGTCCATTCTGAAGGAGATCAACCCTGGGATTTCTTTGGAAGGAATGATGCTAAAGCTGAAACTCCAGTACTTTGGCCACCTGATGCGAAGAGTTGACTCATTGGAAAAGACTCTGATGCTGGGAGGGATTGGGGGCAGGAGGAGCAGGGGATGACAGAGGATGAGATGGCTGGATGGCATCACCGACTCGATGGACGTGAGTTTGAGTGAACTCCAGGAGATGGTGATGGACAGGGAGGCCTGGCGTGCTGCAATTCATGGGGTCGCAAAGAGTCGGATACTGAGCAACTGAACTAAACTGAACTGAACTGTGCTAAGCCCTACTTCACCAAGCTAAAACTTTATAAATTTAATATAGATTCAGCCTCTCCCAGGAATAGAATCTTAAACCAAGCAATCTGGAATGGCCAGGTCAGAGCTAGTGAGGTTATCTGACTCACAGACCCCTACCATTCCCTAAAGGAAGCTGACCCTGCCACAAACCATCAGGTCTTTCCTGGTATAACTTCCTTGTCCAGGTTTCTGCCTATAAAAGTCTTTCACTTTGCATAGCATATCAGAAAGAAAATGAAGTCGTTCAGTCGTGTCTGACTCTTTGCGACCCCATGGACTGGAGTCTATCAAGTTCCTCCATCCATGGGATTTTTCAGGCAAGAGTACTGGAGTGGATTGCCATTTCTTTCTCCAAGGGATCTTCCCAAACCAGGAATTGAACCCAGGTCTCCTGCATTGTAGGCAGACGCTTTTACCGTCTGAGCCACCAGGGAAGTCTCTTATAACATTTCAGAGCTCTTTCCTATAAATGCTAGATGAGATGCTGCCCAATTCATGAATCACTGAATAAAGCCAGTGAGATCTTTAAAATTTACTCAGTTGAATTTTGTTTCTTAATACTCTGAACATTATCTGACATATAACAAGTTTTTATAAGTGTTTGTTGAATAAATAAAATAAATTATAGTTTAAGCTTTCATTAAAGCACTTCTGTTATCTCTTAAACACTATATCCATCCTGACATTGTACAGTAGGCAGGGATCAAGACCATCCCCAAGAAAAAGAAATGCAAAAAGGCAAAACAGCTGTCTGAGGAGGCCTTACAAACAGTTATGAAAAGAAGAGAAGCAAAAGGCAAAGAAGAAAAGGAAAAATATACCCATTTCAATGCAGAGTTCCAAAGAATAGCAAGGAGACAAGAAAGCCTTCCTCAGTGATCAGTGCAAAGAAATAGAGGAAAACAATAGAATAAGAAATTCTAGAGATCTCTTCAAGATAATTAGAGATACCAAGGGAACATTTTATGCAAAGATGGGCTTAATAAAGGACAGAAATGGTATGGACCTAACAGAAGTAGAAGATATTAAGAAGAAGTGGCAAGAATACATAGAAGAACTGTACAAACTATATCTTCATGACCCAGATAATCATGATGGTGTGATCACTCACCTAGAGCCAGATATCCTGGAATGAGAAGTCAAGTGGGCCTTAGGAAGCATCACCATGAACAAAGCTAGCGGAAGTGATGGAATTTCAGTTGAGCTATTTCAATAGCTCAAATGATGCAAAAAATGATGCTGTTAAAGTGCTGCGCTCAATATGCCAGTAAGTTTGGAAAACTCAGCAGTGGCAACAGGACTGGAAAAAGGTCAATTTTCATTCCAATCCCAAAGAATGTTCAAACTACCACACAATTGCACTCATCTCACACACTAGAAAACTAATGCTCAAAATTCTCCAAGGCAGGCTTCAACAGTATGTGAACTGTAAACTTTCAGATGTTCAAGCTGGATTTAGAAAAAGCAGAGGAACCAGAGATAAAATTGCCAATATCCGTTGGAGCATCACAAAAGCAAGAGAGTTCCAGAAAAACATCTACTTCTGCCTTATTGACTATGCCAAAGCCTTTGACTATGTGGATCACAACAAACTGTGGAAAATTCTTTGAGAGATGGGAATACCAGACCACCTGAACTGCCTCTTGAGAAATCTGTATGCAGGTCAGAAAGCAACAGTTAGAACTGGACATGGAACAACAGACTGGTTCCAAATAGGAAAAGGAGTATGTCAAGACTGTATATTATCACCCTGCTTATTTAACTTATATGCAGAGTACATCATGGGAAATGCTGGGCTGGATGAAGCACAAGCTGGAATCAAGATTGCCGGGAGAAATATCAATCACTTCAGATATGCAGATGATACCACTCTTAGAGCAGAAAATGAAGAACTAAAGAGCCTCTTGATGAAACTGAAAGAGGAGAGTGAAAAAGCTGGCTTAAAACTCAACATTCAGAAAACTAAGATCATGGCATCTGGCCCCATCACTTCATGGCACATAGATGGGGAAACAATGGAAACAGTGACAGACTTGATTTTGGGGGGCTCCAAAATCACTGCAGATGGTGACTGCAGCCATGAAATGAAAAGATTCTTGCTCCTTGGAAGGAATGTTATAACCAACCTAGACAGCATGTTAAAAAGCAGAGACATTACTTTGCCAACAAAGGTCCGTCTAGTCAAAGCTATGGTTTTCCTAGTAGTCATGTATGGATGTGAGAGTTGGACTATAAAGAAAGCTGAGCACCGAAGAACTGATGCTTTTGAACTGTGGTGTTGGAGAAGACTCTTGAGAGTACCTTGGACTGCAAGGAGATCCAGCCAGTCCATCCTAAAGGAAATCAGTCCTGAACATTCATTGGAAGGACTGATGCTAAAGCTGAATCTCCAATACTCTGGCTACCTAATGCGAAGAACTGACTCATTTGAAAAGACCCTGATGCTGGGAAAGACTGAAGGTGGGAGGAGAAGGGGATGACAGATGATGAGATGGTTGGAATGAATCACGGAGTCAATGGACATGAGTCTGAGTAAACTCCAGGAGTTGGCGATGGACAGGGAGGCCTGGTGTGCTGCAGTCCATGGGGTCACAAAGAATTGGACATGACTGAGCAACTGAACTGAACTGATACCCATCTTTTTGTTCATAATCTTTTTAGCCACCTTTCCATTTAAAAATAAACTATTTCCCTAAATCCTAATTAAACTTAGAGATTGTGCCACATTATGATTCATTATGACCTGCCTCAAAGCAGGTATCAAATGCTAAGTAAACTGCATGGGCATTTTATCTTTTCACCTAAAAAGCATACCGTTACATCTTTCAGTGCAAAACCTAGAATGTTCTATCACCACCCATGGATTAGGCAAAAGCAAATCCAGTCTATGGAGAGCCCTTGTCCTGTAGCAGAAGACAGGACATGGCCTCTTTGCTCCTTCCTCTATGCCCAACAATCAAAGATTTCACTGCTGGCCTTTGTCCTGACTGTACCAACATGACTCATCTTAACAGTGTAAATGTGAACATGATTTTATATGAATTTTCATATTAGAGAAGTCTGCTCACTTAACATAATACTCCATTTCAATCACAGGCTTTTTTTCCTTCTCAGAAATGATCAAGAAGAAATGTGGAAAATTACTCTTTGTTTTTTTGAATAGAAACTACCAACAATTTAACAAATTGATTTTTGCTGAAAATAAACATAATAAAGTAGTATTTTAAAACCTGAAAGTGAGGGACTTCCCTGCAACAAAATTTTAGGATTATTCAGCTGTCTCCAAGAGGACAAATAAAACTGTAAACATAATGGCTGACTTATTGAGAAAGAAAAATATATTATACAAAGACCAGAAAACATTGGAAGAGAAAGGTCTGTAATGGCTTGGCTGCTAAAGGACATTTTTACCCTCATGCCAGCACTAAGTGCTCTTCCCAATGAATAAACCATATGTCCATTTTTATATGCTTCCTTTCACTTAGATTCTGCTACTTCACAATTTCCCTTTGTCCCAGCCCCTGCCTCATCTTCAGCCACCCCCAGCCTGGCTCCCCAATCCCTCACACTTCAGCTCCTTGGGCAACCAGTATTTGTGCCCTAGCTACCAATTTGAACATCTGCTACCTGAAAAAAAGAAAAATCACCTCATTGCTTAACATCCTCCAGGGCAAAAAGTTTGAAGGATTCAGCATCCTCAAAAAAACAGGCACAGAAGGACAAAAAAAGCAGCAGCAGCAGCATATCTTTTCCAGCTCAGTAAATTCTATCTATATAAAGATGAAATGAATAACACTTTTAAAAATTATTCACTGCAAGGAAATCCATGTTACCAACAACGTATTGTCTTTCTTTATGCATAGACTGAGACCCACACAGTTTATTTCATTTTTGCAAGTGTGTCTCTTTTTCAACATATTACCATATAGAAGAGATAGAGCATATATATAACTCCAGAGAACAAAATGCCAGTATTTCCTTTCTTTCTCTTATATTTTTTTTTCCTCTCTCTCTCTTTTTATGTCCCAAAACACTTCCCCAGCTGAAAGATAAGAAAATATTTTCATTGAATTAAAGTGAGCCCTGTGTTAAAACAGCTTGCCTGAATCCAACCAGAGCTTCATTTCAACACTTGGTCAGCAGCCCTCCCTTATTCATTTCTTTCTATCAATGGCCTCATCTCCAACCTGAATTCTCATCACCATATACCTTTGCCCCCAAGCTTTTGCTAGTCCACTTCCTTGATATGTCTGCACTTAATTTGATTCCATCCTTCATGCTTTTTTCATTATTCTTAGTTCATCCACACCACATAAATTATCACTTTTGTTTTCAGTTCCCCTGTGCCCCCTTCACACCAATTCCAAATAAATACTTCTGATTCTCATCTATTTAATCCAAATTAATTCAGATTCCCTTTCCTCATTGCCCATCTCCACTTCTGCCTCCCCTCCGGTCTGTTTCTCTTTCTTATAGCACCTACTTTTCCCTACATGTTTGTCTCTGCAGAAGGTTTTACTGGCAAAATGCTTCGGGGTGGGTGCAAGGTCATTGCTTCCTGTGTTGTTTTAGGAAAGCTGTGCTCTACATTACTGCCAACTTCAATGGGCCATGCCTGCATGTCCAACTTCATCCTCTATGACGAGTGGCTGTGCATCACCACCCCAACACTGAAATTACGGAAGTGAGGAAAGAAAAGCTTCTTGCTTTTCAGTGGGATTTAACTTTAAGTGGTTATTTCTAGTTTACATAAAGCTGTTTTTCTTTTTTTCCACAAAATCATCTTTAATCAATATCATCGGCAATAGTCAGGACTACAATCAACCCTATTACTGTCTTTAATGAGCTCTTACCATCCGCCAAGTAATTTACATACATTTGGGCTTCCCTGGTGGCTCAAGGTAAAGAATCTGCCTGCAATGCAGGAGACCTGGTTTCAATCCCTGGGTTGGGAAGATGCCCTGGAGGAAGAAATGGAAACCAATTCCAGTACTCCTGCCTAGACAATTCCACAGACAGAGGAGCAATCCCAAAGAGTAGGACACAACTGATCGACTAAGTTTCACTTTACATACATTTACTCATTTAATTTTCAAAACAATCATAGAGGGTAAATTATCCCTGTTTTACAGATGAGGAAACTGAGACTCAGGGAAGATGCATCAGGTATCCAGGTCATAAACCTAGGAAGCTGTAGAGCCAGAATTCAAACCTGAGTCTCCCTGACTGCAAAGCCCTGCTCTTAACCACTCTGCAGTACTGCCTTTCCAATAATGCAAAATGCCTTCTTGGATGAATTCCCCACAGGGAGGATTCTTTCCACTTTAATCCACTATAGGGCAAGTGGTTGCAGGTGCTGGGAAACATAATGAGCTCCACCTTGATAATCACTCTGAGTAGACAATGCCCAAAAAACAAAGCACAGAAGATGCATCACTTCTCAGTTATCCTCCTAATACATCCATTAGAAAGCGGGGTCAGGAAAAGGAAGCAAATGCTCTGGACTCACCCCCCCAAAAAAAGAATCTCTGTTTTCCCAGAGATACCCAGCCTCCAAACTAGGCAGGACATAGCCTGTCTTCATGTCAATAATTTAAAAAATGTGCTCATCATCATGAATTCCATACCCTCAACAAAGCTCAACCTTCTCGCCTCATCCTGCCTTCTCTGGTTTCCTGGGGGGAACAAGAGATGAGGCATGGCTGAAGTCTGGGAGCACTGCAATGTCTTCTAGTTACTTTACTCACTGACTTGAGAAAGACAAATAAATAAAACTAACCTCCAGAACAATACCAGACAGGTGAAAAAAAGAAAAAGCTGACAGTAGCAGGAAGCTTTTGCCTTGAAGTATGTGAACTAGAGGACTCGAACTCAAACTCCAAAAGGAACCACGAATGGGACTTGAACCTGAGCCACGGGTTCAAAAGTAACCTTTGGATAACTTTCCATGAAGCAAGCAAGGACCACAAGCAAAAGTCAGTTTGAAATGAGAGGAGAACATGCCTGAGTCTTATGCTGTGAGGAAACACTGTCTGCTATCATCCTCCCATGGGAATGACTTTGAAATTCAAGGTGGTGATGGTTTCTAGACACACATTATACACTCCTATCTCAGGAAAGCTCCTCTGTTCTACACAAAGACATTTCCCAAAACCGCCTCCCCCAAGAACATTAGAGCTGAGAGGGGCCTCAAAAGCCAAATTGTTTGGCAGATGTAGAAAATGAGGCCACCAGTGAGGTACAGGGATGTGCTCAAGGTGACAAAGCTAGTTAGGGACAGCACTAGAACTAGAACCTAGGTTTCCCCATTTTCCAACCACTGATCCTTGCACTGCACACTTCTCTGGTGACACATCCCGCAAGTCAGCCCAGAGCACCCGGAAGGCAAGCAGCAAGCCCAAGAAGAAGAACTCTCTGCAGACACATCTCCCAGCCTAGATCTAATCACCCATTTCTTCCCAGCAACACTCTGATTCTGCTACTTACACTTTCGGAGCTCTTCCCAGTTCAGTTGGTATTGTGCATGCAGACTGAAAAAACCATACTGGCAATCTACTTTCAGGGACTCATTTAAAAACCACTAATGACAGTAATTGCTCCTACAATGCTAACCCCAAGAAGAGACACCAGCCCTAAGTTTCTGCCTCCAAGCAGAGGACAAAGACCAGATTCAAGGAAAATGCTAATCTCATCCTTTCCTTCACAAACCCCACCCTTCTAAATTATCCCATCGCTCCCAAGATCAGTGTGAGTCCTGGGAGTCCCCACAGAAGTCCCGAGTAAACTGTACAGTCCCTGCCGGGCCCCACCGCCCTTACCACACACACAGCAATGTAATCACTTCAGCAACTTCGCAGTAACAAGCTCGTTAAAAAGCAATTCTGCCATCTCTCCATAAAGCACGCGCCAGAGAACAATGCAAAAGAGGAGATGCCAATTAATTACAGAATGATCACATCTAATGAACTCTGAAACCCTCCTGCTGTTGGTGACTTTGATGAAAAATCAGGGATGCTGGGAAAAGAGTAAATAGGGACACCCTGGCTACCTTGTTCAATTGCAATTCTCTCCAAGGTAACTTTTCAGATTCCAGTGTTGAGCAAAACCGCCGAATCACACCAATAAAACAACAAAAAGTGTCAGGGAAGTGACAGGTGCATACATCACGTACGGCTGTGAGTCACACCACCAGAACCCCTGTTCAGGCCTCCTCAGCAGTGTCTGATACTACACCAAGGCTGGCCCTGCCCTCTGAAAGGATCTCCGAGCCAGTGAGTGACAAACCCACGTCTGATGCCCGGGACACCTGGAGATCCTAAGGTTAACGGGTGAGTCGCTGGGCTTCCCTCCCAGGCCCGCCTGCCTCTCTACACCTCCTCGTTGGCATGGATGCCACTTCTCGGAGCAGAGAGAAGCCCTTCCCCCCACAAGGCTAAAGGACGAAAAGGAAGAAACCACGTGCGGCCAACTTGTACCACTACCTGTGTGAGTCCTCTGGTGGGCCTTTAAGTGGGAGCTTTTTGTATAAACTTTCCGGCACCCGTTAAACTGACAGCGATGAACCCTCTTCTTGTTTTCGGGGCACGCCTCAGCCCCTACCCCTCCTTGCTCACTGTCGCTGTGTCCACTCTTAACTGTCCCAGCTGCCGCCACGGCTGCCGCCGCTGTTGCCACCCCTCCCACCTTGACTGAGCCAAGCGCAGCCTTCTTGGCCACCAGTTTCAACGTCACTGTGCCGTCCACGGCTGAGAGAGTCTGTGAGGTTTTCACCAGATGGCGGCTGAGCTCAGGGGACGATGGGGGCGTTAATGAGGTCACTGCGTTGAGCTGGGCCTGGTTGACGGCTGTGTAGCTGTCTAGAGAAGAGCTGGTTGGCTGGAGGCTGAGGCAGGTCTCAGATAGCAACTTGTCCCGAGAGAGCAGAATGTCCACGGCCGAGCTCTTCTCGCAGATGGTCGCTTCCACGGGGAGCAGCAGGGGGTCTAAGCGCCGGAAGCTCTCCTCAATGCACGGGGGAGGAGAAGCACGGAGGAAACAGTCCAAGTCCTCACCAAAGGTCTCTGAGATCCTCCTGGGTTCCGTCTGCAGGTAGCGTTCCAATTCAAGGCATGTCTGCAGAGGGCAAGGAGGGAGCGAGAGAAACAGCCATCAGAAGCAAAGAACACCAGGGGACCACATGTTGACAGGCAGAGGAGCAATCTACAGGAAGGAACAGAGGATGTTTCCTGGCTCGTATCTGAAATTTTCTTGGTGAAAGGTCTGACCTTGTTATTTTTCTCCCTGGACACTTCTGAAGGGTTCAAAAGGGTCACATCATATGAGCTCAACTACTACAGTTAATGGGGAACTAGAAACCCAGAAGGGCTATCTCACACCATCAAGTTCCCTGAGAAGATTCAATGTTAAAATGATCTCACATCCCACAATCCACTTCGGTAGGTGAGATGCTCTTAGCCTCCCTAGGAGCCACTATGCAAGCAAGAAGCAAACAAAATCAGATGAGGTTTTCATAGCAAGGTAAGACTCCCCACAGTCCAACTTCATTTTTCAAACAGACTTTGGCAAATCACTAAGCACCATCATTACGTATTGCAAGGCAAGAAGCATGAGTCCCATTACAACAGTTTGGCATCTCTGTCTACGTGATAAAAATAAGTTCAAACACAGCTATTTGAATTGTTAAAGAAAAAGACACTAATCTATTTCAATATAAAGTTTTCACCTGGTAAAGAAGTGAGGCAAGAAAAATATAATCAGAAAAGTTCAGAGTTTCAACAAATCTTCATCCATGGTGCTCGTCTTTGTAAGATGGTAGAAGTGTTTTTATGGCAAAAATGGATATTTAAGTTTATAATCTGAAAGCTCTCCTCCCTTAATCCTGCTCTTTCAGAATCTGGTAGAAAACCATAGTCCTAACTTATGTGTGCTAAGTTACTTCAGTGGTGTCTGACACTTTGTGACCCTATGGACTGTAGCCTGCCAGGCTCCTCTGTCCATGGGATTCTCCAGGCCAGAATACTGCAGTGGGGGGTCATGCCCTCCTCTAGGGGATCTTCCTGACCCAGGGGTTGAACCTGTGTCTCTTACGTCTCCTGCACTGGCTGGCAGGTTCTTTACCAATAGTGCCACCTGGGAAGCCCAGTCCTAACTTATGCCATCAGTTCAATTTGTTGTAACTTCTGGGGCTTCAACAAAGAAACACTGCTGGCAAATGTAAAATCTGACTAGCTCCTAATTCTCTGGCTCTCTAGCACTTCTATGTTTTCAACCAGTGTTCTGATTCTAGGCTTTTATTCTGTTAAGAATATATTTTAATGATATACCTGGTTGTGTTGTATCTGTCAACGATTTTATTTTGGTGACATTTCAAAAGACTGGTTTTTAATCAGCCTTCTGGTAAAACTGCATTACTGAATAAGAAAAGCAGATTTTTAACGATGAATCACCTTTGGGTCTCACTGCTGATTTTTAATAGTATAAACTAATGAATGGTTCCAATCTCCATTCAATACTCATGTCACAAGTGTTCATTCAACGACTGTGTTCACAGCAAGGTGCAAGCCTTTCTGTTGTTAGAGGATGACATAGTAACAGATCCATGTGACATACATACAGAATAAACAATTACAAGCTAAAATTTACATGAATTTACAAGCAAAGTGATACCAAATAATATAACAATAAAGTATGTTGACAAGTTCTTAAGGGATGAGTGGACAATGAATTCTGTACTCTTATGTTACGGAGGTGTTAATCAAGGAAAGCTTATTGGAAAACTAAGCTTGATTCTATTTTGCTTATTGATTAAATAAATACTCTTGCTGAGTAGCTTCCCACCACTTTATATCTAAAACCAATACTTCCACCTTCTCTGGTCTAGAAATTTCTCTTATCCTTATTTGTCCCTTTTCTGAATTCTATGTTTCAAAGATTTTTCCTTTCCTTTTTCCATCACATTGCTAAAAATTATCATTTACTTCTTCCCAGTATTAAAACCCCGAGTCTCAGCCCCAGTCAATTCACTTCTGAATTATATTACCCCAAAAAAACCTCCCTTTAGCCTTCCCTTCTCTTTTTAAACCATCACCTACCAAGAACAGTGTCTGGTACCCATCAGGTACATAATGTCTATCAACCAAAGATAAATCAACTATATACTATTACTTTTAATCATTCTATTCCACTCCACTGTACAAAAGCTACCTGCTGACCTTACTCTGGACTACGCTGAAGCTAGATATGACCACTAATACATGTCTTCTAGAACATAATCCTCCTTTAGCTTTGTTCAAAGAGTAGAACCAGACCTTTGAGACACAAATATGTTCCAGGGGGAAGTCAGCTGAATCATGGGTTAGAAGAGGTCCTCGGGACAGGTCCTCACACACAGGAACTATTTCACAGTCACCAGTGTCTATCGATAGGGCTTTTGGATGTCATATCCTCTTGTATAGTTTTTAGCTCAAAGGTTCAAAAGTCACTAAGAAACTGTGATTGTTACTAATAGGAGGCTCAGATCTCTTCATATTCAAAGTTCTGAGGAACTGAGATATTCTAAATGCATTTACACACTCTTCAGGGAGGATAAAAATTAACCTACCCAGTATGCCCTTGTTTGAATCCCAGAACACATGGATCATACTAATCATCTAAGGATGGAGATACTTCTCATCACTTAAATATGGGAAAATCTGGATCACTAAGAGAGGCTATCTCTTGCAGTCCTAATACAAGGCATTCTATTCCATCTGAGAGCTACAGAAGCATGAGAACCCATCAAAATATGCTGGATAGCCCTCTGAAATCATTATGGAATATTGTTGTCTTGAGAAATCTACTTCTTGTAATATCTGCTGGTGATGAAGCTTAGATAGAAAAGAAGATTTTGTCAATTAGAAACTCATCAGGAGTGCTAGAGAATAAAATGTTAAGGATGAGGAGTATTTATTTCATTGTTAGATTATTTCCAAGCAAAAGAGATAATTTATCTCCCATACTTTAAAAAAATAATTACAAGAAGTCCCTTAAGAACACCTATGGTATTTAATTGGAATTTGTGGTTTCAGTATTTATTTAGAGATTTCAATACATATACACACAGAGATATATATAGTAACAAAGGTGTGTTTGCATGTATGTGTATACATGTATGTACTTCCTGGCTCTGTCAATCAGAAGAATCCACAAGCAAAGACACCCCAGTAGTAGTTAGCACACTTGGCATCAAGATCTTGGTTTCTAAATATCATTATCCAATAAAGAGAACCCGGGAGGGAAAAGTTGATTGAAAGGCCTTAGGCATAGAAAATAAAGATGAGTGTGCAATATCTTGTTGTACTATAAGATAAAGAAGTGCTCATAAAGTGATGAGTGTATGTCAAAAAGACACATGAGCCAACCTGAAGCAGTTCTCAAAGCCCAAATCTAGGGAATTTGAGCAATAAAAATGAATAATGATAACAACAGATTCTAACCCATGGAATAAAATTAATATATAAGAAATTCAGTGACAGAAAAAAATGGTTGAATAAAAAAATGGAGGAGACAGATCAGCTCCTCCTTATAGTAAAATGACAATTAATAAACATAGAAGAATTGATGGAAATAGAAGATCACTACTAGTCAAATAACAAAGGAATAACGACTTCCAGCAAGAATCACCAATGGATGTTAAAATTAATAGATGAAGGTATAATGAGAAACAAGGTATTTGTCTAGTCTCAAAGTATCCCCCCCAATAAGACATTTATTAATTATAAAGACAAAACATAATAGTTTTATAGCAGAGAAACCTGGCATGCACCATCTTAACCATATGATGAAATTTAGCAGCATACTGATATCACATTCCACAGGTACACTAGGCTGAAAAGGGCACAACATTACTCTATGCCACTCTTGCCAAAAGTTCCATAACCTCAATCTAATCATGAGAAAACATCAGACCAATACAAACTGAGGGCCATTCTACAAAATAACTGGCCAGTATTCTTTAAAAGTACCAAGGTCATGAGGAACAAAGATTGAGAAACTGTCACATACTGGAGGAAACTAAGACGATAAGACAACTAAATGCAACATATCCCTGTCTGGATCCTGGATGAGAAAAAGAACAGGGGTGGGAAACCAATGTAATTCAAAGAAAGTGTATAGATTTAGTTCATGGTATTTTATCAGTGTTAATTTCTTATTCTGATATCTGTACTGTGGTTATATAATATGAAGGTAAGCTAGGAATATGTATACAGGAACTCTATGTACAATTTTTGCAACTTCTGTAAATGTAAATAATTTCAAATAGAGAGAAAAAAGAAATACCGACTGGCAAACCAGGAGTGTCTTCAGATTGCAAATTTTGATACAGAGTTTGAATGTCTGTTTTTCTATCAGAACCACAGATTTGCATGTATGCATGTGTGCGGGCTGTCGCGCCAGTAGTGTTCAACTCTTTGAAACCCTGTGGACCATAGTCCATCAGGGTCCTCTGTCCATGGGACTCTCCAGGCAAGAATACTGGAGTAGGGATGCCATGCCCTCCTCCAGGGGACTTGTACTACAGTTATGTAATATCAAAGTAAATTGGGAATATGTATATAGGCATTCTATGTACAATTTTTTCAACTTCTGTTAAGTCTAAATTATTTCAAATGAGAAAGAAAGAAAAAAGAAATACCCATCAGCAAACTAGGAATGTCTCCAGATTGTCAATTTTCATATAGTTTGAATATTTGTTTTTCTACCAGAAACAGAGATTTACTCTGTCCCAAAGACACTCTAGCCAGTAAACTTCAAACTGGAGTCAGCAGATGTCAATTTAATGACATAAATCATGGCTGTCTGGTACCTCACCTTAGAGAAATGAGGCTTTGCTCAGCCTGAGCTTACAGTACAGCTTAAGGCTTGAGACACTGTATCAGCCTCCACCATCTCAAAAATCTACTACCGTAAGCAGTGAGAAGGAAAGGTGCCCAAGTGCAAAGTGAATTTCTTATTATTTATGAGTCACAGATGAGTTTTGTGAAGGCTCTCTAACATCCTGATTTCAAAATGCATGGCTTCTTTGAGTTTTCTAACAAATATCACTTGAATTTGGTTTTGAACTGATCACTCTGAAATATTTTAATATGCTCTCTCCATTCTCTTCATAGCCCTCTTGTTAAAACATGCTTATTAAAAACCATCATCCAAGACCCAGGGTTATTAGTGTTATTCATTCAGTCATGTCTGACTCTTTGTGGCCCCAAAGACTGTAGCTGGCCAGGCTCCTCTGTCCATGGAATTCTCTAGGCAAGAATACTGGATCGAACCTGGGTCACCTGCCTTGCAAGTGGATTCTTTACCATCTGAGCCACCAAGGAAGCCCCAATCCAAGACATAGTCTCTAAAAAAGAAAAAAAATTCAGATCTGTTACTGCCATATCTGCAACTTCTATGATAGGATCCAAAGGCGTAAGTTGATAGAAAATAAGATAATCCAAGTCTTGCAGCACAAGTTCAGTTCACCAAAATCTCCCTGTGGTAGTTACTTTCATAGGATCAAGAAGTATGCAAGAAACTTGTCATATGCAGGCAAGATGATGCCAAGGTTACCAAACAGCTCTTTTTTAACCAGTCCTTATCTCACCATAATTTACATGAAACTTGCCAGGGAAGACTACGAACATCTCCAGGCACTTCTGCCATCTCTCCTAAAGGGTTTCCCTCGCCTATTTTTCCTCTCCTTAACTTTCCCTCATGCCCATATACTTGACACAATCTTTTATTTTCTCCCCAACTAATTACCCTTTCATTCAAAGTTCAACATAAAGTCTATCTCTTTAAGGAGCCTGGTCTAGAAAATACAGTTAAGAAAATATGCTGGCTGTCAAGTGCTGAAAAACATTCCCCTTCAATCCTGGACAATTAAATAGTATCTGCAAAATGAATCTAAGGGGCCACAAATTGGTGACATGTCTGGTTTATTAAGATTTATGATCTCCTTAAAAGCAATAATCATATTGTTTAAATCACTTAAGCCTCAAACAATAAAAATAATTTTTTAGAGCTAAACACTACCTTTGTTATCTCAGATGGGAGATATATCTTAAGTATTTGAAGTGGTGTAGAGTTGTTAAGAACTTTCTAAAAATTAACCTGACCTCACAACCCCCATCCATCACCACCACTGTAAATATTTCTGTGTCTTTTAATTAGAACATAAGACAAAGTCAGTGGTCCAATATTCTTGGCACCATAGCTGTGTCATTAGGAATATTTATTTGTAGTCTTTGTACTTTTACTCAAGTATCCACATATACTTGAGTTAGTGAGTAAAAAAGAAATAAAAGAAATTGCATGTTGCTAATGATTTCTTTCTGGAAACATACAGTCATCAAAATAAAATGCTACCTACTACTACCTGTTTTCAATCATCAGTCATTTATGTTCCCGTTAGCCATCTGCCCTTCATTCCAAGTATCCCACTTACTTCACTGATCTAAAAAATGTAAGAGTTAAAAATACAAAGAGATAAAACAATCTGGGGAAAGAATACAGATGCAAAAATATGGGGAGACACAGCATTCTCCTTTGCGGAAACTTGCAAAGTCATGCTTCTTCTGAGATCAGACCTTGACCTTCTGATGTTGATGGTTATGATGATGACGATGCTTCTAGGAAGAAAGGGGTGAACCTTGGTTCCCAGAAAGAATGCTCACCCAGGTAACTGCACACACAAGTGAACTGTACTTGGCTGCCCGTGGGAGTCCCTCCCTGTGACATTTTTTTAAGTGTGGTTTGGTCACATGCTATTAACCATGGTGCCACAGTCCCCAAAGAGTCTGAAGTATAGAAACAGGGAGAAGAACCTCTTACCTTTCTCCTGGGAGTATCCCAAAGCTTAATTACTTTTCTGTGATTTGAAATCGTCACACACATCCCAGAATGGAAATTCAAAGTGACACGAAACAAGCTACTTGTAGTAGGGTAATTTGGCCTTCTTCTGTAAAGCAATCTTTTAAAATACTCATTCTTTCTAACATATTATTAGCTATGCTCACACTTTACACTTTTTAGCAAAATCTTTATTCTTCTAACTCCTACAGCCAACTTGAAAACTCTATAGGATTGCAAAGTTGATACTCACGGGAACTTTGTGATTTCTTTTTTCCCTTCAAAGGGTGATATGATGTAATGGTTCTGTCACATTTCTAGTCTTTTAAAATTAGGTCAGAGTTTAGAAAAGGAAATGGAAGGCATGGCCAGAGAGTTCTGGTACCATTTTTCTCAAGAACTAGAGGAGGGAAAGGAAGCACCATGATTGATAAGCTCAGTAAGCATATGGGAGAACCTTACATGAGAAGCACCTCAACTCTTTGCCCATCTTCCTGGGTTTCAACATTTCAAAGCAGGTTTGAGGAGGAGAGGGCAACACTGAACTTAACTCATGGCAGGCAGGATGCGTGAACCAGTGACAAGAATTAACCTTGTAGGATCTAGAAAGTGATTTCTCTGATGATTTTAAACCAACATCCACTTTTTCTTGACTTCCACTGCGGGAAAACATTAGGGTGGAAGGTTAGGAGAGAATAAATTCTATCTAGATATTGTGGGTAAGCAAGTATATGGTGTAAGTGAAAATCTCTTACTGCATTTTTCAGTTATTAGGTTAAAAAAAAAAAACAACCCACATCAATAGCACACCCCAGAGGTACAACAGAATTACACATCACTACCAGAACTGCTGAACTCCACAAAATAACCACAGTACTAAAATCACTGTAACATCGCATTCCTTTCCACTGTTTCTCACATCAACTGGTTGCTGGAGCTGAAACCAAATTAAATATTTCCCTCTAGTAATTTGTACATTCTGAGAGACAGTACTATGAAAATTAATTGAATTCAAAACAAACATCAAAGTTGGGAAATTTCTACCAAAACCTCTTCAGTGTTTCTCCTCCCCAAACTATTTTCAACATACAAAAAAAGTATTTATTGTATATTTTTCAATGGGGAGTCTGGGGAGAAAAGAGACCAGATTAAAGGCTTGGGGAGAGGGTGATGTCTGTTTATTTCAAAATAAACAGCCTCAAATACCCGTTTCATCTCCCAAGGATGTCTTAGTTGTGGTACATTTAAAAAAAAAAACAAAACTCAACATAAATCCAAATTAAGTGTTAAGGCGAGTTTTAAAGTCACATAACCTAGGCAAAGTTGGGATCCAGGTCTTATGCTCCTTGAAGGAAGGCTCCCCACACCTCCAACAACTTAGAATAGCACTTTCTTCCTTCACAGTGTCTGTAATCCTTAAAATTAAGTGTCCACCCACTCCAGTACTCTTGCCTGGAAAATCCCGTGGATGGAGGAGCCTGGAAGGCTGCAGTCCATGGGGTCGCTGAGGGTCAGACATGACTGAGCGACTTCACTTTCACTTTTTACTTTCATGCATTGGAGAAGGAAATGGCAACCCATTCCAGTATTCTTGCCTGGAGAATCCCAGGGACGGGGGAGCCTGGTGGGAGGCCGTCTATGGGGTCCGCATAGAGTCGGACATGACTGAAGCGACTTAGCAGCAGCAGCAGGGATAAGGAGGTCCATGCATAACAGGTCTTCCTATCTTGGCTCAGGGTTGTTTTTCCACATGTTACTTTTCAGAACACACCAATTAGAAGTCTATCACTCTGGCTTCTATCCACAATTACTGCAACTACCCTCCCATCAGCCCTTTAGGAGAGGCACTCACTATTACTTGGCCACTGAACTAAAACTAAATTCAACTTACGAGTAGTAGAGAGACACCACTGCTCATCATAGCTAGATCACTGAAGATGCTTGGGTCTGCTATCAACATACTTCCCAAAGAAGCCTCAATTTAGCTTGACACACACTGGAGAAAATCCCATTTGTTACTTTATAGCTTGAAAAAAAGTTTCATTAGATGTCTCTGCTTCAGTCATCACACTTTCATGGACAAAATAAAATTCATGCCTTAATATAGTCAATTAAAAATCATCCTCCATTAGAGCAAAGACCTAGCTCTGGGCTGAGCATGTGGATTAAGAAAGACAAAACTGCATAAGAGATACCCCTGAAGGAAAAGCCCATCCCCATGTAGGGGAGGGCCAACTGTCCTTGCTTTAAGTCCTGTCCCAGCGACTCACAAGGGCCCACGGACCTGGGAGAAGGCATGCCGTCCAAGGAGTGATGTTTCCTGGAAACAACAGTGATCCCGACAGTTGCTCAGCTTCACCATTAGTTTTCCATAAAGAGCAGTTTTTGCAAAGAGCGCTTGTGTCAGGAGGGGCCTGATGCTTCAAAAACCTGTAATTATTCTTGGCTCCCCACCCCCCACAGCCTCTGCACCTGTGTCAGTTCAAGGCACCAGCTGGCCATGTCTTGCCTCCTGCCTCTTAAAGGGGTGGGTTGGGGCTGAGGGGCGGGGTGGGCAAGGGAGCCTTCATTGAAAACCCAGACTCACATTACTTGCCTCTTCTTCCAAAATGCAAAAACAAAACAGAAATGTTTCAACTCACCAATCTCATCCCTTCCCCCAACGGGTCTTGCCAAAGGAAACAAATAAACATTAATTGGCTAGAGAGCCTTCATTCAAACCAAAATTGCTGAAAAACACAGTAACAGAGAAAGGTCTGACAAGGGGTTATTAATGCTGTTTCACAAGGCGCTCTTACTCACTCCCCCACTCACTCCCGTGAACTCTGCACACACATGCACACACCCTCCCCAAACTCCCTGGGCCCCTCTGCATCGAGTGGCCAAGATGGGAACATGCCGAACCCATGACATCATCTCCCCTTCCTCTCCCAAATCACTTGCACAGGCTGACTCAGGCTACTGGGACTTTTTTTTTTTTCCTTTAAAGCAAACTCATTTTATGGACTCCCTTCTGGACAACTGTTATATCCTCCTCAGTCGGGTATATTAAATATATCCTTTCTCTACCTCCCATAAAAATTACATATACATATATGATTGCTTCTTTTTACCCTGGAGCACAGTTGCCCATGTGTAGAGTATACACACATACACATACCCAATCAAAGCTTGAATTTCCCAAGAACAAAAGGTTCAGTTCTTATCAGGGCCCTCAGTGGTAGATGCAATTTAGTGATTGGTGATCACAGAGGGTATTTTCAAAACCAAGAGAGTTTTCAAGAACTTCCACTGTGGAATGTTAAAGGTGGAGGTACTAAGGAATGTTTGTTCTGCTCCTCAGACTGCAAAAGTGACAACCAAAAACATAATGAAAACCAAGCCCTGAGCTGCCTTTCCTGACATAGAAGGTTGTACATTGACTTCATTTGAGGTACTTGGAATCCACTTCTCAAAATGCTTACTGTCTGGGATATACCCAGCATTCCTAAATGAGAGGCATATTTAGATTCCTAAAAGGCCATAGGGTAGCCCTGTGTAGGAAGTAAAAGTCATTTCCTCATCTCAGAGAATGTTCCTCTTCCTTTGGCCACTTCATCGTTTCTCCTCTGGCCTCCGGAAACCACCAGGAAGAGACGCCAGAAAAACACAAGTGGACAAGCTGCTATGTCCAAATCTCATTTTTTGTTGGTAAAAGGGCCTGGTCTGGGGATCAGGTTCAATGACTCCCTTTCTGATGCTGCCTCTCCCCTTCCCACTAAACTACTAACCCTGAGCAGAGAGTTCATTTCCTTCTCTGGAAAATGAGTGAACCATCCTCGCAAAGACTCCTCCCAGCTCAAATTCCTTGCTGACAATCCTTCAGTGGCCTGCCATCACACTTACTTACTTGCCATGGCCAATCAGATCCTATGTGAACTTGTCTTGCCTTCCTCACCTCTTACCCTTCTCCCATGCACACAAACACACCAAGTTCAGAGCCGCAGTGCCTGCTATTACCTGCTTTCTTTTAACCTATGATGTTCTGGTTTAACTGCCACCTATTCAGAGTCCTTTGATCTGCCTAAATAACTCAAACATCCTATTCATTCTCTATCAGACTACCTTGTTTTGTTTTTCAGTTACTTGCCAAGCCCTGGAAAGATCCAAATTATTTGTTTTTATGTTTACTGTCTATCTTCCCTACTATTAAGGAAGTTCCAGCAGAGTAGGGACCTCCAGCTTATGTGCCAGTGAATCTCCACACTCAGCACAGGGCTTGGAAAAGGCCATCTACACATACTAGTTTAATGGGTAAAGGAATCAATGAAGCCATTAGTCAATGCCGCATTCTACGGAGAATGATAGCTGGTCTCTCTAGCCAAGAAATCTATTCTAAAAAGTGTACCTTACTAGGTCAAAGGGCTCCATCAACATTTCTCCTCCACTCACACGTTAGCACCAAGAAAGCATATGCTGATGATTCATTCTCATCGGACTGAGCAGGATGGAGTCTCTGCTCAAGACAAAGGGGTCAGTCTTGGGTCCTCACACTTGCCCATTTCAAACAGAGGAAAGGAGGGCATTTCTTTTGAGAAGTCGGTATTGCATCATGTGTTCAGAGTGTCACTCAGATGAGCAAACCCACCCTCTCCTGGCTTCCGCACCAGGAGCTTGTTAACTGGTGCCCCAAGGGAACAGACTAAGGGCAGAGGCTCAAGCATCTTATATCATTTATTCCCATTTCTACACCCAAAAGGGCCTCCCTGGGAAAGGCAACTCTGGTCGCTGGTCTCTGCAGCCCTTGAGGGTCACATCCATTTGGTCCCCAATGTGGGTCTCCGCATATTCACTAGTCTTTCCATGAAAGAGTGCATTCCAATTTCACAGGCAGTGAGGATCCTGTTTTTTGTCATCTTAAATAGCCTCACACTCCACTTACATAGGTGAGGTCCTGGGAAATTCCTGTTTTGGCCCCTTCTGGTGACCTTCCCATAAATTCCTAAACACAAAACATTTCGTTCCTCTCCATTCCCTTTAAGAATTTTACATAAAAAGATATCTCTACTGAGAGATGCTATTTATTTCAGGATCATTATCTCAGAGATACCGAGCTCTCAAATACTGAACCTGGAAGTAAGCCAAAATCCAATTAAGAGGGTATGGCGTTTGAACTAGGCAAGAACTAAGGGTGAAAATATTGAATATAAGCTGTACCGGGTCCCAGTGTATGTGAGCGTGTGCACGTGTCACCAACAATGAAATGTAGATTCTTTTTCATGTCTTTCAGATGTTTTTCCTCTAAACCCATTGTTGTTTCCAGAATCCCAGAGCCATTCCCTTTCTTGTTTATTATGTTAGGCAATAGGAAGCTTTCAACGATGGCTGGGACAGATGAGGGAGAAAGGAAGAGACAGTTTTCCATCATGTAAAGAAAAGAAAACTGTACCTGGCCCATTTCTGAACCACAATCCAATGTTGCAGATTTCAAATTAACAATTCAACCCAACTTGACAGGCAGGAATCAAGTGTTGAGGCCCTGAAGTTTGGTTTCCAGTAGCTCTGGCATCTCATTTAACCGTAGGTGGCTCGCCTGGTACGGCATGACACGCACTTTCAGGCGCACCATTCTTCTCATTGAAGAAGAGACACTAATTTGAATCATCACCGCCGTCCCCTCTCCTCTTTGTTCCTGTCTGAACCAATTTCCATACAGTTTCAAAGAAATCATCAGCCCATGCAAAGGGGAACTCCCAGTGGAACAAGAACTACATTAGCAGCATAAGGGGAAAATCTAATTTCCAATCCAGTTGCTTTGTTGTTTCAACCTCCAAGGAAGGTCGCTACATATGCACAACATAAATTAAGTTTTAAAACGCCATCGTGATTTAAAATTAATAAAAACTCTCATGGGGAAAAGGTGGATTTTGGTACAAGTCTCCTTACACAACTGAAGGTCAACTCCACCAGAGCTTGTGGGTGGTCTCGGTCTTTGAGATCTCAATCATATCAGCCAACAAAATATTTCAAAATGGTATATATTCACTGACATCAATACACATACTTTTTAATAGTTTATGGTGGACGAAATCTCAGTGTAAGGTGGTATCCACATTAAAAATTCTTAAACTACATTGTTGACAGACCTCACTGAGATGTATTTTAATACTTCAAATTAAGGATTCCATTTTGGCATGACAGGATATGCCAATGAGATTTCCTAGTGCCCTGCTTACTGGGATAAAACTCATGGCAAGACACCAGTGTGACTACATCATTAATTAACCTGAACCACATACCGGAACATTGCTGCTAATAAAACTCCCCTATAAAGAAAACATGTTTTCTCAACTGAGAATCCTGGAATGTGGGCCCCAGCAGAGCCACAGCCTTAATTAAGGAGATATTCTGATGTTGTGTCTATATTTGCAATTGTCATAAAATTTGGTCATATTTGGCTTGCTCTTCAACAAATTGAGATCTTGAATGTGCTTTTTGGAAAAAGAAAATAAAAATGACATCCACACAATCAGGATTTGCAAACAACTATATGAATGAAAGGATTACTTTTGCTGAGGCAGGGATATATTATCTATGTTGTTCTTGAAAACACACTCTGAGCTCTGAACCCACGATTCACTGAATCAGAGATCCATAGAAACCCTCCATTTTCTCTAGAAAACAGGCTGACAGAATCAGGAACAAATCATAAATATAGCAGCCAGGTGAAACTGGGACTTTTCCAATCCAATCCATATGAAATGACATATAACTTTTTTATAGAGAACTGTTTTGTGCAAAGCTTCTGAAAATGGTTGTCAATGTTTTCATGTAAACTTAAAGTCCTCTTATGAGTCTAACTAAAAAACAAGGATTAAAATCCCTTCCTATTAATGGGGAAGCCTTTCTGGTAAAGAAAACGGGTTTTCCATACTTCTATAGCCGTACTACCAACAAAACCAGAAACAGAACCAAAGGATTCTCGGGCTTTTCCCTTAGGCTCTTTTTCTGGTCCAACTCTGAACCCTCTATCATGATCTCAAAACACAGAAAGTTCAACAAATCATCTGCAACAAGCTTGAAGGAATAGGATTCCTGACAAAGGCTCAGGATCTTCCCAAATTGTAAGCACAATACCCAAATTTCATTCCACAAGCTTTTCAACTATTTGTGTAATTTCTATGTAATTTCTCCTGTTGAGAAGGAAACAAGAGGTCTTAGTTTTGATGACACCCTTTATTAGGAAATTTCTGAGTTTTCTCTGGCTGTTCCAAACCTTGGCTGGACTGTTAAAAGTAATTAGATTTTTAGTCATTCCAATCTATCAACATCAAGTGTCATCAATGAAACAGAAAGAAATAGCATCAGTATCATTAAGATCTGAACTAAGAAAATTTATAATTATGGTTTACTAAGAACCTAATTTTATTTTTTTATTGGATTAATGACAAATATATGGAAACTATAAGTGATACATTTTTTAAAAGGGTAGTTGAACCTGCCATTCAACATTTTAAAAAGCTTTTTCATAGTTTTAATAAACATAAAAATGCATATTTGACCAAACCAGATTCAACATCCCTCTCAACCAGTGCCCTTCAGAACACTCAAGCTATTTTCAACACCAGTACTATCAATCACTCATTTCTTTTGTATAAGGTTCAAATAAAAAGTGTAGCTTGAAAAAGGACATGGAATAGAAGCAGCAAGAAGAGGAGGAAAAACAGCAGCATGCAAAACAGATGAACAGCAAGCATTTCACTCCTGCGTAAAAACCCTGGATGCCAATACTTCTTCTCAGGTGACACACCTCTAACCAAGGAGATCCATCAAACTTTGGGCAGCAAATCAACTCAAGGGTAAAACAGACACTTGGCCCTGCTCCCCACATGGAAACTAAACCTTAATTTTAAAGTGGTTTTGTCTATAATCATTTGGTAGTCAGCTAAGAAGAAAGATGGCTGGAACATTATTGTGATTCAGAAAGGTGTGGTTGTGGAAGACCATCTTTATTAAAAAATCAAGGAATTAAGCATCTTATTGGGATGGGGTACCTAATCAATCTTGGATAGGAAAACCTTTCCACTGTGGGACTATTTTACAGGTATCAAAGGCAATGTGGGGTCACAGAGAGAACACAGACGGAAGTCAGGAGGACTGTAACCAGCTCCTCCCGTGTAATCAGCTTTGCGGCCTTCTTCAAGTCACCTCCTGTTTGGTCCTTGCTTTCTCATGACCAAATCATGCTTGTCTAAAGGAAGCAAAGCATTGTGGAAGATGAAATTTTACTATTCTGATCCCTCCATTTCAGATTGTAGACTGCAGTTTCTGCCCAATCTCCCAGGTGAGATCCCAGGAAACAAAGCCACACAGTTGTCCTTGAGGTGCTGGGGTAGACAGGTGTTGTTGTTAAGGATCCTCAGGTGACTCCGTGGTAAAGAGTCCGCCTGTCAATGCAGGAGCCACAGGAGAACCACGCTTGATCCCTGGGTCAGCAAGATTCCCTAGAGGAGGGAAACGGCTACCCACTTCAGTACTTTTGCCTGGGAATGCCCAGATACTCACGATGGTGTGATCACTCATCTAGAGCCAGACATCTTGGAATGTGAAGTCAAGTGGGCCTTAGAAAGCATCACTACGAACAAAGCTAGTGGAGGTGATGGAATTCCAGGTGAGCTGTTTCAAATCCTGAAAGATGATGCTGTGAAAGTGCTGCACTCAATATGCCAGCAAAGTTGGAAAACTCAGCAGGACAGGAAAAGGTCAGTTTTCATTCCAATCCCAAAGAAAGGCAATGCCAAAGAATGCTCAAACTACCGCACAATTGCACTCATCTCTCATGCTAGTAAAGTAATGCTCAAAATTCTCCAAGCCAGGCTTCAGCAATACGTGAACCGTGAACTCCCTGATGTTCAAGCTGGTTTTAGAAAAGGCAGAGAAACCAGAGATCAAATTGCCAACATCTGCTGGATCATGGGAAAAAGCAAGAGAGTTCCAGAAAAAACATCTATTTCTGCTTTATTGACTATGCCAAAGCCTTTGACTGTGTGGATCACAATAAACTGTGGAAAATTCTGAAAGAGATGGGAATACCAGATCACCTGACCTGCCTCTTGAGAAATCTGTATGCAGGTCAGGAAACAACAGTTAGAACTGGACCTGGAACAACAGACTGGTTCCAAATAGGAAAAGGAGTAAGTCAAGGCTGTATATTGTCACCCTGCTTATTTAACTTCTATGCAGAGTACATCATGAGAAACGCTGGACTGGAAGAAACACAAGCTGGAATCAAGATTGCCGGGAGAAATATCAATAACCTCAGATATGCAGATGACTCCACCCTTATGGCAGAAAGTGAAGAGGAGCTAAAAAGCCTCTTGATGAAAGTGAAAGAGGAGAGTGAAAAAGTTGGCTTAAAGCTCAACATTCAGAAAACGAAGATCATGGCATGTGGTCCCATCACTTCATGGGAAATAGATGGGGAAACAGTAGAAACAGTGTCAGACTTTATTTTCGGGGCTCCAAAATCACTGCAGATGGTGATTGCAGCCATGAAATTAAAAGACGCTTACTCCTTGGAAGAAAAGTTAGGACCAACATAGATAGTATATTCAAAAGCAGAGACATTACTTTGCCGACTAAGGTCTGTCTAGTCAAGGCTATGGTTTTTCCTGTGATCATGTATGGATGTGAGAGTTGGACTGTGAAGAAGGCTGAGTGCTGAAGTATTGATGCTTTTGAACTGTGGTGTTGGAGAAGACTCTTGAGAGTCCCTTGGACTGCAAGGAGATCCAACCAGTCCATTCTGAAGGAGATCAACTCTGGGATTTCTTTGGAAGGAATGATGCTAAAGCTGAAGCTCCAGTACTTTGGCCACCTCATGCGAAGAGTTGACTCATTGGAAAAGACTCTGATGCTGGGAGGGATTGGAGGCAGGAGGAGAAGGGGACGACAGAGGATGAGATGGCTGGATGGCATCACGCGCTCGATGGACATGAGTCTGAGTGAACTCCGGGAGTTGGTGATGGACAGGGAGGCCTGGCGTGCTGCGATTCATGGGGTCACAAAGAGTCAGACACGACTGAGCAACTGAACTGAATCCCATGGACAGAGGAGCCTGATGAGCTACAGTCCATACAATCACAGAGAGTCTGACATGACTGAACAACTGAGCGTGCACATGCACGTGCACGCGTGTGCGCGCGCGTGCACACACACACACACACACACACTTCGAGTAGGTATCAAGGCCCTTCCTGATAAATCTAGGTCAGGATTTACACACTCAAACACCTACAGGGGCCAGGATTTAGTGGCAAGAATATGACAACAGAGATAGGTGGGAACTGCAGTAAACCTTCCACCAAGTTTTCCTATGAAATTGCTTACTTGAGGAGAGACCCATCCGGAGGAAATCACAAATGAGCAGCACTTCCATTCATCTTCTGCTCAGCTACCCTTGCCCAGCACCACACAGCTGGAATCCCTGCTCTCAAGAAGAATCTTGACACAAGAGAGGGAAATGTGCAGAGATGTCACCAAGAAACATCAAGCAGGACAAGGCAAGCGCGGACAAATCTACAGGAGCCTGGAGGCCAGGCACCAAGGTTTAAACCTCCCTCGGGCTACGCACAGTGCTCAGTATCATCAGCAGTTGCTCAGTAAATTCTTCTTAAATGAATTTTTTTTTTTAAAGAAATCTTGATTAGGAGCCACTATTACTTATCATTCTGTGTTCTTCTCAGAAGTGACCAGATCAAACTGGTAGCTTGGTCAAGCAGGATAACAGCCAGGGAGAAAGAACTTTGCTGGGATATGCAGGTTACACCCATTTGAACCTGGTTGGCCTTTTAGGGGCAGGTACTGGGTCTTGTCCTTCTTTTAAATTAATTGAACAATTATTTACTCCGTCTCTGCTTTACATCAGACACTTTGCTAGAGATTTTGGGGAGTCCTAGGGCTCAGTATTTGCCTACAAGAGGCTCACAGTATAGCAGGGACAGAGGGATAGAAATATGTTCAACTCTAAGAAAGTATGTGTATGACTGATAATTAGGACAAACCATGTATGATGGCACTGCAGCAAAAGAACCAACTCACTTTCCTGGAGAGGCTGGTAAAGGCCACGTGAAAAAAGTCACATTTGAGCTGGACCTTGAAAAATAAGCAGGCTTCTGTTAAGTGGAGAAAGGGGATAATGGCATCCCAGAAAGAACACACGGACACATGAAAGCCCCACTGTGTGCCTGGAAAAGGATGAGCAGACTAGTGATTCTGATACATGGGGGTAGCTATAAAGGGGCAGCAACAGCATCCCCAGGGCCTAGAAAATGCAGCTTCCGGCTGAAAATGATGTTGCTTGTTTACTCTGGGCTCAATTTTGCCAGTATAATTTACTAAACAGCAATGGCTGTTTCTCTAGCACATCTAGGATAATTCAGGGAAAGATAAAGAGCTCAAAAAATACTAGTGAGGCCCAGTGGTCATATTAATGCTACCAAGTAATACTCTGAACCAAATGTTTTACAAAGTTATCCGAGGCTTTTTCCATTTCAGATTTATACTCCTAGTTTAAGACACACATATAATAAGCCTTCAAATGAGAACGAAAGAAGAGATAAATATTATTAAAAAGAAAGCTTAAAAAATGCTAGTATATCAAGCACAAAATGAAATTCAGCCCTGAGTTTCCTGGCAGTCAAGGCAAAATGATCAACAA
Source organism: Oryx dammah (assembly GCF_014754425.2). Classification (NCBI taxonomy): domain Eukaryota; kingdom Metazoa; phylum Chordata; class Mammalia; order Artiodactyla; family Bovidae; genus Oryx; species Oryx dammah. The sequence goes on along the minus strand of NW_024070211.1, from coordinate 40,345,507 downwards.
TAAGTTAAGAACTTATCATCATCAAGAAAAAGAAACATCAGTTCCTCAGATATCAGTTGATCTGTGTATGCCAGGTTTAAAGCAAGAGCTGGAAGATGACAAAATATGGAATAAAACAAAAAGAACAAGAGGAAAAAAGGAGATGATTAAAAAGTATATCTCCCTATTTTTTTAAGGAAAAAAAAAATGAAATTTCCTCACTAAAACCATCAAATGTTTTGTTGGTGAGAGGACCAAAGGTTCAGCGCCTGGATGTGTTTTTCTCCTTTGTAGCCCCTTTCTGTTGATGTTTTTCTGGCTTTCTAAGCAAAGAGGAAACCTCACCCATTCCTGTAGACATGCATTTATGACCACATTCTCCTGGCCAATAACACTAAGCGGCTCCTTTTGGCACCTCTCAAGGGTGGAGCGTCAAGCAATTGGACCTGGTTATGAAGTTGCTGTTGCTACCGCTCAGGTTGAATGCTGGCAAGTTCAGGGAGGACTCCAGGGCAGAGCTAACTCATTAAGGACAAAATGTGCAGGCACATCTGACCTTTGGAAATCCAGCCCTGGTTAGAAGCTTCCAGATTCAAAACAACAGCTCCAGGCTGGAAAGAGAGTTGGAGGAAGCGTACTATGAGCACTGGACCCATCCCCGCCCCCACATTCCCCTGTGACTGCGAGGCTCACAAAATCAATAGAGCGGCGTTATTAACTCGGCAATATCATAAGAGAAGGCTCTGCTCTCTGCCTTAGTGGAGAGTGAAGACAGCAGAAAGGCAGGCTGGCTCCAAGGGAAAGGATGCTTCATTAAAGTCTGAACTCTCGGGAGGCAAATTCATCTAAGCTCTACAGTAAACCCAGTATTGATACAGCACCTCCTCCACTCCCATAAAAATTGTGCCCTTGGTCAAGGAGAAGTCACAGAGGGAGACAAGTTAGGTCTGAATGACAAAGAGTTATTGTTTGGTTTAGACTTCCAAAAAGTCACGCCAGGGGGCTAACCCAAGGCAAAAGTTTCAAAAACATCATAGAAATGTTCAGTCACAAGCTTTATAGCATCCCGCTGTTGCTAATTTTTCACCTTGTTTTCCTGGGTCACCGACAAGTACCAAAACGAACATTTTCAAATGTCAGCAGAAGAGAACACAGAGCCTCTGTTATACCTGCAGGGAAATGAAACCACCAGTCCTATCCTTGTGTCCCTTCTGACTCCCAACCAGCTGGGTCACAGCTTCCCTCGAACAGGTCACATGACCCAATTCAACTGCCTCTATCACCAAGTCAGTATCACCAACACATTGCATGCATGCCTGAGGAACAGGGTTCATTTCATCCTTCCCTTCATGTGAGGCTGTACCTTGGTCTCTACAGTATCCTGCCACCATCTCTCAGGAATGCCTGTAACTGTCACTACAAGGCTGAAAGGTGGCTCAGATGGTAAAGAATCTGCCTGCAGTGTGGGAGACCTGGGTTCAGTCGCTGGGCTGGGAAGATCCCCTGGAGGAGGGCACGGCAACCCACTCCAGTATTCTTGCCTGGAGAATCCCATGGACACAGGAGCCTGGCGGGCTACAGTCCATGGGGTCGCAAAGAGTCAGACACGACTGAGTGACTAAGCACACAGCACAAAGGTAAGCAAAGTAAGTTTTCAGATGCATGTTTATCCCCAAAGCCTTCCTCCCATCATGCAGATTAAGCGAAAGTCTTCTCTGTAAAGTCATTGTTGTCTTCAGCATCTCTGATTCTGGCATTTGATTCTAGATAGAAGGTTAAATATCCCTTGTTGCAAACCATACCTACATCAATTCAATCCATTTGCTATTAAAGAAGCATCACTCTTTCCACAAAGGTTTTTTTCCTTTAGCTGGAATCAAACAAATACGACCTGATATGTTTATCAGTATTATTCACATCACTCAACAGGACACAATGGCAACTCACCAATCAGTCCTGAGGCAGAACTTAAGGAACAGAATGCTTATCACATCTATATTTTTTAAAACTGCCACTGATGACCATAAATTACCTCCTGCTTTTACGTATACAGATTTTATAAGGAAGCGCTGCATAGTAACGTACCATTAAAGCTTTAACTGACATGCTTAGTCAGAATCTCCTGCCTGCCATGATTTGCTGTGACATGAAAAGACCATTAGCTTTTCCTTTTCTTTACTTCCCTCACTTTTTCCTATGAAAGGAATAAAATAAATCTATTGGAAAAGAAGATGAAGTTAAAAAAAAAAAAACCTTCAAACAATAATACACTTACTCAAACCCTGACAATACATATAGTATATGGACTGTGACAGCCTTTTCATTTAGCAAGAAATTTACACACTCAAGAGGAGACTCATGATAAATGAAATATATGCAATAAATGAAACAAAGGTCATAAGTATACTAAACCCAAAATATTTGTTCCATTTTAGATTTCTTTTTTGAGTGTCAACTACATACTTCCAGGAAAAAGTTTTGAGAAGAACATTTTGGGGAGTATATAACAGAGCTATGAGATGAGCAGGAAAATTCCTTAACTATTACAGATGTGACTGGGAAAGTCACGGAAGAAATATTCTCTCCTGACACCCTGTTCTTTTCCTTAGATGCCAATCACAATGCATCCGTCCATATCTATTTATCTTGTGGGTCCACCTCTAGACTCTAGCAAGGACAGTATTCATGTTTGGGTCATTAATACATTCTCAGCACCGAGTACAATGCTTGGCATATCAAAAGCCTTCAAGAAAAGAAGAGAGGAAGGAAGAGAAAGAGAGAGGGATGAATTAAATTAATCAATTAAAGAAAAGGAACCAAGAGAGTGATGGCACCAGGATAGCAACATAGGTGGTTCCCGGCTTCACAAGAAGTGCAACTATCAACTATTCATGAGATAATAGTCGTTATCTGAGAAATCAGATAGAAACTGAGTAAATCACAAAGAAAGAGAACCAAACAAAAATCATAGAAGAAAAACGAAGCATAACTACAAAACTGAGCATTCCCTACTTCCTTCTCAAGCATCCCAATGGTTAATTACGGAGGAGTATGACTGTTTCGACTCCTTCACCCCTTGTTAGTGGATGACAGACTCTGATCGGCAAGAGCCAGCTGACTTGAGGGACTAGGAGTGAGTTCTATTTTGATGCGAAGTGGCCAGGAAGAGGCAAGTGTACAGGTGGACAGGTAAGGGACAAAGCAGTCCCCACACCAGCATTTTTGGAGACACAGGATTCTTCTGTTCCTCTCTCTACCTCCACCACTCTTCCTTGAGGCTACCTGCCTGCAGTCCTCAAATTCTTTCCATTTTTACTTGCAGGGTGAGGTTAGGGGAGTTCAGGACAGACTAGAACTGAACACACCCTGGGTCACTCCCCTTCCCTAGCTGCTCCCAGTCTCTTTCTGGCCAGTGTTCCTCAAGGAGCAGGGCCTAGGATCAAGGTCCCTTCAGCCCCTTCCCCTGAGTCAGACCAAGATAAAACCATCATTGCCGCTTCCAGTCTTCCTTCTATGCTGGAGCCTGTCCCCGTGCTGTACTAGACTCCTCCCTTCCTCCCCTGGAATTCCTCAGGGGCACGGGGCTCCCTCTTCCAAGTAAGTATCTCCCAGGATGTCCTGCAAGTAAAGCTTCCAAATTTCTTTTTATCACCTTCCCTCACTCCTGCCTAAGAAAGGTATTGTAAGAGAAAAGATGAAAAAGAAAAAAGAAAAAAACACTATAGCCCGTGCTCCTCTCTTCTCATCCTAACCCCTTCCTGGAAACCCCCTACTGTGAGGGAAGCCCTGAGGGGCCAGGTAGGCAGTGAGGTGCAGGCGACCTGCTGCTCAGTTGGAGGCACATTTCCTTCCCATGGATGAGCTTCAAGCCATGGGTGGGAAGAGGATTCCACAGCAGCTACTGGGACGCCAGGATGAGACAGCACTTACCAACTGGGTCTCAATCCAGTTTTACCCACTTGAAACCTGATATTTAACCTCTAATCTGTCTGGTTCCCGTATCTATTTTCTCAAATGGGTTGGGGAGGGGAGAAGTGGAGTTAATTTATTGGCCCCACTAAAAGAAGAGCAATCATGGTATAATTATAGACAATTGTCAGCAGTCCAAATTATTGATCCTCTCAAGAGGCTGGGTATTCTTTTAAATGAACATAAGACTGAAAGAAAAAAAAATAACACAAAGAAAATGCAAGTGGCCCATCACTTCATCACAGGATTGCTCTTAAAAAAATTGAAAGTAATGAACACACATGAAGGTCAAAAACATTTAAACAGAACAGAAAAGGTTTAAAAAATAAAATCTCCCTTTCTAATTCCCAGCACCCTCTCCTCCTTCCCTCTCAAACTGTCAATAAGTATATCCTTTTATTTGAATGTATATATAGAGAGACAATTTTATTTCTTCTTTTTTCTCATTTACACAAAAGCTAATTGGCTTTTTAACAGCCAAGAGGCCCCAGCTACAAACAAGCTGGGGAGGTATGACCTGGATTCCTTCTCAATTACCCCTGCCTTCTGCCTACGGCCCCTTTTGCCCCATAATAACATCATCCCTGTATTCCAAGGTATCCCCACTTACCATACCCACCCCACTCCCTCAGAGCAAGTCCCTCAAAAAGAACTAAGTCATCTGATGGCTATGGAGTAAGATGCCCTCACAGTGGGGAACATAGGACTCTCTATTATTTCTGCAACTTACTGTGAGTCTATAATTATTTCAAAATAAAAAGCGTTTTTAAAATGAAATAAGTTAGCACTTGACAGGGAAAACCACAGTGGAAGAACCTGAAAGTAAGAGGACAATAAGTAACAGATGATGACAAATTTCTCTGATAATATAGTGTGCCAACATCAGCCCCAGCCTCTGTTGCTTCTTTCCACCGTGTTCACTGGCCAGGGTTGTAGCATCGGCCAGTTCTTGCAATGTCTTAGGACAGGTTTGATTTTTTTTTTTTTTTTACTTTATTTTACTTTACAATACTGTATTGGTTTTGCCATACATTGACATGAATCCACCACAGGTGTACATGTGTTCCCAAACATAAACCCCCCTCCCTCCTCCCTCCCCATAACATCTTTCTGGGTCATCCCCGTGCACCAGCCCCAAGCATCCTGTATCCTGCATCGGACATAGACTAGCGATTTGTTTCTTACATGATAGTATACATGTTTCAATGCCATTCTCCCAAATCATCCCACCGTCTCCCTCTCCCTCTGAGTCCAAAAGTCCGCTCTACACATCTGTGTCTCTTTTGCTGTCTTGCATACAGGGTCATCATTGCCATCTTCCTAAATTCCATATATATGTGTTAGTATACTGTATTGGTGTCTTTCTTTCTGGCTTACTTCACTCTGTATAATCGGCTCCAGTTTCAAGAACAAAACATTATTTTCCAATAGAACTATTTGTTGCAAACTTGAAAATGTTACCACTAGATCTGAAGCAATTTTTGTTTTGTTTTTTTTCTTAATAGCTGATTAAGTTTCTATCCTCTTTTAAAAAAAAAATCAAAACTAAACTTTAAAAGTACATAAATATTTAAGTCTGCAGAGAAAGGTATGGCTCTCCAGATGGGGAGTCCATCCAATTCATGATCTCAAGCATTTTATGGCCACACTTCCCTGCAAATCATATTGATGGCAAAAATCCAGCTGCATACTCAAGTGTTTTGTCACATTCCTGACCCTAGAATCAAATTTCTCATGTGGGAGGTTGAGCCAAAGCTATGTCCTGACAAATCCCTACAGAAGTAGATTCCTGTCCCTCTCCATTTCCACTTTCGCTTAAAAGTCCGAAGAAGGGCAAACTGGAAGCTGTGAGTTTTAAGGAGCCCCTTAATGGAGAAGGCAATGGCACCCCACTCCAGTACTCTTGCCTGGAAAATCCCATGGACGGACGAGCCTGGCAGGCTGCAGTCCATGGGGTCACAAGGAGTCGGACACAACTGAGCAACTTCACTTTCACTTTTCACTTTCATGCACTGGAGAAGGAAATGGCAACCCACTCCAGGGCTCTTGCCTGGAGAATCCCACGGACGGCGGGCCCTGGTAGGCTGCCATCTATGGGGTCGCACAGAGTCGTATACGACTAAAGCAACTTAGCAGCAGCAGCAGCAGCAGTAACTCTATCCAGGCTGAGAGGAGGGCCATGTCTGCCATCCAACCATGGTGAGAGAGAGTAAGAGAAGCCTGTGCTAAGCCACCACATGAGCTGCTCCTGCAAACCTTCGCTTTGAATGATGTCTTTGAATAAGGACAGAGCTACTCAATCCCCTAAAACGGATGGGCTAAAACCCTAGTGGCCCTCTCTTAGACAGGGATCCAGATACTCCCCCATTTCCACCAGTGCTCAGGATGAGGCAGTATGAGAGAGGGCCTTTGGACCTCACAGTTTGAGTTCCCAAATTCTTGTCAAAATGGCACCCATCTGAAGCAGCATGGAGATCTGAGCATCCTGAGTTGAAGAGTTCATGGAGCTTGACCAAAGCAATCAGTGTGGTCCTCGTGTCAGACAGATCAACCTCCCTTCTTATCTACAGTTATCTCCAACATGGGTTGTCTAGGGTGGGATAAAAGTCCATGTCCCTGAGACCACAAATGCTGCTCTGTCACTCCAATCCCTGTGCAGCATAAGCTAGGCTTTTCTGGAAGTCAGCTGAAAGGTCCTGGTAAGTCCAGGACTTCCTAACCAGGCCAAGTTCCCATCTTATCATTGAACCACATGTGACAGACATTGTTAATGAGTCATTTTAGCCACACAGACTTCTACTTTCAGGAGCAAACTGTCCCCAAGGTTCTCCTTTCTACACAAAACCCAAACTTCCTTCATCTCTGGGCATCAACACACACACACACACAATTCTTTCATGAGTGTGATAAAATATTTTTTAAGTTTTAAAAATTTATCTGAAAAGAATTAAGCCAAATGTATTGTCTTAATCTAGCTTTGACATACTATAAACTATTTACTAAATTTACTTTTTCAAAATTTATTTAAAAGCTAATACACACACAAAGAAATTAGAAATTATGTCCCCACTAGAAAACCAGTAGGAAGATTTTTCAAAGTGCTGCAAGTTAGGGACAAATAAGAGCCCCACTTAAACAAGAAGCTACTATATCCGTGCTCAGAACACTGAATAGAAATCATAAGGAAGAAGAAAGTCAACAGAGAATGCTAGTTTAAGTCTGAAACTAAAGCCTCCGCTACCACAGCATAGAAAACAATAACATTATGTAGCATATAATAGTTTACAAAGCACTTTCACAGCCATGTATCATTTGATTATAATAATCCTATTATTATAAACCCCACACTGCAGATGGGAAAATGCAGTTTAGCAATTTGCCCTGGTTTATATTTACAAAGTCAGGACTAAATTCCAGTTTTTTGACTCCAAGTCCCCTGAATTCTCTACCACATCAGTGTTCTTCATATTTCATTTCATTCCCTGTTCATACATTTTTACCAAATCAGCTTTCCATCTGTATAATCATTTCCCTATTATTTACAACTGCCTCATGAAGGCATTGAACCTTATAACAATCTATAACAGAAAAGTGTCTGAAAAAGTATACGTGTGTGTATGTGTGTATATGTATCTGAACTGCTTTGCTGTACACCTGAAACACCACATTGTAAACCAGCTATACTACAGTAAAAATTTAAGATGGAATATATTTTAAAATACTTTTCCTATAAATGATCATCAATAAAAAATAACCATAAAATTAAAAACAATATAACCAAAATGACAATATTAACTTTTAGCTGGACGTTTGACTGTCAAAAACTCTGTGTTTGGTTTCTGTTTTCTCTTCATTAAAAAGAAAGAAAGAAAGAAAAATGAAAAAAAGGAAGGAATAAAGAGAGGGCAGGATGGAGGACAGGACAGAGAAGAAGGAGGAAGAGAAGGAAAAGATTATCAAGCCTTAAGGACACAAAGCTGAGACTTTCTCCTGGAGTTAGTCAGAAGGATTGAAAACTGAAAGGGGAATAATAATAAGGCCTCCCAAGGCGATTTTGTTATTTAACACTGTGCTCCTGAGCCCACAGAGGGTAGCTCACCCTTTGAGAAGCACTGCCTTGAGCCATGCTTCACCATGCATTAAGTTAACATGGGAAGACATCTGAAATATTGAAATGGGATAAGTTAGGAGTTTGGGATTAATATATACAAACTACTAGATATAAAATAGATAGCCAACAAGGACCTACTATATAGCACAGGAAACTATACTCAGTATCATATAACAATCTATAATGGAAAAGTGTCTGAAAATGTATATGCGTGTATATATATCTGAACCACTTTGCTATACACGTGAAACTAATACCAAATTGCAAATCAACTATACTACAATAAAAATTTTTAAATAAAGTGTTTCAAGTAAAGCAAATTACTTGAAGGTCCAATACTGGCTTGGACTTAAATAATGCTCTCTAAAGCTCAGGCTTTACAGCAAACTCCGGGAGATAGTGGAGGACAAGGAAGCCTGGTGTGCTACAGTTCACGGGGTCGCAAAGAGTCGGACACTACCTTGCGACTGAAACAACAGAGCTCAGGCAGGTTATCTGCAAATCAAGGAGAAAGAAAAGAGATTGCGATGAGATGTCTAATAGTCCTCAGATTCTAATATTTGTGAAATCTTAAACTCTTTGAATAGGGTGCATAAAAAAAGAGATCATGAATGCAGAAACAAGAGGAAAAGACACATCTTGGATAGGAAGACAAACGATTTGCATTTTGCTTCTCTTTCACAGAAGAACTGTGCAAGGACATTTGAGGGCCACATAAGGTCTGCCTGCTTTTTTCTTCTTGCTTTTATTTTCTACCTTTCTTTCTTCCTTTCTAAAGATACTTTCCAGAAATATTTTAATAGCTATCAATTCACATAGTAAAATAAACAACTATTTAGTTTTTAAAAATTAATAAATACATATGCTAACAAGATAATGACAATGGACTTTTACTTAACACTCAAGAGTTTTTTAAAAAGAAAAAGTAATTGGAGATTGTAGCAAAGGAGGTATACCCAGCATCAAGTAATTCAATGGAATGACTGGCTTTTTTAACAGGAAAAGAATGACTTGAAAATCGCCAGCTGGTCAACCTAAATGATATCCTTAGTAATATCAGGGAGCCAATACAAAAGAATAAATTTTTTTAAACGCCCCTAATGTAGAATAGCATCCTGAAAGCATTAGAAAATGAAGGCCAAGTGCCTTGCTGGCAGTATTTGAGTGCCAAGGGCAAAAAAAAAAAAAAAAAAAAAAAAGCCAATTACTTGCTTCTCAGGAAAGTACTTTATTATAATACCCTAGAGTTCTTCACACAAAAAGCATCACTTCCTCAGTGAAACAAGTCACATAAAATACACTTCCACAAAAAATTAGCAGTTAAAGCAGATGATGGGGTTCTATACAACATGCTTCTATATCAAGACTATGAAACCTCGGCAATGGATACACATTTTTCTTCCACAAAAAGGACTTTCCCCACCTCTGATCAGCTGTGTCTCATGAGTGACAAAAGAAACCCAGACAACGGCAGTCATTTGTTAATGAGGGTTGTCTGACCAGAAAAACTTTTTTTCTTGGTATTGTCTCATTTCACTCCCATTTCCACCAAGAAGAGGCTGCAAGCTCAGGAAACTTAAGAGTCAGTTTCCAAATTGGAAAATGTTGCAAATACCAATAAGGAATAAACATGCTCGGCAGCAACTGCTCAGCCCAGGTGGGGAGAGGGGTAAACCAGATGGTCTTTTCCAACCCAGATTTCGATGATCTACAACAGAACCTGGATGACTCGGAGAAATTGAGATGCAATTTGGAATCTGCTTTATAAAATAGAATCCCAAACAAAGACATTCAACAAGGCAGAGAAGTCTAAAAAGGAATGAAAATGGATTCCGGGTAAGAACAGAAATCAAGCCAGCTTGAGACTCATGAAGAAATAAAGGCTGTCCTCCAAATCACAGCATTTTTGGAGGGGAAGGCGACTTAGAGAGCTGACAGTCTGTGGGTCACAAACTCAAATGCATGCTCACCTGGCTAGAGATCAGAAACAAAGCAAGGTAGAAATAGTGGAGACAAGGTTAACTGAAGAGTGTATGATGTGTCTGAAAGCATTCCAATTAAAAAGAAAACTGAAATAGGTATGCTGGCCAAATAAAACAGCTCTTGAAGCCAGTTTAGCCTAGGAGCTTCCTGTTTGTATCTGATTATCTGACTGCTCCTAACTCTACCCTACTGTCTACACATGAGGAAACTGAGGACCAGAGAACTCATATCATTTGATGATAAGCATGCAATAGTGTTTGCGTGTAGCAGAGCCAAAATGCTAGGATTATATTACACACCGAGATGATGTTAAATGGAAAAAAATGAAATGACATTAAGGCAAAAATCCTGCATGCCTTTAGGTCAGGTGTACTAAGTTCACACAGTTTATTTTTTCAGAGGCCAAATTATATTATCATCTAGTTAAAACATAGAGCTACTGAGAATTGGGGGAAGATGTATGCAAGGAGAGGTGTGCAAAGAAAACAAAAATCCTAAGTAGTCAGTCAGATATTCAGTTTTTCAAAAACCAGTGTTAAGTCCATAATTATCTTTGTCACAACAGTCCTGAGTAAGATGGCAACTGGGGTTCCTGACTTCTATTTTCCAGGCAGTAAAAACGAGGGACATAGAACCCTCACGGTTTTATTTTTAATGGATTCTTTAAAGTTATATGCTCAAGGTTCCTTCTAGATACTCCTCAAAAAGCAAGGTAAGAAAAATCCTTTCCATTCTTGGTATTGAGGAATGTACATTTTTTAAAAATTGGGTAAGCTTAAGACTCTTTAAAAAAAAAAAAGTGAAATTCCAAGGGAAAAAATTTCATTGAGATATATTAAGTGGTGTGAAATCTCCCTAGGAAATTCATGAAGTCCAGAGAAGGATGACGAGATCCTCCCATGGGGCAGCTAGAAGCAAACGAGACAAAGAACTAGAAATCTTCTTTCTGGGAGCCCCCCCTTCTGTCAGCCAATGGGACTTTCCTTCCCTGGTTTCTGTGTGTCTAAGAAACACACAAACATATACTCTTCAGAAGGAGGAGATGTAGTCTGTACACACAGCTGGCATCTCTGACATAAATCTCTCCATAGGTACTGGGCTAAACCTTCAATATGAGGAAATAATCTTCAAGTTTTATAGCAGCATATGCATGATTCTTCCCCCTCCCCCATAAAACTCCCAACATGAACAACCACATCAAATTATTGCTTTTCAGAGGCCAATTCAAAAACACCCACTTTATCACAGAAAGAATATTCCTTGTGTATGTGAGTGCTTCTATTATGTCTTATTTGAAGGGGGAAAATGAAATAAAAATCCTATCGGAGATATTTATAGATCTCATAAAACCTGATTCACTCGCATAAGCTGCTGTAAGCTCAGTCATCAGGTAAGGCAGAAAAGGCAGGTATAGTAACCGGCACTGTATTACAGTATATGTGCCTAATTCTGACTCACAAAGAAAAATATCCACATGCTGGAGAAACTTAGGAAAAGTCCTAAGTAAGACTGGAAAGAAAGGGAATGAGTTGGACATGGGCATGAGCAAGCCAAGCAAATTCCAACAGTATCAAAGGAGGCTGAGTTTTGGGGGGCAATGGATATTGCGAGTGTTTCCCCACTACTAAGCCCAAGTGATTTCATGAAAGCTGCTCTGGTGGGATTGATAAAGGAAATACCATGCCTTTCCATCATTCACCTTGTCTTAGACACTCGAGATGACTAGGGCCTTAGAGAAACCAGTGATACTATTTAGAAAAAGAGCACTGTTTTCAGTGGAAGGAAGGATGGTTGAAAATGGGAAAATAATATGTTGAGTGGATCCTATGTGCCAGACACTGGGCCAGAGAGCCAACATGCCTGCCCTTACTTAGGCATTACTGTCTCCATTCCACCCACGACAGAATACACTCAGAGATGCTGGGTGACTTTCTCAAGGCTCCAGCTCTGCCTGATTTCAACACCTCATATAATTTGACTAATACAAATGCTATGACCTTAAGAAACCCTAACACAAGTGTTAGTCACTCAGTCATGTCTAACTCTTTGTGACCCCATGGACTGTGGCCCACAGGTTCCTCTGTCAATGGGATTCTCCAGGCAAGAATACTGGAATGGGTTGCCATGCCTTTCTACAGGGGATCTTTCTGATCCAGGGATCAAACTGGGTCTCCTGCACTGTAGGTAGATTCTTTACCATCTGAGCCATTAAGGAGCCCGAGAACAATCCAGTTCTTTTTCAGATGAGAAAACTAACTCCCAGAAAGAAGATAGGCCAGAAAGCCTTCAAATCCATACAGTCCTATTGAGTCCCAAGCCATGACCTTTGGTTTCTGCCTTGGTGTCTCCTTCCTAACTAGGAGTCAGTATAAATGTAGAAATTCAGATTCCTGAGCATACTGCCTGGGCTCATTCTGAGCCCAATCTGGCTCAACCAGACTTTCAAGTTGTGTGACTTTAGGCAAGTCATTTAATAACTCTCACCTCAATGTATCCATCTGTAAAAGGAGGATTAAGCAGAAAATGTATCTCACAGGGTTCATGTGAGGGTTAAATGAAATGATGTATATAACGTGCTCAGATGAGATCATCTCTAGGAAGTATCTGATATCTGTTAGATATTATTCCTGGAGGAGGGCATGGCAACCCACTCCAGTATTCTTGCCTGGAGAATCCCATGGACAGAGGAGGCTGGTGGGCTACAGTCCACAGGGTCACAAAGAGTCGGACACGAGTGAAGCGACTTAGCACAGGTATTATTATGATGCTTGTTATGGTGATAGACAGAATGGCCAACTTGAAAGAAGGAAGAGGAAAGAATGTTCCACCAAGGGTTTTGCAACTCATCTGCTTTGCAGCCACATGAAGACAACTTGCTTCATCTTCCTCTGCCCCATTTTTCTCGCCTCTGAATGGGAAATTCTGTAATATCTGCCTGTTCCTTAGTTACAGAAAGAATGTGCCAGTGACAAGAGATCCTGATCAAAACACCCTGAGTACTTGAACAAAAGCTCAATACAGATGTCTGTTAGACTCTTACAAGGCAACATGAACATCCCCATCACAGAGGAAACCATCTCTTGGTCCATATTAAAAGAAAGAAAGAAAGAAAGAAAGAAAGAAAGAAACTTAATACAGGGAGGTAAATGCACAGGGGAGGGCCGGGTCATTTTGGAATGCAGAAGGCAAAGCCAAAGACTCAGTGTGACACTGAGCAGCATCTCAGGGAGCTCACAGGAGAATCAGCTCTGCACAGGGGGCTCCTCACAGATGACATCCTTCACCTCTTAGACAGGAGCTGTGCTCTATGAACAGGGTCTACAGTGGCCCTATGAACAAACACTAAGAGCTCAAAAGGGAGGGATGCGGCCATCTATTTCCACTCCTTTGTATGCCAAGCAAATCTGCCGCCTCTCCAAAAATAAGAGCCAGCACTGTGACCAGGCCATTGAATTCCCGCAACCTGAGCTCTGGAAGGTGAGCATGAACGCAGGGTCAGGAGCAGGCAGGCACTCCCTTGCCGAGCGATTGCTCCACAGCTAATTGCCGTTTTCACAGCTGGGTTGAGCTTTCCAAAAGATATCCTTCAACCCTGAGCTCTGAGCTCCTCTCCTGATGTTCTCTCTTGCCAACCATACCCCCATCAAAGACAGTTTATAGATGAAAGGATGCAGCTACAGTACATACATTTTTGCAAACATCACAGTTTGAAATCGAGGCCTTTCTAAGGTTTCTTTGTGAAAATCACCACATGGCCACAGTCATTACCACAAGAGCTAAAGCCTTCTATGGATGAGGAGGCGGCCTCCTTGCCTGAATGTCCTCAGTGGCAATTCTTCCACAGTTTATTTTTGCTCCTCTTACTAGAAACATGGGTCCTTTGAAATTCTTTATAAACAGAGTCTACTTGCAAACAGTGAGGTCAGGAAGAAATCTGTTGAACTGCTACCTAATACCTATCTGGCATCATCCAACAGATGTTCATGCATGCATCCATCCCTTTAAAACCACAGAGCGGGCTGAGGTAAGTGGAAAATCATGGTCGAGAGCCTGCCGAGAATGAATTATTTGAAGCACGGCACGGCTGGAGTTTAGTGCCCACCACCACAAAAGTACCAGAAATGGAATTTGACCAGGTTAAGCAAACCTCTAGTGGGTCAGAGGAAATGTAAGCTAAATGAGACTATACTCAACACTTTAGGGTAAAGGAAAGCAAAACAAGAAAGATCAAACAACACTTGGACAGTTGCTATTAACCAAGGAGCTGGATGAAGTACACCCACCACTACCCTCCTTTATTATAAACCTCTTTTACACTTAGCTTCCAAGTTATACAAGAAATAAAATACTTCCATATAAGGAGTAGCCAACTACTACTCTGATATATCTGATATTAACCTTCCATAGATTAAGAGCTCAAAGCCTTGGATGCATATTGGAATCACCCAGAAGATTATAAAAAAAAAAAACAAAAAAACAGAAAACACTGATGTCTGGGTTCCACCCAATGGAATACTGATATAATTGGTCTGGGGTACAACCACAGCTGTGAATCATTACTGCACACAGAGTCAAATCTTAAGTCATAGTCATATCTTAAGTCCTAAATATCTGCTGATTATCTACCATGTGCATGGCTTTCTAAGAACCTGAAGGGTTATGTATTAAAAGTTTATTCTCAGAATTATAACCAAGGCATGGACTTTGCTCCAAATCATACAACCTAACTGGAAAAACAGGGTAATGGGGAAAAAAGAAAAACTATATTACAGGACAAAACTGAAAAGCATCACGAGGAAGTAGAAAGTTCTACACAAGAGTGTAGAAATAGTAGCAATTACTGTTGGCAAAGGGAATGTGAGGGAGTTTCCTGGACGATGTGGCAACCATCTGAAAGTCAAAGGATGGGTAGAATTTGGACAAAGAGACTCACGAGGGAAAAGGAAAAAGAAGGGAGAAGTCTGAAGGAAATGACATAAATGAAGACAGAAGCAGAAAAAGTACAATCATTCAATTTGTATGGCAGCGCACACGGTAACAAGGCGGGGAACTTGTGACTACTACCTAGACTCAGTCTAGGAATACTGTGACTCTTAGAAGTTTGGCTTCATCATACGCAAAAGAGGGTGATTGAGGTAGAAAGTTAATCCAGGCGAGGTGGCCAGGCTGCCCTGGGGCAATGGCAGAACAAGAAGAAAGGAGACCAGGCACAGTACGGTAAGAACCAAGTCAAGGGGGTTTTTCAACCAATTATAGTCAAGGGAAGGAGAGGAGCCAAAGATGCTAGAACCTTCAAACCTGGATCCCAGAAGAAAGGCGATTAGTAAAAGAAACAGGGAAGCCAGGAAAAGGAGGACAGACTGGATGAGCTCACACTTCGGGGCATATTCAGCTGAGGTCATAACGGGACAATCCCAAAAGTCTTTAGTGTCAGCCCCCATGTTTCCAATTCCAAACTGTGAGCCTGAACTCAGGAAGATACCAGAGCTGGACATGTAGATTACGGCTTTGACGACATAAAGAAGTCTCCATTTGGGAAGCAAACTTCAGTTTCTAAGATCTTAGAGGTGAAGCCAGTCTGTGACACAAGTTCCAACAGAGAATTTTCACCATCATCAGTACCAGAGATCGGGTGGAGAAGGGCCAAAAGTTGCTGGGAAGTAGAGTGAAGAGCACCCCAAGTTTCCTTTCCTCACTAGAGTCACTCAAAATTAGGCCAGCACAATCCGTCCAGCCCCACAGGACTTTTTTAAAACCACACAGAAGTTGACTCTCTTCCCAACTGCTTATCACAATGTGCAATATTTTTTTGTTTAAATTTGTAAACCATTACAACTTCACTGCCCATCCAACCCTCTCAAGAAATCTTAAAACACTTCAGAAAAGCTTTTCCTGAATTGGCACATGATAACTGCTACAGTTTCACGCAGTCTCTTAGTTGGCAAGTTGTCAGAGACAAAGCATTTCGCCATTTCGCACTTGACGCTTTCCACATAAAACCCCGGTTCCACCATCCATCCAGCTCCCTACCACATCCATCTCAATGCACCTCCTTACTCTCACTCCATTTGTTATCATTTAAGTGACAGCACTTTTTTTCATAGGGCTGGAGTTGTAATTGGGGCTTTTTTTAGTACAGTGTACATTTTCCAGGTTACCACACATTATTAAAAGTGGAAAAGAGATAAAATGACACACATAAGCTTTCTCCAAGATATCAATAGCTTGGTTTAGGACCCAGACAATCCCCAAATTCCATGTACAAGTGCTGTTCAAAGTAAAAATGGGATTTTCTTGCCTCCTTTTAAGGGGAAACAGGGAAAGAAAGAGGTGGAAAGATGAGAAGTAACTCAAAATATATTCAGAACAACATGATGAAAAGCAAGCAAATGGATCATGTGGACATCTGAAAGAGTCTGGGGCCTAGGACCGCCATCCATGTTAACAACAGCTGGGGGACCTTGGAAGGTTCAGTGCTTCATCTGGCTTCAACAATCACTTGGTCCTAGCCTAGTGTTTTAAAGAAACCAAGAGTCTTTCAGGATTTGAAATTCTAAGATTATTTGCATCTAGCTTTGATAACAGGCCTGGGGCCTGACTTTCAATATGACCCTTAGGAAATGTCAATAAACCCATATTCAGAAATAGATATTGCATACAGCTCTACATTAATTATTTTAATTACCTATAATCATTTCCGAATGACACAGACACGGATGCTGTTTCCTGGCCATTACGGACATGTGTATTTACACTGTCTACTCATCTGCCAAAGGGCCACCAGCCCCATTACCCCATTAGCTAACACAAAAGCACAACAGAACTTAGTAAATCTCAAGTATGCTCTATAAACAAGATTTTAACAAGGTGAGGCTATATAGAGAGGCATGGGTCAGTACTCAAATTCAGGACTTACTTTTAAAATCTCTTTTTGGCAATGGTGTTCTAATAGTGCATTACTTAATTTTGAACATGCTCACTCTCCCCTACTGGAGTCAAGCTCATACAGGGCAGAGCCTATAGCCAATTCAAATTCACATCACCCAAACAGTATTTTGCACATAACCAAAGTAAAGGAATGAAGTACCGACTGTGAAATATTTTCCATATTTTCATATAAATAGAGAAAAGCCCACAGGTGTGACTGAGTGCCTCGACCAGTTCAGTCAGCAGTGTGAATCACTATGAAATCATAAGTCACTCCCATGTCAAGCAGGCTGATCCTAGATGGATCTCGAAGCTGCTGCTGACCCTCAGCTGTCCCTCTGTATGTCACGCACGTGGTGGATGGGGACAGCTGGAAGCTGCTCTAATGGAGAGTGCAGCAGACACAATGCACTCAGCAGGACCAAGTTCTCAGGGTCACAACAAACTACCAAGTGAGGGAAACAAAAAGGTACCAAGGCAGGAGAAATGCTTCTCCAAATTAGCAGGGGAAAACAAAAGTGAAAGAACAAGAAGGGAGAGGAACAGGATGATGACCAGTTTTAGGTAAAAACCTGTTCTAGGAATGCAGGACTTGATTTGGGGAACACTTAAAATTGAATGAGGAGAGTTTCTCCTGTGGGTGTGTGACGTTCTAAAATAAGCACACAATGTATCTGGGCAGAGGAGTATTTCTTAACCTGCAGGTGTTGCACGTAACATTAATGATGAGCTGCTGTATCTTGTTCCACTGACTTTAACACCTTTAGTGCTTGTAGACCTTCCTAATCACTGTTCTGGGTAAGATCTGGCCATCTGGGTTAAAATATTTCTACCTTTTCATGCAAAGCAAGCACTCAGCTGATCTGGGAAAACAAAGGGGTTTATTTGTAGAGAGATACATCTCCACCCCTCACCCTTCTGGCACTGCTCAGGTTACGCTGGGGAGCTGTCCTAAACTTTCAGCAAATCTCTGTCCCAACATACAGGCTAACTGATAGACAGTGAACCGGAATCACAGAGGCATTCTCTGCATTTGCCAATCATGGAGGCCAGCAAAGGTGACTGAAAACTCCTGGTGTGCTACTGCCAAACTGCAGAGATAGGGGGTGTCTGCCACCCCATGTGGCCAGCTACCCTATCAACATGAGTCATTTGGGGCTGGCTGGAGGAAACTGCCTTCCCTCCCCAGTAAGTATAGGCTGATTAAAGAACTCTGCATTGCCTTCTTGAACGCACAAAGTTAAAATGCGGGAATTCTCTGATGGGAGAAGAATCTGAAGATTTATAAGAGAATGGCAACTAAAAGCGCCATTAGGACCCTCTCTAAACTATTCCCATTTAAGTGGAGAGGCAAATAGCCCCCACTGGCATTTATATTTAGAATGGGCTGAGAGAGAGGAAGAGCGCATTTTGAACACTGAAGGTCTCTGACATACCCATACATAAATCATTTCAGGGTGAGGTGTCACAGTGCATCTTCTGCTCTGCCCTTTAAATGGATTGGACCCCAACATCACATTCTCCTCAGGGTAGGGAGTGGGGGTGGGAGTTACATGGAGAACAAAGAAGTCACCACTTCCTTTACCCCCTCTCCCGCAACTAAAGACAGATGTAGTAAAAAAAAAAAAAAAATCTGCATTGTAACATTCATTCACTTTAAAATACCAAACTGAAACAGGTAGACTTAATGATCATGTTTGAGAGACCCTAAATCTACACAGAGATGTATCTATTCAGAAGAACATGGAAATGAATCTGTTAAAGAAAGGCTAAGTGTGTGATTGATGGCATTCACATGTGCTTTCATTTGTAAAGCTACATTTATTTAGTGACTGCATCCTTATAAAGGAAATCTGGGTAACAGGGGTAACAGTTCCAATTTTTTTTTTTCATCTGCCAAGTCACTGTTTCAAATTTTTTAAAAAATAGGCTTATGGTAACTAAAGAACGCACAAATCACACACAATAAATAAATAAATAAATAAAAAGCCAGCTATTTTATCCTTTCAGTGTGGTTAGCAAGGCTCCTTTGTGTCTACAAATTTCCCTGGGTGGTGCTGTTGCCAAGAAATTCTAATTCACGACAAGGTTTTCTGCAAACTGGGGACAGAGGCAAACCTGCGGGTGCAGGGACCCTACAGTTTGCTTTGTCTTTCTGGCTGAGACAGCACCTGGCTGCTCGGGCCTGTAGAAGGCAGTGTGAAGGCACGATCCCTGTGTAGGAGAAGCAATGTAGCTCACAGACCAAATCCTATCCCTTGCACCATGAGGCTGTTCTTGGAAGGCAACCATTTTTGTAGGTTGTCCCCTAGAGATGCTTCATACCAAAGGCCCTTGTAAAAAGTGGTTCAGGGTGCCTGTCACCAAGATGAAATTGCAGTGTTATGGGGACGCTGCAGTTCTTACAGTAGCCAAGTATGCCATTAGTCTAAAACAATGGGGGAGTGGGGGAGGAGGGAGGAATGTTCTATGATTTATTTATTTGTTTCCAGTAGCAGTGGAAAATTTTCTCTGAGCACAAGGGAGGCCTGAAACTGACCCCATCTGCCAATTATGAATCAGCATTAACAACAAACATAATTCCATAAGAGTTTTCCAGTAAACACACCATGCTCCTCAATGGCATAAAGCAAGGCTAAGTGTAAATAAGACTTAGAACATCACTACTTGACCTGTACTCATGAAACAGCAGTCTAGGTGTGAAGAATATATCAAAATTCTTAAAATGCTTGTAGCTTCCCAAAGAAAAATAACCATCAATATTGTATTAAATCCTTCTTCATCTTCCAAATCAGCAGCACATCCAGAAAAACCATGATTTCTGATGGCGACAAAACTCATGAATGGGTCCCCTATTATCCATCAAGTGGTACCCTATACACTACGCTAGCTTCTGTCCTACCTTTGACTTTTTTCTACTTTTGCTCAGACAGCTCTTGGAAAATCTCCTGCAAGTTTCCAAAGGGCTTAAGGCTGGTGGCCTTAGGAGTTGTGCGTCAGCTGAATTCCATAAAATAATAGACCACATAAGCACAGCGTAATTTACAGTTATATGACAGGCACGGATGATGTTACTTGAGCCAAGTGCTTAAGTATGCAGTCAGAGCCCAGGAATGGAGAGCTGTTAATGTAGGATGTCCATCCGGATTTAAAAATTATACCGGCAAACGATTTTCAGAGTTGGCGCTGGATGTGGAGAAGACACGATTGTCCCAAAACCCAATGTCAAAATGATGACCCCTGTGACAGGAGATCCATGACAAGCTCACTGACGGTTAAGCAGGACAATTATCTCAGGCAAGAGTTTAAAGTAAAACCTCCATCCTTAATTTTCAAATGCACAGATGTTCTTGGGTTTATCATCCAAGCTAGTCTTTCTTAGGAACCAAATCAGATTACTGGAATCTCTGCATTTCGCTCATCTCAAGGTACACTGTTCACTTTCAGGAGTACATCTAATAATTGCTCCTCATTTGACCTCCAAAATCTGATTACCCCAGAGCATCAGGAAACTTCCTCCGGCCTGGGGTTCTTTGTAGCAACCTTCCTGAGCTGATTTGAGCAAAGGAGACTTAAAATTTCACCATCTGATGGTTGATTTGGAACCAACAGTTGCATGTAACCACATTCCCCTCCTTTATACTCTGAAGCGGCACAGGGGAGGGTGTAGGGAGAGAGAGGAAGAGATAGAAGTCAGAGATATGTCACCAGTATGAACTTGGGAGTCACAGCCACCTTTACAGAAAGCATTTGTGACTAAAGAGTCCAGAGAAGAAAGCTTCTTGGAGTAACAGTTCATTTAGGACTGTGTCCTCACAAGCTACATTTCAGTATGGACTATGAGCATGCTTATAAAAGAGCGTGGTAAAGGATCTGAAGGTGAGGGTAACAGGCAGTAGGACAGGATTAAGGCAAGAAATAGGGAAGGAGGTTCAGTGGGCTGAAATTCCTTTGCCCACAGATAGAAACTAAACTAGAGGTCCCTTGAAGCAGATGAGATGAAGTGAGGAGGATGGGGGTTGGGAGGTGGAGAGAAAAGAAGGCTTCTGAGGAAACAATAGATCTAATACATCCTCTAATTATCAAACCAATGACATTTCCTTATAGATCTAGATGTCCTCATGGATGGTCTAACCAGATCTAGAAAGGCAGGTTTCCTCTGGAGAGGCCTTCCCCCCAAAGCAGGCTTTACTACTGTGAAAACTTGAACCAAAACAAAGTTGGGTGATTCATCAGGGGGAAACGCTGTAACAAATAAAGCCAACTTTCTTTCCTCCAAGCCTACTTAACAGTTAGTCACAAACAACGGCTGCCTAAATCAACAGATTCTCTTCCCTAACCAGTCTAGACAGTTGTTAATAGGCAACCAATTCAACACCAGTGGGCTGACAGTGTGAAATGAAGACTATTTCTGAAAATGAAATTCTGGCAACCTTTTGGTTTAATTAGCATGTGAAATAAAAGGAGGAAAAAGCTCCAGTGAGACCCTTCATGAGGCAGTCTCATCAAGGATGGAAGAAAAGATGTACTGGAGAAATGCCTTATGCTAAAAAAGTGTGCGCTGTGTGTGCCTTTAGAGAAAGACAAAGTCAAACACATCTGCCAGCATCCTCAGGCAGGAATGCATGTTTGGACCCACAGACACCAGAGACCAGTATCCAGAGAAACTCCAGCCTGGAAGAATCAGGGGAATAAGAGCAATTAGTAACAATGGTACAGAGGATCACCTCCTTACACCGAAAACCAAACCTCACTCGCTAAAGCAGAGACTGTTACATCCTTAGACTCAAGCCGGCAAATCCCGCTTTGGATCCTGGCAGAGGAAATCCAGCCGTTCATTAGCCTTAACAAGCTGCTGTCACGAAGCAGAGAAGTTACATGAGCAGCCACACACCAAGCCTCTCACAGCCCTCCCCAAGGGCAAGCACGTTTCTCCAAGACGGATTGTTAACGTTCACACTTCCACCGTGCAAATCTGAATTGTCTTCTTGGACTTTCCATGATACACATTGTAGAATTTTGAAAGAATACTAAAGCATACTCGTGTCCCTCCACCTTCCCCCCATCCACCATCTTTCCTGAAGAATGTCCCCTCAGCAGCTCCCAATCCTTACTGAGAAAAACCACTGTTTCTGCAGCAGATCTAGCACTTTCCACTGACCAGCACTTTCTCTATTCCACTTCACAAAGCCCAGTGAACTTGTCACCAGCCCCACTTCCCCCTCCCTGGGACATCTAGCCAACTTGGCATTGGTGCCCTTCAGCATCTTAGGAGTTTCTTAACTAGTCCTCTAAGACAAAGTCAGAGGCATGGAAGCACACACCACCCTTTGTCGGAGGTTGTGCTAAGTGGAGAGGGACACCAAACGAGAGAGGGAAGCAAGGACACACGCAGAGAGTGATCTCTTTCCGTGGATGTTGCTCTGGGGAAACCTACAAATGCATGGTCAGCACTAGATAGATATATCTTCCCGTCCTCTTCCAAGATATCCTTGAGTACCTCTTTTAACTGGGTTCCTCGTCCTCCTGCCCACCTTCTAATCTCAAAATCAAGTTCCTATTCTTTATTGACACTCGCTAATTACTAGGAAAACACCCCGCTTTGCTCTTACCACCCCCCACCCCCCCGCATCTGACGGCCGTCAGCACCAGTTGAAAGAGATGAACCTGATTTAAGGTACCAAGTAGGTACAGCTAGTGCATGTAGGGACGCGGTAGCTGTCTGCGATGGCTCGTTAAGCCCCAAACCACCTTCCCACCCAGCTCCTCCGAACCCCAGAAGTTAGGCAGGTCTCTGCTGGGGGACAGTGAGCCCAACAAAATGTGCACAAGGATGTGTGTTGGTGACTGAAACGCAGGCAGCTCGGACCGGCTGCTCAGCTCTGCACACTATACGGGGTTAGGGGGTGGGTGGAGAGGTAAGCATATGACTGTTTCCGAAAACATTTTCAACAACAAACAGCCAAAAAGGGGGTAAAAAATTAAACAAACAAACAAAAAAATTCAACCCCGAGCCCACACCAACGCAGCCCCTTGCGAGTCCGCCGCCACCACACGATTTACACAAGTAATTTAAATCATTCACCTGCTGCCAGGTCTCCTCCAGGGATGGCAAAGCTGAGAAGTAGCCGGTGTCGTGGACAAGTTGTAGCTCCTGGAATATACTATAACTAGCCAACACGTCCATGTTGCTGCTGCCGGGCAAAACGGGAGGAGAAACCCTCCCCCGAACACAGTTGGGTCTGTTTGTTTGTCAGTCTGTCTGGCTCACCCCCCAAGAAGGCAGACATCCAGTGGCCCTTTTGTTTTGTTTTGTTTCAGTCAACTAAAAAGGAAAAAAAAAAAAAAAATCAATGCAGGAGAGAGGGAGAGAGGAGGTGAGAGAGGAGAGACTGAGTGGGGTGGATGGAGAGAAGCATCCAGCGTGTACAGTGCAGACGGCTGCCAGGAAAAGGGGACTTCTCCACGGGAGTAACAATTCCCTTCCAGGGCTCTAATCACTCCAGCTCGTGGATCAGGAAGGGGGATGCAAACTCACTGATACGAAGCTGCCATCTATTTCTGCAGCGCTGTTCGCTCCTAATGCAATCTTTGCTCTTTATTTTGGGAGGTTGCATTTTTTTTTTCTCGCGATCGCTTCTCTCCCCCCCTTTCCTTCCCTCCCCACCCCCCACCCCATCCTTGCTAGTTTGTAGTCTCTCCCCCTCCTCCTCCTTTTCTCCTCCTCCTGCTCTTCCCCCTCCCCAAACTCCCTCCCTCCGCCCCGCTCTCCGCGCAGCCGTGGGATCTCGGAGGAGGGCGTCCATTAGGCCGCGTGTGACCATGTAAGGTAAACAGGGGGCTCATGAAGTCACTCAGGACCAATGGGGAGCGCGGAGCGGGACCTGAGGCGGGGCTCGGCCCTGGCGGCGGGCGCCGATTGGCGAGCTGCGAATCTCCCCGCTGCCTTACAAGGCGGTGCGAGGCGAGCTATTTTTAGAGGCCTATATAAGGGGGTTGAGGCGGCCGCACCGCGGCCGGGTAGCGTGAGCGCGAGGGACGGGGAGGGTCGCGGCCACACTCTCGCCGGCTCCCGAGACGCCGAGGCGGCTGGGTTCGGGCCGCACTCCGGCCTTCGACCTTCGCTTTGGTGCCAGATGGAGCCCCGGGCGGCCGGAGCCGGCGCCCCTCAGAAGGGAGAGGGTCGCGTATAGCCATTCGGGCTTGGATGCGGCCGGTCAGGAGGTGAAAGTCCAGAATGCGGGGTTAGGATGCCTCCTGGAGGAAGAGCAAGGTGGGAGGACGAGGAAGCCGGCGTGGGGAAGAGGGCCAGCCACTTCCCACTCCGCCTCCCTCCCAGGCCCGGAGGCGGGGAACCGCGAGGGAGGGGCAGCGCAGAAGAGTTCCACACCTTCTAAAAAATAAACCGGAGGCGGGGGGGAAGAAAAAGTCACCAAAACCCCTTCACGAATTCCCCACAGGCTACCAGAGTGCAGAGAAGCGCCGGAGGAGGAAGTGCCACACAATGGAACAGAACAAAGAGGAGCGGCGCGCAGACAGCGGCCGGGGGCCCGCCCCGCGCGCAGGCCCCGCCCCCAGCCCGCCGGCGCCACGGAGCGCGCCGCCGCGGCCCCCACCCCCTCCCCAGCCCTCGGACCCGGCGCTGGGGGCCCGGCGAGGGTCGGAGTGCCAGTTAGAGTTAATTGGAAGGGGACGTATTACAAGAAGTGTGTGTTAAAGACAATAGAGGGAATCCGGGTAGATGTGAGGTGCTGGCAGAAGCAGGCAACTTGTTTGGGGTCTTAAACGTGAGGCCCCTCTTGTGACTTGGAGATAAAGTGTCAGCCAAGCTGCGGTGGTGAGAGGAGGACCCAGAGTGTGTTTTCGATACACCTAACGTATAGAGATGTATAGATCTAGACCCTATTATCTCTTAGCTGAAAGCCCTGCGCTATGCCAGTTGCTGGGGTTGACCAGTTCTTTGCTTGACCTTAAATGGTTAGTGTGGCTGAAGCTTCCCCAAAATGAACTGTGAGCTGAACTTCCACTTTTGGAATGATTGCAGAATTTGGTACTTATTCAGAAATGAGAAACTTAATTCAACTCATAATGGAAGAAACACATCCATGTTAATCGCCCTTCTCAACTCTCTCCTGACAATGTGGAACTCCACAATATTTGAAAGATTCTACTTTATAGGACAAACACAATTTGAAATTCAATATTTGCCAGGGGAAATTAAACAGGAATTATTGAATTGAGGAAAGTTTATTTACTTTTTGATGTCCTGAATTCTGTTGGTCAGATCTACAGTATCCAGTGTATGTGTATAAAATTGGTGCGCTTACTGCAAGTGTATGCATAAGAAATGCACAAGGATCTTGGTGCGCTTAGTGTTGTGTATACACGCTCGTGGTACTAGGAGATAAATGGTATAAAAAGGTTAAAAGTCCTACATGAATAAGGTGATATTATGATAGCACACATATAACTGCCAGTATGCAAAGGCTATGTGGGCCTTTCCTGTAAGCAGAAAACCACTTAGAGCCATCACACCCCAATTAATGCAGTAACTGGGTCCTTATGACCATTGATAGTGCCACTTACTAGCTGTGTGTCTTTGAGCCAATTACTGGCTCAGACCCTCTGACTGCCTTTCTCAGAAACAGGAATAGTGTTATCTACTTGCCTGATCCTTATGAACAGTCAAGATGTCCTAAAATAATGTTTGTAACTCACCTGACATACTGTATCTGGTGCTATTAGGTGAATACTAAATGTTAGATGTTTTTATCTCCTGGCTTTAGCTGAGTTCATAAATCTGAACTAATCAGGCTCATGGGGGGATATTACCAGAGTCTTAGGGAAGGAGGAAGATAGAAACTTCTTGCCTATTTGGAATACTGTCTCCCCTTACCCCCCCACCCCACCCCACATGCTATTCTCATTGGGTGGGGATAGGGAGGAGACCACCCAGAAATACTGGGGCAGAAGATATGTTCAAAAGTAATAGGGGAAGAAAAGGAAGCTAAATATAGGAAACCCAGGAGGCAAAAGACAAGGGAAGACCAAAGAACCTAATGTTTGATGTTGGAAACTCAAGTGAAATTTTTTTTGTTGTTTTTGTATTATGCTATTACCATTTTGAACAAAATATGACATACCTGTTAACTTAGGAGTCCAAAGATTTGCACATAATATTTATTAAGCACAATGTGCCAAGCTGCATGGGCACATAAACATTTTATATGCAATTTCACCCTTCATCTTCATGACAATCCCAAGGTAAGTGTTTTTATTATTCCTAACTTTATGGATAAAGATACCCAAGCTTGGAAATACTAAGTTGCTCAAGGTTACACAACCAGGAAGCAGCCAAACAGGGGTTCAAACCTAGGAGCACCTGACTTCCAAGATTGTGTTCTGAATGGGGCTTTCTGCAAGGTAAAAGACTGGGTTTCTTGATTTTAAGTCAAGATTTGTTTATAAAAAACTTCTTCAGTGTGGAAAAGGGAGGCTTCCATTGAGGTTTTTCTCATGTAAATTGCCATACTAATAGAAGAATTCAACCAAAATTTTAGTGTAAATCCTAAAACCCTCATTATGACTTTTTTCAAAGTTTCTAGAATTCATTCTAAGAGATTTTTCCAACAAGGCTCTCTTAAAGGCACGTTTTCAAAATTAGTCATGTTTAGCTAACTTTAATAGCCTAGAGACACTCGGTTCACATTGCAAAGCACATGCAAAGGATCTGAAGGTACAAAATAATCAACAAATTAAGATCACAAGGGGACTTTGGCAGTCAAAAAAACATAACAAAACAAAAATAAGTAGCACTGCTATGACTATTGCATACTGAATGCTTTCTCTATACCTGGCATTTTAAACGTGTTCAAGTCTGATCGTCACCACAGTCTTTTGAGGGAGCTATTATTGCTCCATTTTCACAGATGAAAATACCAAAGTCGGGGGGTTCACATAATTTGCCCATTGTCACATGTCTCAGTGGCAAAAGCTGATTGAAATATAGGTCTGACTCCAAGTTCACTCCAAAATCTATGTCCCCCACATGTGTTGCCTTAGAAGACACTGATGATACTTTTTAAAATATCAGCCTTTGAAAATCATCATATAGGAAACACCTAAGATTAAATAATAAGTTTATTTTATTATGAGGATATTTATGACCAAAATAGTAAAAATTTTATATGTAAATAGAAACAGTCAAGACATCAGACTGTTACTACCAGAAAAGTTTTGTGCCATAAGTACAGGAAGTGCTTATTATCCTAGTGTGATTAGCACTGAGAAAGCTTCCTTAAAGTAAGTCTACTTGAAACAGGGACCAAATTTCAGAGCAATTAGTGAAAAAAGGTTTGCCAAGACTTTTTTTGAAAATAAAACTCAACATTTTAAAAATACATTCTATCCTATATTGGACAAAATTTATAAATACAACTATGTGCAAATTGTGGAATGAATGAATAGTACATCAAGACGATTATTGTTGGCTTAATTTTTCCTGGACAATATGAAGCACCTAACAACATGCTTTATTTCATGTTTGACTTGTAGATAATAATCAAAAATAGGATCATCAAAAACATTTGTAAAAATGTGTAAGAGCTTCTTCAGTTTTCCCAAGGGTCTCAGTTAATCCTTTGATATTCAAACTATTCTCTTCTGAAGCACCCATGTAGTCATCCCAGTTGATTTTACCTTCATTTGTTTGTTTAACTCTGTAAATCCTCATCTGCCAGCTTTACCAATCTCACTTTTATTGATCTTATACCTTTTGCAAGATTTGCCCCTTCACTTTGTAATAGAATTGAGTGTATTTCCATTGTACTAGAAATGACAACCCACTCCAGTATTCTTGCCTGGAGAATCCCACGGACAAAGGAGCCTGGTGGGCTACAGTCCATGGGGTCGCAAAGAGTGAGACACGACTGAGCGACTAACACACACACATAAATGTTTACCATCGTGGGGGGGAGGGGCGAGGAGTGTGGTGTTTAAAAGAGATGTTTGAAGGGGGCACTAATTTATAAGTGGCCGTATCATTAATAATACTTTCATGTAGTATTGACTTTTGCTTCTCTTTACAGTCTTACTATAACAGAAGAAAATGTGAACTTAGGAAGCAGGCTTTACTTGTATCAGAGAAAACAAGAGTGCCAAGGAAATGGAAATAGAGATGCCAAAGAGACTCTGAGAGGCAATTTGAACCTAAAAGAAATGTCTGTGGTCGTACACACAGTGACATACATACATACATACAACCAGAGAGTTATTTCATGATTGAAAAAAGAAATGGCAGCTTCATCAGGCCTCTCATGTTCCGGACAAAATATTCCTTGAGAATACACATCTCTTCTTGTTTTCATTCTTTACTTACTCTCAGCTCATAATTTGGCTTCCTACTTGTTCTGCCTCCAGGGAAAGAATGTGCTGGTTACAGCCATAGGAGTCTGGTGGTCATTGTGACAGTCCTGGTGGTTTTTGTCCACACACAGTCCTTTTAGTTGTACATGTGTTCCTTGTGAGTTTAGTTAGTATGGGTCTGATTCCCTGGGTGTGTCCAGTTTTGAGACTCTTAACATGTTGAGGTTTCTGGATATGCTGAGTAAAAAAACAACAGAAACAAAAAAAAAAATTCTTGGTAAATTAACATGTAGCCTCTTGCCATTGACTTTTCAGAATTCTGTGGGTATGTCATAGTTTAATAAAAACATTTCCTTTTTTTAATCAGATGTTAAAGTCAGCCCTGAATGTTGAGTCTGCACTGCAGTGGATTATACTAAAGAAATTAAAGGGGACACCTGAGGTGCATCACCAGTGATGGGCATGTTGCTCTGATTTAAGTAGTCAATTTATTGCTTAATAAAAATTGACTTACTCTAATGAGGTAGGTAGGGAATTCAAGAATTCAGCAAGAAATCACTGTCAGGAATGTCCTGTCCAGACCTTAGACTGTTGGACATGTAATGCCATTGTGACCTTTGGTACATAATGCCTGTGAAGATTAATGTCTACAGCCACTTTTCCAGCCTGAGCTACCAGCACTTAGAACTGTCAATATTTTCTAATGAAAAGCAAAATCATCATCTAAATTCAATCAGTCATTCAACATATATTATGCAAACATTCAGTCGTTCAGCATAACTTATGTAAAACATTTGGTCGTTTAACATATTATACAAAGTGCATAGGTTGAAAATAGAATGGTAAGCACATACCATTTACCAGTGTCAGATGGTTGAACTGTATCTCAGACGTGAGAAAAAAGCATTTGAAGTCTCTAGTCCTACTTTCACAGAGCTACCACTTCCCTCAACAACATTCCTTCCAAGAGATGCTCCAATCATGGGTGAATCCCAGCAGGGCACTGGAGTAAACCACTACGATCGAGTCTGGCTAATTTTCCTCATCTGAGAATAGAGTCACAAGCTATTCAGGGGTTTCTGGACAATGATTTTGGAAAAGAGGCCAGTAGAAAATGAGAAAAGATTTTAAATAATGAAAAGAAGGATTTCTTTGGCTATGTAATGATAGAAATGCCAAGGCAGTTGTGAAGCTAGTGAAAAATTAAATTGCTCATGTTTTAGGGATTATTGCCCTTTGCAGTATGTGAGGCAATTTATAGGATTGTGTCATGTTTCATCCTGGACGATTTCTATTGTGACATGGTGAACACAGCCCAGCATTACTATTAATATATAAATACTACTGTCAATGTTTTTCAGGATATTATCATTTTTCTTTTAAACATGCCATTTCCAAAGGGTTTGGTATACACTTAATGGGATTTAACAGCAGAATGCATCTCAGATTTAGTAATGGAAATCAATGGGAGAATCAGATTGATTTGATACAAAGTCTGGACCACAAACTTTGCTGACAATGCCCATTCCTTTAAGTGAGGGATACCTATTCCACAAGTGCCCAATGATGAGTTTTTATGTGGATGATAGATCTGAGTAGTTTGGAAGATTAATAATGTCAGCAGCAGTTTTTTGCTGACTGGTTGCTCATTTGAATTTCACTGAATTTTCTTTACCAGAAGGATGCTTATTTGAATGGTTAGGAGAACCAGCTGAGTCACAGTTTTTAATACTGGTTACTGCTTGTCTCAGGAGTAAGCAAGTCATGTCCACTGACTCAATGGACATGAGTTTGAGCAAACTCAAGGAGATAGTGATGGACAGAGAAGCCTGGCATGCTGAAGTTCATGGGGTTGCAAAGTCGGACCCAACTTAGCAACAACAACAACAACAAGGCAGATACCCTAACCTTCCATTTATGCAGCCCAGAAAGGGGGGAGGTATGTGTAGGAAACACCTCAGTGTCCATTTCAGAATGCTTCACAAACCCTCTCCCATCTCTCACCATCTCCCCCTGCTGCTTTGCAATGCTTAAAGATTTTTCTAAGCAGTCATCAGGGTCACCACATTTTGGTTTCACTCAAGCTGGTCCCATATATGACATGCTCTTCCTTTTTGCTGGGAAGCTAGGGAAATCCCATTTGATAAAGACCAAAATTCAGTATAATTGAGAGAGACTCCCTCCCTCCACCCAATTTACCTAAAATGTGAGATTGAACCTGGCTCCTTTGTGCCATATATTAACATGTCCTTTGCTTTTCTGCAGCATCCATTCTTGATCTGTGATGGAGGTCCATGTTAAACCCCTCTCAAAGGTTATTGTCCTTTCCCCGTGTTCATGGGCATCATTGCGCTTTTGAGATTATAAATTCCTAAGGAACATTTGTCTGATCTCCCTATAGAGAATCTGATATCTGTTACAATAAACACCACCTTTAGAAAAAAAAAAAAGCTAACTTTTGAAAGATCATACAAAATATTTTTAGTAAAATTTAAAAACAATATTACTCTTTCCCCAATATTGTTAGGGCATTGTATTGTTTGTGCTGGTTTCTGTTAGGTTGGCCTAAGCAGGAGAAAATGGCATTATCTCAAATGACGTCAAATGTGGTTGAAAGAGAAAGGAAGGTCTCAGGCTCCTGGCAAAATTCTCTGTAATTAAAATACCAAAATCTGCATAAAGTGTATGAGATATATTGTCAAAGAACCCACTTTACAGGGTGATTCAGAGATAATGTATTTTTTGAGGGGTAACTTTTTTAATTTTTACAGTTTGTGTTGGTTTCTACTGTACAACAACTCCAATCAGCTGTAATTATATATATATATATCCTCTCCCTCTTGAGCCTCCCTCCCCTCCATCCCACCCCACCCTTCTTGGTCATCACAGAGCACTAGGCTGAGCTCCCTGTGTTATACAGTAACTTCTATAAGCTATCCACTTTGCACATGATAGTATATATATGTTGATGCTACATTCGCCATTTGTCCCACTCTCCCTCCTCAGCTGTGTCCAGAAGTCCATTCTCTACTTCTGCATCTCCATTATTTCTCTGCAAATAGGTTCATCAATACCATTTTTCTGGATTCCATATATAATGTTAATATACAGAGTGAAGTAACTCAGAAAGAAAAAAAAAAATATGGTATACAGAGATAAAGTATACTTGAAAACAAGGTTCTACCTGGTCTATCAGGAAACAGCCAGTTACATTTGTTACATTTTAAGAGAGACTGTAATCTTGACTATTGTAACATTTCACAAAGTGGACTATGTCTGAAATAATGGACTTTTCTGGGAACTAGTAACAGCTTAGCAGAAAGAAAGCTGGAGAATAGGAATTTGTTAAATTTGAGTTTCTTGTATACTGACCTGGGGTAGAGGATGCCTTGATGCTAAATGACCTTTAAAGATCACTTAGAAAGAGATCTACTTTAGCAGCTTGAAAGTAAGTGATTTGTCAACCTTGAATTTCCCCTTTCTGACTTGTCTTTACCATGGCAACCTTGTGATCTGTAATTTGGTCTTCTGAGTGGACTAACATATAAGATTGCTGTTTGTTAACATATGGTATCAATGTTATTTATTTACCTACTTTTTATTATTTCTTCTACTTCCAGAGGGGAAGTATGAATAAAGATATTAAAACACAGGAAATATAATACAGAAAACTATTAGCATTAAAGAAAAGACAGAAGTTAAGTACCAAAGTATCAGGGAAGAAGGAGATAGCTCAGTTGGTGAAGAATCCATCTGCAATGTAGGAGAGAGACCCTGTTTCGATTCCTGGGTTGGGAAGATTCCCTGGAGAAGGAACAGGCTATCCACTCCAGTATTCTTGGGCTTCTTTCATGGCTCAGCTGGTAAAGAATCTGCCCGCAATGCGGGAGACCTGGATTCAATCCCTGGATTGGGAGGATCCCCTGGAGAAGGGATAGGCTACCCACTCCAGTATTCTGGCCTGGATAATTGCATGGACTGTATAGTCCATAGGGTCGCAAAGAGTCAGAAACAACCGAGCGACTTTCACTTCACTTCATTATCAATCCAGCTGTAGCTCCTATTAAGCGGTGATCAAGATTTATTTATAAACTAGTTCCTTGTAAATTTGCCTAGTCTGAGCTAATGCACAGAATCTTGTCTCTGTGAACATAGTCATTTGGTTTTTAAGCTGGCAAAACTGAACTTCATATGTTTCACTTCTGGTGGACCCACTAAGATGTGCCCAGAGGGTCTCATTTAAAGCTTCATCATTTCATTTACTCAGCAATTATTGAGCACCTATTTTGTCAAGCACTGGATGGGGAAAGGGACTAAAAGTTTAAGTGAAACACAATTCTCGTCCTTCTGGAACTAGGATGTTAAGTGAAAAGAGATTTAAATAAAAAGTAGCATGAGTAATATGACAGACTAGATTATTGGACCAGACTCCTTTTATGTAAAAACAACCAAAGTACTAGGGTATAAGTCTTGATGAGATGACAAGATAATAAGGAATTATTGAGCTAAAATCTAACCAAAAGTGGGATTCAACATCGCTGCTGGCTGTGAGCACTTCTAAACTCAATAGTCTCAGCACTGGCTGTATATTAGCAAGAGCTTAAAAATTGTCATGTGTGCTTCCAGCAAAGGTCAACTAGCTGGTATTGGTCAAACCCGGCCCTTCTCTATCCCGAGAACAACTAGAAAATCTAGACAAAAGATAAAAATTACATGATGAAGTAACAATGCAGCAATAACTCACTATGCCTAGATCCTGGAGAGAAAGGAAACAAAAAGCAATAGACCAAAAAATCAGCATAGTTTTATCCCAGTGGAAGTAATTACCAGAGAGAAAGCTGAGAGACTCTGAAGCTGAGCAGAAAACACAACTGAAAAGGAAGGTGAACAGAGGATTCAGTAAATTCAAAAGGCTGGGAGTATGAATATTACAGTTCAGAGTTGACTCAGAGGTTAAGGGAGGGCAGGTGTAGAGGGCAGAAAAAGACAATACTTTACCAGGGCTAAAGTCTGGCTTTGATATATCACAATACTTGATTGGAGTAAAGTAGTCTGCCCCTAGTCAAGCTGTCTTCAGAAGAAAAGAGGAAATCACCTCTGCCAAAAAGATAATCCAAAACCTTGAACTAATCTACATTAAAAAATTTTTTTAATATCCAGCTGCCCAGGTGGTTCAGTGGTAAAGAATCTACCTGCCAATGTAGGAGATATAGGACATCCAGTTTCGATCCCTGGGTTGGGACGATCCCCTGAAGGAGGAATGGCAATCCACTCTAGTATTCTTGTTAGAGAATCCCAGACAGAGGAGCCTGGCAGGCCACAGTACATGGGATCACAAAAGAGTTGAACATGACTTAGCCACTGAGAATGCACACATGCACTCGTTTAAAAACAAAGAGTTATAAAAAGGCAAAATTTCCCTGAAGCCAGGATTTTGAAAATTGGATAGTAGAAATAGACCCATAAGAGATCCAGACATTGTCGTTTTCAGACATACACTTTATTTTTTTAAATTTTATTGGAGTATAGTTGAGTTACAATATTGCGTTACAATATTGTGTTAGATGTATAGTAAAGTGATTCAGCTATACATATACATATATGCATTCTTTTTCAGATTCTTTATCCGTATAGATTATTACAGAATATTGAGTAGCATTCCCTGTGCTATACAGTAGGTCCTAGTTGATTATCTATTTTATATATAGTAGCATGTGTATGTTAATTCAAAGCTCCTAATTTATCCCTTTCACCCCATACTTCTCCTTAGGCTTATTTTCAAAACCTCTGAGTCTGTTTCTATTTTGTAAATAACTTCATTTGTCTCATTTTAAACATTAGATCCCACATATGAGTGATAGCATATATTTCTCTTTCTCTGTCTGACTTGTTTCACTTAATATGATAATCTCCAAGTCCATCCATATTGCTGTAAATGGCATTATTCCTTTCTTTTTACGGCTGAGTAATATTCCATTATACATATGTGCCCCATTATCTGTATCTATTCCTCTCTCAATGGACATTTAGGTTTCTTCCATGTCTTGGCTATTGTAAATAGTGCTGCAATGAACATTGGGATGCGTGTATCTTTTTAAATTATATTTTTGTCCAGATACATGCCCAGGAGTGGGATTGCTGGATCATATGGTAGTTCTATTTGAAGTTTTTTAAGGAAACTCCACACTGTTCTCCATAGTGGTTGACCAATTTACATTCTCACGAACAGTGTAAGAGAGTTCCCTTTTCTCCACACCCTCTCCAGCATTTATTATTTGTAGACTTTTTGATGATGGGCATTGTGACTGATATGAGGTGATGCCTCACTGTAGTTTTGATTTGCATTTCTTTGATAATTAGTGATACTGAGGATCTTTTCATGTGCCTCTTGGCCATCTGTCTGTCTTCTTTGGGAAAATATCTATTTGGATCTTCTGCTCATTTTTTTTTTCAATTTATTTATTTATTTATTTTACTTTACAATATTGTATTGGTTTTGCCATACATTGACTTGAATCTGCCATGGGTGTACATGTGTTCCCCATCCTGAACCCCCATCCCAACTCCCTCCCCATCCCATCCCTCTGGGTCATCCTAGTGCACCAGCCCCAAGCACCCTGTATCATGCATCAAACCTGGACTGGTGATTCATTTCACATAATGATAATATACATATTTCAATGCCATTCTCCCATATCATCCCACCCTCGCCCTCTCCCACAGAGTCCAAAAGACTGTTCAGTACATCTGTGTCTCTTTTGCTGTCTTGCATACAGGGTTATCGTTACCATCTTTCTAAGTTCCATATATATGCATTAGTATACTATATTGGTGGCTTACTTCACTCTAATAGGCTCCAGTTTCATCCACCTCATTAGAACTGATTCAAATTTCTTTAATGACTGAGTAATATTCCATTGTGTATATGTACCACAGCTTTCTTTTCCATTCGTCTGCTGATGGACATCTAGGTTGCTTCTATGTCCTGGCTTCATTTTTTATTTTTATTTTTTGACAAACAGCGGCATGAGTTGTTCGTAGATTTTGGGGATTAATCCCTTTTTGGTCACTTTGGTTGCAAATATTTTCTCCCATTCTGTGGGTTGTCTTTTCATATTGTTCACAGTTCCCTTGACACTTTAAAATAACTGTCATTAATATAATCAAGAAATTAAATGACAAGATATATACACACACAGATATATTGTTGTTGCTCAGTTGTGTCTGACTCTTTGCAGTAAACTGCAGCATGCCAAGCTTTCCTGTCCTTAACCATCTTGTGGAGCTTTCTCAAACTCATGTCCAGCAATGCCATCCATCCATCTCATCCTCGGTCGTGCCCTTCTCCTCTGGCCCTCGATATTTCCCCAGCATCAGGGTCTTTTCCAGTGAGTCAGCTGTTCACATCTGGTGGCCAAAGTATTGGCACTTTAGCTTCACCATCAGTCTTTCCAACGAATATTAGTCAATCCTTTACAATTGACTGGTTTTATATCCTTGCTGTCCAAAGGACTCACAAGCCTTCTCCAACACCACAATTTGAAAGCATCAATTCTTCAGCCGTCAGCCTTCTTTATGTTCCAGCTCTCACATCCATACGTGACTATTGGAAAAACCATAGCTTTGACTATATGGAACTTTGTCGGCAAAGTGATGTCTCTGCTTTTGAATATGCTGTCTAGGTTTGTCATAGCTTTTCTTCCAAGGAGCAAGCGTTTTTTAATTTCATGGCTGCAGTCACTGTCCACAGTGATTTTGGAGCCCAAGAAAATAAAATCTGTCACTGTTTCCACTTTTTCCCCATCTATTTGCCAAGAAGTAATGGGACCAGATGCCATGATCTTTGTTTTTTGAATGTTGAGTTTTAAGTCAGCTTTTTCACTCTCCTCTTTCACCTTCTTGAAGAGGCTCTTTAGTTCCTCTTCACTTTCTGCCATTAAAGTGATATCATCTGTATATCTAAGGTTGTCATTATTTCTCCCAGAAATCTTGATTCCAGCTTGTGATTCATCCACCCTGGCATTTCACATGATGTACTCTGCATATAAGTTAAACAAGCAGGGTGACAATATATAGCCTTGGCATACTCCTTTCCCAATTTGGAACCGGTCCGTTGTTCCATGTCTGGTTCTAACTGTTGCTTCTTGCTCTGCATACACGTTTCTCAGGAGGTAGATAAGGTGGTCTGGTATTCCCATCTCTTTCAGAATTTTCCACAGTTTGTTGTGATCCACACAGTCAAAGGCTTTGGCCTAGTCAATGAAGCAGAAGTAGATGTTTTACTGGAATTTCCTTGCTTTTGCTGTGATCCGGTGCATGTTGGAAATTTGATCTCTGGTTCCTCTGCCTTTCCTAAATCCAGCTTGAACATCTGGAAGTTCTCAGTTCACATACTGCGGAAGCTTAGCTTGAAGGATTTTGAGTGTAATCTTGCTAACATGTGAAATGAGTGCAATTGTATGGTAATTTGAGTATTCTTTGGCATTGCCTTTCTTTGGGATTGGAATGAAAACTGACCTTTTCCAGTCTTGTGGCCATTGCTGAGTTTTCCAGATTTACTGGCACATGAGTGCACAACTTTAACAGCGTCATTTTTTAGGACTGGAAATAGCTCAGCTGGAATTGCATCACTTCCACTAGTTTTGTTCGTAGTAATGCTTCCTAAGGCCCACTTAACTTCACATTCCAGGATGTCTGGCTGTAGGTAAGTGACCCTATAAAACAATAATAATAAGGTCTATG
This sequence comes from Oryx dammah, assembly GCF_014754425.2. NCBI lineage: Eukaryota > Metazoa > Chordata > Mammalia > Artiodactyla > Bovidae > Oryx > Oryx dammah. Next base: position 40,308,432 of record NW_024070211.1, on the reverse strand, counting down.
AGATTTTAAATTATGTGGAATTAAAATAGCACAAAAGTAGGGAAGTAAGTAGGGTTAAAATATTCTCATATCTTTGCATGGCCCCAGGACATGTAAAAAGTTCAAATGTATATCAGACTTTAACAAATCAAAGAGAAATGCTATGATTTCTAAGGTAACCATCAAAAGAGTAATTTAAGGATATCAGATAACAAGCTAATAAAGGAGGAGGAGTAAAATTATTAATCTAGGAAAGGAGAGGGAAATTATTAATTAAAATTATTAATTAAGCCTTTATTAATTAAAAATTATTAATTAAAATTATTAATCTAGGAAAGGAGAGGGAAAAAAAATAGAATAGTTGGTACAAATAGAAAGCAAATAGTAAGATGGTAGCTTTAGACCCACGTATATCAGTTTATTTCAGTAACTGAAAACAGCTAAACTGCCCAATTAAAAGGCAGTGTCAAACAAAAGGCAAAACTCAAGTACAATGAAATTTCTATTTTTGCAGATCAGAAGTGGTATAATATTGACCATTTGAAATTTTTCAACCAGAAATATATGCTGCTTAAAGGAATAAAAAAGGTTGAGCGTGAAAGAAAGAAAAATGATAAATCTCACATATGTAACCAAAACAAATCAGATCTAAGATTATTAGACAAATTAGACCCTATGTTAATAAATTAGGCATAAAAAGGGTAGCTTATGAGTCCACCAAAAAGAGAGAACACTTCTAAGACTATTAATTTAGCCTCAAAATGATAAAATAGAAGAATAAAAGTAGAAAAATTTGTAATCATACTGAGTTTAATTTTTTAATTTTTTTTAATTTTTGAGTTTAATTTTGTTTGGTAACTGATAGAACAAAAAAAAAAAAGTAAAGAGAGAAAGAATTTTATCAACAAAATGTCTACCTAATTGTCAAATATAGAGTATGGCCCTTAATGCCTATAGAAAACATAAATATGTGGAACATTTACAAAAATAGGCCATATGTTGTGCCATACACAAATCTCAGCAAACTCCAAAGAGTGAAATTATGCAGAATAGATTATTTTACCATAGTTGAAATTAAGCCAGAAATCAATAGCTAAAGATAACTGTAAAGACCCCATGTGTTTGGAAATTAAGAAATAAACTAGTAAACATCCTATAGGTTAAAGACAATATCACAATAAATTTTTAATGTACCTTGAGCTACTTAAAGATGATATTTAGATAGATGTGTAACAAAACAACTATAGCAAAATGGTACTGATGGAATATTCATTGGAAAATTTTGTTGTATTCAGCTCAAGTTTCCTTTCTGTCCAAAAATCTAAATCTAAAATGTTCTTGATTTCATAATCTAACACATTTGCTGTCCCTCTCAATTCCATGTCACCTACAAATTGGTTAGGCCCAATAATAACATATATGTAGCTTCCCTTATGCTCAGCACTGTTCTGGGTGGTTTACTTGTATTATTTCATGCTCATAATAATACCCTGAATTAGGTACTAATTGTATACCCATTATACAAAACAAAATAACAACAAAAAAAAAACAACAACTGAGGCTTGGAGAGATTAAAATAGCCAACCCTGGGCCACACAGCTCCTAATTGATAGGCCAAATCTGAACCCAAATTCTGCATGCTTAGTCATTACCCTATGGTTTGTCCCTTTAAATCTCAGGGCAATTTAAAACAGACAAGATTAGAATGCTGAACAATGTAAAGACTGCCCTCTAAGTTAAGTCCACTTCAGTTCAGTTCAGTCGCTCAGTTGTGTCTGACTCTTTACAAGCCCACGAACCACAGCATGCCAGGCCTCCCTGTCCATCACGAACTCCCGGAGTCCACCCAAACCCATGTCCATTGAGTCGGTGATACCTTCCAACCATCTTATCCTCTGTTGTCCCCTTCTCTTCCTACCCTCAATCTTTCCCAACATCAGGGTCTTTTCAAATGAGTCAGCTCTTCACATCAGGTGGCCAAAATATTGGAGTTTCAGCTTCAACATCAGTCCTTCCAATGAACACCCAGGACTGATCTCCTTTAGGATAGACTGGTTGGATCTCCTTGCAGTCCAAGGGACTCTCAAGAGTCTTCTCCAACACCACAGTTCAAAAGCATCAATTCTTCTGCACTCAGCTTTCTTCACAGTCCAACTCTCATATCCATACATGAACACTGGAAAAACCATAGCCTTGACTAGACGGACCTTTGTTGACAAAGTAATGTCTCTGGTTTTTAATATGCTATCTAGGTTGGTCATAACTTTTCTTCCAAAGAGTAAGTGTCTTTTAATTTCATGGCTGCAGTCACCATCTGCAGTGATTTTGGAGCCCAGAAAAATAAAGTCAGCCACTGTTTCCACTGTTTCCCCATCTATTTCCCATGAAGTGATGGGACCGGATGCCATGATCTTAGTTTTCTGAATGTTGAGCTTTAAGCCAACTTTTTCACTCTCCTCTTTCACTTTCATCAAGAGGCTCTTGAGTTCTTCTTCACTTTCTGCCATAAGGGTGGTGTCATCTGCATATCTGACGTTATTGATATTTCTCCTGGCAATCTTGAGTCCAGCTTCTGCTTCCTCCAGACCAGGATTTCTCATATGTACTCTGCATATAATTTAAATAAGTAGGGTGACAATATACAGCCTTGACGTACTCCTTTTCCTATTTGGAACCAGCCTGTTGTTCCATGTCCAGTTCTAACTGTTGCTTCCTGACCTGCATACATGTTTCTCAAGGGACAAGTCAGGTGGTCTGGCATTCCCATCTCTTGAAGAATTTTCCACAGTTTCTTGTGATCCACACAGTCAAAGGCTTTGGCATAGTCAATAAAGCAGAAGTAGATGTTTTTCTGGAATTCTCTTGCTTTTTCAATGATCCAGCGGATGTTGGCAATTTGATCTCTGGTTCCTCTGCCTTTTCTAAAACCAACTTGAACATCTGGAAGTTCACTTAGGGGACCTATAATGTCAGTAGACTGGTTATCACACACATCTTTCATCTTGTCCATGAGGATACCATGAATGATTTCATTGGCTGCTTTGCATAGATGTCTGCAGTCCCTCTGCCTCTGGCTAGCTCATCACTTAAATAAGGACATTGGACTGTTTGGCCTGACTCCATCTTGGGGCATAGATGCTGGATTCTGGGGATTGTGGCTTCTCTTTTTGGGTCCACACAAATTTTTGGTTTAATAATTCTAGAATTTTGCTTAGAAACAGTGTTAAGATTTAAAATACAGTCTGACCCATGAGGGGAGTTGGTAAACCCCCAAATACATTGTTATCAGGACACACATGGTATTAAAGGAAACAGGATTCTTGGCTACAGGTCTACTTCCCGGGTACACTAGCATTGCTTTGCAAAATTTAACTAATTTTAAAATAACATTAAAATAACTTTTAAATAATAGTTCACTCTGTCCTAATACCATCTAGACAAGTCTATACCATTTGCTTACAATTGCCCTTGATTAAAAAGCCTCGTGATGAACGTGAAAGTGGAGAGCGAAAAAGTTGGCTTAAAGCTCAACATTCAGAAAACGAAGATCATGGCATCCGGTCCCATCACTTCATGGGAAATAGATGGGGAAACAGTGGAAACAGTGTCAGACTTTATCTTTTCGGGCTCCAAAATCACTGCAGATGGTGACTGCAGCCATGAAATTAAAAGACGCTTACTCCTTGGAAGAAAAGTTATGACCAACCTAGATAGTATATTGAAAAGCAGAGACATTACTTTGCCAACTAAGGTCCGTCTAGTCAAGGCTATGGTTTTTCCTGTGGTCATGTATGGATGTGAGAGTTGGACTGTGAAGAAGGCTGAGTGCCGAAGCATTGATGCTTTTGAACTGTGGTGTTGGAGAAGACTCTTGAGAGTCCCTTTGCCTGCAAGGAGATCCATCCAGTCCATTCTGAAAGAGATCAACCCTGGGATTTATTTGGAAGGAATGATGCTAAAGCTGAAGCTCCAGTACTTTGGCCACCTCATGCGAAGAGTTGACTCATTGGAAAAGACTCTGATGCTGGGAGGGATTGGGGGCAGGAGGAAAAGGGGATGACCGAGGATGAGATGGCTGGATGGCATCACGGACTCAAAGGATGTGAGTCTGAGTGAACTCCGGGAGATGGTGATGGACAGGGAGGCCTGGCGTGCTGCAATTCATGGGGTCGCAAAGAGTCAGACACAACTGAGCGACTGAACTGAACTAAACTGAATACGTTTCTCCTTCTAACTTTTACACATTATTTTAGAAGCTGAACTTATTGAAGTTACCCTAGGACAGTCCAAGCAATATCTTTAGATTCCTTAAAATTTTTTCCTTGGTGGAGTCATGGGACCCCATGGACTGTGGCATGCCAGGCTCCTCTGTCCATGCAATTTTCTAGGCAAGAATAATGGAGTGGGTTGCCATTTCCTACTCGAAGGGATCTTCCTGACCCAGGGATTGAAGCCACGTCCCTTGAGTCTCCTGCACTGGCAATCGGATTCTTACCAACTGGGAACCTGGTGCCACCTGGGAAGCCCATTCATCAATATGTTGTCAGAATTTCAGTTCTGAAAAATTCCTTTCCCTTTTGGGTTCAGCCTTCCTTTCAGTGATGTAGATATTGCTATTCAAAGTGTGATCCTTGGACCAGTAACACTGACAACACTTGAGACTTGCAGAATGGCAACCCACACCCTGGACCTGCAATCTGGTTTTTAACCAAATCCCCGGATGACTTGTATGCATGTAAAGTCCAAGAAGCACTGTTATACATCGACTCATGACTTCTCTTTTTCTGCGCTTGTTAAAAATGGCTGCCTGAATCCTACAGCTAGTTCTATCTGGCTGTACCCATCTGCCTGACTTCTATTTACCCTGAAATAATGGGGTTGTTTCCTGTAGTGTCACTTCATCAGATGGTGCCTTCTTTTTGGTAAGAATTAGATTTAGAGAAACTGCCATTCCCCTTTTACTTCCTCTAACTTCTAAGAGAAGTCTGTTTTTGTTCCAACTTTCCTTTATTTCCAAGACACAGAAGCTGAAATATCTCCTCCTTAATTATCCTTTTATATTGAACAAACAATTTACAATGTACTATATGTTAATTCAAAGGCACTTTCATATCGGCTATTTTATTTGGACCTCACAACTGTTCTATGATGTAGCTAGCGTTAAAATGCTCAGAGCATAAATTACTATTCCCATTTGTCAGATAAAAACGCTGAAGCTTAGATGCTAAAGCAACTTGTGTGAAACCATACAGTAAGTAGTGGCAACTTCACTACTAGTATGCAGACCCATTCTATTCTTGCCACTACTTGTATTCACTCAAATCTCTGAGCTGTGTCAGAGGGACAACTCCCCACCCCAGCATCACCTACCAAGAGAACACTCCCCTATGAAAAGTGCTCTGGCTTATCTACCCAATGCTTAACTTCCTTTTAAAATTTGCCCCCAGAATCCTAATGCTACGGATGGATTGTGTTCAGCTGTATACATACTTGCTCAGCCTCCCTTTAAGTTAGGGGTGGCCAGGGACACACTTCTGGCCAAGAAGATGTAAACAGAGGTCATGAGGCATGGATTAGTATGCTGGGGCTGCCATAACAAAGCACTACCAACTAGGTGCTTAAACAACACAAGTGTGTTATCTCACTGCTTTGGAGGCTTTAAGTCTGAAATGAAGGTGTTGGCAAGGTTGGCGCCTTCCACGGGCTATGGGGGAAGGATCTGTTCCAGGTCTCCCTCCTCAGTTTGGAGTTGGCTGCCTTCCCATTCCCATGGTGTTCTCCTTGTATGTACATCTTGGTATCCCAATGTGGTCTTTTCATAAAGACATCAGTCACATTGGGTTAGGGCCCACCCTAATGACCCCATTTTAATTTTATTACCTCTGTAAAGACCCTCTCCAAATCAGGTCACATTCTGAGATATTTAGGAAACATTCTGGGGTGTTGGTTAAGACCCTGATTCTGGGAAAGACTGAAGGCAAAAGGAGAAGATGGTGGCAGAGGATGAGATGTTTAGATAGCATCGCTGAATCAATGGACATGAATTTGAGCAAAGTCCGAAAGATAGTGGAAGACAGAGAAACCTGGCATGATGCAGTCCATGGGGTTGCAAAGAGTCAGACATGACTTAGTGACTGAGCAACAACAACTCCAACGTACCCTTTTTAGGGGTGTGCAATTCAACCCTAACATGGGAGTCCATGGGCTTCTGGGGAGACTTTGCTTTCCTCATAAAACAGAACAGCCACAGTGTGCTATCTTTCTGCCTTGTATACAGTCTCAGTATCTGGAGCTGCCCAGTCTTATTGGGATAAATAGGGAAAAACCAGGAGAACTAAGGAGTTGAACCAACGTTAGGAACTACCTGACTCTTCATCTTTTAACATGAGACAAGTTAACCCCTATGCTAAAAGTCCTTGTAGCAGGTTTTCTGTTATTTATAGCCAAACACATCCTAATATATCACATTCTCAAAGAGTTAGCTTTACATGACTTTATCAAATAATACCAATTAATCCAGAGTAAAAGTGCTAGTTATTATCAAGCTATGTGTACAAATGATTTAGATTGAAAATGAGATGGACCAAATTGAATAATGTAAGTACTGTACCTCTGCAGACATTCTAGAAAACAATGTCTAAGAAAATATGTATGTTGGAGGCTGTCCACCAACTGCCAGCCAACTCACTTTTGTTGCTAGTTCTTGAAGGTGACTGGGTCTTCCAGCCCTCAGTGGTGTTCTTGACAAGCCAATAAAAAAGATCCTTCTTGCTGCTGCTGCTGCTAAGTCGCTTCAGTCGTGTCTGACTCTGTGCGACCCCAGAGACCACAGCCCACCAGGTTCCCCCATCCCTGGGATTCTCCAGGCAAGAACACTGGAGTAGGTTGCCGTTTCCTTCTCCAATGCATGAAAATGAAAAGTTAAAGCAAAGTCGTTCAGTCGTGTCCAACTCTTAGCGACCCCATGGACTGCAGCCTGCTTGCTATTCTTGCGTTTATACTAAGGCTGCTGTGTGAGAAAATGAGGTCATGACTTGTAACCCTCAACAGTGGAAGTTTCAGCAAGTCCCTCCTTGTACTTCTTTGATGACTGAACATGAGATCACCTCTGCAGTTAAAATTTAGTCTTAAATGCACCTCTGTCCCCTTTCACAGGCGGGCATCCTGTAATGATCTCATTTGGAATTCTTGGGAAAGTTAAAGAAGTCTGATAGCAGTGCCTGTCGTGTTTCCAGATACTCCTAAGTGTAAAAGAAAACACTGGGGAGAGAGCAAGGTTCAGTTATCGGCAGGAAGGATGTCTCTGAAGGGGAACAGGCGCTAGACTAAGGCAGGAGGGAAACTTGAAAGAAAAATTTAAGGAGGCGCTCATGCACAGCACAGGGCAGCATAGGGTCAGCCCCTCTTAATGTTTGCCCTGGGCGTTTCTCCTGCCTTACCCTCTTCCCAGCCCTGCCTATCAGTAAGAATGATCTCTAACGGACACTGTTATCCCCTTGAATTCATTTCAGGTGCTATACATCTGCTTTTTGCTTCTAGCCTGTATGTTTTTATTAATTTCAGTTGACTAGTTATACTTTTCAACATAATCCTGATAAGGACACAATCACAGAAAAAGATATTTTCTTTCTACCCAAGCATTTAATTTTTTACAATGATAACTCCAAATAAGTGAGTACCTATGTGACCAAACTGTATAGGTGTTTTACATATATTGTGTATAACAGACACTGAGAATTTTTGCAGTCTAGGCATCTGCATCCCACTTGGTAGATGAGTCTGTGCTTAGCATGTGTGCTTAGCCATTCAGTCGTGTCTGACTCTATGTAATCCCACGGACTGTAGCCCGCCAGGCTCTCTCTGTCCATGGGATTTCCCAGGCAAGAATACTGGAGTGGATTGCCATTTCCTCCTCCAGGGGATCTTCCCGATTCAGGGATCGAACCCTCGTTCTCCCCTCTCCTGCACTGGCAGGCAGATTCTTTACAACTGAGCCACCTGGAAAGCCCACAGATGAGTCCCAGAGGGAATAAATGACCGGCCTTCACAGCCCCACAGAAGACGGGGCCACTCCAGCACAGCACCATGGTGCACTCACTTCCTACACTCTCGTCAGACCTCGAAATCCCTGCTTTCTAAGCTTTTCTTGCTTTAATTCCCATAATCACCACAAATTCTACTTCTTTGTCTCCTGATCAGGTTTTCTTTCTTGACTAAAAGATTTTACTATTGCTTTGCTTTTGTGGTTTCTTGTTTTCCAGCTTTAAAAAAATTTTTCATTGAGTTTCAGAGTAGATCAGTGTGTCAAGTTTTCTCAAAACATTCTTTAAGCCATTTTTTTTGACTTAAATGTCTAGAGGGCAGAGCTAAATGGGGCCACTAGGTAAGAAAGCAGGACGGCTCCACACACATAAAGGGGATGAGGAAGGAGAAATGGAAAGGCAAAATCTTATTAGGCTTTGTAGGTCAGGGAAATCCTTTCTAGGCTGGATTTTTAAACCTTCTGAATTTTAATTGGAAGCATTTCTCCAGGGTATTTACTTTAACATGACTGTGCACTCTCAAAAATATTGCAAATCCCAGGAAGACAAGGTTGCATTAGAAGGAAGAATTTGATGATATGCTCTTTCTGCTTCAGATGTAACCATGAAATTTCTGGTAACTACAAAAGTTGCCAGACTTCTATTGAGCATGTTTGCTGAGAAAAACCCAGTGCTCATGGGTGTGATGCATGACTGTCTGGTCCCACCTAGGAATCACGAACAATTCTTAAAAGAAGTGAGCAGTACTCTTTTTGAGAGATTTATGTTCATCCTCACCAGAAAATACTCTCAAACTAGACAGTAAAAGATTAGTTTGAACATATCTTTATTAACCTGGGGCTATTGTTAGAAAGGTATAAAAATTAATGAAAAAAACTTGAAGTCACCCCAATTTCCAGCTTTGACTTGAATACAATATATTGCTTATTCTCTTTTAAAGAGAATAAAGAATCCACCTGCAATGTGGGAGACCTGGGTTTGATCCCTAGGTTGGGAAGGTCCCCTAGAGAAGGAAATGTCTACCCACTGCAGTATTCTGGCCTGGAATGGAGGTCCCAAAAGTTGGACACGACTGAGGGAATTTCACTTTCACTTAAAAAAAAACTTTTTATATTATGTTGAAGTATAGTTGGTTAGGTCTTCCCTGGTGGCTCAGCAGTAAAGTATCTGCCTTCCAGTTCAGGAGACCTGGGTTCAATCCATGGGTCAGGAAGACCCCCTGGAGTAGGGAATGGCAACCCACTCAAGTAATCTTGCCTGAGAAATCCCATGGACAGAGGAGCCTGGTGGACTATGGTCCATGAGGTCACAAAGAGCCGGGTACTATTTAGTGACTAAATAATAACAACAACAAATAGTTGGTTAAGAAGGTTGTGATAGTTTCAGGTGGACAGCAAAGTGATTCAGTTATACATATACATGTATCCTTTTTCACATTCTTTGTACAGTTTTACACACACACACATACAAATACACATTCCAAAAGACAGAAATTTTCAATTGTTCCCTTACAACAAATGCAAAATCAAGTGACAGCTAAGTTACTGCTCATCTATTTTTAATTAGTGTGTATGTACATTTTTACCCAAACTGGAAATTATTCTCTTCATCTGGCCTATAGGCATATTACTACCACTGTGATTATTGGTAATAAGGCAGATTATAATAGTACATTTGTTTAAACAGTACTTTTTGCCTTTCTGTCTGGCTTAACGTATTTTTATAGTATTGTCTTCTCATTATTATCTCCCTATAAAGGAGGTGACATCATTTCTGATTTATAGGTGTAAAAGTCAGGTACTGAAAATCTAGGTGATGAAATGTGAGGTCAAACTGTCATGAAAAGTTGGTCCTTCAATACACTTCCTATATTCAAATTAATTAGCTCATTTAAAAGACAGAAAATGGAGTAGAGTAATATGTAAGGAAGAATTTTCCATTGAAAGAGTGCTTCAGCCTTAGAACACATTTTTAAGTAGGGGATCTTCCTTTCCAAATTCCTTTAAACATAGCACAGAAGACGGGATTTTGGATGGTTCCAAAGCTGAGCCACCTGAGCCAGGGCATTTCCTGGACAACCTTGAAAGGACTCTGAGTAAGAATTCTTGTGATGCTATGACTAAGTGATCATGCCTTGCCTGCTTCATCCACCTCTTACTCATATTTTCCCAGAACTCTGCTTATGAAGAATCACTTTGGCCCCTCCTTGGAAACATACTCTCCCACACTACTTTAGAGTTTTTGCCTTACTCCAGGGCAGTCTCGCCGCTTGACACTGGGATTAGAGGGAAGTTTCCTGTCCATGAGACTTGAAGCTAGAAGTGGTCTCAGCATTAATGAAGGATACACAACATGTCCGCTGATCAGCCATTCATTTGAGTAAGGGTATCTCTTCTCTCCAGCTTGCTCCCTGATTCATTGCAGCCAACTCCCCACCTTCAACTTCATTTCTATTCTGCAAGTCTCATGGATCTTTGCAGTCACAGGAGGCTCAGACAGACAACAGTATATGGGCATGGCCGTGACCTCCACTGTCAGCGTTTAGCACACAGGGTGATTCCGCCCAGCCATGAAACAAGAAGGTGGATGAGAGTGGAGATGGGAGGGCAACCATCCACACTCTGCAACCAGTGAGACTGTTAACCTCCCACCTTAGCAAGGGCAGGGAGAAACTGCACGAATCAATCTAACATGCAGCCTCTCTGCATTTTAACTCTAGCTTAGGTGTTTCCTTTGCTGCCATTTTCACATTTAGACCTAACAACATCTTTTCTTGAAAACAACTGGGCCTTGAGTATATGTTCAATGCTTTTATATATAATAGTTCTAGAGGATAGCTATTGATTTTTGGTCCTCTAGTATCCTGAATGATCCCCATTGATAACCCTACTCTGATTTTCCTCTGAGAATTACCTCTTTTCCCCTCTCAGCCCATAAGCTTCAGGATAAATTTCTCACTCTCAGTTCCAGGGCTGTCAGTCTGTTCAGTTCAGTCACTCAGTCCTGTCCAACTCTTTGTGGCCCCATGGACTGCAGTACGCCAGGCCTCCGCGTCCATCACCAACTCCCGGAGTTTACTCAAACTCATGTCCATTGAGTTGGTTATGCCATCCAACCATCTCATCTTCTGACATCCCCTTCTTCTCCCACCTTCAATCTTTCCCAGCATTGGGGTCTTTTCCAATGAGTCAGTTCTTCACATGGTGGCCAAAGTATTGGAGTTTCAGCTTCAACATCAGTCCTTTCAAATGAATATTCAAGACTGATTTCCTTTAGGATGGACTGGTTGGATCTCCTTGCTGTACAAGGGACTCTCAAGAGTCTTCTCCAACACCACAGTTCAAAAGCATCAATTCTTCGGTGCTCAGCCTTCTTCACAGTCCAGCTCTCACATCCATACATGACTTCTGGAAAAACCAGAGCTCTGACTAGATGGATCTTTGTTGGCACAGTATTGTCTCTCCTTTTTAATATGCTATCTAGGTTGGTCATAATTTTTCTTCCAAGGGGCAAGTGTCTTTTAATTTCATGGCTGCAGTCACCATCTGCAGTGATTGTGGAGCCAAGAAAAATAAAGTATCTCACTGTTTCCACTGTTTCCCCATCTATTTGCCATGAAGTGATGGGACCAGATGCCATGATCTTAGTTTTCTGTATCTTGAGCTTCAAGCCAACTTTTTCACTCTCCTCTTTCACTTTCATCAAGAGGCTCTTTAGTTTTTCTTTGCTTTCTGCCATAAGGGTGGTGTCATCTGCATATCTGAGGTTATTGATATTTCTCCCAGCAATCTTGATTCCAGCTTATGCTTCTTCCAGCCCAGCGTTTCTCATGATGTACTCTGGGTATAAGTTAAATAAGCAGGGTAATAATATATAGCCTTGACATGCTCCTTTCACTGTTTGGAACCAGTCTGTTGTTCCATGTTGTTCTAACTGTTGCTTCCTGACCTGCTTACAGGTTTCTCAAGAGGCAAGTCAGGTGGCCTGGTATTCCCACTTCTTTCAGAATTTTCCATAGTTTGTTATGATCCACGCAGTCAAAGGCTTTGGCATAGTCAATAAAGCAGAAGTAGACGTTTTTCTGGAATTCTGTTGCCTTTTCAATGATCCAACAGATATTGGCAATTTGATCTATGGTTCCTCTGCCTTTGCTAAATCCAACTTGGACATCTGGAAGTTCACAGTTCACATACTATTGAAGCCTGGCTTATAGAATTCTGAGCATCATTTTGCTAGCATGTGAGATGAGTGCAATTGTGCGGTAGTTTGAGCATTCTTTGGCATTGCCTTTCTTTGGGATTGGAATGAAAACTGACCTTTTCCAGTCCTGTGGCCACTGCTGAGTTTTCCAAATTTGTTGGCATATTGAGTGTAGCACTTTCACAGCATCATCCTTTAGGATTTGAAGTAGCTCAACTGGAATTCCATCACTTCCACTAGCTTTGTTCATAGTGATGCTTCCTAAGGCCCACTTGACTTCACATTCCAGGATGTCTGGCTCTAAGTGAGTGATCACACCATCATGATTATCTAGGTCATGAAGATCTTATTTGTATAGTTCTTCTGTGTATTCTTGCCACCTCTTCTTAATATCTTCTGCTTCTGTTAGGTCCATACCATTTCTGTCCTTTATTGAGCCCAGCTTTGCATGACATATTCCCTTGGTATCTCTAATTTTCTTGAAGAGATCTCTAGTCTTTCCCATTCTATTGTTTTCCTCTATTTCTTTGCACTGATCACTGAGGAAGGCTTTCTTATCTCTCCTTGCTATTCTTTGGAACTCTGCATTCAAATGGGTATATTTTTCCTTTTCTTCTTTGCCTTTCGCTTCTCTTCTTTTCATAGATGTTTGTAAGGCCTCCTCAGACAACCATTCTGCCTTTTTGCATTTCTTTTTCTTGGAGATGGTCTTGATCACTGCCTCTTGTACAATGTCACGAACCTCTGTCCATAGTTCTCAGGCACTCTGTCTGTCAGATCTAACCCCTCAATCTATTTGTTACTTCTACTGTGTAATCGAAAGGGATTTGATTTAGGTCATACCTGAATGGTCTAGCGGTTTTCCCTACTTTCTTCAATTTAAGTCTGAATTTTGCCATAAGGAGTTCATGATCTGAGCCACAGTCAGCTCCCAGTCTTGTTTTTGCTGACCATATAGAACTTCTCCATCTTTAGCTTTAGCCAAAAGGCTGTACATCCAGGGCTATAGCATGCAAATTAATCCTGGCCCATCAGAATTTCATATTTCCCTGGATTATGTGGAATAAGTCTCATGAATTCTCTAGAAGCTGCCTATAGAGGATTGCTCTAACTTGATCAATCTGTGTGCTGGGTGTTGTCATGCTAGGAACCTAAAATCATTGAGCCACATCACATGGTGGCTAACAGTGAGCTAGCCCCGAGGAATCTGTGACACAGAGCCAAGAAATGGGTCCTCATGGCAGATTTGTTGTGGACTGAATCATGCTGACCCAAAGCTCTATGTATTCCTACACTCTTAGTAATAAAATTCCTTTTTAGCTTTAGACAGTTTGAATTGGGTCTTCTGTCACAATATCGTTTTGCTGAAAACCTGATTGAACTAATACACAATAGTGTTGTAAACATTATAAAATGTAAAAAATTAGGTAATGCATAGAAGGGGTATTTCAAGAGTATAAGCAGAATTATGGAAGCATGAAACATTATTCTTGATCTACCCTAAAAAGTAACCCCCACTTCCTATTTTCCTTCTTCAATCATGATATTTAAAGCATGATTCCTGTGAAGAAATTGTGCAAACTGATATATGAATATCTAGCTCATTAAAAGTTATTTGGCTGGATTTTTCTTTTACTCCTTTTGGAACTGAGTACAGTATAGCACAAACTGATCAAGTCTCTAACTCTAAATCCTGTCACTCTTTGACTCTTCCTTCCTCCCATCACCAACTCTATCAAATACTTCTTTAATGTCTATTTAGTCCGTTCATCTCTGACACGTCTGTAGCCACTATTTTAAACAGAGTCTTCATTATTTCTTACATGAATTGTTGAAATTAGACAGGTACATTGTAGTGTACATGTCTGAGGAAGGGGACACAGGAAGAGTTTTAAATTTTGTTGAAATATTGATTATATATTTGCTGCATGGCCCCAAACTTAGTGTCCCCAAACAACAATAAACATGTATTATTTCACACAGTTTCTGTGACACAAGTCTTGAGAGTGGCTTAACTAGATGGTTCTGATTCAGGGTAAGAGATTACAGTCATAATGTTGGTTGGGGCTGCAGCCATCTGAAGGCTTGACTAGGGCTCGGGCTCTGCTTCCAGCTTGGCTCCCTCACATGTCTGGCAAATTAGTGCTCTTGTGAGTAGGGAGCATCTTCCATGCTGCACAGGCCTCTCCATAGGGACGTTGAGTGTCCTCATTGACATAGCAGCAAGCTCTCTCAAGAGCACATGATCAAGGGTGAGCAAGAAAGAAGCCGCAATGTCTTTTATGTCTAAGCCTCAGAAGGCACTCTTCATTATCTCTGCATGTTCTTTTGGTTACATTGGTCAGCCCTATCCAGTATGGGAAGGGGTATGAGGGCATATAAAAACAGGTGGGGTCATGGGGGGTGTCATCCTGTGGCTGCGCTACTACTGAAAACTTCAGTCTGGAATGTTCAGTTTTGAACAGGAAGTACTTATCAAGCAGTATTGAGGTGGGAATGAGCAGTAGAGGGCTGGACTTCTGGACTGTGAATCAGGAGAGGGTTGTGCACAGTGAGTCATCAGCAAGATGATGACGGCAGAAAGCATGGGAGTGAATAAGATCCCCCGGAGAGTGAGAAGAGCAGGAAGGACAGAAAAACTGATCCCTGCGGACAGACAGAGAAGGAAGAGGCTGCACAGAAGACTGAGAAAAAATCAACTAGAAAGGTGGAAGGAAAGCCAAGACAGACCAATTCCATCAAAGCCAAGGAACTTTCAAGAAAGTATAACTTCTAACTTCCCACTGAACTCTAGAATTCTGTGATCCCAGTTGACAGTTGTAATGATATCAAGTTTTGCTAAGCGACTGATAAGGAAGGGAAAATTTCAAAGGTTTTTGGAAGCCGATGCCTTACAGTTTTGTTTAATGTCTAATTGTCTTTGCCAGCACAAAACAAAGAATAATTTTGTTTCATCTTTGGTGGAGCTGGTTGAATATTTTGTTTCATCTTTGGTAGAGTTGGTTGAATATTTTCTTTCTCTACACATTCTGTCCATATATTTTCTCAAATTCTTTCCTGATTATTAAAAGAATACTCATCATTATCTGAAACACCAGACTTGGTTATCAACCGCTCCTATTCTCCTGTCTCTCGAGGCAGCAATCATTTAGTTATGTTCTCTGTGGTTTTTAAGGTTTCTAAAATCTCCTGGACACGTGTCTGGTCTGTGACATCATGGGATATCAAAGTTTGTAAGAAATCTCTCAGGATCACAGTTTGGGTTGTTTGGTTGGTTCTCTGGTTATCAATTTGTTCAGTTGCTCAGTCATGCCCAACTCTTTGCAACCCCATGGACTGCAGCATGCCAGGCTTCCCTGTCCTTCACTATATCCCAGAGTTGGCTCAAACTTATGTCCATTGAGTTGACGATGGCATCCAATCCTCTCATCCTCTGTTGCCCCCTTTTCCTCCTGACTTCAGTCTTCCCCAGCATCAGGGGCTTTTCCAATGAGTCAGCTCTTTGCAGCTTCAGCATCAGTCCTTCCAAAGAATATTCAGGGTTGATTTCCTTTAGGATTGACTGGGTTTATCTCCTTGCTGCCCAAGGGACTCTCAAGAGTCTTCTCCAGCAACAAAGTTTAAAAGCACTCAGCCTTCTTTATGGTCCAACTCTCACATCCGTACCTGACTATGAAAAAATCATACGTTTGACTATATGGACCTTTGTCAGCAAAGTGATGTCTCTGCTTTTGAATATGCTGTCTAGGTTTGTCATAGCTTTTCTTCCAAGGAGCAAGCGTCTTTTAATTTCATGGCTTCAGTCAACATCTGCAGTGATTTTGGAGATCCCAAAAATAAAGTTTTTCACTGTTTCCATTGTTTCCCCATTTATCTTCCATGAAGTTATGGGACTGGATGCTATGGTCTTCGTTTTCTGAATGTTGAGTTTTAAGCCAACTTTTTCACTCTCCTCTTTCACTTTCATCAAGAAGCTCCTTAGTTCTTCTTCACTTTCTGCCATAAGGGTGGTTTCATCTGCATATCTGAGGTTACTGATATTTCTCCCAGCAATCTCAATTCCAGCTTGAGCTTCATCCAGCCTGGCATTTTGCATGATGTACTCTGCATATAAGTTAAATAAGCAGGGTGACAGTATATAGCCTTGGTGTACTCCTTTCCCAACACTGGTTCATGTCCAGTTCTAACTGTTGCTGGAAAAAAAAAAAACTTTAAGAAACATATCTTTAATAGAAATATGAACTAGTCGTGAATATACTAGATATTTTGGGGGTTTTTTTTTTTTTGGCCTTTGAAAGTCTTCAGATTGAATGTGTGTGGTTTAGAGATTTGTTGTGTTTTATTTAAGACTATTTTAGTCAATCTATGATCTATTTATCCTGCACTTGACTAAATATATTGCTCTGACCCATTTCATAGATTGTTGTTTGCTATTTACTTTCCAGAGAGAAAAGTGCTTGGTCAGCCAAGGAAAATACTGCCAATGTTACAAGAGATTCTTGTGTGGTAGCTTAGCAAACTAAATTGCACTTTGACCCTCTTCTCTAGGCTTTAAAGAGTTTGAGTTCAAGAGGAAAATAAAATTTATGTTAATGTAGAAATCAAAATTCTTTCCATGAAAATGAAACCTACAAATAAAACTTCCACTCCTGAATACCTTATAACAGTAACTGACAGAACTTCCCCTAATTTTTTTTTCTCTCCATATCTTTTCATTCATTTCTGCAGTATGGCTTCTTCTGGCATGGAAAGCAACAAGCTTTAACAGCTACACAATAAAGCATTTCACAATAATGTACAAAGATAGTGCAGGCCAAAAATGCTACTGTCCCAGTGTGAATTTAGCTATAACTTAGCTATAGCTGGAATAACTTAGCTATAGCTGGAATGCTGTTGGGTTGACCTTGGCCACTATTTATGAGTTGAATTGTGTCCCTCCCCCCAAATTTATATATTGATACCTACCTTCCAGTGTCTCAGAATTACTATGTTTTGAGATAGGGTCTTTAAAGAGGTAAAATGAGAGTTGAAATGAAGTCACTAAGATAGATCCTACTCCCGTATGTTCTTATATGGTATATGTCTTTATAAGATAATATGTCCTTAAAAGAAGAGGAGACGAGGACATGACACACTCAGAGGGAAGACCACGTGAAGACACAGAAAGAAAGTAGTCCTCTACAAGCCAAGAGAGAGACATCAAAAGAAAGTAACTTATCGACAACTTGATCACAGACCTCCAGCCTCCAGAACTGAAAAAAGATCTCTGTTGTTTGAACCACCCAGTGTGTGGTGCATTGTATGGGGCCCTAGCAGACTGACAGAGCCACAGTGTCAGACGTAAATAGTTCTGCAGGACTTCCCTCATGGTCCAGTGAATTAAGAATCCACCTGCAGGGGACACAGGTTCAATCTGTGATCTGGGAAGTTTCCATGTGTGGTGGGACAACTAAGCCCATGTGCCACAACTGTGGACCCTGCACTCTAGAGCCCATGGGCCCACAACTAATAAGCCCGTGTGCTGCGATTACTGAAGCCCCCACTCCCTAGAAGCTGTGCCCCGAAACAAAGAGAAGCCAGCACAATGCGAAACCTGTGCACCCCAACTAGAAGGTAGCCCCTACTTGCTGCAACTGGCGAAAGCCTGCACACAGCTCCGAAGACCCACCAGAGCCAAAAATAAATGAATAAATAATTTTAAATAAATAAATAAATAAATAGTTCTGGGGGATTGCATCTCTGAATTCCAGAAACACAAGGTATGTTAGGCACACTGGTTCTCTCCACTTTGCCCCCATCGGTCAACCAATCAGCTCTATTCCTGACTCTCACATCAATTCACTCTTAAATGTATTTTTTTAATTCACCCATTACATGTTACAATCTAAGCTAGCTCCAACAATAAGTAGCTAGAGAGCTATGTCTCGCTCAGCATGTGCACACATGTGCGCACACACACACGAACATTTTCTTGTGTTAATAACTAATAAATATTCTAGTAAGTGTTCTAATGGCCAACAAGAGGCAAATTCTTAGCAAGCCAAGGTACTCTTGTAAATGAGCTACATGGGAGAAATTCAGAGTCCATTTATGTTATTCCCCTTCAGTCATATATTAAGACACAGGATTTAATATGAATCTGTTGGGTGTAGTGAAAAGCCTCTCCTAGACATTTTTTTTTTTTTGGCCCCTTAATTTAACTCAGAATATATATTTGGGATAATGCCCACAAACATGAATTAAACATAGGAAATGGAGACTATTAACATATGAACTAAAATAAGTGCTATAAAACAATCTTAACCTGAATTAAATCATCCCACTTATTGCAGAATGTTTATGAAATTTTTGCTCTTTAGGGCAACAATGTTCTCTTTGGATCTCCCAGCTTCTCTGGAAGGGAGGAGGCAGAAAAAAAAGGAGACAAGCTTCACTTTACAAACAGGAAGACAGATGTTCAAAGACTGGCCTTGCTCCCACCGTTTAATGCAGCAGTCTTGTCTGGACATTCCTGTATTGAAGAAAATTTTAAGCTTGAAGTGTATCTTTTTATTCATTTCTTTCTAAGTGATATATATTTGTTTCACTGTAATACATTATGTACATTATAAAGCATACACTAAAAATAGAGATTTTGTAAGGATGAGTTTAACATTCGTTTTCTTCTCACAGATGAGCATGTGTTCTCTCTGCTTTGGAAACCACTGAATTATTGAGTGGGGTGTGGGAGTAAGGGGGCAGATCCTTAGGCTCCCTTCAGCATATTTATTTGATCACTCTGCCTCTCACCAGTTTTCAAAAGTAAATAACTTTGTTTGTGCAAAGGAGCATGTGCCAGGCACTGCTTATACTCAGGGTCACTGTATCATCTCACTAGTATCTCCCTGAGGACAAGACATTAAACACAAACATAGAGACTTTCTTTCCTTTTGGCTTGGCAGTAGCTTTCCCAAGGGTACCAGTGGTCAAACACTCTGGTTGAACTGGAATTACACTCTCCAGTATCGCTGCATGTTGCAGTTAAATATCACAGGAGAAGAAAATAATCAAGTGATGGGGATGAGTTCAGCATGAAACATTTTGGTCTCTGTAGCTCCTTATTGTTGTTCAGTTTCTAAGTCACTTCTGACTCTTTGAGATCCCATAGCCTGCAGCATGCCAGGCTTCCCTCTCCTTCACTGTTTCCCAGAGTAGCTCCTTGTAAGTAACATAAATGTGTGGGATAAACTAGGGCAGAGGTCTCCCCACCACAGATATTTGGGAGCAAGCATTCATTTTTAAGTTCAATAATTCTTTTTGTTTCACTTCAGTTTGTTTTTATTTGTATTAAATTTGAATTAAATTAAAATGGATTCTTCCTGTTTAAGACAGTAAATATAATATGACCCAATGTTATAAAAACATCTCTATTTATCTATTCTGAGAGCAGCTTTACCTGAGAAATCAATGATTCTTTCTGCCTTTACTCTTCTGTATTATCTTTTATAATATAAAAATATATTTTGTATAAAGACTATAAAGTAATTTTCCTTTAAAAAAAAAGATATCCATATCTAAGTGAATGAATAAAAAATCTGAAAAATCAGTTATGCCTAAAATTGAAAAGAGACTTGGTAGATCAGAGCAATGGAAGACATTGTTTTTTTCTTTTTGCACATACTATCCCATGGAAATGAAAGTGTGGTCAGCTTTGAGCCCTCTACCAGGAGAGACAGGTTCCACATTTCAGCATTCTCCTGCACTGTCTACACCATGATCACCAGCACCCTCATCTGCAAGATAATAGTCTAGACTTAGAAGATACACCCTCAGCCCTAAAACCATTTTTTTCCTTTATATTCAGCAGAATGATTCAAGAAAGCCCTAAATCCTAGAAACCTTGAAGTTTAAAGCTGGCTGATATTTCAGAAATCATCTAAGAATGTAATCCCTATACTTTCCAGTTGAGAAGGCCACAGACCAGAGAGGTGCAGCATCTTGCTCAAGGTCACCATGATGCAGACAGACCCTGGATGGTAACCCTGGACTCTGACTTCAAGTTCAACAACAGCCACTCTGCTAACTCTAGGCTGGCATGTTTCTGGTTCTCTTTTCTTTTCATTTGTTCTGACTTATTACTTCCATTTATGGCTTTATTATTGCTGCATTATTGTTGTAAGTAGTCCCAAACCATCTGTCAGCGATAGGGGACTAAATATTTACACCACTGACTATTTATACCAGGGCGGCTCTCCTAACCCGCAACACAAGTGCTCTCTCCAAAGAGGCTGGCATGTCAGAAGCCTGGAGTTCACTGTTCCTGCATGGTCACTGATAATATCTGCTGTGTCCCTGAGGCCATGAAGATTTGCAGCAGTGAGCAGCATACTGTACATATACACAGGCTTCCTTCATAGCTGGAAATTCCTTGAAAGTGATTTTTTAATGTTTTACAGGCAATTCATGTATCTATTCAAAAATGTATTTAATAACCACAAATAAAATTACCAAAGGTGAGAGCAGAAATCCTTGTTAGAACAGACTCACAGACATAGAGAACAGATTTGTGGTTGCCAAGGAGGGTAGAGAGGTTGGAGGAGAGATGTATTGGGAATTTAGGATTAGTAGATGCAGACTAGCATGTACAGAATGGATAAACAAAAAGGTCCTACTGTATATCACAGAGGACTATATTCAATATCCTGTGATAAGCCATAGTGGAAAAGATTATAAAAAAGAATATATATATATAACTGAATTACTTTGCTGTACAGTAGAAATTAACACAAAATTATAAATCAACTGTACTTCAATAAAATAAAATTTTTTAATGAAGAAGTCCTTGTTAGAAACCGTGACAATTAGGAGATTTGACAAATAATAAATAAGCATCTATTTGGGAGAAGGGAAATTCGTATGACGTAATTTTGTATTGACTTAAGAACTCAGAGATAGAAGCTAAAAAGGAAACATTTGTAAAGATGGTTTGGTAAAACAATAGGGGTAGAGGTAGTAGATATTGCTTAGAAGATGAGAGCTATTCTCTTCTGGGAAATAGACTTGATCTTTTTCTCTGACATCACTTTACTTTTCATGGAAATACACGATGATATCAGAAGGACAAAAAGGTGGAAAAACAAAAGGTCTTTGACTATGAATGAAATCAACAACTAAACTATATAAAAATATTTATCTATGTAACACTTAGGTGGTGGGAAAAAATGCATTGACTATATCTGACCCTGAAAACACAACTGACTAGCAATGACACTGAAAGGAACAGTAAGTTGAGTTTCCAGGTGTGGTAGGGTATTAATAATGACTTGCAAAAATTCAGTTATAATCCACTTAATTATCTCATGCTAGACAGTTGCTCAAATTATTGTCAATAATCTTTCAACCAAAGAAAATAAGAAGGAAAGAAGACCTATTACATTAACATTTTAATAAATTTATGTTTTTGTGCTCTATTTCCACTCTTTGTTTGAAAAGCTATAGCCAAAGTTATGGATTGTGTATCTTCTATAGACCGTTGACATCCTGACAGGGCATAGTGGTCATCCTTGAACAACCTGTCTTTAACTTAACTGATCTTAAATCAGAGCTGTCAGTCATTATTGGAATAGAACAAGGTGAAATTAATGCAGTGAACACATAGCCATTAAATTCAAGTCAAAGAGTGTGAACTATTTTAAATAAGGCTTAAACATAATATAAACCCTTCCATGGTCAAACACAGAAACAGGGTTCTTGATTATTCACTCTGTTTGGGGAGGGGGATAGTTTACATACCACAGGAATCAGATATAAGAAGTGTCAAATTCCAAAGCAAAACTTTTAAACCTAAGAATTGTATTAAGAAGTATCCTAGTACCAGTTTTTATTTTCTAGATTCACATAAAGTAGTGTTCATCATCTTGTTTGAAAAATAAAACCTTATTATGTAAATGTATATTGATTTCATCTCAATAACAAGATCAACAGTAAAAATAATAATTAGACAGTCATCACACAAAATTAAAGGTTTTATGCTCTGTGTTTATAATAATAATAATAGAACTTCAAGGTGTAGCAATGAAGAATTAGCTTATTTTAGAACAATTGTGTGGGAGGCAACTAATAAAATTACATTGACATTATATATATTTGTCTTTCCACAAGAATCACAGCAATCAAGTCAAATTAAAAGAATACACTAAAATACTCACTGCTCAAAGGTGATCAACAGTTCTTTCTTAAGCATCTAACTGTGATAATTAGGAAGATAATGCTTGATTTGCCCATAAAACTCATTATTTCTTTTTCTATTTCTGGGATTCATTTATCTCACTTACCTGTGACCTGTTTAGTATGGATCTGGGTCACTTTTAAATTAAAGAGTATACATCCTAGGGTAATAAAAACTCCACAAAAGGACTGTAGATATAAATAAAATGCAGGCATTTCCTAAATTACAAATATCTAGCTATGAACACACATGCATGTGAACAGAGGCCTGGAGAATAAAAAGTATAGCCAGTTTTGCCAACCCCAGTGCTTACAACATCCCTGGTGGCTTAGATAGTAAAGAATAGGCCTGCAATGAGGGAGCCCTGTGTTCGATCCCTGGGTTGGGAAGATCCCCTGGAGCAGGAAATGGCAACCCACTCCAGCATTCTTTCCTGGAGAATTCCAAGGACAGAGGAGCCTGGCGGGCTACAGTCCATGGGGTCATAGATTCGGACACAACTGAGTGACTCACACACACAGACACACACACACAATGCCTACAACATCAGGTAGGTAAAATATACATGAATAGAGCCACTCTTTATTTGGTTTTGGCTGTGCTAGGTCTTTGTTGCTGCATGTGGGCTTTCTCTAGTTTCAGCAAGTGGGAGTTACTCTTCACTGTGGTACACAGGCTTCTCATTGCAGTGGCTTCTCCTGTTGTGGAGCACAGGCTCTGGGCACGTGGGCTCAGTAGTGACAATACACAGGCTCAGTCAGTGTAGCTCCTGGGCGCTAGAGCACAGGCTCAGAAGTCGTGGCAACAGCCTCAGTTGCTCCCCAGCATATGGAACATTTCCAGACCAGGGAACAAACCCACGTCCACCGGCAGCCAAATTCTTTACCACTGATCCACCAAGGAAGTTCTAGAGCCACTCTTTAAGTGGAAGCCGCCTCCATCCAGGCCACTGACTTATTGCCATAAAGGAATAAGCGGCAGCAAATCCACTTCCGTATATAAAACCCCTGAATGTTTGAATATTGGGCACACCAATTCAAAACTTTAAAAAGTACTCTGTAGGTCACACAAAGGATTTCTATAAGCCATTATGAAGCTTCTTCAATGTAAAACTCATGATGTTCAAGAGAAATAATTCTCCAGTCCACTGTTACTGAAAATGTGTAAATCTAGTCTGTGCTTCTAAACATGCTTTCAGAATGTGAAAGAGCTGCTCTGTGAGTGGTAAATAAGGGGATGATGGTAATAGAACATAACCGACACACTGGTTTTTCAGTGTTTTCTGCCAGCACATTAATGTTTTGTGTCACACGGTAATGGCAGCTGGCTGCAAAGTATATTAGCCTAGCTCAATGCAGTAAGTCACAGAGGAATAGGGTATTGCTTAATTCACCCTGTTTTGTCACAGAAGTGATTATTTACAGTTTTCCCCAATCTTTTTTGTGTTTTGGCCTTGCACCGTTCTCTGCAGACTCAATACTTCCTTGAACATCCCTTTTATCAAGCCACCTTCATTTTTAAAGTCTCGTATATGCTGTTGTTGCTGTTTAGTTGCTAAGTTGTGTCTGACTCTTTGCAACCCCTTGGGCTGTAGCCCAGCAGGCTTCTCTGCCCATGGGATTTCCCAGGCAAGAATACTGAAGTGAGTTGCCATTTTCTGCTCCAGTAGATCTTCCCAACCCAGGGATCGAACCTGTGTCTCCTGCCGTGGCAGGTGTGTTCTTTATCACTGAGCTAATATACTTATTAAGAAACTGGTATGACTTTGATTTGTAAAATACTAGAATCTAATTGAAATTACTGTTTTATTGGTACTTTGTTTACAATTTTGCCTCAGTGTTAGTTGGTCTGCCTCAATCTTATTTTTCCCAAAAGTGGTTCTATTTTTGGTACAAGCTTTTGCAGAACACAAGTTCTTCTCTAAGAATATGTACATCACATTATAGCAAAAATATGACCCGTTGTTGAGATATGGATGTGAGATTTCAAGTTAGATCTGTTCACTAATTAGTATCATTAAACTAACCTTTCAATATAAGTGATTCTCTTTCAACTAAACCCTTTGTTCTTAGTCAGTTTACACTGTTGTAATAAAAATACTATGGACTGAGTGGCTTAAAGAACAAACATTTATTTCTCATGTTCTAGAGGCTCGGAAGGTCAAGCTACCAGCAGATCTGATATCCAGTGAGAGCCTGAATCTTGGTTTGAAGATAGCTGCACTCTTACTGTACCCTCACACAGCAAGGAGAGACAGATTGACAAACATCTGGTCTCCTTCCCCTTACAAGTTCCATCATGGGAACTCCACTCCCATGACCTTAACCAAACCTAATCACCTCCCAGAGGCTCCATCTTCAAATGCCATCACACTGGGAATTAGTTTCAACACAAGAATTCTGAAGAGACATAAACGTTGCCTACTCAACAGCTACAAATTGATTAGAAATGGCACCTGGCAGCCTGCGAGACTGGCGGCATGGTGGTGAACAAGACAGATCTGGCCCTTACTCTCATAGAGCTAAGCTCCTTATAAGGTAGATGTAGTAACCTCTGCCATAAGTGGTTACCTAGCCAACTAAAGGGTGGTCTCTGACAAGGGAGCAGGCTGCTTCCCAGAGCGCATGAGAGTAAAGAGAACCTCCCATCACTGTGGTCCCTCTCACTGCCCTTGGGAAGGGCAAGGGGATTCTCCCACACCACACACCTGCCACCCTCGCCCATCACCACCACTGAAAGAGCCGGCAGCTCCCAGGGACTCTTTGCTGCTGACTGACTCTCGCCTCACAGCTCTCAGATGTGTGACCCTGGCTCTCTGACCTCAGAACTGGTGGTCAGGATATGGTGTTTCTGGAACTTGAGCATAGGTTTTTCCTGTACCTTTTTTTAAAATTAATTTTTATTCAAGTATAGTTGCTTTGGGTTTTCCTGGTGTTTCAGTGGTAAAGAATCCGCCTGTCAATGCAGGGTTCGATTCCAGAGTCAGGAAGGTCCCCGGAGAAAGAAATGGCAACCCACTCTAGTATTCTTGCCCTGGAAATACCATGTGCAAAGGAGCCTGGTGGGCCACAGTCCATAGGGTCCCAAAAGAATCAGACATGACTTAGTCACTAAATAACAACAAATAGTTGCTTTATAATGTTGTATGGGTTTCTACTGTACAGCAAAATTAATCAGTCATACACACACATGTATCCCCTCCTTTCTGGACTTCCTTCCCATTCAGGTCACCACACAGCTTTAAGTAGAATTTCCCCGTATTGTTTTAGCTTAAATTGTTTCCTGCTCACAGTTTTCAGCTTTTTGGGGTCGCACAGAGTCGGACACGACTGAAGTGACTTAGCAGCAGTAGCAGAGGCAAGTATCCTCCTCCATCCCAGCCCTGCAGAAATAATGTCAAGGCTAACACCAGCTCCCTGCCAAGGGGATGTTTGGACACTGGGCTGCATTATTGCCATATCTGGGGCTCCTACACAAGCATTCCTCCCATCCTCTACCATCCCTCCTTGCCAGGCCTAGAGCCATCGTCTCAGGGAAGCAAGGTGTCTACATGCATAGCTAGTTCTTTCAACCACATTCAATTTATAATTTAAAAGAAACCATGCTTTGAAAGCTGTGGCTTGGAAGGGAGATGTGTTGGGACTTTTGAGCAGTGGGATATCTCATGGAAAACCACAGAAGAGGAAGAAATGAACTTTACTTAGGAGATAGCAGAGAGTGCAGAGGAAGGAGAAATGTTGATGATTAAAGAGAGGGATAGAGGGAGGGGTTTAGTTGGAGTGAGAGGGCGTTTGTTAGGGATTTTAATGGCAGAGTAAAGAATGTGGATCTGTTATTGTAAGCAATAGGAAAATCTTGGTCAGAAAAATAACACAAGGTTTCTGAACTTGAGGGCTGTTGCATTCCAGTTGGTTTTAGAATGGGTTGGACAAAAGAGAGGTGAGAATTTGAATAACCATCTAAGAGGTTGTTAATATCTATCTATCTGTTTATCTGGCAAAGAAAATCCAAACAGCCAGGAAAGTTTAGTAATTATAAGGAGGTACAAACTCAAGGGACACTGTGAGAGACTTTAGGAAGCCATTAGGAAGAGCTTTATTCACCTAGATCACCACTCTTCAAAATGGAGACTTCAGTAAAATGAACCTTCCAGCATTTCCAGCATTTTTTAAGACCTTTAGAAAGAGAAGTCATGGGAACAAAAGAATTTCCATGATGAATGAGACTCTAGTCCTTGCACTCAGTGTCCCATTGACCACAGTAACCGAGGTTGTCCTGAGAGTACCTGCTTCTCCTCTAGGAGTCCAGATGTGGGGTCAGAGGACCACCAAGTATCTATATGTACACACAAGGTCTCCAGCTGTTGACGTTCTGAATACCAAATATATTAGAATGCAGTTCAGGACGGGATGTTCAAGAAAGGACTCCCATACCAGTTACAAAACTCCACTGCAAATAACATGAGCCTCTTGGCACCACTCTCCCTATACCATGCAACATCCACCAATGAAGGAAATAGACTTGATGGTACATGTTTCTGCTTTGAGCATGTAAGAGAGTTGGCCTGCTCTAAAATCACCACAAATTCACGTCCTTCACTTTCAACACCTCATCTAAAATTCAATTAAGTGAGGAAACTTTCTAAGGTTATTGCTAAACTTGGTATTTTTCCTGCCCCAGGAGCCCCAAGTATATAACCCACATCAAGAACATATTCACACACTTTAAAATTTTTAATATCAATAAGTTAGGCTATGGAAAAAAAACACTTTAACATAAAGGACCCCTATAAATAGCTTATTTTTTCAGTGCCTCCCAAGATTCAGTGAGCATTCATCTTTTCAAGAATATATTAATACCTATTGCGCTGTTTGTGACACAATGTCTTCTTTAGGCACTTTCTGTTGCTAATTTTGTAATTATATTCTTTGATTACTTTATGAGTGCTTCTGTCTGACTATATAATAAATTCTATGGGGGTACAAACCTACTGTATTAATATTTTTGGTATCATCCGTAGTTCCCACTGCTATTTCTTGGAACAGAATGGGCATTCAATAAATGCCCTTCCCATCAGATCAAGTTGTTAAGTCAGAAGAGAAGTCAATGGTTTATAGTTAGGTCTAAATCTTTTGTGACTGGAGAAAAAAGGAAATGGGCAAGTATTTCAGCTTTAAAATGGCGTGGGAAATTTGTTTTTTTCTCTGTAGCAATCCGAGTAGATGATATTGGATTTGCCATGTAGCAAGGATCATGGAAGTGCAATACAAAACTCAGATGACAGTGTGAAATGTATTTTGTGTGTATTCACAAAACTCCACAGAATCAATCACCATCCCTTTGACCGAGTTAATATGAACTCCAGTGGCAGTAACCCACGGACCTCTAATAGAATTCACTGATGGGAAATAGTAACAGTTCCCATGGAGGCATTACCTTCACTGCTGACTGTGATCTATGGATGACAGCCTCCCAGAAAACACATTGACACAATAGGCTGTAATGGCTCAGATGGGGCCTTTATGTGATATCGGGCCAGTGATCCGCAGACAATGTCTCTCCGGGAGGTTTCTCAATTGCCTTCTCCAAAGCTTTCCCTCATGCTTTCAGGGCCTGTCCAGGTTCTTTCCGGAGCTCAGGGATGTCTGCCTGTGCTCTAAGGCTATTGAAGCTTGCCTCAAGGCATCTCCATTACACTAATGAGCCACTGCAAAGCCAATGAGAAAATGAAGAATAGCTACAGATGGAAGGTTTTCTCCAATTTGCAATGATGTAGGTGTAGACGTGCTTGCTTATCAAGTGTAATTAAGCTCCAGCAGTCAGATTTGGGCTTTATGTCTTCTCAAGCTCTGTTAACCAGTTTGAAAACTGCTTTCTCCATACCTAAAGAGCAGACAAACAGAAAGGGGCCTTGTTACCAATAGGTCAATTGGTCAATCCATCAGCAAATGTTTGTTAAATGTTTGTGTGTGCCAGGTCACTCAGTTGTCTGACTCTTTGCAACCCAATAGACTATAGGCTGCCAGGCTCATCTGTCCATTGAATTTTCCAAATAAGAATACTAAAGTGGGTTGCCATTTCCTTCTCCAGAGGGTCTTTTGACCTGGGGATCAAACCTGAGTCTCTCGCACCTCCTGCATTCGTAGGCTAGTTCTTTACCACTGAACCACCTGGGAACCCCTTGGTAAATGTGCATATCCATAATTGTGCAAGATATTGTTGTAGATGTAGGAGAATAATTGGCTTCTGCTCTCAAGGAGCTTCTGATTGAGTTAGAAGAGGTGAAACTGATTCATGTGACTCCATGTGTAATTATAGATGAATTGCAAGGTTGGTGTATTCTTTGATCTGGACTTTTTTGACAACTATGCACTCAAAGTTGCTAAATAAACACCTGCATTTCACTCATAATTGCTTTAATATAGTGACACAATGGGCATATGATGGCACTGAGCAATGACTCAGGTAATACAAAAAAAAAAAAGAAAAAGACTGGATGCTAAGACAACCTCAACCGTACATTCTTAGAGTAAATCAAGGGCATATGGGAAGTAGGACTGGGGAGAAGGGAAGGGAGGGAATTACTGACATTTCCAAACACCAATTATGTCCCAGACACTTTACAGGCTGCCTCATTTTCCCTTAACACCTGCCCCATGAAGTAGAGATTGACATCACTTTACACATGACGGAACAGAGGCACAGAGCGATTACCTGTCTTGCCCCCATGTCACACAAGGAGAAAATTAACAAGTCAGAACTCAAACCCAGATCTGTCTGCTCTAAATCCCACACTCTTTCCACTCCCCAACATCTCTTTCTCATCTTCTATCATCTTTTTAACTACTGTCTCTTGCACCCTATTATGGGAATGGGGGTGGTGGTTTAGTTGCTAAGCCGTGTCCAACTTGTGATCCCATGGACTCTAGGTGGCCAGGCTCCTCTGTTCCTGGGATTTCCCAGGCAAGAATACTGGAGTGGGTGGGCATTTCCTTCTCCAGGGGATCTTCCCAACCCAGGGATCAAACCTGCGTCTCCAGCATTGGCAGGTGGATTCTTTACCGCTGAGCCATCGGGAGGCCCATTATGTGAAAGAGAACTTTTCAAGTAATTCCAGGCTGGTGGTTCTGGATTGGGTGGGAAATGGGAGGGATTGAGCACAAAGGTGAAGAACAGATTTCAGAGACTGCCTTCTGCCAATTCGCACAGTTCAGACCAGGGCTGGTGGACTGCCAGGATGCCTGGTCTGACACACCAGCCAGCATCCATTCTAACCAGTTACTGCAAAAGTTAGTGGGAGTATGACAGATTTTTAAATAACATCCCCCCAGTTCCTTAATTGTCTTAAGAATTTGAAGACACTGAATATTGCTTCTTGAGAGGAATAATGTCAAATATTAAAGGAAGGAAATACAAATAACACTTATTGCTGGGAGAAAATTTATACTGAGAAAAATATCAATTCTTTCAGTCACATACTTTATATATTTTACATAACCCATAAGATTATTAGAAAGCATAACATTTTTTAAATAAAAATTTAAATACATATTGTAATTGGTCTAAACTTACAACATAGAGGACTTAGATTTTTATTTGTTGCATAGATTCTTTGAAAACATAATAACTCTTCTAACTACCCCAATCCATTGCCAGTATCTAACTTTTCAATGATTTAATTAACATCTAGATTTTTTCTGTCCGTAGAGGAACATGAAATATATTTGAAATCTGTGTTTGCTTTACAAAATTTAGTCATATGTTCTACTCTGTAGATTCTTTCTGTACATAATGTCCAAGGACATCATTCCTTGTCAATATATAGAATCCATTTTGTTCTTTTCAATAAGTACATGGTCTATGTATGGATGTATCATAAACTTCTCAAGCTTTATTGACATATATTTATAGTATTTCCAATGTTTTTATAACTTAGATAATCCTACCAAAAACATCTTTGTGCCTTTTTCCCATTTACATGAATATTTTAATAAGAAAAATACATCCTTTTAAATACTTTGATATCCTTTTAGCAAATTACTGTCAATATTTATCTGTGCCTATTTTATAGAAATCCATGCATTTATTTACTCTTTATTTTTATAATTTATTGACATATTTTATGCCAATATGATAAATTCATTTAGTATAATATATAAGATGTGTTCTTCATCAGATACAATCACCAAATATAACATTGCACTTATAATTAACAGCAATTTTCTTTCAGTCACAGCTGATGGGTAACCAAAGAAGTGAAAACCAGCCAGTATCCTAACAGGTTTCAGAAACACTGTCAGAATAGTAACTCAGTGAGGACTGGAATAACCATAGAAGGCTTTTTTCAAAGAGCTGGAACTTCAGCTGCCTTGAAATATAAGGAAGATTTGGAGAGCCTAAGACAGTGGGGCAATGGCACCCCACTCCAGTACTCTTGCCTGGAAAATCCCATGGATAGAGGAGCCTGGTAGGCTGCAGTCTATGGGGTTGCTAAGAGCCGGACACAACTGAGCGACTTCACTTTCACTTTCACTTTCATGAATTGGAGAAGGAAATGGCAACCCACTCCAGTGTTCTTGCCTGGAGAATCCCAGGGACAGGGGAGCCTGGTGGGCTGCCGTCTATGGGGTCGCACAGAGTCAGACACGACTGAAGCAGCTTAGCAGCAGCAGCAAGACAGTGGGGCAGTAGAGAATGTGAAACTGAGAAGTCAGGACCATGGACAGAGCAGAGATGGTCCGAGGAAAGAGTGCAGTTTAAGGAGTTGTGAGTAGAGCTGAGAGAGGCAAAGTGAAGTCTTATGGTGAGGATTTTGAAAAGCAGAATCAGAAGGTCCAGATTCGATGTAGAAATAGGAAATCAGGACCAATGGTCAGTTTAGGAGAGTAATCAACAAAGCTGACAGCCATAGGAAGTAAGGCTTGAAGAGGGAAAAAAGTGTCATATTGAAACCCTGGTAGATCCAAGGTCTGCACTAGTAATCCCACAAATGAAAGGAGAGAGTTAAGTGAGACATTCCACAGGAAAAATCAACGTGTTCCACAATAACAGCTACTGCTTAATTAGAACTTGTCCTATGCCAGGCCCTGTGTGAAGTGCTCATCAGCTCCTTAATACTCATCATGATGACCCTTTGAATCTATGTAATAACTAATCTTATGGATAAGACATGCTCAGGCTCAGAGAGGTTAAGCGACTTACCCAAGGTAACAGAGATTGCAAATTACAGAGCTGGGATTCCAATCCATGTCCATATTGAAAGCCAAGAACAAGAGCTGAAATACAGATTTACATTATAAGCCTTATGAAGATATCATTCCATGTTAGAATATAGTGTCAATAAAGGAGATGGTCCTTCATGTTCTACAATGTTTCCCTCCCCCCAAAACTACAAAAAGATAGTTTCTTTTAAAAATGACCAAGTTCAAATCATTTCAGGGATAACTCCACCCAGGCTGATGAAGTCTGTAAGAGGCATAAATTCTAATACCAGCTTTGACAAATCATTGAGTTACCTCACATAATATCACTTAGCTTCTTGGAATCTCACTCTCCTCATTCACAGTGAGGTATAAGGAGTGGTATAATAGGCCCCTGCTTCCCAAATACCCTGATGCTCCTATTCTTTGTATATTTGTTGCTAAATGAAGCTGGATAGAGGACTGAGCAAGCAAAATCTAAATCTTACCTGGCTCCCAAGACTTGATATAACAACTTATAATTCCTGTATGCATCCCTTAATTTAATTATTTATAAAATAAATATTTCTTGAGTACCTACTATAGACCAAACAATTCTCCAGATGCTGCATGTATAGCAAGAGAAAAAACACTGGTCTCACCTTTTTAGTAAAATAATGAGAGCTAACTTTTACAGTGTACCCTTTGTTCTTATATGTGATTTAAGTATTAACTCATTTAATCTTTACAGAAATCTTATAAGATATTTCTTCATAATGATGAGCCATAAGGAGAATTAGTAACTTGCCCAGGATTATACAACCACATAGCAGAATCAGGTTTTAAACTCAGGCAGCTGAGCTCCAAAACCCCAACTCAGCCTCAACATTTTGCTCAGTAATCATCTCATTATCCCATTGCCCATAGTAAAGCCACTGCTTGGCCAAGGTTGAAATGAAAGTCTTCAAGAAAAGCCATAGGACTCTGTGACTTGAACTTTGGAATTCCAAGACTATGTTTGAATTCCAGTTTTCACACATGCTGTTCAAATTGGTGATTTTAATTTCTGTGAGCCTTAGTTGCCTTGTCTATGACATGTAGATAAAATAATGTCTACCCCATAGTGTTGTCATAAGTCATAAGGTGGAGGACAATGTTGAGTACCACAAAGGCAGTCAGAATAAGTACTCAAGTTATTTTTAAGAGAAGACTCTAGCACTTTGGATGTTGGAAAGTATTTATAGATGCAGAACCCATCTTGACTTCAGTCATCTGATCACCTACTTTGAAGAAACCTCTAGAGTCTAAGATATGCTAATTCAGAACTGGAGGCCTTTAAACATTGAAATGCATTTTCATGGAAGAGTAAATTCCTAGGGGAGACCCATGCATCTTATAATCACCAGGAACA
This sequence comes from Oryx dammah, assembly GCF_014754425.2. Taxonomy (NCBI): domain Eukaryota; kingdom Metazoa; phylum Chordata; class Mammalia; order Artiodactyla; family Bovidae; genus Oryx; species Oryx dammah. Next base: position 40,275,414 of record NW_024070211.1, on the reverse strand, counting down.
AGGGTGGAAATATGCAAAGCCATGGAACATTCTAGAGCTATCTACCCTGAGAGAAGGTTAAGTTTCCTCTCTGATGGGGGCATCCTTACATCTTTTTGTGTACCATTGATTGTATAATGGTCTTCAACACCTCAGGATCATTGTGTTGGCACCAGAACAGCCCCATAAGGGAGATTAGCAGGACTATTTTGCATTTAATTGATTCCTTGAAACATTTCCTAGATGAGGCCATTATTTGCATTTTCCTGATGGCTAATCCAAATGTACATCTTCTAATGGTTGGGATGTGACACACAATAAGTTTGTGACAGTAAAAGTGAAAAGAGTCACAATACCTCGTCACAAGTTTCCAAACGCTAAACCACCTTCTTTTCCTAATATCTGCCTACATGAATAAATAAACAGGCAGACTCATGGAATACAATTTCAAAGTATTACAAAAATTCAATTAAGCCTACATGGAAACTGGTAATAGATAAGATAGCTCTCAAAACTTCTTGTACTAGAATTATACAATACAAGGCAAAATCTAAATCACAAACATGACTGCCGTTTGCCTAACCTTTATATCAGTCCTTGGTAATACAGGATCCAGAACCAACAGATTAGCACTCAAATCCTTATTTCCAACTTACCAGCTGTGGAAATCACTTCTCTATGACTCAGTTTTCTTATCTGTCAAATAGGGAATAAAAATACCCCAAAATACCCAACAACCACCTTGGGCAATTATGAGAATCCAATGATATAAGGTATGTAAAACTGCTTAGCATGGGGCCTGCCAGATAAAAATCCAAATTCACTCTTATTACTATTTTATATACATTTAATGTATTCTATACAGTACATTATTCCATATACAAATAATGCATTTTATATATTGGTTCTGATCTTTTTTAAAAAAAACTCCAGAAAAGGTGGTGTTAACCCCTTTGTATAGATAACACAATGCAGGTTCAGGCCAGACATATGACTTGCACCAAATTAAATAGCTGCTAAGTGTCAGAAACAGGTCTTTCTGATCCTGGAGTTCAGGTGTTTCACACAAGGAATTCTGTCTCTCAGAGTCACCTTGGCCTCCAAAGAAGCCATCATTCTGACTGAAGTGTTGAAATAACTCCCATCCTACATCAGTTTCCACTGCCAGCCCAGCACTCAGCTCTAAACTTGAGACTCCAGTAAGGCTGCCCCAGACAGAGACAAACCAACACGAACATGTTTACAACACGCCTTTCACCATAGAAACTGGCCATTTTGATGGGCATATTTTAGCAGGAAACAAAGTAGCTTGCTTTCCAGAGTGCTTGCTCTTGCATTCATAACCGAAGGAGAAGAGCAGCATTTTTTTTTTATTGGCCCATAACCTTTCAGTTATGTGAGTTTGGCACAAAATGACAGCTGTTAGCACAGCAGGCCACCTCTTGGCATTCCAGTGATGGCTATATTAGTGCCACCTCAGGCCCAGACCTGTCATAAGCCTTTCGTGAATCAAAGTGCCACTAATTTTCCTCTTATAAAGACCACAAGATGGTATCCAGGCTGTGCCTTTCAATTTATATTGTTCTGTCATGCAGCAGCGAGATCATGAATTTTAAATGCCTACTGCGATTTGGTCCTTTAACTGAACCACGGGCCTGATGCCATTACAGAGAGAATGGTGCAAAGTAAGTATAATAGTATTTTTACAGTGAAATCTACTTACAATAAATTCTGAGAATTGAGAATAAATTTTATGGAAGATCCTCATTAACTACTAATTCTCCCTTCTCCTTCTTGCCCTCGCCTCACCCTCTCATGCATTACATGAGCCTTATCTTAGAGGACTCAACATAGGACTAAAGCAATCATTGCCTTCCATAGATGCTGGCAATAAAGAGGAGATGGTGGCAATAAGATAGAGTAGAAAGGTAGAAAAGGAAAGAACTGGAGGCAAGTGTTGACTATGGCTTCATTAATAATTCATAATCTGTCTCTACAAACCCAGGCTTCCCCTAAACTTATTCTCTCAAGGGATGTAACCAATACTCTCCTAAACACCCAGGACTGAAGCAATGAAACCAAACCCTTGCCCTGTTCTCACTTCGCCACTCACACTCAGTCACTAGGTCTGTGGATACTTCCTTCACAATATCTCTCAAATCCAACCTTTGTTTCCATTCCTACTGCCACCACTTTCACGGAGGTCATTATGACCTAACTACTGAATCATTGCAATTGTTGGTTTATTCGTAAAGTAGAAAAGAATTCAGCTCCTGATGCAAGCAAATCTAGGTTCAAATTCTGGATCAGCCACTTGCCAGCTGTGTGATCTTGGATCATTTATGGAATATTGGAAATACTGAATATATCCAAACCTGACCCAAAGAAGAAAGAGAACAATGAATGACTACCTCTAGGGTTGTTAAAATAATCAAGATAATACATCCAGAGTGCTTACATTATTTTTCGACTATCTTGCATGATCCATTTTCTCCCTCTTTACTTCACTCTACATACCTATTTTGTATGCCAGCAAATTTGGAAGACTCAGCAGTGGCCACAGGATTGGAAAAGGTCAGTTTTCACTCCAATCCCAAAGAAAGGCAATGCCAAAGATTGCTCAAACTACCACACAATTGCACTCATCTCACATGCTAGCAAAGTAATGCTCAAAATTCTCCAAGCCAGGCTTCAACAATATGTGACCTGTGAACTTCCAGACATCCAAGCTGAGTTTAGAAAAGGCAGAGGAACCAGAGATCAATTGCCAACATCTGCTGGATCATCGAAAAAGCAAGAGAATTCCAGAAAAACATCTATTTCTGCTTTATTGACTATGCCAAAGCCTTTGACTGTGTGGACAGTCTAAACTGTAGAACATTCTTCAAGAGATGGGAATACCAGACCACCTGACCTGCCTCTTGAGAAATCTGTATGCAGGCCAGGAAGCAACAGTTAGAACAGGACATGGAACAACAGACTGGTTCCAAATAGGAAAAGAAGTACGTCAAGGCTGTATATTGTCACCCTGCTTATTTAACTTATATGCAGAGTACATCATGAGAAAGGTGTGGAAGGAAGGAGCACAAGCTGGAATCGAGATTGCTGGGAGAAATATCAATAACATCATATATGCGGATGACGCCACTCATAATGGAACAAAGTGAAGAAAAACTAAAGAGTCTCTTGATGAAAGTGAAAGAGGAGCATGAAAAGTTGGCTTAAAGCTCAACATTCAGAAAACTAAGATCATGGCATCTGGTCCCATCACTTCATGGCAAATAAATGGGGAAACAGTGGAAACACTGGCTGACTTTATTTTGGGGGGCTCCAAAATCACTGCAAATGGTGACTGCAGCCATGAAATTAAAAGATGCTTACTCCTCGGAAGGAAAGTTATGACCAATCTAGACAGCATATTAAAAAGCAGAGACATTACTTTGCCGACAAAGATCCATCTAGTCAGAGCTATGGTTTTTCCAGTAGTTGTGTATGGATGTGAGAGTTGGACTATAAAGAAAGCTGAGCACCAAAAAATTGATGCTTTTGAACTGTGGTGTTGGAGAAGACTTTTGAGGGCCCCTTGGACTGCAAGAAGATCCAACCAGTCCATCCTAAAGGAAATCAGTCCCGAGTGTTCACTGGAAGGATTGATGTTGAAGCTGAAACTCCAATACTTGGCCACCTGTTGTGAAGAGCTGACTCCTTTGAAAAGACCCTGATGCTGGGAAAGGTTGAGGGCAGGAGGAGAAGGGGACGACAGAGAATGATATGGTTGGATGGCGTCACCGACTCAACGGACATGGGCTTGGGTGGCCTCTGGGAGTTGGTGATGGACAGGGAGGCCTGGCATGTTGCAGTCCATGGGGTCGCAAAGAGTTGGACACAACTGAGTGACTGAACTGAACTGACACACTTATTTTAACTTTCTGTTACTAAAATAAAGCAGCAACAGATCATATTCTGTTCCAAAACTGAACTATACTCCCAGCATGTGAGATGAATAAGAAATACCTTGGCCTCTCATTGAAGACCTTTTTCTCTCAGGTCCTAAGTTATCTTCCCACCCTACCTCCATTTTGTTACTGTTCACAGGTCATAGCACTCTTTTCCCCTTCATTTCCGTACCATCTCCATCATCCAAACACATGCAAATTTAATCTACTTCAAATCCAGCATCCTTCATAAATGTCTTCTTGGTACTTCAACCCAAACTAGCCTCCTTTCTCCACCAAACCTTATTTCCCACACCATTTATGTTGCAAGGGACATATTGCCAAACTTGAACTCCTTCTTTCAAGTATTTACATCTTATGTTTGCAATTAAATGAGGATGTTTTTCAGTTGCAACCCAAGGGACCACCTTACAAGTGAAATGGTCTCAGAAAAAAGCCTTTTGATTCTTTAGTAAGTGATTTCTTTTGGTTGCAGTTCAAAATGTACACACCTCACATGACACCTTGCTTGATAAATTTCAGAAGAAAAATAGCTTTAAACAATGTGAACTTGGACCCAGAAAGGACTAAGAAGATTTCAGTGTCCTTGATGTGGTAGTAGCCAAAGTGAAGCCAATGGTGACTATCTAAGATTGAACACCCCTTCAACGTAGATGTCTAACGCAGGTCACTGGAAACAGGGGAAGGGCCTCTTGGGTTTATGGCCTTATGTCAATGGACAGAGATAGAATCCTTACCTCATGGGAAAGAGACCAAGGAGCCATAAACTACCTCACATGTTGAGAGAGCAAAAGAGGGGAACCCTATTGTAGGTGACATCCTTAGTATTCCTGTTTATAATGACAGAATTCATACCACAAAGCATGTTGTTCGAATGCAGCCTTTTTGTTTGAATGAAGCCTTCATATAATTCATTATGCAGTGAAGCATAATGAATAAGAAATAAATAAGTTGTGAATAAATAAATAAATATCAGTGTGAATTGATTCTATTTTATCCTTATAAAATAGAATCACACTGCATGTCCTTCCTCCATCCTTACCAAGCAAGCAATCTGTTTCCCCAGCCAGTTCAACAACAGTGTCTTTGTCCTGATCCATTTGACAAGTTATAAAGCCAAGTCCCTCTTTCCCAGGAATCAGTGACCATTGGGCCTGGAGCACCAGGGAGTGAGCCAAATCAAAACCAGAAACGAACCAAACAGACCAGGGAAAAGTGGCGGTAGGTTCTTCTCAGAAAACTGTATCACCATGGCAGCAAAGCCACAGTACAGGAAGGTCAACGAGAGATAAGGACGCCACAAGTTAAGAACCAAATAGCATAACCGGGAGAATGATGCAAGCTAACGAAAGGCAAATGTTTGGACTGTGGTCATCTTCATCATTATCATCATCATCACAGTCCCCGCTCTGGACCCCTTAGCCCCCTTAGAAGTGTTTTCGAATTCAGAATTTGTGGACTTTTGGGTCTATTGATTATATTAATTTAAATGCATCTGTATTTCTGCAGCAAATCACACTAAGTGGAATTAAATAGAACCAGTAAATAGCTTCACATCAGTTCAGGTCAGCCTTTGTGACCAAATGAGTTTTTACTCCAATTTACAAACAGAACAGCTTTTGTTTTTTCAGAATGTGGGGTAGGGGTGGTGTTCAGAATTACAAATGAGACTGTGGACTAAGAAAACATTTACCAAGTGTCAAGTGATGAAGCGTATGAGGACCTCCACATACCTAGGAGATTGAATCTTGGATGCTGGGCATCATCTCTACTGCAAAATGATGAAGCCGAGGCCCCAGGAGATTAACAACATTCTCACAGCCATCTCAAAGCTCGCTTACCACTTGAAAACACAACTATAGATAGATACCTAATTTAGAGATAGAGATCCTCCTTTTTCTGACTATACAAGTAGTCACATGGCAAGCCATTCACATGCAGTGAACCCAGATTTCAAAGAAAAATTTTATTTGAGGTAGATCTATTAAACTATCTTCTAGGGTCTGTATTCATCTCATATTACTGATTGATTGGCATTGCCATTGCTCTCAAATTGCTATTTTGGAATTCTTCCTTGATGACTTTGGGTTGTATTGGAATAAAGAAGGTCAGTTATTTTGATGTTGACCATTTCTTCTAATGACTATTTTTTAGGGAATATATCTAAGATTATTTAAAAAGTCATTTGATTCTATAATATCACCAGTAATTATCTGGTATCATGAGGTCTGCAAGAGAAAATTTTGTTCAAAAGACTAATTTTTTAAAATGGCATGAGAAGAAAAGATCACACTGTCCTCAATACAGTCTGCAGATCATATTTGTGCATAACTATTATGGAAGTACAACAAACAATTACTTGTCTATCTGAACATGCAGGGGACAGCTGTACTGACACTCTGTCCCTGCACATTGGCGCTTTGCTCTTTCACCTGATGCTCACTCCCTCCTGAAGCCACTCCTTTATGGAGACATGCACGTGCATGTGTGTTCAGTTGCTAAGTTCAGTCCAACTCTCTGTGACCCCTGGGACCATAGTCCGCCAGACTCCTCTGTCCATGGGATTTTTCAGGCAAGAATATTGGAGTGGGTTGCCATTGTCTTCTCCAGGGGATATTCCAGACCCAGGGGATTGAACCTGCCTCTCCTGCTTTGGCAGGTGGACTCTTCACCACTGAGCCACCTGGGAAGCCCCCGTAAGGGAGTGTGCAGCTCCAAGTTAGACATTCTGTAAGCTCAGTGCCCTTGGCTCCTACTCCCAGCAGCACTCTAAAGATGCCTCTCCTTTAGTCACTCTTGCATCGTGACTGACTCAGCTGAAACCAGATTGGGGAGGACAAGAGAACAGACCAAGGGGGAGTGGACAGAAACCACCCACCTTCCCTACCCTCTCCCCTACGCCCACTTTCTTGAGTTCCTGGGTCTTCTCATCAATGACCTCACCCTGTAACCAGGCAACATTCAGAGCAATTTAAAAAGCCATGACCCCCAAGAAATTCATCATCCAGAAACTTCTCCAATTTTCATGGTGCCCAAACTCTCTCCCTCAAGTAGACAGATCCTTTTGGAAAATAAACACCTATTACTTGAGATTTGTTTTCCCCAAGTATTGGTTTTCCAGAATAGAAACCTAGTCACTTGCCACATCTATTTCCCTTTGGACTTGAATGTTCTGAGAAGTAAGTTGATTTCTCACGCTTGAAACTACAAAAATGCAGCTGGGAGAATGTGGAGTGTAGCTAGGCTAGAAGAAGGAGAGGCAGTCCTCCTGCTAATGTGTGCATGTGAAGATTTTCATTTGACTACTGTTAATAGTAATGAGGGTGATCTGCCAAAATCCCTGTGCACTGAAATGAAAATATATGCTTTGTATAGAGATTTCCTCTTACACTGTTGATAATTCATTATAGGATGTGATCAACTTATACTATAATAATGGCACTTATACATCACACTTTGAAGATGCTTTTTATTGACTTAATGTGAATATTATTGCCATCGTTTATTACAGAGAAGTATCTTGTAGTAATTGAAATACAATATGGTATCATTAATCATCCTGAATACAAAATGTTAACTTTAAACTGGTCACACTGTATTAAATGCTCCTCTACCCATAAAGCAATTTGATTTGCAAGTCTGTAAAAACTGGATGTTTAGAATTTAGTGGGACTAGCACTTGGAACACATTTCTCTGTTAGACTTCTCAACAGTTTGCTTTAACTGAAGTAAGTTTTATTGTTTCATTTGGGCAGGTTTTCCCTTCCAATGTGTACTTTACTGGATAAAAATGATTGTTTGAAGTCGTTTTCATACAACGTAAGAACAGGATTGTTTTCCCATCTCTTTGAATTGACCCTGAGAACTAATTACCTATCTTCATATTTGCAAGATTTAACAGACTGGGACCTTAAATAAAGTAAGTGGCACTGTCAGAGGAAAATAATTCATGGAGACTAGAGGTACAATTACAGATCTCTGCCCAGACATTATTCTGGTGTGTCAAATAATGACTGAGATTTGTTGTCAAATAATGACTGAGATTTTATAGGTTAAATGATTTGATTAAATTTTATAGGTTAAATTATTCATATTTCTTTTCATGCAACTGATTGTATCTAATTACAAAAGTCACTTATAACCTGCAAACCTCAGATACAGCTTAAAAAACGTTTTTTGTGTTTGTTTTTTGCTTTAGCTGATAAAACACAAAGGAAGAATTATTCAGTTTTGGATATAGCATTTATTTTATAATGAAGAAACATTTCTTTCTACTTTTAACACATCTTTTAAATCAGAAAATATTTCTCAGACATATGACAATTTATCTACATTATTAAATAGTTGAGTGTTTAAGAAACTGCTTTCTTTATTTCAGTCGTTTACAAAAATAACTCACTGGGTGGTATTTTTATATTTTAAAAATTTGTACTGTAATTCCATTTTGGTTCAAAGTCTTTTGTGGATTACAGAAGTAATGTGTGCTCATTATAGATAATCTAAAATATACAAAGAAAAAATTAAATCACCCATAGTGCCTCAAGGCAATACTTTCAAAGGCCCATGTAAGCATTTTGAATGGTGCAGAGATGTTTAAAACATGCTCTGAAGACTGTTGCCTTTCCTTTTTATTCAGAAAATGGCTATAAGCAGTTTAGCAGCCTCTGTGTCATAGGTAATGGAGTGATTCTCTGTCATTTTAAATTCGACTTTTGTCAGTAGTACTTCTCTTCACAGAGACATTTATTTTTGACCACTTTGCAAAGAGATTAAAATGAAAATGTATGAAGAGTCCCAGAAGGTATTCTGCTTTGAAAAGCTGTTTACTTGCCTTGGGCATGATTTGGGAGGGTAAAGGTCAAGGATGAGTCACAGGAAGGCCCCACGGGCTGTCCATTCAGACGTGCTCAATACTCTTTCATCTCTCTCTGTTTTTGTTGACACCAGCTGTGTCTACCTTAATCCTCCTGTGAGTTTACATCTTTTTTCTTAATAATCTATAAGCAAACCATAGAAAAGGGGCTTGTGCTGACTAGAAAGTAATGGTTGGGGAGCAGGTGATGGAAAAAAAAAAGGCAGAGGGAAAAGAAATGTAATGGGCAGCAAATTCCTTTTTATAAAATGTCAGAGAAACCAAGAGCATTTGGCAAGACTTGATTTGACCCAGAGCATCAGTAGAAGCTGTGATTCTTAAATATCCAACACTTGAAACAAAGCAATGTTAATACGCTGAATTTCTTAAAGAATCTCAAAATGTTTCCTACAGATTTCTTTTTTGTGTCATAGATGACAAATAAGTTTCATGATTTGAAGGCTTTGGTGATCATCAACTTTAAATACAATTAACCTAGAAGATTATATGCAATGCTGGTATTTCATATGCAGGTTTCCAGACAGTGGGGCTATCTAAGTAAGATGTTCTACCTGAATACTCCCTTTCCTAAAGCATGAAAGTAAGGGTGACATAGAATTTAATGGATTTTTAAACCCTTTAGTGTGGGAAGCATGGGAAATAGGTGGTAGAAGGAAAACTGGTAACTTTTAGGCAAAAGAAATATGTGAATGCATGGAAAAGACAAAAGAGGGGAGTTTAAAAGAGAAAGAAAGAAAACCAAGAACAGAGACAACAAAAGTCCTGAAACTTTACTGACATCGCCAACTATCTGACGAATCCAATTAAGAACACATTAATTGCGTGACTCTAGATTGATACATTTATTGATGGATAATGACCAGTGGTGGCCCCACCTGTGGAAGGCAGCTGTTGAAACTCTGACTTGAGGTTTGTAGGAAAACCAGTGCTGATGCTGTGATCCACAAGGAAAAACAAAGGGCAACAAAAGCATCAAAGACACATACCCTAGGCGACATCTAGGGAATTTTCAGCATATTATTATTTCTTTTTTCTTCCAAAGGAAAAAAAAAAATCTTTAATATGAGCCATCAAGGTGGGGGTGTGATGGAGAAAGGAAAGAAGAGTCGTCTGTCTCTCTGGAGAGATGGAGCTGAGCCTGGAAGTGATGGGTAGGGCTAAGATGCTGAGTGCCCTGCAGTAACCCATGGCAACAGCCATTCCCAGAACAGCTGTCAAGCAGTGACTTAAATGGATGACCCAAGTGCTTGGTTTGTTTTTATTTGGTTGCTTGTTTTTTAACCTCCTGATATATGGCTTTGAACACTGAGAGACTCTGTTTTTTGCAAGAAATAAACTGCTAAATATTTTAGGTTGAAAATGTACGTTTTCTTAAATACCCAAGGGAAACAATTTTACTTCCAGGAGCACCAAAGAACTGTTGCAGGAAGGGGGACCCCTTCCAGGGCCCAAAACTGGCCTCTTGTCTAATACTGGGAAATGAATTGTGCGAGGAGACATATCTGCTGAAAAGCAAGAGATTTTATTGGGAAAGGGCACCCAGGTGGAGAGCAGTAGGGTAAGGGAACCCAGGAGAACTGCTCTGCCGCGTGGCTCACAATGTCAGCTTTTATGGTGATGGGATTAGTTTCCAGGTGGTCTTTGACCAATCATTCTAATTCAGAGTCTTTCCTGGTGGCGCACACATCGCGCAGCCAAGATGGATGCTAGTGAGAGGGATTCTGGGAAGTGGACGGACATGCGGTGTCTCCTTTTGACCTTTCCCGAATTCTTCCGGTTGGTGGTGGCTTATTAGTTCCATATTCCTTATCAGGATCTCCTGTCATAAAACAACTCATGCAAATGGTTACTAGGGTGCCTGGCCAGGTTGGGCGGTTTCAATCAGTGTGCTTCCCCTAACAGAACTAGTTAACCTATTACCCTTAAATCCCAGATTCCAAAATTTAGTGCATGCTTTGTGCAAATACTATTATTCGAATTAATGCTTTTTCAGGTTTTAAGAAAATAGTACTGCAAGGGCAAGTTCTCCATTCCTACCTAGCCTAGCAGAGGCACACTACCTGGACCTGAGCCTTAATTCTTCCACCAGTTATTAGTTCTCTAATTCAAGGCAACTATGGACCCTCTCCACTCCCAGTCTGCACATCTACAAAATGAGCGTAATCATAGCAGCGCTATGAGATTTGAATTAATACAGGTACAGCACTACACAGTGCATGGCTCCTGATTAATGCCCAGTAAAAGTGAGCTAGCTATCATTACCATTTTTATCAAGTGCAAAATGCCATCACTGTATGATATACCATTATTTTATGTGCCACTAAGACAAAATATTGATGCCAATACATTGCAACACAATGCTTTCTTCCTTTGCTTTTTTTTTGATTTTCTACTTTTGCAAAAGTTCTTTTAAAGTTATATATATATATATATATTATATAACACTCTAATGCATACATTAAAAGGGAAATGTACATTAAATAAATACCTTTGTATTCCTAAAAATCTTTTTAGCACTGAAGCTAGTTCCACTGAATTTCTTTTTGAATTATCAAGGCTCTGTACATAAAAACACTAGGAAAAATCGCTGATGATACAAAATTGGGTTTATTAAACTGCTGAACAAGGGAAAACACCACCTTGATCAAGTCTCAGCAATGTTTTTAAAAGAGGAGACAGGGTAATTTTAGGATTTAGGGAAGTCTGTCAGTAGACAGAAGGTGGTTAGGGGCAAAAGACGGTAAGGAGGATAGGTCAAGATTTATAATGAGATGAGTTGCCAGAAGTCCCATTATCTTGAAATGAATGGGTCTGAATAAGCTGATGTTAAAACACTTAGTTTGCCATGTATATCATGGTTTGTATAGCTTATCTGCTTTGTAATTATACTACAGTTTTGCAAGCTGTGGTTTCTGTTTTATTTTTGACCCATTGTCATCGATGTCCACATTTTTCCACCCAATGTCATGCTCTGTGCCCTTAAGGCCATTAGTGATGCAGTACCTCTTAAGGCCTCCAGGATTTCCTTTGCACTGCTGCTGCTGCTACTAAGTCACTTCAGTCGTGTCTGACTCTGTGCGACCCCATAGACGGCAGCCCACCAGGCTCCCCTGTCCCTGGGATTCTCCAGGCAAGAACACTGGAGTGGGTTGCCATTTCCTTCTCCAATGCATGCATGCATGCTAAGTCGCTTCAGTCGTGTCCGACTCTGTGCGACCCCATGGACAGCAGCCCACTAGACTCCTCTGTCCACGGAATTCTCTAGCCAAGAGTACTGGAGTAGGTTCCCATCTCCTTTGCACTAGCTGGAAACTGTTCTGAAGATTTCGATGCCCATGCATATTGGCAACCACACTGACAACCACATTTCAATGGCTGTCCTGCTTATGGTGATCTTGAGACATCTCCTGATTTCAGAATTAACAAATATGAAAAAAATGTGTCTTAGAATCAGTGAAATACAGTAATAACTTGATAACAACAAAATCTAATTCTCATCTTGAAGAGAAGAACCAACTATATATTAATGTTCCCATTAGAGAATAAGCCACTTACAAGAGATACGTGAAAGATCTGTCATAAAATTACAGGACAAGAATTCTTATCCCTATAGATAAGCCCATATACCCCCTAAATGAGTCCGAAGGGGAGTTTTTATTGTTTGGTTTGTTCTGATCCTTATCATTCTGGCATTAATTTTGTTTCCTTCATTTAACAGTTCACTCCCTTTTCAAATCTTTTTCTAGTAAGAAGGTATCTGATCAAAGGAGAAATCAGCTAAATCATGTAGACAGGAAAGTCTGACGTGTCTTGCCTATAGTATTGTCCTGCCATTGTATGAAACTAGAAGAGATATAGATACTCAAAGGTATGTTTTTAATCGGATTTTTAAAAACCAGGTAGCTTTAAATTTCATTCTGTTGTCCTTTTCCCAATGGCAAAAACTATTAATAAAAATGAGCACAATGAGCACTCTCAAGAAGAAAAGTCCAGAAGCAAACAATCCCTCCGGACACTGACCTTCAGCCTTACTGTGATTCCCAAGAACCAGTGAGTGTGTGTCTCTGTGTGTGCCTGTTCATATGCTGGAGGGAGAGAACTGAAAATCCATTTCTAGTATCAATATTATGCTTTCCTCTGCAAGATTACCCAAGTGTCAGGCTTACAGAAAATGGTTATATCACCTTATGACTAGAATGGGTCCAGGTAAAAATCTCATATATTACCAGGGGGAACACGACATTCTTTGGAGATTCCATATAGTAAATGGGACTCTGTTCCCTTCCTTATCTGATAGGGATTCAAATTAAAATAATACTAAGTCAAAATAAAGTTTAAAGAAACTCAGTAATGTCCTGATTTCTCCATGACTACGTTGATACATTTTTTGAAATGAAAAGTCTGGGGGTTTTTTTGTTTGTTTGTTTGTTTCTTAACAAAAGAACTATGAGCTACCCCTCCACTGCTAATGTCCTGAGCATATACTTTGTCTGCCTACTGGGTAATCCACACTGGGTGGCAACTTGGTTTGCTTTTGGATCCAGAAACACTCTCAGCTGTAGGCTGTGCAGAACAAAGACATTCAAATAAAACTGTGAACTTTTTTGTCTGTTTATTTGTAAGCAACATCCCTCCCCTACCCCTTTCCTAACCTGGTGTCAAATGGGTTGCTTCTCCAAGTACGATTTAAATTTTTTTCACTGCAGATTATTCACCCTGTTGGGTTTCTTTATCTGAAATTATCCCAGGGAACCTTTGTGTTTGAAGCACAAAATGATATGAAAAGTCAAGCTAAAAAAAAAAGGCAAAGCTAAAAGCCGAAGGCGGATGTTGGAAGCAGGAAAATCATTCCTTGAACTCCCCAGGAGTTGATCAAAGAGACAGCCATAAATTGCAACAAAGGCAGAGATCTACTCTGCTCTGAAAGCCAGCCAGAAACACTGGAAATGTTTCATTATTTATTTCATTAATTTTGTGATAGCAATCTCTACTGACAAGATTTGCAAATCTAATCATTTATTAATGAAATGTGTCTAGTGGGTTGTGCCCAAGATCTTCCTTAGGTCTCAGCCTCTGACTGGCTGAAGCCCTTTGCTGGCTGCCAGCCTTCTCTCTTGCCACAATACAACATTAGGATTTCCAAGGTCCTCACCAGGGACTCTCTCTCTGAGCTCATAGGCATATTCAAAGATGGCTGCCTGCACAGCCCTGCTTTGAGGACAGCACGATGGCCATTTTCCAGTATGAGTAAACATGGCTTCATCTATTCATAGAAAACCTTCTCTGAGAATCACAACACCATGTGTGTGGTTTTAAGTCATGGCGTGGACAGGAGTGGATCTTCCAGGCTGTATGTGCATTCTTGTTACTCGCTCTGATGCAGAAAGGCTTAACCTGACTCTTGACTAAGACATTGATTTTTCCTGGAAATTTCACCATGGTTTCAGATATTTCCAAAATCTCAGCCTGTTTCCTTGGCAACTGTCTAAGCTTTTTTCCTATGAACCCATGTGGCATGATTCATCAATAAACAGTGAAGCAGCAGCCACCCAACTTACATGCTTCCTAAAGATTTCCTGGAAAGTGATCCTTGCCCTGAGCTATTGATATTTCACAGGCATTGTTGTTGATATTTCACAGAGCACAGCTAAAAAATAATAAAAGTCCCATAAGCTTGTGCATAGGGAACAACAGCATTTATGGAGATAATGAAATGCAGAAATGAAAACCCCTCAGCAAAGCCCCTTTAGATGTGCCTAAGCTATGTTCATTAATCTGTGATAATTAGACTTATTTGCAGAGGTTAACAGCAGTGGCACATGGTAATTAAGCACTCCCTCTCTACCAGAGGGATCGAAAATGCTTCTCGTGTGACACACGACCAGTCTTCAAGACATTTTACGTTTGCTTTAGGGCTCAGGTTTCCTATAGGGGAAAGAAATTGTATTCTATACAGCCATTACCAGATATCACTTTCTACAATGTGCAGCAACACTGAATTTCAGTGGTTAGTTCTAGAGTAAGAGTGACCTAGGGTTAGAGCAATTGGCTCCATTACTTACTGGCTGTATCAATTTGGACAAGTTGGTAAATCCTTTTGCCTCAGTTCCACCATCATAAAATGGGGCTGAAAATACCTTCTTCAGAGTGTTTTGGGTTTTGTTATCAATGATGATAACATTCATTTGCCATTCACTGGATGTTTATAATATGTATGCATGCAGTGTTTTAAGCCCGTTACACATACCCATTAAATCTCATTTTACAGATGAGGAAAAGAGTAGAGTAGCTTGCCTAAGACTACACTTAGGGAGCAAATAATTTAATTCACTTTGAGGCATCCAAGTCCCTTGTAAGCAACTTCCCCAAAGTGAGCATGGATTCACTATTTTGAAAAAACACATTTCCCTTTTTCTTTTAGAATAAGAATAAGAGTTTGCACAAAAACAGCTTTATCTTTGGCAACAGTCAAAATGTGGGCTTAGGCTAGGTGTAGTGGCATAATTTTATCTTTGAAGGAATCCGTTAATAAAGAATTACTGGAATGTAGAAAGTAAATATTCCAATTCTCCCCAGTTTAAGTAATTATACTAAATAAGGGAATAGATGCAAAGCTCTTAGTGGGGTGCTTTGTGCACACTAAATACTCAATAAACAATAGCTACTATTATGATAGAAGTGAACGTGCAGAAAAGCCACACAAAGGGTGAACCATATTTTTTGCTACACATATGCCCATGAATGTGGACTTACTCAAGATTGCAGTCATCCCTAAGTTCATACATGGTAAGATTTTGATCCATTTCAGTCAAATAGTAGCAAGATATCTTGTAGTATTTAAAAAGATGAAAGATTGAAAACTGCACCCTTAGATGAAAATCAACTAAAAATGGAGTAAGACTTGAATTTAAGATCTGAAACTGTAAAACTTCTAGAAGAAAACAGGTGGCAAGCTCCTTGATATTGGTCTTGGCAATGGCACCCCACCCCAGTACTCTTGCCTGGAAAATCCAATGGATGGAGGAGCCTGGTGGGCTGCAGTCCATGGGGTCACTAAGAGTCGAACACGACTGAGCGACTTCCCTTTCACTTTTCACTTTCATGCATTGGAGAAGGACATGGCAACACACTCCAGTGTTCTTGCTTGGAGAATCCCAGGGATGGGGGAGCCCGGTGGGCTGCCGTCTATGGGGTCGCACAGAGTCGGACACTACTGAAGCGACTTAGCAGCAGTAGCAGCAATGATCTCTTTGTATTTGAAACCAAATACAAAGGCACTAAAAGCATACAAAACAAGTGGGGTGACGTCAACTAAAAAGCTTCTGTGTAGCAAAGGACACATCAGCAAAACAGAAAAGCAACCTATGCAATGGGAGAAGGTGTTTGCAAACCACATATTGAATAGATAAAAGGTGAATATCCAAAATATACAAGGAACTCATGTAACACTATAGCAAAAAAATAAACCTCACAAATAACCCAATTAAAAAGTGAGCAAAGGACCTAAATAGAAGTTTCCCCAAAGATGTCTAAATGACCATCAAGCACATGAGAAGACATTCAACATCACTCACTATCAGGGAAATGCAAATCAAAATCACAGTGTGATATCACCTCACACCTGTCAGGATGTCCATCATCAAAAGTACAAGAGATAACAAATGCTAGTGAGAATATGGAGAATAGGGAACCCTTGCACACTGTTGGCGGGAATGTAAATTATTAAAAGCACTATGGAAAACAGTATGGAAGATTCTTGAGAAGTTAAAAATAAAACTCCTATAAGATCCACCAAATGTCACTTTTGGATATATATCCAAACAAAACAAAATCACTATCTCAAAGAGATATCTGTGCTCCCTTGTTAATTACAGCATTATTCACAATAGCCATGGTGTGGAAACTACCCAAGTGTCAGCTGATGTATGAATGGGAAAGAAAATATAGACACACACAATGGCATATTATTCAGTCTTAAAAAGGAAATCCTGTCATTTGTGACGACATGGATTGAACTGGAGGACATTGTGCTAGGTGAAATAAGCCCGATAGAGAAAAGCAAATACTGCCTAATATCACTTATATGTGGAATCTGAAAAGAAATGTTGAACTCATAGAAACAGAGAGGGTAGAACGGTGGTTGCCAGGAAGGATTAGGGAGAGGCTGGCAAAAGTGTATAAGCTTTCAGTTATAAGATGAATAAGGTCTGAAGATTTCAAGTATAACATGGTGGACTATGGTCACTAATACTGTATTGTATAATTGAAATTTGCTGAGAGAGTAGAATTTGGGCTTCCCTGGTGGCTCTGATGGTAAAGAATCCACCTGCAACACGAGAGTCCTGGGTTTGATCCCTGGTTTGGGATGATCTCCTAGTGGAGGGCATAGCAACTCACTCCAGTATTCTTGGGGTAATCCCCATGGACAGAGGTGCCTGGGACTATAGTCCATGGCGTCGCAAAGAGCTGGACATGCTGAGTGACTAAGCACAAGAGAGTAGAATTCAAAGATTCTCGTCAAAAACAGAAGTAAATATGTGAGATGATGGATGTGTTAATTTGATAGTGAGAATTCCCTCACAACGTATACAAATATCAGATCATCATGTGGTACACTTTAAATATATTACCAGTTTATTTGTCAATTACACCTCAATAAAACTAAAGAAAAATAAAGAAGGGGAGAGGGAGTGCGGTGGGCGGTGGCGGGGAGAGAAAGAAAGAGAAGGGAGACAGAGGGGACAGACACAGGGAAGTAGGGGAGGAAGAGAGAGAGACATATAAATAGCTTAAAAAACTAACTAAACTTTCCACTTAAATCCTGGAAAGCGAAGTTCAAAAGCTCCCCAGGCCTTGAGAAGGAGAGAGGGGTTTTTCCCTATATTTTAAGATGTTATCAGACCAAGTCAGGAAGGAATAATGGGAGTATAGCTGCTTTGCCTCAAGACAAGGCAGCTGCTCAGCCTTCTTTAACTAAACTCAGGATAGCCTCACCTTTGTCACCCTTACTTTCTGTTCATGTCCTGGGTGAAGCCATGCGCATCTCTCACACAGTCTAGAATAAGGATCTCAGCAGAGAAACGAAAGCCCACAGACTGAGCTTGGCTGATTTTCCACACACAGCTGGTACGTTCATTAGCAGTTCCTGACTCTTCTTTCTGCACGAGTGTGCAAATAGGCAGGATGGCACTTGTTTTTGCAAATCCTCTTTTTTTTACTTTTTTTGGCTTTTGAAAGACAAGCATTGACACTTCCCACAAAGAAAGAAAATCCCTTTGCAGCACTAAGGAAAGAATTAAAGGAGGCCTAGGGAATGATCTGGGAAGTTCTACCAGTCCTCATTCATGCGGGAAACGAGTTCCACGCCTTTCTGCAGTTTGATGGGAACAGAGGGTCGTCTCCAATTCACACCTGCTTTGCTGGGGCCTCATCTTTGTCATCTGACTTGAGTTTCCCCAGCATGATCAACTTTATTCAGCTTGTGGCATGCTGACATTCTTATAGAAACTAGGTAACACTGACATCAACACAGCTTTAGTTGCTTTAGGGTTTTGTTTTTGAGGGAGGGGCAATTTTGTAAACTGGCAACAAATGGCATCTTTTAGAGGGGTTTTCTATTCATACGTTGAAAGGAGACACAAGGTTTAACTACATAATTCCTCAAGAGTAGGACTTCATCCACCCCCATTCTGTGATATTGAATGGACTCGATGTGGTGGAGTTCTCTTAAAAAATTTGTAAAGCTCTTCAGACTGCACAATTTCCAGCACAGGCAGGAGTCTTTCTTTTCACTAATAGGACCAGACAGGATATGAATTCTGGCTTTTCCCCGCTCTCCAAACTGTCTTTTCATTTGATGGCCTCTTTACTTAAAACTCCTTCTTCCCCCCACCCCCACCTCCAATTTATGACACTGGATTTCATGATGCAAAATAAGAGATAACCCTAAGCCTCACCAATAAGGTTCTGCAGGGGATTGTTCAAGTAATCGTATGTCTTGGGTTTGAATGAAGAGAATCTAAGCTGGAAGGACAAAGATTGAAAGAGATAGAAAAAGATTCCTCTTGTTAAAGTAAATTAATTAGTTGGATTTATATGAGGAGACAGAAGGGAAGAAGCCAGGCTGTGCCCCATATTAATAACTCACTTGGGAGAAGCCAGATTGGATTGAAAGCAAAAGATGGGGGGAGGGGGAGCACTGTGTCTCCTTATACAAGAAGTAGCCTCAGTTTTCCTCACTTTGCACTCTGTAACCTTTACATACACAAACACACACTCAGATTCTTGACATGAAAATGATGTCATCTTTCTTTTTGACTCACCAGCTAGACTACATTAATCCCCTGCAGCGTGAAGGCCAGCAGGAGGTTGCTTAAGGGACTTCAGGCCTGTGAATAAATGATGACCCAGTGGTTAGGGGCGGCAGCCTAGATACATTCAGGATGCATTAAAGCAATTAGCTAGAAGAGGAACGAGCACAATTTCCAGTCCCCAAGAAGGACCAGGCCTTATTTAGAACAAGATGAGGGGCTTTACTGCCGAGGGCTGGTAAGAGCCACTTAGCAAAATGGCTACGCATGAAAGAAGTGTGGGGCTTTCTCCCTTGGCCTAGCTTGATACTAAAGCCCTTTAGGAGGGCTTTCAGGATCATGGGAGCTATGAAACTAATTACTTTTGCTAATTGGTAGAGACAATGGTAGAGACAAATTGATGCAACCAGTCTTGTCACAGATGATTCCAAATCATGGTTTGCATACTGGTGTGCCACTGGTTGAATCGGGTCCATGGATGCTTTTTGCTTGGCCAGACCATTCAGTTTAGTGAAAGTGAAAGTGTTAGCTGCTCAGTCGTTTCTAACTCTTTGCAGACCCTAAGGATTGTAGCCTGCCAGGCTCCTCTTTCCATGGAATTCTCCAGGCAAGAGTACTGGAGTGGGTACCAATTCCCTTCTCCAGATTTTCCCAACCCAGGGATTGAACCCAGGTGTCTTGCACTGCAAGCAGATTCTTTACCATCTGAGCTACCAGGGAAGCCCCATTCAGTTCAGTTCAGTCGCTGAGTCATGTCCAACTCTTTGCAACCCCATGGACTGCAGCATGCCAGGTTTCTGTGTCCAACACCAACTCCCGGAGCTTACTCACACTCATGTCCATTGAGTCAGTGATGCCATCCAACCATATCATCCTCTGTTGTCCCCTTCTCCTCCCTCTTTCAGTCATTCCCAGCATCAGGGTCTTTTCCAATGAGTCAGTTCTTCGAATCAGGTGGCCAAAGTATTGGAGTTTCAGCTTCAGCATCAGTCCTTCCAATGAACACCCAGGACTGATCTCCTTTAGGATGGACTGGTTTGATCTCCTTGCGGTCCAACGGACTCTCAAGAGCCTTCTCCAACACCACAGTTCAAAAGCATCCATTCTTTGGCGCTCAGCTTTCTTTATAGTCCAACTCTCACATCCATACCTGACTACTGGAAAAAACATAGCTTTGACTAGACAGACCTTTGTTGGCAAAGTAATGTCTCTGCTTTTTAATATGCTGTCTAGGTTGGTCATAACTTTTCTTCCAAGAAGCAAGCGTCTTTTAATTTCATGGCTGCAGTCACCATCTGCAGTGATTTTGGAGCCCCCAAAAATCAAGTCTGTCACTGTTTCCGTTGTTTCCCCATCTATTTGCCATGAAGTGATGGGACCACATGCCATGATCTTCATTTTCTGAATGTTGAGTTTTAAGCCAACTTTTTCACTCTCCTCTTTCACTTTCATCAAGATGCTCTTTAGTTCCTCTTCACTTTCTGCCATAAGTGTGGTGTGATCTGCATATCTGAAGTTATTGATATTTCTCCCAGCTATCTTGATTCCAGCTTGTGCTTCATTCAGTCTAGCATTTCTCATGATGTCCTTTGCCCATTCAGTTTAGGCCAATATTTAAAAGTCAAAAAACTTCACGGAAACAAACAAAATCACCACCACCACCAAAACCCCTCAAGTCTGGAAATGTTGCATCAGTGTTCCTGCTTGACATTAATTTGCTGACGCTGAGAACCACCTTTCCTCTTATACCAGCCACATGCTCTCCGGTTGGCCACAGTCCTCACCACTCCCTATGGCATTACACTAAACTCACTTACTAGACTCATTCACATCTACCTGGGCCCCATAGGGAATTGAGCTTGTGACCTCTACTCAAAATGGCTTCTGAGTTAGGTTCAACCAGAAATAAAAGGTTAAATTCTACAGTCCCTTGAGCACAGTTTGCACATGGACACTCCTCAGTCCCACTCCTAGAAGGGTTTCCTCTAGCCTTGTGTAGGAACCCAGACTGTTCGTGAGGCTGCCACGCTCTCAGATGCAGAGTTGTAGCCTTGGGATGCACAGACTCAGCTATCTCAACTTGCTCAGGAATGGTGATCATGAAGCAGCAACGAGAACAAAAGGGCATCTGAATACAATTTTAAATTCAGTGACAGGTTTGGGCAGTATCCATGCCCACCGAAATCTGAACAGTCAAAAATGTCACAAGCTAAATAAAATGCCAGCCAAGAACAGTCTCAGAGATCCAGAAGCTGCTTGGCATGCTTGGTGACACATCACAGTGCGGCAAGATGTAAGGACAGAGCCCCTAGCAGACCAGAACTCCCCGGCCGAGGTCCACAGTGCTGATGCCTCTGAACAGACACTAGCCTCTTCCCATAATACTTCCCACATACTTAAATCAATGCAACTTTGTCTAGGTTTTTTCTTGTTCAGATGAATCTCCAATTAGAAATGTCATTTAAAGACAGAGAGCTCCAATGACTTACAGAAACCAAATCACACATCTTCCATGAAACTTCCACCTTCTTCCTACTCTCCCCAAACCTTCACATGCTTTTCTCACTTCTTGCTTTTAATCTCTCTTCTTCTCCCTCACAATCACTTAGCCCCAATGGGAATGAAGTGCTAAGTGGCTGCTCCCTTCTTCCTCTCAGCTGATGTTTTTGGAGCTTCTAAAAGGCATCTTCCAGACTGCTGTTGACACAAGAGCCTATGTCAGTAATCCTTGCCTCAAACTAAAGGACAAGGCATGTTTCAAAAAGATGGCTGAAAAATGCGCGTGACTATAATGCCCCCGAAGAGACAGTAACAGACTGCAGTAAAAAGTACCTGGTACAGGGTCAGAAAATGAATAATTCAAACCTTCCTCACATGCTGAATTAACCTTGACTTATTTCATGCTTCCCCGCCCCCATCCACTGACTTTTGCTTCTCTCCAGCCTGACGTTGGCTGGAGTCATTCAGGTGTGCATTTTAATCCCTCTAGGAAACTTCTTCTGCTCTATTTGGATCACAGAAAGTGAGAGCAGTTGGATAAGCTTCTTGTCCAGCGAGAAGGGGTGTCATATGGAAGCTTGCAGAGATGGGGCCCTTGGGGCATCTGCCTGCCCATGGAAAATGACCACCAAATGTTCTTCCACTAATACTGATAGCCAGAGGCTAAAGCAACTTCGGATTTAGAAAATGTACCTCTTTCTAATTTCACAACACTCATTTTTCTTTAAAGATTTTTTCCCCCAGCTTCCTCACTCAAATTACCAATCACAGCAACAACAACCTCCTTTGCCACATCAAAAAAAAAAAAAAAAAAATCGAAAATCCTTTTTCTCACTCGACTCTTGCAAAGGAAACAGAAGCAGGCACTCATACCTGCTTTAAAGTCACCTCGCCCATCCCACAGTCCATTACAGAGTGCGGCGTTATCTTCCCATCATTTTCCAGGCACAAAGCCATGTGGGGCAGCAAGAGCTATGAGAGCTCAATTTTCACCTAAATTGTACTCACAGGCCTTTCCCCCTGATGAGCTTGGCAGGAAGAGCGGGAGCTGGTTAAGAGACACATGTTCACATGTGCAGGACTAAGAGGAAGATGTGGGCACATCTGGGCATACAGTGTGCTTTCTTGGTTATGGTTTGAAATAAATACTGTATGTCTTAAATGCAATACCACTGAGAGAAGATGGCGTACTCCATGGTGAAAGGGAGTCTGGGTTTTACCTTGGAAAACTTGTTCTTGTCATTATGGTAATATCTGTGAGAATCCTTTCAATGTTGTCCAGTAGGACATTCTGCAATGAAAATGTTCTTTATCTGTGTTGTCCAGTATGATAGCCACCAGCCACATGGGACATTGAACACTTGAATTATTTCTACTGTGACTGAGGAACTGCATTTTTAATTTTATTTTAATTAATTTAAATAGCCACTTGTGGCTAGCAGCTACTATATTGGACAGTGTGGGACTAGGTGTCAAGACATACTCTGTTCTCTGTTCTATTTTGTTTTTGTTGTTGTTGTTTTAACCAGTCTAACGTCTATCTAACTCCAAATGCTTCCTTCATAAATTCCTTCAGTATTATCAGAAAGAAGGAAGGCAGGGAGCAAACTCTGGACTATGCCTCCTCCTGGCCCAGACCTGAAAAAGGTGCTTTGGTACACGAACCTCATTTGCGTTTGGTTACAGCTTTACAACTCTGTTCTGAATGCTAACTATCCCCATGTCACAGCTGAGGAATCTGAAGGTGATGAATTTCAGTAAATGGCCTAAAACCACAAGATGAATAGCTTGAAGAACTGGAATTTGTGTCTTTGGATCTAGCCCAGTACTAGTTCCATTATAAATAAATGGTATTATTCTCAATCCTGTTCTCATTTCATAGAGAGGCGGGGAGTTGGGGGCGGAAGTCATTAATTACAAAAGAAAAAGTTACTCTATGAGTGGTAGGCATCATGGAGGTTTGTGGTCTTTAGCTACAAATTTCTTTCAGATCTAAGTGCACAGTGAAAAGTATTTAATGAAGGAGCATATGGCAAACTTGCACTTCTTGGTGCCAATGGTGTGGTCTGAAATGACTAGTTCAAAGTCATTCTTACTGCTGCCGAAAGATTTCTGAGAACTTCAAGAAGGAGGTATGTATTAGACAAACCCAGGTCGAGAGATTTGGAATATGTCCAAAATAAAAGGTCCTAAGAGTTAGGAAGGAAGCACCCTTCATCCAAAAGAACTCAATGCCTTGACTGGGGGGAGAAAGTGGAAGAATTACCGAGGTTTGGGCAAGTCCTGTTGAAAGAGGTGTTTCTTCTCTTCCCAGGCCACAGCTGGAATCCCTGGCTACAGTACTAACCAGGAGGGTAGTGAGCAGAAAGCTCTTGTCTGCTGGTAGCCACTCACCCAAGAAGTTCCCTAGAAGGTGATGCTGATTGTAATTAGAGCCTCATCTCTGAGAGGGGGGTTGCCTCAATTCCCAGTCCTGTGCAGGCAGCTGGTGGCGGGAAGCTGCCGCCTGGCACGCTCTCCAGAGAGAGTCTCAGCTGTTCCTGCCGTCCAGAATCATCACTCGGTTTAGTTTCCCAGGATAGGGGTGGAGTGTGTCAGGGGAGGGCGCATGGCAGCGCTTCTCCTTGGGAGAAGTCAGTGGACCCCCACTGCCCAGACACACACACACAGGAGGCTTCTCACAGTGTGTGTCTTCCCCATCGGGGCAGCGGGCTTCAGTTACTCCCCGGTCCCTTGCTGACTGTTCACTTTCTAGGCCAATAGGCTCTGAGGTGACAAGTTCAATTCCCAGTTCTGTCAAACCTGCATTTTCTTCCCTGACCTACTTTTCCCACTCTGCAGTGTTGGAACAATGCCCTCTTTAGACCCGTCTTTTGCCTGAGCTGGTGCAGAAACCCAGACCTTTTCCAGGCTTTTTGCCTTGAATCCCTGACAAGTGTTGATGGGAAAAGAAAAAAAAAAGGAGGAGGAAAAAAAAAATCCTCCCTATAAAAGAGTTCAGCTCCCCCCACCAGACACCCTGAGTCAGGTGGGAGTAAATGCTCCTGTGGGTAAGGCAAGGAAGCTAAGGTCAGGCTTCTCCACTCATCCCTCTTCCCTTCTCCTCTCACCCCCACCCTCAGTTCCCAGGCACAGTGAGAAGCAACTGAGGCCATGCCAAGAACACTCTTGACCCCCTGAGCATCAAAGAAGCGGCCGCTGCATTTGAGGACTGGCACTGAGGCACCCTACAAGACGGCCCCCAGCCAGCCTCGCTCAGCACCTCCTCTGTGCCCAGTTCCCGCAAGGAGCCCGGGGCAGCCACTCTCAAAGCCCTCCAGCACCAACTGTGGGGCTGGCACCCCCCCCAAAGTTTTCTCAGGCTTATGGCCACAAGGTGCTATAAAAAAAGTTCTAATGAGGTGGATGAACCTAGAGCTTATTGTACAGAGTGAAGTCAGAAAGAGAAAGACAAATACCATATATTAACACATATATATGGGATCTAGAAAGATGATACCAGCGATTGTGCAGGGCAGCAAAGGAGACACAGACATAAAGAACAGACTTTTGGACTCAGAGGGAGAAGGAGAGGGCTGGGATTATTTGAGAGAATAGTATTGAAACATATACATTGCTGCTGCTGCTGAGTTGCTTCAGTCGTGTCCAACTCTGCATGACCCCATAGATGGCAGCCCACTGGGCTCCCCTGTCCCTGGGATTCTCCAGGCAAGAACACTGGAGTGGGTTGCCATTTCCTTCTCCAGTGCATGAAAGTGAAAAGTGAAAGGGAATTTGCTCAGTCATGTCTGACTCAGTGACTCCATGGACTGCAGCCTACCAGGCTCCTCCATCCATGGGATTTTCCAGGCAAGAGTACTGGAGTGGGTCGCCATTGCCTTCTCCAACATATATACATTACCATATGTAAAATAGATAGCCAGTGTGAGTTTGATGTATGATGCGGGGAACCCACGACTGATGCTCTGACCATCTGGAGGGATAGGGTGGGGAGGGAGGAGGATGGGGGTTCAGGATGGAGGGGACACATGAATACCTATAGCCGATTCATATTGATGTATGGCCAAAAAAAAAAAAAAAAAACCCATCACAGTATTGTAAAGTGTTATTCTCCAATTAAAATAAATGAATAAATTTTTTAAAAGAGAGAGTAGTGTAACACAAGAGCCAGGGAGGAAGCCCAAGTGAAGTTTCTCTGTGATCTGTAAAACAAATGTGAAAGCGTTAGTCGCTCAGTTGTGTCAAACTCTTTGCAACCCGACCCCATGGACTGTACCCTGCCAGGCTCCTCTGTCCATGGAATTCTCCAGGCAAGAATACTGGAGTGGGTAGCCATTCCCTTCTCCAAGGACCTTCCCGACCCAGGGATCAAACCCAGGTCTCTCGCATTGCAGGCAGATTCTTTACCATCTGAGCCACAGGGAAAGCCAAAACAAATGTGAAGATTTGCAAAGAAGTGCAGGATAATCTGACATGGGGAGAGGGGAGAGATAGAGAGCAACAATCAAATCACGTCATCTTTAGAGACTGAACATTGTATGGGGGATTGTTCTGTGAATTCAATACACTAAGTGAATTTACATACACCAGGTGTCTCTCTGTCCCAAGATCCTATAAGACAGGTAATGTAACACCCTCAGTGGTACAGATGGTGAGGTAGAGGGTGGTCTATGGCTAGTCAGTGGTCATGTTGGGACATGGACCCAAAGAATCTGTTCCCGTTCCCCCCAGAATCTGCACCTCCGCCCTGCTAACACCATCCTCTCATCTTGCTTTTCCTGGCTCTCCATCTTACACTCAGGAAAACTTGGTCACAGTGTCCTCTCTAGCACCCCAGCAGCCCTCCTGTCCCTTTTTACCTTCCAAGTCTAGGCTGCCCACCCAGTCACTCCTGTGAAGGGACGTGTCAGGGGAAATCTACTGGTGGATTCTGGGGAAGATTTTCCTCTCAGAGAGGAGAAGTCTCCACACGAAAATGGTTTTGCTTGCATCCTCCTTCTTGCTGGTTCTGCTGCTAAGTGAGGACACAGAGCCTAGTGCTGCGGCGTCTATCTTGCAGCCACGAGGGAATTCACCTCTAACATATGGAGGATAGAAACAAGGGAAGAAAAGTGCCAGGAACTTGAAAATGCCATTGAGCTACTGCGCCAGCCCGAAGCTGCTGACTTTCTGATGTATTGTTTGATTAAAAAAAAAACAACAACAAAAACTTTAAGCCTTATATTTGTATCTACCAATATTTAGAGATTCTATTACTTGCAACCCAAAGTACCTACTATTCAAGGTACCTAGAAGCAGCCCTTCAGAAAGGGTGTGAAGGACATCCTGTTCTCAGTGTTGGTCACTGCGCCCCACCCTGACTCACACATCTACTCCCCTCCCCAAGGACACTCCAGGAAGGATAACCTGGCCACCACTCTGCCTCTTTCCACATGGTGCTAGTGGTAAAGAACCCACCTGCTAATGCAGGAGATGTAAGATATGGATTCAATAGCTGGATCTGAAAGATCCCCTGGAGGAGGACATGGCGACCCACTCCAGTATTCTTGCCTGGAGAATCCCATGGACAGAGGAGCCTGGCGGGCTACAGTCCATTGAGTCGCAAAGAATCAGATAGGACTGAGGTGACCTGGCCCGCACAGGCATTCTGCCTCATTTCCTGGTCTTTGCCCTCACTACTCCTTTCTGCAGGGAAAATCTCTCCCTGGAGCTTCACAGGGCTGCATTTTTCTCTTCACTCAACTTCCCATCCTATACATTGTGTGTTTCCTATGTAAATAGGAATTGTTTGTTCAAAGTCTCTCTGCACTCGACAGTCTGTCCATCTTACCTAGAACATGGCCCGGCTCATAGCAAGTGTTACCTGGAACATGGCCCAGCTCATAGAAAGTGTTTGGATATTGGTATGCAATCTTCAGCTAATTCTGCGGTGTTTGCTAAGGTGTCTCAGTGGGTCCTTCTCCTCTTCCTCCTGCACCTCCTCCTTCCTCTTCTTTTCCTGTTTCTCCTCTTCCTTCTTTCTTCTCTTCCATCAAATCTGACTGATGCCCTTTATGCTTCCTTTGATGGTACAGATGAGCTCTCTTCCAAATTAATCTTCCCAAATTTGTAGAATCACTGCCTGTGTTCAAGCAGCTGAAATGTCAATTTGATCATTTCCAGTGAGACTCAGTTTTAAGGGTATCATTGCAAATTGGGATGCTTTGATGGAATGACAATGTAAGGATGTTTTCAAGCTTCTTATGTTCATTTCACCATATTATTATAGTGGTTTTCAGTCTTTCAGACATTTTAATCTGTGCTTAATTATGCTCATTCCCAGAGGCTCCTTAAAAGCAAATGACACAATTTTTTTTAATCAAATAAATAATACACATGAGGCCTGCTAAGACTTGATAGAAGCCTGTGTGATCAACTGAAGAGAATGACTGTGATCAGAGGGCCTGAGAAACAGGGGTTTGTAAAGGGTCATCACCTTCCTCTCTGGCATTTCTAGTAGCTCAAGGAAAGTCTTCAAAGGCTGAGAAGAGATCATTTTTGCCAACATTGTATGCTAGCCTGTCCTCTCAGCTGAGATGGAATCTGCTAAACCTGATTCTTCTTGGTGATCAGTTTTCTGTGCAGAAGGATAAGTATGGTTTATCTTCCCTCCCTCCAAGGTGGCACCACGGAGTCCATCTGGCTGCTTTGAGAAAAGGAGAAAGAACCTCAGTCCCAACTGCTATGACAAAATACCACAGCCTGAGTGGCTTAAACAACAGACACTTATTTCTCACTATTCTAGGAGAGTCCCAAGACTCTTCCAAGGAGGCTATGATAAAGATACTAGCAGATTTGATGTCTGTTGTGAGTCCTCTTCCTGGTTTTCAGATGGCCTTCTTCTTGTGTCCTCATATGGCCTCTTTGATGTGTACACATGGAGAGAAAGAGATCTCACTTCTGATCCTCATTTTATAAGGATATTAATTCCATCATGAGAGCCCTACCCTCATGACTTAATCTATCAATAATTACTTCCCAGAGACCTCAACTCCCCAAAACCATCACACTGGGGATTAGGGCTTCTACATATGAATTTGGGAAGGGCATAAATACTCAGTCCCATAGCAGGCTCTTCACCACTTTGTAATAATGACAAGAATCAGTATAAGATGAGGGCACTGGGCATCCCTTTCTAGGGCAATCAGGCAACTTTCAGCTTATGATGGGTATCCATCACATGATTTAGCCTGTCCAGAGCTTAGTCACCCTTCTTCTGCTATACTTTGTAATATTCCCTCTTAACAATTTTTAGAAGGGCTATCAGTTAAAGCCCCTCACCCTTATCTAGCTATGAGGTTGATATGAGGCCCAAGATAGGTAAAGCAGATTCTCTTGGAAATTTTCATCTTGAAAAGAACAAAGACATGATTTGAAGACAACTCAAAACACTGGTATTCCCCTAAAGAGCCTGTCCACTGCTTCATGCTACCTAATTCTTTGAAAGTGAAAGAGAAAATGTGAGCTGCTTCTATGGTGCCTGACTCTCTGTGACCCCATGGACTGTAGCCCACCAGGCTCCTCTGTCCATGGAGTTCTCCAGGCAAGAATACTGGAGTGGGTTGCCATTCCCTTCTCCAGGGGATCTCCCTAACCCAGGGACTGAACCCAGGTCTCCTTCATTGCAGGCAGATTCTTTACCATCTGAGTCACCAGGGAAGCTCAAACCCTCTGGTTCTAGTATTTTCTGACACTTGGTCTTCAGCTTTGGCTTTTACTAAATGACTACTACATATCCTTCAATTAATTGCTTTTTTCCCTTGTGAGTTGCCAGGTTAATATGTGTAACTTACAATAAAAGGACCCTAAATTATAGACTTTTTAAACAATGAAGCCCAGAGCTCTACACCTGCTCCCACCACTGAGGCCTCTGAATATGTTTATGTTATCTGTCCTCTTCTAACTCTGGTAATCAGTGTGAAAAAGGACCAAATAATTGGAAAAAAAAAAAAAAAGGCAAAACCCTGGGCCACTCTCTTTCCAGTTTGCCATGTCATTCTCAAGTAGAGAACAAAAGCAGCAATTCCAGAGGCTAAAGAAAAAAAGAGTCTTGAAAAGAAATCTTATCTGTTTTAAAAGCCATGAATGAAATAAAGGAAAAAGTGTTCATCACACCTGACTCACATGATTACTGTGGGTCAGCCATCAATATGTAGATAGAAAGAAAATAATTGGTATAAGCTCCTTGAAATTTCTGCCTCCAGCCTCCCCAAGGAGGCCTTGGGGAGATTCAGATAGCATTTGAACAGCTAGGGCTTCATAATGCGAACTGACATTCTAGTGTGTACTACAAAAGACACTTTCCTCCTGGAACCCTGAAAAGTCCTTTAATCAGCCAAAAAGTTGCTACCGTAAAAAAAAAAAAAAAAAAAAAAAAAGGTGGGGGAATAAAATAAGTTCCTCATTTATTGTTTCTCTGCCACTGCCCTGCCTGCCTCCTTCTCACTGTCCAAGCCCCCCTGGCATTATCTATGCCTACCTCATTAATGCCACTTGCTCATCGCTATGCCAGAAAGCCCAGCTGATTAACAGGAAACCCTGAGCTGAAGGTTGCCTGGGTTTCAAGTTGCTTATACACACAATTCACACTCCATGTGTTAGGAGTTCCCTCTTTTCCTCAAGTCACTCCACGAGTCTGGCAAGTGGGAAATGAGCTTTGAATTGTCTCTGGCTCCTCGCTGACCAGTCAAACCCCAGGGAGCCCGTGGAATATTTGATTAGTTGTAAACTCAAAACAACCATCACAAAGAAAGATAAAAGGTTAAAACCACAAGCAAGGCACCCCAGAGTGAAAGCCTGAAAGATTGGAAAAGGTAAGCTGAAAAAATACTTAGACTTCCCCAGCAGCGGCTAAAGATAAAACGAGGCATGTTTCATGCCCAAGGCAGATAATTAAAAATTGAACAGATTCCATTCTGAGAGATGTATTGTGAGGTGAGGTCTCCTTCATACCCTGCCCCCAGCCAGCCCCTGTCATCCTGTCTGGAGTCCAGCCTTACCTGCCAGCGTGCTGTGTTTTCCTTTGTCCCCTCACTTCTAGCTGGGACAAATGCCCTGTAACTAACAAGTGTGGTCACCAGTGTCATCAACAGACAATATTTTCAAGGCAACAATCATAGAAAATCTTAGGCATCAGATCCTGAGGGCTTTACGTGTGCACCGGAGGGTATCTCTGCAGACCCCTCTGTACAAGTGGCCAAATGCATCCTTAGCACATCTTCTGAATCTAAAGGCTGGAATATGACCAAGGTCATGCCACATTCCTGGGGGCACTCTGCCTCACTCTACTGGTCCATATGGAGTATATAGACCTAGGCCCCTTGCCCTGATTTAAGATATCTCTGAAAATTCTATTCTAGCTCCAGACTACCCTAAAAAAATGGTAGAAAAAAAGCTCTGACTACATTGCAATTCAACATTTCCCCCTGTTCAATCCTGTTTTATTCACTCCCTAACCAACAATATCCTGAGAGTACTCCTCCAATCAACTTATTGCATTAAAAAGTGTTTTTCTGTTTCTGTTTTTTTTTTTTTTAACCAAAAGATAATAGACTGAGGGTCTTGAAATCCAATGCCCTACCCAGTCACTTCAGAAATCCCTTCTATGATATCAAATGGCTCTTTCATGAAACTTCTCAAGACTTCCTTAGTGGTCCAGTGGTTAAGACTCCATACTTCCACTGCAGGGGCCAGGGTTCTATTCTTAGTCAGGGAACTTAGATCCTACATACCGTGGGCATGACCAAAATTTAAAAAGAAGAAACTTTTCTGTATTTGAAAGTCAAAGTGAAGTTGCTCAGTCGTGTCTGACTCTTAGCGACCCCATGGACTGCAGCCTACCAGGCTCCTCTGTCCATGAAATTTTCCAGGTAAGAGCACTGGAGTGGGTTGCCATATCCTTCTCCAGGGGACCTTCCCGACCCAGGGATCAAACCCAGGTCTCCCACATTACAGGCACATGCTTTACCATCTGAGCCACCAGGGAAGCCCTGTATTTCTGTATTTAGGGTTTCACATTCTCACACAGGAGTTAAGAGGAAGTGGTACCACATCAGGAGTTGATCTCTGACATCAGGGTAGCCATAAAACTCAGTAAGATGATGAATTGTGTGCCAGAAAAAAAAGAGTACAGCTTCTTGGAAGGGGCACAAGGATGGTATATAAAGGTTTTAAAAAGTGAGAGTCCAGTAAATATGAGCGTCCAAGAGCTCACAGAAAAAATACCATCAAATAGTGTAGCATCATTTTCCTTGCAGAGGCAAGCTAATAAAAGAATATAGTGGGCCATCCTGCCAAGAGTGGTATAGAAACAACACAGAGAATTTATGATGAAAGGCCAAGGAAATGGGCAAGAAAAATAGGAGCTAAGGATACAAGGACACTACAGAGAGAACCGTTAAACAAGCACCATGCCCCTGGCTTATCTCTTTTGCACACCGAGCTCCCAGAGGCTTCCAACAGAGCTCAGCATGGTGGAGATTGACACAGAGAAAGCTTGGCTTGTCACATATCTAGCACGGCAGGGAAAAGTAGAAGCAGAGCCTCTGAAACAAGGAATCAGCTGATTTCTAGTAGTCAATCGGGATGATAATTTTTGTAGTTATTGTTGGCGGACATGATCCTCAAACTTCTTGATGATGACTTAAACTACTCTGGGCAAAGCCAAGATGAAGAATAAGAGAGCTGGTGATGAGCTAGTGGTGCAGCTCCTCTTTTGGTGGGAGAACATACAGGAGTTTCAACTGATACCAGAGAATATATGGATTGTTCAAGTAAACTGCAAAAAAAGAAGACAGGAGATTTGCATAAGTGTGTTATGGGTCCAGGATAAGATAACAGGGAGAGATGAGAAACATGGACCTTTCTAAGGCTTTACCTAGCAAGAACATTTTCAAACATTTTTCTGTCTAAACTACTGTGTTTATGGCCGAATCTGATTCCCAGGCTGTGAATTTACAACCCCATTCTAAAAGATGAAGACCTTCCCAGATTATCTCAAGCAATTACCCACTGTGCCATGAGTTGCTCAGTTGTGAGCAACTCATGCTCACAACTGAGTTGATGGTCTCACTATTAGGTTTATGTTCTATTCTTTGTCAGAGAACAACCTCCCACATACCCCTTTTTGTTTCTTTGCTGCCACCATTCTTATCACCATTTCTATTCAATAGCTACTTAAAGGAAGTCAATGCAACCACCAAAACGGAGGGGAGAAATTGACCAAGTGGAATTTAAAAAATGAACATTTAGCAGGAAAAGTGAAGGCCTCCACGATTGTTCCAGCTCTTTATACAGAATCAGACCATGGCATCTAAAGATCGCTTCCTGCTTCTGAGGAAAAGGAAGGCATGAACGTCCATGGAATACCTGGACTGTGCCAAGAAAATTCCAAGTACCTTTCCTAGAGGAAATCAGGAGAAAGAAGGGTGGGGAGGGAACTATAATGTACATTTTTTTCTGTGGGCCATGCAGACTCTGATTCTCAGGCCTCGTAATCTCAGTGATTTTCCTTATTTTACAAGTCATTATGCCTGCAAAAGCAGTTATTCAGGAGCCAAAGAAACAATCTATATATTAAATGTTTGTAACTGATAATAATACAGAACAAAAGGAACAAACAGAAGCTGACACTGAAAACATGGATGAGAAACTTCTAGACCCAAAGCTCCTGAGCAAGGCTTTGTTTGATGTTGTCCGCTGCTCAGTTCTCCAAGACTGTGATCAAAGAGCTGTCCAGGCACCAAGTGGAGATGGAAGTGGGAGGAGAGGCTACAGATTCAAAATCAAAGCCAAATGGAGCATTTCCAATGGGACCACACAAACCTCACGTTGGAAAAGAAATGGAGGAATTTTTCAGGCAGAAAGACCTTCCAGATTGTTTCATTCATTTTACAGACGAAGGTACTGAGGTCTGCGGTGACATGATGAAACTAGGTGTACGTGCTGATTGTCATTGAGGATTTTGAACTAGATCATGACTTCTACTTCAGACTTTATCTCCAATTCATTACATAATTTTGCTTCATTTCTCAGATTTTTTTATGCCTCAGCCTTTGCCTAATTTGAAAACACCTTTTCAATTCCTAAAACTCTACATTGACTTATTTCACAAATATGTATCAAGCTCCTAATATGTACCTAGGCCTATTCTAGGTGCTGGAGATGAAGTGGAGAAGGGTCAGTGGAGAACAAGGCAGATAAGCAAGAAATTTATAGTCCAAAAGGAAGATGTTTGGCAGCATTAGTTGGCCAAGAATATCAAACATATTAATAGCCTTCCATTGAAGTTAATTTTTCCATGGAAGTTACTTATCTTTTTTCTTCACATGGGCATTCTTACATAAAAATAACTGAGGCTTTCTTAGAAACTAAATCCAGACTTATGAGTTGTAATATGTACCCATATTATTGTTATTACAGTATTAAAAATAATAATGCTAAAGCAGGTCACTTTCACTGCTTGCACCCACCCCCATGACCCCTGGACACCAGCCTACATTAGAATTAGCAAGACTTGAACCTGTCCCTGAGGGGAAGGGGATTGGAGACACACTGATTAAAAAGGGAAAAGAAAAGAACAGAAGAGAAAAAATGGAGAGAAACAGCCAGGAGGGAGTGAAATAATATTCATTAAAAGACAGAAGTTATAGGTAGAGAATGAAATAGAGAGAGCATGGGTATGGGATGTTGGGACCAGGCTGAGGCCACAGAAGCACCTAGAACACTAAGGTGACGTAGTAGTAGTCCAGTCGCTAAGTCATGTCCAACTCTTGTGATCCCACAGACTGTAGCCCTCCAGGCTCCTCTGTCCATGGGATTGTCCAGGTAAGAATACTGGAGTGGGTTGCCATTTCCTTTTCCAGCAGATCTTCCCAACCCAGGGATCAAACCTGGGTCTCCTGCATTGCAGGCAGATTCTTTATCGACTGATCTCCGAGTTGAAGGTCACTCTCAAAGTCTTGCAAGTGTCCAGACATCTTGCTTTCCCTCCCCAGTCCCAGCACTGGTGCCCAGAGCCCCTTAGTAACCTCATCAATGTCACTGGTACCCTACACTTGCCCGTATACGTGCAATACCATCTTTAGTTTCCCTCTCCTAGATGTAGGGGCAGAAGAACTGCTGGAACTTGAGCTCCTTCTACCTCTCATCCCACCTCATTCCTGAAGCTGCTTTCTCACACCAGGCCACACCAAACTTTCCCTCTTCCTTGTCCAGGGTTGTCAAGCTGTTGAGAACTTGCTAATTGTGTCATGGTTGTAATCTCTGCATCTCCAATTGGCGTTTAAACAATTTGAGGACAAGCACCGTGTTTAATGGACTTCCCTGGTGGCTCAGAAGGTAAAGAATCTGTTTGCAATGAGTGAGACCTGGGTTTGATCCCTGGGTTGGGAAGATCCCCTGGAGAAGGGAATGACAACCCACTCCAGTATTCTTGCTTGGAGAATTCCATGGGCAGAGGAGCCTGGCAGGCTATACCCAACGGGGTTGCAAAGACTCGGACATGATTAAAAGACATGATTAAAAACTAACACTTTCATTTTCACCATGTCTAATAGTCCATGAGATCAAGGAAGGTGATGGGGGCACAGTAGGTTCTAATAAAGGGACTAAGTTAATAATTATTTGTTGGTTAGTTGTGATGCTGCTGCTCAGTTGTAGAGCTAGAAACAGAGATAATGACCTTCAGCTCATAATTCACAGGCTTCCCAAATCACACCTCAGCCCCTAAAGTACAAAGAGTTGCCACTATCATGTCTCCCCTGAGCAGCCACATTGTCACATACAACAGGTGTTGTGAGAAGAGAGCTGAGGGTGATATTAACGAGATTGTCATAGGCCCCAGTGGATGACGATAGAAAAAGACAAGCAGAATACAGAGCAACTCTCTTTGTGGAAAGGATAATGAAACTTGAGAAAATGAAGAAGCTATTATCTTTACTTCAGTAAAAGAACATCCAGATTGCCTCCACTTAAGGGGGGCAGGGGGGGGAATCCACTGTGCATGTAGCTGAAATTCAAAAGAAGCCAATTTCCATAGAACATTCCCAGTTTCCAAACCAGTTAGAAGACTGTTGAGATGTTAATCCCATCACTACAAAGGAATTAGACTCATTGGGTATCTCTATGTGTGTGTTTGTGCGTTAGTCAGTCTCGTCCAACTCTTTGCCACCCCATGAACTGTAGCCCGCCAGGTTCCTCTGTCTATGGGATTTCCCAAGTAAAAATACTGGCATGGGTAGGCATTCCCTTCTCCAGGGGATCTTCCCGACCCAGGGATGGAACCCAGGTCTCCTGCATTGTAGGCAGATTCTTTACCACCTGATCCATCAAGGAAGCCCTGGGTATCTTTATGTTCATAAATAATCCTCTAAGTACAAGGAGGAGTCTAACTACTGGATAACTCCTGTAACTACTGGATAACTCCTGTCTGGGACATGAGATGCCTTCTCTGTCCCTGTAAGCCAGCCTGGTCCATTGGCAGAACAGGCACAATCTGGCCTGTTCAGGTGAGTTGTAAACAATTACAGGTGTTTAGGACAATGACCCTCAAACACCATTGCATGATCTCGGCATGCTTGGATTTTGATCCTATCTAGGCTCCACTTCTTAAGATAGGAAATGGCAACTCACTCCAGTATTCTTGCCTGGAGAATCCCATGGATAGAGGAGTCTGACAGGCTACAGTCCATGGGGTCACAAAGAGTTGGACACGACTAAGCGTGCACACAGGCACCACTTCTAGAACACTGAATCTACAACCCTTTTTAGGCTATCTTCTTCTTCTTCTTTTTTTAATGTTTTTGCCATGCCATGCAGCATGTGGGATCTTAGTTCCCCAGCCAGGGATGGAACCTGTGGCCCCTGCTTTGGAAGTGCAGAGTCTTAACCGCTGGACCACCAGAGAGTCCCAGGTCATCCTCTTTAGACTCCTCTTTCAACAAAATCTCACTGGTACCTGATCATCAGCTTTCTCCTCCTCTAGCTTTCCAGGTCTTGAATTACTTCTGCTGACCAACACAGCTCCTGCCCCATGGAACATATTATGTGGCTGGTATCCTGAATGAGCCAACCCAAATGGCCCTGTGAGTGCAGTGACTCAGATCCTGGGAGCCCATATACAATCCAAGTACCAGAAATGGCAGCACTTATCAAGGTCTCAGTTGACTGGAATGAGGCTGGCAGAAACAGCTAGGCAAAACCTCTCCCTCTGCTCTTACCTACTTTGACTCCTTTACCTGGGGCTTGTGGGGACCCCAAGGGAATGCACAATTTCTGGAGTCCAAACATATGGACACATCTACTGGAACAGGAAGGAAGGGAGAAGGGGGAGCAACCTGAGTAAGTTTGCATGGAAGGCATGCAAGGCACCTGAGAAAGGCCCCACCAAAGAGCCTCAAGTGTGAACCAGACCCAGTAGCAGGCCCCAAAATCCAGGGGAAGTCATGGTTCTGGCTGAAGCTGGTGGCAGATAACTGAATGCTTCCCTTTCAGCTCAAGGATATATTTTGATGAAAGGGTGAGGAGATGGAGAAAAGCCTTACACACTTTGATGGAGTTAGTGGTAATATGAGTACCAAAGGGAGAGGGACCTTCTTCTTGCTCACCTGCTAGTAAAGTCTGGGAATCTGTTAGTTATAACAGAGCATCAAATATCCTCACTCCTTTTTAAGGACATCAGGAGATGCCTGATCTGCCAGAACCAGTCCAAGTACCTTGTCTCTGATCTAGCAATCAGGAACCAGTAACATGGACACCATCAAGCATCGGCACCTCCATGGTTACAGAGAAGCGATCTCTTCCTCTGCAGAGAAACAGGAAGAAGTTCATAATCACCACATCCACACAGGCCCTTCACCCCCTCGTGACAGCCACCTCTCCTATCAAAGCCTTCCCCTGCTCTAGCCAAGGTGCCTGGAAGTCTTTACTATATCCAGCATGAGCCTTGGCATTTACAATCAAATGCTGTCTTTATTGTTCTCTGTCCACCTCCAGCCAGAGAGGATGACAAACACAGCCTACCACGGGGATCTTTTCATGTTTCTAATCATCCCAGACATGCCTCTGGTTTCCTCCCTGGCTCTCCAATCTTACGATCTGTTTCCTTCTGTGGTGAAGTTGGGCAAGTCCCCCAGGCTAGGCTGGAGAACCATGAGTCATGAATCTCTGCTGCTTTCCCTACAAGGCCCAAACAGCCCAGTGGGATGCAACTCTGACCCCATGGAGCTCTGCATCCAAGACTGGTGCCTTCAGGAATGTGTCTGTGGGAAGCATGAGAAGTTTCAAATACAATGGAACAGAGTCACTGATTTTTTTTTTTTTTTTCCTTTCTCTGCCGGATTACAAGAGAGTCCCAAAGTCTGGTCGACTCCACAGTTAAGTAGGCACAGAGAGAAACCTCAGTCCAACTGCTGAGCCGTTTCTATCTGTTTTATATCTGGCTTGCTCAGGGTAGGGAAAGGAACAGGGCTCCCAGTGGAGACATCATGTAACCATGGTCTAAAAGTATTTTTTTAATACGTGAAATTTAGAAAGAATTTGAATATTCCATGCTGGGGAGATAAATGGTTGAGTGGAATGGTTGGGGTTAGGAAACATTTGGTTCAAGTGATACCAAAAGACATTGAACTAATCTAAAGATTTGTCAAGCTGACTCACTGCATCCACTCTCACCTGCGTGAAATCAGTATGTTCAAGTCAAACACAGGCGTCTGCCTCTGAGTTGGAGAAAGAACTTAAACCTGACCTGGCATCTGGGAAGGGAGAGGAGAATCAGACAGGCAGTCACATCAGGGGAGCCTTTTCCACTTGGTGAGAGATCTAAAACAAGTTGCAAATTCTCTTTGAGTTAGTTTTTCAATTCTGTGACCCAGTGGCAAGCTTCAGCTCATCTAGGCATCAGGAATAACGTTTAAATACTAAGGACAGCATATGTATTTTTTTGGAAAGATGTAAGAACATATCTGTTAGAACAAGTGCTTTCTCTTTTGGCTTTAGCCTTGACTGGCTCAGGATGCAGACATACTCAGCACAGAAGGCATGGACAAGGCCGATCATGCTGTTTTCCTCACTTTTTAAGGAGTTCCCTTAAGACACCTGTGTCAAGGCTTTTCTATTCTCAGTCATTTGAGTTCTATTCCCCAAAACAAAGAAGAGCCCATTGATTTAACGTTGTGTTTCACCAGATGCCTGCAAGTTGAGAACTGTCTGGCATTAAAGCACCCCTGATGCTCACCACCTTCTGAGGTGGGTTCCTAGAGGTATTAGCACCTCACTGAGCCTTGCCCGGAGGGCCACATGGAATTAGGTGCTGGTTTCTTGAGCATGAAGGAAAACCAGGGAGGACTGGGGTCCTGAGGCTCCCACTGGCCACAAAGGAGTCTTCACAGCTGTGCAGACTGCGGGGTATCCAGGGGCCAGTTCCTGCCACTCTTGTCACCACCACTGTGCGACCAAGAACATGCTGGCTCTTGTGACATCTGTGCTCATAGACAGATAGAAAGGCATTTCTGGGCCTGACTACAAGCTCTTTATGTGCTTCTCTGGGAAGAGACTTGTAGCCATGAGCAGTACCACTTTTATTGTCATCCTCAATGCGATAGAGGGATTGCAAAAATGCGCCCAGTCTTTTCCCTCTCCCTGCGGTCACATCTTTGTAATGTGATTTTTCATTTCCTCCTGTCGATAAGTGGAGTTAATTTCCCCTCCCTTGAAATCTGAACTGGCTTTATGATTCACTTTGACCAGCAGAATGAGGGGTAAGGGATGATGTGCCAGTTCTAAGCCTCAGCCTGGAGAAGCCTTGAGCACTTCCACTCTCTCCTGAACTCTGATCGTGTGAACAAGCTGGGACTGACGAACGAAAGAGATGCACAGCCCAGTCCCACTGTGATCCACGCTGACAGTCAAACAACTCCCAGGCTTGCAAGAAAGTAAGACCTTCTTGGACCAAACAGCCCTTGGCCAACCACAGATGCATGAGTGAACCACACAAACTTGGCCAAACTTGGCCCTAGTTAGCGAGCTACACAGCTGACTTATACACTTTTGAGCCATTGTAACTGCTTGTTGTTTTAAGTCACTATGTTATGGGGTGATTTCTTATATAGCTACTTGTGCATTTAATCATTTAAGGGAGAAGGCACATGCATGACAGGATGGAGTGACTCTACCCTTCAGGCATTTACATACACATTTATTCTACAGATATTGGTTGAATTCCTATAGAAATCAGCTATCACTCCAAGTTCTGGGGATACAATGTCCCTGCTCTCTTAGAGTTTGCACTCCAATGGGTGAGGACAGACTATAACTAAGTGAGCAAATAAGTAAAAATATCAGCTTTGTTGTTGTTGTTCAGTTGCTCAGTCTTGTCTGACTCTTCATGACCCCATGGACTATAGCATGCCAGAATTCCCTGTCCATCACCATCTCGGAGCTTTCTCAAACTCTTCTCCATTGTGATGGTGATGCCATCCAACCATCTCATCCTCTGTGGTCCTCTTCTCCTGCCTTCAATCTTTCCCAGCATCAGGGTCTTTTCCAGTGAGTCAGCTCTTTGCATCAGGTGGCCAAAGTATTGGCGTTTCAGCTTCAGCATCAGTCCTTCCAACGAATAGTCAGGATTGATTTCCTTTAGGATTGACTGGTTTGATCTCCTTGTAGTCCAAGGGACTCTCAAGAGTCTTCTCCAGCACTGCAGTATGAAAGCATCAGTTGTTCAGTGCTCAGCTTTCTTTGTGGTACAACTCTCACATCCATCCATGACTACTGGAAAAACCATAGCTTTAACTATACGGACTTTTGTTGACAAAGTAATGTCTCTGCTTTTTAGTACTCTGTCTAGGATTGTCATAGGTTTTCTTCCAAGGAGCAAGTGTCTTTTAATTTCATGCCTGTAGTCACCGTCTGCAGTGACTTTAGAGCCCATGAAAGTCTCCTTCATCCAGAAAAAAATATATATATATCAGCTGCTGCTGCTGCTGCTAAATCGCTTCAGTCATGTCCAACTCTGTGCGACCCCATAGACGGCAGCCCACTAGGCTCCCTTGTCCCTGGGATTCTCCAGGCAAGAACACTGGAGTGGGTTGCCATTTCCTTCTCCAATGCATGAAAGTGAAAAGGGAAAGTGAAGTCGCTCAGTCGTGCCCAACTCTTAGCGACCCCATGGACTGCAGCCTACCAGGCTCCTCCATCCAAGGGATTTTCCAGGCAAGAGTACTGGAGTGGGGTACCATTGCCTTCTCTGATATATCAGCTAATAGTAAGCAATACATAGGCCATTTGAAAGGGTATACAATAAAGAGTAACTGTGTGGTTAGCTTAGGTTTATGGTCAAGGGAGTTTCCTTGCCAAAACATTTAGACTGAGATCTGCACGTCAGTATAGAGTGAGCCATGAGAAGATAGGGGAGCAACAGTCTATGCAGAGGGAAGAGCGGTTGCAGAATTCTGAGTCTGGAATACAGGTTGTCTAGGGAACAGCGAGAAGACTGCATCCAGAACATGGTAGGAAAGGGGAGGTAGTGGGTGCAAAGAACAGAACACGTAGAACTTTTAAGCCAGGAAAAAGAATTTGGATTTTATACTAAATGTACTAAGCAAGCTATCATCATTTTTTAACTCAAGAAAGAGTAACATAATTTGATTAATGTTTAAATGAATCCCTCTGGCTGATGGGCATAGAGTGGTTATTAAGGGGCAAAGTGGAAGAAGGGAATCAGTTAAGAAGCTCCTGCAATAATTTAGCCTGATCCAGGGCTAGTAATGGAGATTAAGAGGAGTATGTTTTAGGGGAAGAAGTGACAGGACTTGGGATGGATTGGATGTGGGAGATAAAGGAAAGAGAAGAATCAAGGGTAATGCCTAGATCTTTGTTCAGCAATTAGATGAGCTGAAATGCAAGAGGTTAGAGGAGGGCAGGCTTGAGAGCTGGCCAACTTGAATCTGAGATGTCTATTAGAACAGTGAATAGGCCAAATATGTGAGAACCTTATGGGCCTGGAGTCCTGAGGAGGTGTCAGCCCTGAAAGAGTGCCTTGAGGCCTGAAGATATTAGACTTGGGTTGCATGACATCACCTGAGGACAGTGATTAAAAGAGACAGAGGCCTGGGATATGCCAACATTCACAGGTTGAGCAATTGAGAAGAAGCTAGCAAAGGATACTGAGAAGGACCAACCAGTAAAGGAAGTGACCAAGAGGAGGCACACACAGTATCACCAAAACATAGCAGGTAGAATGGGCAAAAAGAGGATGTGGTTAGTAGTGCTGAATGCTCCTGACTCATATGGAGGACTAGAACCTTC
The DNA here is from genome assembly GCF_014754425.2 of Oryx dammah. Lineage (NCBI taxonomy): Eukaryota > Metazoa > Chordata > Mammalia > Artiodactyla > Bovidae > Oryx > Oryx dammah. The sequence goes on along the minus strand of NW_024070211.1, from coordinate 40,233,454 downwards.
CTGCAATCTTGAATGTGGCAAACATTCAAATCCCTTTTCCCCTTTTCAGGATAATAACACATCCCAGAACATGAAATGGATTGTAAAATTATTTTCTGGACTCTGTCTCTGCAGGCTTCTGCCACTCGATTAACTGAGATTATTAATATCAACTACCCCGCACCCCTCCTAATCCCTGTTTTCCTACATTCAGCTATACCCCAAACCCCCACAGGCCTGGAAATGTAATGGCCCATCAGGTTAGTCAATATAGATTCTCCAGAAACTCTAAGCTTCATGGCAACAGAGATGGCATTTGTTCTGTTTGCACTGTATGCCGGCCCCTAGTCCTGTACCCAACCACAAATAAATTCAAACACTGAGTACATGACGGAATGTTAAACCCCGCTTGATTTCGCACCATCAGTGCTGCACTTGGCATCACCTGGTAACCGTGCTGCCCCTACCATATCCCTCTGTGGACAGACACAAAGATTTTTTTCAACATCCCCAAACTGAGGTTTCTTTATAGGGTAGGATGCTGCGGCTGAGCCCTAGACCCCAGCACCACAGCCGACTTCTCCAGTGTGGATTTTTCACTGGGACTGCTCATCCCCACAGCTGGGTATCCCCAAGTCATATGTTACGAGTATCCCCTTAACTATGTTTAAGGAGCTCATGTCTCCAGAACCTTGCCTTTAAGATGCTAAAAGCATTTATTGTTGTGGAATTTTTCAGCTGCTTTGTATTCAGTTCACAAACATGCAAGGTCTGTATGGCTGGATGCTAGACTGAGTCTGTCAGCTTGACCCAAAATGCTGTCTCTTTCTAAAAGTCAAGGTTAGAGTACCTGGCGCTGATATCTGGGAAAGTCCACATGACTTCCTGACCCCTGAAGAGGTATTACTTTTTGCCTCCAACTCTGCCCTGGATTCTTATGTGTGAATTAGGATCAAAGCTTATACTTCTGGTAGTTCATTTGGACCCTCTCTCAAGGAGGGCATTCAGTAATCATTCCAACCGAACCAACAACAACGTACCTGCTAATCCCAGAGCAATTCTGATTTCTGTGACAGTCAGGTGTTAGGAGGCAGAGTGCTGAAAAGTTAACCTCATGTGACCTGGGCAAAAAGGCATCCTTTTTCACCTTTAAAATTATTTCACCTTTAATCGTGAAGGGTTTTTTCCTTTTTCAACTTTTAAAGGCTTTAGTAATTATATTGGGCTTAAACCTGTAACTATTCTGCTACCACCTTCTACTGTAAGGAGCTCATATTTGTTTGCCCCGTGAAAGGAAATTATCAGAGAAGCAAAATCAGATTTTAGCTGAAGTCAAAACATGTATTAAATCTGATGCCTCACAGCTGACTACAAGCCCCTCCACCTCTGACAGGCTTCTCCCGGCTGTGTGCAGACACTTAATAAATGATTTTGATGGAGGTCCCTCTGTCTTAAAAGGAAATTAGATTGTTCTGACACTATCTCCCCATCACTAAACTTTTGGTTATTATCCAGCAGCCTAAGATCCTCTGGGTGTTTGCAGATTGATTATTTAATGTTTTGCATTCCTCTATGTCCACATTTCCAGGGTCAGCAGCCACATCCACAACTCCCAGTAGGTGTTGTGTTTGTTCTTTGCTGGTCTGTGGGCATTTCACCGAATACACACACACACACACACACACACACACATACACACACACAAGATTTTTGTTTCAGAATAATTTCCCAAGCTCTTCATTTGTTCCCTAATTTGTAAGTTACTGAGCACTAAACATGTATGGACTAAAACTGGGCTAATTAATGACCAGAGATACACTGGAATGCAAGACGATGTAAATTCATGTCCTTACGGAGTTTAAAATCTGGTGATTATAATTTCATATCATAGTTAGGATTGTGGATTAAATAAACAGGTACTATGATGGAAGTTAAATGGGAGGGGGTCTGGATAGGGAAAATTTAAGCTGAGATTTAAAGAATTAAAGGGGAATGGTAGCCTTTAAAAGTGCATGAAGAAAAGCTGAACACAAGGATCATGGGGTGAGAGTTTCATTTGGTTCAGAACCTAATGGAGGACAAAGGGGAGTGAACTTTGGGAAGAAGGTGACAAGAGGGGAAGGGGGCAGCCACAGTATCTGTAAGGATACTTAACTGTTACTCACAGGAGCCTTACAGGTGGTATGAATGTACATCCCAGTGTGCCAAGAACAGTCTTTGTTTAGACCTTTGCCTCTGTGTAATTATTTTAAGGCATCCTTTCCCTCATGAAAATGTTGGTTTGCACAATAAATTATATGGTCGCTCTACCCAAAGGCATGTCAAAGAGCTGGGGGATTTTACTACGTGTCAGATAGGAAATCATTGACGGGTTTTAAGCAGAGGTATGATATGAGTGGATTTATGTTTTCAGATTGCTCCTCCTTTAGTCTGAATGGGGCCATGTGTGATTACTATAGTGGCCCAGGGTAAAGTAGATGGTCAACAAAGCATCATGTTTAGAAAATATCTTATGTTAAGTAACATACATTCTACCTTCTTTCTTTCTTTTCAAGCCCCCAGTGGTGCTTCCAACAGATTAGACACCATGGTTCTCTGTAGAGATGTCCCTCCCTCTCTGCCCTCTTACCTTTAGGACTGAGCCGCTCACTCCCCTACTGCCAAAAGTGGTAGTGCTAAGTGGTAGAGGTAGGTTTCTCCCCAGCTCAAAGATACACCCACTCCCTGGGGCAGCACACATCTAATTGATAAACACTGGGCTACAAAGGCCCCACTCCCTTGCCTCAACTCAGGATATCTCTGAAGGGCCATTCACAATGCAATTTCTCCTCCATTCCACCCTTCTTCCCTCACACCCTCACAGGGATTGTTCCCCAGAGCTCTCTCCCCAGAGTCACCTGCCTGCAAATATCCATGCAGAGTCTATTGCCTGGGGAATCTGATTTATAATTCCAGTGTAAGCATGGCTTTCTGTTAAAATGTGTCATTTGTGTTACCTTTCCTGGTGTCTCCACATCTAATCAAAAGGTAGAACTTCCCCTCACTTAATGGCAAATAGGTGAGGAAATAGTGGAAACAGTGACAGACTTTATTTTGGGGCTGCAAAATTACTGCAGATGGTGACTGCAGCCATGAAATTAAAAGACACTTGCTCCTTGGAAGAAAAGTTATGACAATCTTAGACAGCATATTAAAAAGCAGACATTACTTTGCCAACAAAGGTCTGTCTAGTCAAAGCTATAGTTTTTCCAGTAGTCATGTATGGATGTGAGAGTTGAACTATAAAGAAAGGTGAGCACCGAAGAAGTGATGCTTTTGAACTGTGGTGTTGGAGAAGACTCTTGAGAGTCCCTTGGACTGCAAGGAGATCCAACCAATCAATCCTAAAGGAAATCAGTCCTGAATATTCATTGGAAGGACTGATGCTGAAGCTGAAACTCCAATACTTTGGCTACCTGATGTGACGAACTGACTCACTGGAAAGGACCTTGATGCTGGGAAAGATTGAAGGCAGGAGGAGAAGGGGATGACAGAAGATGAGATGGTTGGATGGCATCACAGACTCGACAGACATGAGTCTGAGCAAGTTCCTAGAGTTAGTGTTGGACAGGGAAGCCTGACATGCTGCAGTCCATGGGGTCACAAAGAGCTGGACACGACTGAGCAACTGAACTGAACTGAACTGAGAACTTCCCCTACACTCTTCTGTTGGGTATATAAAGGATCTTTTCCCCATTGTCCCTTATGCCCTTTGTAAATTGAATCACCTAGTTTGTTTTGACCTGGATAATTTTATCCATAAATGGTTGTATTGGTTCACGACACTGGTTCCCTGTAAGCCAGCACACTCCCTGCTTTTCATTGCATTCCAAGTGGTTATTTCAGATCTTGTAAAATAACAGCTCTTCTTTAAATACCTTGATTCTTGATTACCTGAATTTAGTTTCTTATTTTGGTACTTGAATTATTTCCTTAAAGAATGTAAATATGTCATAAATTCCTCTTTTATTTCTTTTATTCATGAGATTATTCCTAGTATTTCTATATAGTAACTTGAAATTTATTGAAATAAGTTACAATGGGATCCCATTCTTTATAGCTTGTTATCACCAAGAATGCACTATATCATGGATTAAATCATGCTCTCCTAAAACATAACTACAGCCAGCCAAGGATGGATGTGAAGTCATTAAGATATAATAGGAGAGAGAGTTGGTAATCTTTGGAAAGTGGCACATCAAGTCTTCATTCTCGTACAGGCATAAGAGGGATAAATGTGCGTGAAGATGATGGAGAATGGGGACCCAGAAGCAGGAAATGCTCACACACTGTGAATACTGGGGCTGGCCTCTGCCCCCTGGTGAAGTCTGGTGACTGATTTCCAGCTACTTAGTACATGCAGTCTCCTCGTCCTAACCTCTGCTCATGGTACAGAGCATGTGGGAGATGAAAAGAATGTCTGTCTACATAGACTTGCATACTTTAATTCTTCCAAGTCAGTCATTCAACAAATATTCCTGAGCACCTACCACTGGTAGTACTATACTAGGCCCACAGCATCTTGGAAAATCATTTGTGTCCTCTCCATCCACCCATCCCTCCACCACCAACTTTCATGGCTTACATTATGCCCCTCGATAGTGAATCTCAAAACAGGGTAATAAAAATATTCCACTGTTTTTTTTTCCTTTTAATAATTTTCCTTTCATTAAAGCTTAAAACTTCTATTTCAAATCATCCACCCTAAGCATACCTCCTATTGTGAAAATCTTTAATCCTTCAATTAATTTCTCCAGCTATCACAAAGATTAGGTCAAAAAGAGTATCTTCTTTGGTTGACTCAGAACTAAACATTGTTCTTGACACTTTTCAATAACTTACTTACACCCTCATTTCTAAAATATTAATTGTACTACATACTTACCATCCCCAGTTTGTGTCATAGCAGAAAATATGTGGAAATCAGTCAGAACTTCAGTTCTGTACTTTATGAACTGTTGGATTAGTATCTTTATTTAGTCTCTCAGAGCCTCAATCTCTTCACCTGTCAAATGGGGACAACACTTAACTTAAAGGACTTTATGAGGATCAAAATGAATCTCAGTGGTAGGTTTGAACCATGCCTGGTATATTTTAACTACAGGTTCCTCTCACTTTTCTTGCTCAGAAACTCTTCATTTATTCATCTGACAAATACACATTGATGGTTAAATTGTGCAAAGCACTGCCACAGTCTCTAAGGATATAAACTGAATAAGTAGGACAATGTACCTGGTGGTGTGTAGCTTTTATTCTAGTGGGAGGAGACAGACAGTGAATATACAAAAAAAGAGCAGGCACTGATAAGTGCAAGGATTAAAATTAATCAGAAAGGTGTAACAGGAATTAATGGGATATGAATAGGATTTATAGAAAACAATTATTGTATATAATAATACATAAACATCTGCTGGATCATTGAAAAAGGAAAGAGTTCCAGAAAAACATCTATTTCTGCTTTATTGACTATGACAAAGCCTTTGACTGTGTGGATCACAATAAACTGTGCAAAATTCTGAAGGATAGGGGAATACCAGACCACCTGACCTGCCACCTGACCAGCAGGTCAGGAAGCAACAGTTAGAACTGGACATGGAACAACATCCTGGTTCCAAATAGAAAAAGGAATATGTCAAGGCTCTACATTATCACCCTGCTTATTTAACTTACACGCAGAGTACATCATGAGAAACGCTGGGCTAGAAGAAGCACAAGCTGGAATCAAGATTGCTGGAAGAAATATCAGTAACCTCAGATATGCAGATGATACCACCCTAATGGCAGAAAGTGAAGAACTAAAGAGCCTCTTGATGAAAGTGAAAGAGGAGAGTGAAAAAGTTGGCCTAAAGCTCAACATTCAGAAAACTAAGATCATGGCATCCGGTCCCATCACTTCATGGAAAATAAATGGGGAAACAGTTGAAACAGTGTCAGAGTTTATTTTTTTGGGCTCCAAAATCACTGCAGATGGTGATTGCAGCCATGAAATTAAAAGATGCTTACTCCTTAGAAGGAAAGTTGTGACCAACCTAGACAGCATATTCAAAAGCAGAGACATTGCTTTGCCAACAAAGGTCCATCTAGTCAAGGCTATGGTTTTTCCAATGGTCATGTATGGATGTGAGAGTTGGACTATAAAGAAAGCTGAGTGCCGAAGAATTGATGCTTTTGAACTGTGGTGCTGGAGAAGACTCTTGAGAGTCCCTTTGCCTGCAAGGAGATACAACCAGTCCATTCTAAAGGAGATCAGTCCTGGGTGTTCATTGGGAGGACTGATGTTGAAGCTGAAACTCCAATACTTTGGCCACCTGATACGAAGAGCTGACTCATCTGAAAAGACTCTGATGCTGGGAAAGATTGAGGGCAGGAAGAGAAGGGGACAGAGGATAAGATGGTTGGATGGCATCACCCACTCAATAGACATGAGTTTGTGTAGGCTCCTGGAGTTAGTGATGGACAGGGAGGCCTGGCATGCTGCAGTTCATGGGGTCACAAAGAGTCGGACATGACTGAGTGACTGAATCGAACTGAACTGAAAACAATAATAATTTAAGTAATCAGAGGGTCTCTCTGGGTAAGCAAAACCTGAGGTGAGACCTAAATGATAAGGAGTTAAGCCACCTGAATGAACATCTGAAAGAAGAGCTTTCTAGAAAGAGGGAATAGCTAGCAGAGCTCTAAGGAAGGAATGAAATTGGAGGCTTTATATAAGAGTGGAAAGTGGTGGGCAGACATATATCCATTGTAGGTCATCTGGTCAGAGCAAAGAGTTTGTGTGTGTGTGTGTGTGTGTGTTTTTCCAGTGCCACAAGGAGCTGTGGAGAATTTAAAGTGAAGTGGGGAGCAAGATCTGACCTACCTGACAGTGAACCCGTTCAGGAAGGATAGTTGTGGGAGAACAAGAGTAGAGAGAGATAGATTATTTAGAAGGCTATTATATAGTTATGCAATGAGAGATGCTGATGGCCTGACCACTATGAGGGCCACAGCGACGGTGAGAAGTAAACAGATGCTGGAGATCTTAGACTAAGAGTCAACAGGACTTGGTAAGACAGGAATTACACCCTACCAGCTATAAAACAAATAAGTGACAAGGATGTAATATACAATACAGGGAATGTGGCCAATATTTTATAACAACTTTATATGGAGTATAATCTGTATACAACAAATCTCCTACATATGAACTAGTTCTGTTTCAAGAGCATGTTCATAAGTCCAATTTGTTCCTAAGTCCAACAAAGTTAGCCTAGGTATCCAACTAACACAAAAGGCTATATAATACTATACTGTAATAGGTTTATAATACTTTTCACACAAACAATACATGAAAAAACAAACACAAAAAATTAAAGAAAATATTTTTAACTTTACAGTACAGTACCTTAAAAAGGACAGTAGTACCAGCTACATCACCACTGCTTTTATGCTTTCCTATGGACATCCTTGGCTTGAAATAAAGATATAGTACTACTACTGCACTATATATAGTACTGTACAGTAAAGTACACAAAAGCACAACCACTTATAGAGGATGCACGCGTATGACAAAGTACACCAGACACGTGAACTAACTCATGTGACTGGACAAGCAAACACACATTCACATCTTTGAAAGTTCACAACTTAAAGGTTTTGTATGTAGGAGATTTACAGCAATTCACTATAAAAAAAAAAATCACTTTGTTGTACACCTGAAACTAATATAGCATTTTAAGTCAACTATACTTCCATAAAAAAAAAAAAAGAATCAACAGGACTTGTAGCTGTATTGAATACAGGTGGACATGAGGGAAAAGCAAAGCATTCCAGCGAGGGTTCCAGAGATTTAACTTGAACCACAGAGGTGTCATTTACTGAGAAAAACACAGGAAGGAACATACTTATGGGAGGAAGTCAAGATTTCAGTTCTAGTTATTAAAAGTTTGAGATGCCCATTAAACATCCAAGTGAGTATGACTAGAAGGCAACATATAATTAAATTTATGAGCATGGATTTCAAGGGAGGGATCAAGGCTGAAGACATGGAGATAAATTTGAGAGACATTAGTCTAAGGATTGTATTTAAAGCCATGGAACTGGATGAGATCCCCAGAAAAGGGGATGCAGATGGAGAAGAAAAGGGGTAAAAGGGCAGGGCCCGAGGCAAACAAGCAGAGAACTCTAAGGAGAGGAAAGGCCAAGATAGAAAAAACAAGAGAGTATAAAGTTACAAAAGCCCAGAGAGTGTTAAGCAATGAGGGTATGATTTGCAATTTTTATAGCCACTGGGCTTGCTTCACAAATACCATTAACAGCAAACCAACACTAAGCCCAACCACCAACCCGTCAACCCCAAGAACCATTTCAGTGCTTACTTCTCAAATATCTCAGTGTTATGGGCTGTATTGTGTCAACACATTAAGTTACATTGCAGCCTAAGCCCAAGCACCTCAGAATATGACCTAATTTGGATATAAGATCTTTACAGAGATAATCGAGTGAAAATGAGACCATTAAGGTGGATCCTAAGACAACTGCTGTCCTTACAAAAGGAGAGCACAGACACACACACAGGGAGAAGGCCATGTGAAAATGAAGGCAGAGATCAGGCGATGGAGCAGAAGCCTCATGGCCAGCAAGTCACCAGAAGCTGGAAGAGAGGCCTGAACCAAATTTTCCTTCATTTTCCTTCAAAGCCCTCACAGCCTTCAAAACAAACCATTTTAATTTCACACTTTTTGTCTCCAGAACTCTGGGACAATAAATTTCTGTTAAGCCACCCTGTTTGGGGTACTTTTGCCAGATGGCCCCAGTCAACTAATATAGTCGCTATGTCAGACGGGCAACCATAGGTCTGCAACGTTCTTGTAGCTGAGGTCTCCATTCCCCACCAGCAAGGAACAAATCAGCCTCTGGAACAGTGTTGACCACTGCAGAACACATCTATGGCCTTTGTTCTCGGTGTTTGAAAATGAAACTTTGCTGCCAGCACTTATAAAAACTCTGGGAACAAAATCAGCCACTGTGAGTACTGTCAGACAGTGGGCTGATGGCACAGGAATCCCACTTTTGCCAAGAAGTAACCGACCCAGGGACTGAACCAGGGTTTCCCGCATTATAGGCAGATGCTTTACCGTTTGAGCTACAGGGAAGTCCAAAGGCGAGAAGGGTGCAATCTTCAGGGCATAAATGAATTAATATGATGGAATGAAACAAAAAATGAGCATGTTTATCCAATATAGAACAGCGAAGAGTTGTTGTTTAGTCTCTAAGTTGTGTCCGACTCTTTTGAGACCCTAGTGCTCCAGGCTCCTCTGTCCATGGGATTTCCCAGGCAAGAATACTGGAGTGGGTTGCTGTTTCCTTCTCCAGGGGATCTTCCCAACTCAGGGATCAAACCCTGTCTCCTGCATTGCCAGGCAGATTCTTTACCACTGAGCCACCTGGGAAGCCCCAGAATAGTGAGGAGAGCCCTCCATAAAGGAAAGCATGGCTCATGTGGCATTTGGGTCCACAAGTAACCCTAGAGGAAGGGAAGGTGCGGGCTGCCTTGCTCCCCTTTAGCCCAAATTAGAGAAGGCTTGTTTTGACAAGGTACACACTTTGAAAGGCTTCTCTTTCGCTCTGCCTGTTTCTGTTCCCTCGAGGCACACACTTGGTTTCTATTTTTATCCTGATTTCATAAAGTTCAAAAGAAAACGTGATTTTTTTTGCATTCAAAATTTGGAAAGTACCCTAAAGGTGTTACAGTTAAGCTGTTTTGATCATAAGGAGCAGATATTCACAAATGTGTTCAACTCAGATGGAGTCAGGGGGGTAGGGGTAGTGACTGCTTTCACAACCCATATGAGGCACTCTTGGTAGAAACCAAGAGCAAAGTAGATCAGGGTTAGTGTTCCAGACATCCTGATAAGTACTCTCACATGTGTTAACTCATTTGTTTTTCACAGTGCTGCTATCAGGTGGATACTGTACTTATATCCATTTTACAGATGAAGAAACTAAGGTACAGAGAGATTAAATACCTTGCCCACAATTACAAAGGCAGTAAATGATGAGCCAGGATTTGAACCATGGGGTTGCACAGACTCATACTCAAATCCTATTCATGTCCCATCATTTCCTATTACACCTTTCTGATTAATGTTAATCTTTGCGCGTATCACTGCCTGCTCTCCTTTGAGTACTAGTCTGTGTGACCCCACGGGAACTTGAGTGGAACTGTAGCAGATTAGGGATTTCTCCCTCTTGTCATCCTTCCCTCCACATTTCCTATCATCTCTTCCTCTTGGTACTGCTCTTCCACCCTTCTCTCTCCACTCTTCTCTCTGTCTCTCTTGGCATTTCTATGCTCCCTCCTTCATGTGTCTACTCCAGTCTCTTTGGGCCCCTGAATTTCTGTATGCTCTGTGCTACCTTTTTCTAAAGGAGCCCCCTAATCTAATCAGCTGCAGCTACATGCTGAGTCATAAAGAACTAAGCATGGCAGGCAGCCACATAGGGCCAGGGCCAGGGCAGCCACTAAGAATGATGCCTAGTAAGCAGACTGTCACCTTTGTTTTCGTCAGAAACACCATCTACTGATCAACTCTGTCACAGACAAGCCTGCCCGTCCAGTCCCTAGCCGGTTCTGGCCTGGGCCTGAGCATACGATGCTTCTGGTGTAGTAATGCTGTTACACACTGTACATCTCTGTGCGATGGTAATAGCTGATTGCGAGGGAATAAATGAGTCTTGTGTGGCTCCTCCAAGAAAAGACAAATGGGCTGCAGTGGCAAGGCATATCTGATCAAAGGAGAACCTGGGCGTCCAGAGGAGGTAGGAGACAGTGAACCACATCATTCTGTGAGGAGGTTCAGCAGAGGCCGGCCTCTTCAATAAACCAGAGTTCTCCGTTTGTGTTGGGAGTAAAAGCTGGAAACCAGAAAAGAGAAGCTGCCTGGGTAAAGAGACAAAAGGAAGTCAGCCTAAGCCAGGGGGAAGCCACTATTTGAACTAGAAAGAGAACCCTGATTTCTCTGGGAGCATGGAGAAGAGATGCTGAGCTATGAGGAGGCTGGACTCAGGGAGCACACTAAGGCATCTTAGTCATTAGAGCACGAGGAATCGATCAGGCTTCTGCGGTCACTGAGCAGTGAACGAGGCTCTGTAATGCGTATCTGCACTTGCTCACCTGAATACATAAAAGGGTTTAAAAAGCAAGTCTCCTAGCAATTTTTTCTTCTGATTCTATTCCAAAAAAGGTAAATACTTTCAATGATACATGGCGAGGTTTCACATACCTTTTAACAGATTTGAGCAGATTTGTTATAGTGCTGGACAGGTGTTAGAATCTTAGTATTCCCAGTCTTTCATACCTTGTCAATTGCTCAGCTTTCCTTCTAAAAATTTTGCTCTTCTCGTTGATCCACTAGATTGACTGAAAACAGGTTTTTTGATACACTTAGAGAACAAAAATATTTTTTGCCTTAAAAATAGAATCCTAACAGGCACATAGACATATTTAAACAAAGGATATACCCAATCTCATATGCCGAGACAAATCCATTTTTCAGTACTTTCAGAAATACCTAACAAACTATCCGACCACTTAATCAGAATTTCTGGAAGTAGCATAATGTGTTGATGATTAACCTTGTCGACTTATTTTTTAAAGAAGCCTCATCTTGTATGCCATGGTAGTAAAGGGTTCCCCTCTCCCATGAGTGAAGTTCCAGAATGAAAGTGGGTTGTCGCCATGGCAACGGAATACAAGGCAGAGAACTTCAGAGAAGGGGGAGGTCTCTATACCCAAGGCCACAGCTACAAGAAAGCCCCGGGCCCCAGAGTCATGGCAGCAAAGAGAAGCAACGTGCTGTGACTTCACACAACCAGATGGCCTGCTGTTGACACAGGGTTCCCCCAGCTGCTAATTATTTGAGTAATTCTGGATCTTTCATTCAAAGAAAGATAAATACTTCACTTAAGGTATGCATTGAGATACTTGTCAGTTTTTCTCTCTGAACAGCCTCATATTGGAAACTTTCCCCAAGCACCTAGCACAGTGGCTTACACACTAAGAAGTGTGTGTTCAGCTATGTTCAGCCTCTTCTTGAGGCAGGTATTATGCAAGAAACAGAGATGAAAAGGATGTTAATAGGTTCCTTCTCCTCAGAGAGCTCACTGTTGAGTGGGTAGACAAGCATATAGAAAGATCTATATAACCTTCTATGTCAGCTTATGCTATAGTCTTGCCCAGGTTATCAGAGGGGAAGAATCCAGACGACAGTCACAGCCAGGAGGAGAGAGAGGACAGAGAGGGACAAGTTATTGCCACCTGATCTGATTTTGAATGATGGATAAGGAGTTATGGGTGTTCCTTCTCCGTTTCCGGCTGCTTGCTTTAAGATAGTCCTGGCAGAGAGGGCTTCACAAGCAGAGGATCAAAGGTAAATAACAGCACTGTTTCACGTGGCACTTGTGGTAAAGAACTAGCCTGCCAATGAAGGAGATACAAGAGATGTGAGATCGACCCCTGTGTCGGGAAGATCCCCTGGAGGAGGGCATGGCAATCCACTCAAGTATTCTTGCCTAGAGAATCCCATGGACAGTGGAGCCTGGCGGGCTATGGTCTATAGGGTTGCAGAGTCGGACACAACTGAATTGAGTTAGCACATACAGCATGGTGAAAAGCATACTCACCTTGCTTTTGCTGAGTAAGAATCCATAAGGCAGAGAATGGTAGGAGCTGAAGCTGGAGATCCAGGTGGCTAAGGTATGAACAGAGCATGGGTATCCCTCCCCTAGGAAGGCCTGGGCCGCATATTCCTGACAATGGAGGCTCCTACCAGCCAAAGCCCTCTTTCCGGAAGTACTTTTAGCAGCATTGTGGAGAATTGCTTCACAGATAACACTGGAGTCAAGAGAACCACTTCCAGGGCTGCTACAGACATCCAGGCAAAAAACAGTAAGACCTTGAATCAAAGTGGGCTATTAGGGATAGAAAGGCTGAGGACAGATTCTAGGAATATTTATTAACTAAAACCATAGATCTACTCAGCAGGATTCACCTCCCCAAATCCCTAAGACTCAAAATCTCTATTCTCCTCTCCATACCAACTCTAACACTAAGAAAAACCTGGGCAAGGAAGGATAGGATTGTCAGACTGAAACTCCTTCAGCAGTACATAGCTTATACAACCACTGAACCTCTTAAAACGATGGCAGTCACTTTCACTTTAAAACCAATTGGCTGAGTTGATGGACAGGCAAAAATATTTCTCTCTTGGATTTATTCCAGTACACTGTTTCCCATCATTACTGGTCATGGGGGTCAGAAAAAGAAAGGAGATTTTTAGAGAGATTCTGAAGAATATATCATTGCCAACTCAGAGTGGCAGGCAAAACAAAACTGATAATGCTTTGTGTTGAGATAGGATCATTCCTCTGAGGCTCTCCTGGTTTCATAGTATATATTAATTTTTAAAGCATTTCTATAAAGTGGACAAGTGGCAAAGAGGGTTGGCTTCATTTCAGTGGAGGCGAAAAAGGTACTAATGCCTGGAGAGATGAACTGACTTATCAGAGGTAAGGAGCCTCCCAGGTAGCTCAGTGGTAAAGAATCCATTTGCCAATGCAGGAGACTCAGGAAATGCAGGTTCAATCTCTAGGCAAGGAAGGCCCTCTAGAGAAGGAATTGGCAACCCACTCCAGTATTCTTTGCCTGGAGAATTCCATGGACAGAGGAGCCTGGCAGGCTACAGTGCTTGGGGTCACAGAGTCAGACACGACTGAGCAGTCGAGCACACACACATCAAAGGTAAGGCTGGTTGGAGACAAGCCTGAAGGCAGAGTTTGGGCTTCTTGGTTTCTTTTCCTGGTTTAATTATCTAAACCTATCCTAATTAGGTTACAGTATTTAACACAGTCTGTCCAGATCCCATCTGAAAAGAGGAAGCGAAGACCTGGGTAATTTTCCAGATAATTTCTTTAAAAGAAAAAAGCAGCCCCTCTCTCCTCCAAATTGTTTATAATTGATGCAACACAGGAAGTCTCACTGCTTTTTAATGAGCTCCCAAACTCAAATTCTGCCATTTAATTTTTTTCAAGATCTGCATTTGCCTGAAATATCTCAGTAATTCTTGTGGAAAGGGAGATTTCACCTAAATTATGAAGATAACTTCGATTTACTTTTTGGTGTAACTAAGGGAGAACTAGGCACTGCATGGTATGCAGGCTGTAAGGTCCCAGCCCTTCCCCGTGGCCTGAGGTACATGGCTCTCCTTTGGCGCTGAGTGGGGACAGAGAGAAAACCCCACGCTCCCATTCCGTGCTATGATCCCTTCTGTTTTCCAGAAACATTTGCACATTCCTCACTTACTTGCTTTACATTTACCAGACTGCAGTAGATGCCACCTGCTTTGTTGCAGTTGAAAATAGAGGACTTAGGCTAACAACTGGAAGAAATGACTCAGTTCTTACTAAAGGGTCAGCGTTGGACTCTATTTTTAATGTATTTATTTTATGGGTAAATTGAGCTAACAGTGATGAAGCAAGGAAATGACTGCATTCCCTGCTTTTTTTTTTTTTTTTTTTTCACCAAAGCACATGTCCCAGCTCTTTGTCTGACTACTCCCTGTTATCTGCCACGTGGCTTTTGTCTCTCCTCCTTTCAGCCAGCCACTCTTCCCTTACTACTGTCTTCTTCTCTCTCTCTCTCTAGCTCAGTGAAAACCTTTGATTACAGTATGGTTCATGGGCAACAGTTCCAGTGAAAAGAAGAAATATCCTACAGCTATTTGGGGGGCAGGCCATGGATTCATGGGGGGAACCCCAGTAGTTTACCTGTTTTCTGGGGCTTGAAGACAAAAGCTTCAGATTTTGATGATGAACCGAGGCAGCTCCTTTGGGCTGGTCTGGGGTCTATCCTGCTGTGCCATCCCCCCTCCCCACCACCTGCCTCCCCTCCCCCTAGCTGCAGTCAGAGGAGTCAAAAACAAAAGATGCTCCCCAGGCCACCCTGGTAGCCCGCAGGAGCAGCTGGGAGTCACACACATGCTGCTCCCGTGCTGTCAACCACCCTGCCCAGCTCCCTTGCACACACAGCCAGCATGGGGTTCTCTCTTCTGCACTGCACATCTTCTGAAAGGAGGGCCCCTTTCTGAGACTGTATCACTTCATTTCACACCCTAAACAATTAGACATGATTTCCCCAAATGTAAGAGCAGTCAGGAGACTCTATCCAGACTAATCAGCTCTAAGCGGTTAAGGCAGGAGGAGAGGCGAGGAGGGAGAGGGGTAGGGGAAATGAAGGCAAAGACTCCAAAGTCTTTGTTTCTCTCCCATCTGGCTGGAAGCCAGAGGCGAAGATCGAAGAGACCTATCCTTTGTCCACTGATCTGACAGTCAGTTCCCACATGGCAAAATCAAAGTGAAATACATTCACACACTCGTGGCTGCAGCTCACAAGGTTACTGAGAAATCTAAGTCTTCTGTGACTGGTGGAGGCAGGATTTCTATGCAGCATTGCTGTTTTCAAGGTCATAATGAAATTAAGAAAGAATTCCACTTTCTCACTGGAGTCTGTCATTGTTAGCACTCTCCTGATCCTCCAGGGGACCAAAAGCGTGTGCTCTGTGGCTTTAAGGGAGGAGAGAATCCTTTTCAGGCTCTCTCTATCAAGTCTGGTTAGGTTTTAGCATGTAAAGTTCCAGGCCATAAATAATTCAAAAGGCATGAAGAAGATTTTCTTCATTCTCCATCTATCCCCGCACATGACACCCTCCCCCCTTCCTTTCTGGCTTATAACAAATGCTAATTTAATCAACTGGCAGTAAATTGTGCTGGTTGCTGACTCATGCCAGACACAGCCCCTATGGACTTCACCGAGGTTTGCCATCTCATTTGGAAAGGAACAATAAAGAGGTGCAGTCCGGAGCTGCCCACCTTTCTTCTTTTGTCCTCCTTTGTCTCTTCCTATCCCTCCCCCCTCCCCCAAAGAGGACTCTTCACAGTGCATCCGGGACGAGCATGCAGGGAATTCACATCTCAGCCACGCTGCCTGCAAAGGTCTGTGCTCCCTGCCAGTTGCACAGCCTCCTAACCGGCCCTGATGGCGGGGATGGGGATGTCCCCAGTGCTCCCGAAGGATGCTCTCGGGATGAAGCATGTGGCAGGGGAAGGGAAGGGGGGTGGCACTGAGACGAGGGGTGGGAAGGGGTGTGAGGCAGAGCCAGCCCTCGTTACCCTAGCTGTGAAAGCATGTGTGTCAGTGAGGCTCCTTGATAAAACCATAGCGTGGGGATAGAAGCTGATGAGAAGTGGAGAAGCAGCTCCCGTCAGTGGGCCCGTTTCACCAACCCCACCACCCCCACCCCCCACCCCACCAGTGGAGTAGGGGCTCCTCCTCTTGGGGACAGCTGTAACGGAGGGTGGAGGGGACAACGAATCTCCCTGGAGACAAGGCAGGAGCACAGGTAGTGGGCTGAGGCTGGAGAGGATGAGGCAGAAAGAAATGCCTCTTAAAAGAAAAAGAGACCAAGAGATGGGAAAATATTTATGGGAAGCCTAGGGCCTATTTCCTTCCCCTTTTGCCCTTTTATTTTCGTTATAAATATTTATCTTATAAAGAAGCATTCTCCAGCCGCACCCCAGAGGGATTCCTTCAAAACCCTCCCCATCATGATCACCCAAATGCGTGCTGTGGACTAATGTATAAGGAGGAAATGGAAGCTCACTTACCCTCTTGTCTTCAAATGTCTCATGAAGCTCTTGCAGTGTTCCAAGCAGCAGCATGCCTTATGCTATTTGCTTGCTCCTGCTGACCACCCTGGGAAGTACACAGCTGGTAGCATTAGGTCCCTTCTACAGATCAGCTAGACTCCAGGCCAGAGCTGATAAACAGAATGGTCCTAACTGATGTCATTCCCACTAGACACTCTGCTACCTAAGGGTTTTGTACACAGTAGGCCTTACTACTTAGGTATTAGGCTTATCATTTACTAAACAAACAGAATAATAGCTCAGCCTCAGTGAAGCTCCAATACTTTGGCCACCTGAAGCAAAGAGCTGACTCTTTGGAAAAGAGTCACAGGGCACCTCCCCTGCAAAGGATTGAAGGCAAAAGGAGAAGATGGTTAGATGGCATCACCAACTCAACAGACATGAGTTTGAGCAAACTCCGGAGACAGTGGAGGACAGGGAAGCCTGGCATGCTGCAGCGTGTGGGGTCGCCAAGAGTCAGACATGACTTTGCAAATGAACAACAATAACAACATCATCAGAACTTCTGAAACAGTCTGACTCCTGGGTCATCAAACCCCACCCCTGGTGTTGACCATTTGTGCTTTTGTTTAATTGAACCTAGCCACCTCACTGGATCATAAAGTCCTCCCAGCCAGATGTGGGGAGTTGTCGTGTTCCTCACAAGGTGAAGAAGCTGGCCTGGGTTTACAGATAGCAAATTCATCTTTTCTCGTTGGTGACAAGCACACCTGAAGGCTTTTCAAGTGAGAAATTCTGCCAGGCAGGGCCACCCTGGTTTTCAAGTCCCCTCACTGAGGCTGATTTCCTTGGTGATACTTCCTCCAGTTTGACAGCTCTGCCTCCATTCCTCTGGGCTCTTTTTCAGCTCTGTGTGCATGTGTGTGCATGCACCCATATGTGTGTCTTGGACTGCATTGTTTCATGCCCCTCTTTGAGGGTTTTTTGTTTTGTTTTGTTTTGTTTTGTTTTCTAGAAGGCTTCCTGCAGCCACACAGGATATATATAATGGCAAAAGCACCTCTGCCTTAGAAGGCACAATTGGCTTCCTGTAGGAAACACTGAAAGAGGAACAAACAGGGCACCTCCCCCAAGCACCCTCTGTCCCCACACAACCCTCTGTCCCTTCTCTCTTCTAACTCACTAATGGCTGGGGAGCCAGTCAAGGATCGGCCTGCCCTGGGGGAGGCCCCTGCACCAGCGCAGGGCACTCTAAGGCACACACTTCACTGGCCAAGAATGAAAGGCGTGGTTCACTTTGTCCTTATTTGACCAGAAGGCTCGCTCTGGAATGCTGCCCCAGTGCCTCCCTGAGACTCCCCGGCCGTAGGTCGTAAATAAGCGTGAGGTCTGGTATGGCCTCTTGGCTAAACGTTTGCACAGTAACTCAAATGAGGCAGCAGACATGAGTCAGGAGGGAGAAATCAGCTTAAGAAGTGGGGCGTGGGGAGCCGCAGCATCTCAAGCTGACAAGATGGTCCTTTACCGGTTTACCCAGAGACGCTCGACCAGCCTCCAGGGACAGACTTCCTGTCCTCCGCTCAATACGGCACCACCTGCTAGAACCATTAACAAAGCAGCTGGTAAGAGCAGCTCAGTGAGCAAGGCCTCTTGTCCACACTGCGTGCTCGAGGCCAGCCAGGCCCTTGCACAGAGCTGAGAGGGGCAATAAAAAGATATTAAATATTTTATCTATTTTGAACACTCACAATGCAAGCCAGGACTACAGACAAACGGAGGACATAAAGTTTGGGGATAACATTGGTTCTGCAGTATCAGGTTCAATGAAAATATGAAAAGATAATAGTTGCTGAATCCCAGTGATCTCAGTTATGTGTACAGCAATCAGTGGATCACCAGATTTATCCTCGCCTCCCAGAGCCAGGGCACCAGCAGCTGGTGACCAGAGTTTATTAAGCCCTCCCTGGTATGTTTCATTTTCTCAACTGGGGACCATGAAAGGGAGGGCTTCTTCCAGCTGCTTTTTGCCACTCTCTAAGGGTCTGAAATAAAAGTGCCTGCTGAAGGATGAATGGATGCCTTCCTTTATTCATTCACAATAAAACTCAGGGCTTTCGCAAAGTTGTGCTTCTCCATTTTAAGTCTGTCTCTCTCTCGGCCCCTTCTTAACAGTTGCATCAGCCCACACCAAGGACTGAGTGGCTTAAACAACAGAAATTTCTTTTCTTACAATTCTGAAGGCAGAGAGTCCTAGATGAGGGTGTCCATGTCTTTACATGGTCTTCCCTGTGTGCGTGTCTGTGTCCTAATCTCCTCTTTTTATAAGGACACACCAGTCACAGTGGATTAGGGCTCACCCATATGACCCTTAATTCCTCTTATCATCGTACCTTATTTACTCTTTTAAAGGCCCTATTTCCAAACTCTGTAACATTCATAGCTCCTGGTAGGTAGGGCTTCAACATGTGAATTTGGGGACAATTCAGCCCATATAAACAATGATGATTGTTCTGCATTGCAGGACCAAATACATGAGTCTCTATGTGCATAAACATTTTGGTAAACACATGTCCTGCCATTGACACAGGAATACTCAGGCTCTGCCCCAGTTGTCTACTTACCCACAGCCATGACCATTCCCCCAACCCACCCATCCACCAAAGCAAGACCAAATAATTCCACTGCATTTCAGGCAGTGATAAGAGAAAAGAAGGGGTTTTATAAGTGTTAGCCTTTTAGGCAATTGTTCCATGGGTACAGGAGACAGGACAGCAGCAATATCTGCAGTGGGGTGGGGGGAAGGGGCCTGTCAACTCCTTGCCCTTATTTCTCCACTTCTGCCAAGACAGTCCCTCACTTTGTTCCCTTTGAGTGAAGGCAGCTTCTGCCTGACTGCCTCTTGATCAACACTGAAAACAAACACACAATTTTTGGTCACAGAATGAGGGTCCATTGGTTTGGAACATAAACTGGGACTCAGCATTTGACAGACCTAAGTTATAGGAGAATGCCAAGAGGCAGATGTATACCTGACTCTCTCCATGCTGTGTTTTTCCACCACCCATCAAGTGGCCGTGTCACATTACCCCAGCTAAAATTCACCAAAGGAGCCTCTTTTCCTAACTCCCCCCACACAAGTCTATACCATTTGCAATCTCTCTCTGCTAGGGCTGTCCCAACCATGCACTCAGCCTTTTTGAAGACAGGGATGCAGAGGCCTTTCCAACAGTTGAGTTTTGGCCTCATAACTACAGAATAATTAAATGGATGCGAGTCAAGAAAAAGCACTCTTGTGAAACTTTTTTTAATGCTTCAAAAACTCCCATTTAAAATTGTTTTGGCCTCAAAACCATTTTATTTGTGTGTGTGTGTGTGTGTGTTGTTTTTTGAAATACTCTTCTGAGCCTGCATGCTGGAGACATGACAAATTTGGTATTTCAATCCATATGCCCATTTGAATTCTAGGAACGCACACTGGTTAGGTTTTAAGAGCATTTTCTGCTAAATTAAGTCCGAGGTAGATATTGATGCTGATATATACTCAAGCAGACAAGGAAAATTAATTGTAAGAAAAGGGTAGGAAAATCTCTCCCATTTATCTTCTTCCCATCTCATGATTTGTGGAGAAGGCAATGGCACCCCACTCCAGTACTCTTGCCTGGAAAGTCTCATGGATGGAGGAGCCTGGTAGGCTGTGGTCCATGGGGTCGCTAAGAGTCAGACACGACTGAATGACTTCACTTTCACTTTTCACTTTCATGCATTGGAGAAGGAAATGGCAACCCACTCCAGTGTTCTTGCCTGGAGAATCCCAGGGATGAGGGTACCTGGTGGGCTGCCATCTATTGGGTCGCATAAAGTCGGACACAACTGAAGTGACTTAGCATCAGCAGCAGCATCTCATAATTTGAACTTACATTTATAGAGATTAAAAAATATTATAATAAGAAAGTCTTAATTGACCAAAATTCCAAGCATGAGTCTAACTCCAGTGAATTAATACTGTTTGTATCAATTAATACTATTTGTTCATCCATTGTATACAGGGCACAGAGAGAGAGTTAGATAAGTACATCTCTGTCTGCCAAGATCACAGAATCAAAGTAAGAAGACACGTATAAAAGCATAATTAACAATGGAAAGCCGGAAAAGCTGGTTGTTTCTAACCGAGGGTGACACTCAGTGCTGTTGGGGTTTGAAGATGAGAATGATCACCACAGCTCATGGGTCTCCAAGGCTTCCCTGCTGGCTCAGACAATAAAGAATCAGCCTGCAATACGGGAGACCTGGGTTTGATCCCTGGGTCGGGAAGATCCCCTAGAAAAGGGAAAGGCCACCCACCCCAGTATTCTTGCCTAGAGAATTCCATGGACAGAGGAGCCTGGCGGGCTACAGTCCATGGGATCACAAAGAGTTGGACACGACTGAGTGACTTTCACTCACTCACTCACTCAACATGTCTCCCAGGGATCTCAGTGGAGGTGATATTTGAACACAGATTAGTAACCTGGACCTGCTCTTGCTTTTAGGGGGATGGGCTCACTGAAGGCTTTTGAGCAGGAGAATGATATTATGACAAAATCAGTATTGGAAGCAAGTACCCTGGCACGGGCACAAGAT
Organism: Oryx dammah; assembly: GCF_014754425.2. NCBI lineage: Eukaryota > Metazoa > Chordata > Mammalia > Artiodactyla > Bovidae > Oryx > Oryx dammah. Next base: position 40,212,133 of record NW_024070211.1, on the reverse strand, counting down.
ATGCTGGAACAGGTAAGAAGCAAGGCTGGGAGACCAGCTTGCAAACTCTGGCGGGTGGCCCTGGCACCAGGATACTCACACCTGAGCTGAAGGTTGGCAGTGGAGAGAAGAGGAAGAGACTGATGCTACAGGCACTGTGAAGAAGAAGAAGTAGAGCTTCAAGTCCTACTGACTGTGAGAGCCGGGGTACAGGGTCCTGACCACTGACCAGCTAACCAAGGAAAACGACTGCCCAGAGGCAAGGTCTGGGTCCTGGCTGGGCAACTCTCCCAGCCTCCCTCCTCTTCCCCACTTCCTAGAAATAAGCAAAACCACCCAGTACACCAGGTTCTCCAGGGGGAGTCTTAGGTCATCCCAAGAATGTAGTCTTGCCCTCTGAACAGACAGGAAGAATGTTCAGGGCACAGGGATTAATTATGGAAGGCTGTCATCCAACGAAAAGTCCCAGAGCTCCCTCTGGCTTCAACCCCAAACCCAGACCTCCATCCAGATTGTCCTGAGATGAACACAGGCTGGCCATGACCTTAGACCATTCAGACTTCAGATCACATACCTCTGTCCTTTTTTGGATTTTATAGTGATTCTTTGCTGGCTCTATGAACATCTAGTGTCTGTCTTCCCTGCCCGCAACAGCCCATATCTCTCTGAGTCTCCCACATCATCCCAGGGGTGTCACAGAATCTGGATGAAGCTCATCATGGCACTCCACCCACCGGCCCTTATCTGCATACTTAAGTTCTTGGTTCAAACATCCCCTGAAGCCAGACACTCCTAAACCAAAATGTCACTTATACGAAATAACTTTGTTGTTTGAGCTCTGTATTCTACCCAAAAGTCCATGACACGAGCTCCTTGTTGATTGGTGTCATTGTGAGAAGGGCACTGGGAGGGAAGGGCTCTGTCCCTCTTGAATGAGCTGGCCAAGTGACCTTTATCAATGCTCTGATCAGTCTGGGCTTCAGCTTCTTCATCAGCAATGTGAGGGGTGGTACAAGCCAGGCTCTAACAATTCTTCTATTACTAGCTTTGACACTGGGTCTCTACAGCCCCCACTGTGTTGTCGAAGACCTCGGGAACTTGGCTATTCACCTCCTGATCTGTTCCAAGACAGCCTTGCCACTGCCTCTGTCTGACCCCATACTGTGGTCTATGAGCCCCTTCCAGAAGGACTGAAGAATCAAATGTGGCTCCAGGGTTCTCAACACATGTAAACATGGATTGATTGCAGCATGACCAGAAATAGAGTGTCTGTGTTTTCTTCTTCTGTGGGGACAGGGAGGATACTGGGAAGAGTCAGGGAGGCATGAGTGGGAGTAGAAAGCCAGGCCCCTTTTAGCATATGGAACTGGGGTGAGTGGGGGATGGCCAAAAAGGTGCATTTAAACCACTGTGCGAGATTCTACTCTAGAGGCAAGGTTCCCAGCATTCTTGTTTCAGTCACAAAGTCGTGTCCAACTCTTTTATGACCCCATGGATTGCAGTCAACCAGGCTCTTCTGTCCTTAAGATTTCCCAGGCAAGAATACTACAGTGGGTTGCCATTTCCTTCTTCAAGGGATCTTCATGACCCGGGGTAAAACCCCTGTCTTCTGCACTGGCAGGCAGATTCTTTACCACTGAGCCACCAGGAAAGTCTGAGGTTCCCAAACTTGAGCAAAAAAAATAACCAGGTGATTCTGAAGTAAATGAGGATTAACAGAAGGTCAGAGATAGAGAGACCCTACCTCGAGGGTGACACAGAGAGGCGGTGACACAGAGGGAAGCGCTGACCCTGGGACCAAATAACTGCCGGGGAGGGGGGAGAAAAAAGATCAGCGTCTGCAGGACTTACACCTGACAGGCCACTGTATATCATGAGGAAAAGAAAGAGGAAAATGAAAGTTTCAGTTCAGTTCAGTTCAGTCGCTCAGTCGTGTCCGACTCTTTGTGACCCCATGAATCTCAGCACGCCAGGCCTCCCTGTCCATCACCAACTCCCGGAGTTCACTCAGACTCACGTCCATTGAGTCCGTGATGCCATCCAGCCATCTCATCCTCTGTCGTCCCCTTCTCCTCCTGCCCCCAATCCCTCCCAGCATCAGAGTCTTTTCCAATGAGTCAACTCTTCGTATCAGGTGGCCAAAGTACTGGAGTTTCAGCTTTAGCATCATTCCTTCCAAAGAACACCCAGGACTGATATCTTTTAAGATGGACTGGTTGGATCTCCTTGCAGTCCAAGGGACTCTCAAGAGTCTTCTCCAACACCACAGTTCAAAAGCATCAATTCTTCGGCGCTCAGCCTTCTTCACAGTCCAACTCTCACATCCATACATGACCACAGGAAAAACCATAGCCTTGACTAGATGGACCTTAGTCAGCAAAGTAATGTCTCTGCTTTTGAATATGCTATCTAGGTTGGTCATAACTTTCCTTCCAAGGAATAAGCATCTTTTAATTTCATGGCTGCAGTCACCATCTGCAGTGATTTTGGAGCCCCCCAAAATAAAGTCTGACACTGTTTACACTGTTTCCCCATCTATTTCCCATGAAGTGATGGGACCACATGCCATGATCTTAGTTTTCTGAATGTTGAGCTGTAAGCCAACTTTTTCACTCTCCTCTTTCACTTTCATCAAGAGGCTTTTTAGCTCCTCTTCACTTCCTGCCATAAGGGTGGTGTCATCTGCATATCTGAGGTTATTGATATTTCTCCTGGCAATCTTGATTCCAGCTTGTGCTTCTTCCAGTCCAGCGTTTCTCATGATGTACTCTGCATAAAGTTAAATAAGCAGGGTGACAATATACAGCCTTGACGTACTCCTTTTCCTATTTGGAACCAGTCTGTTGTTCCATGTCCTGTTCTAACTGTTGCTTCCTGACCTGCATACAGATTTCTCAAGAGGCAGGTTAGGTGGTCTGGTATTCCCATCTCTTGAATTTTCACAGTTTCTTGTGATCCACACAGTCAAAGGCTTTGGCATAGTCAATAAAGCAGAAATAGATGTTTTTCTGGAACTCTCTTGCTTTTTCCATGATCCAGCAGATGTTGGCAATTTGATCTCTGGTTCCTCTGCCTTTTCTAAAACCAGCTTGAACATCAGGGAGTTCACGGTTCACATATTGCTGAAGCCTGGCTTGGAGAATTTTGAGCATTACTTTACTAGCATGTGAAATGAGTGCAATTGTGCGGTAGTTTGAGCATTCTTTGGCATTGCTTTTCTTTGGAATTGGAATGAAAACTGACCTTTTCCAGTCCTGTGGCCACTGCTGAGTTTTCCAAATTTGCTGGCATATTGAGTGCAAGACTTTTACAACATCATCTTTCAGGATTTGAAATAGCTCTACTGGAATTCCATCACCTCTACTAGCTTTGTTTGCAGTGATGCTTTCTAAGGCCCACTTGACTTCACATTCCAAGATGTCTGGCTCGAGATTAGTGATCACATCATCATGATTATCTGGGTCATGAAGATCTTTTTTGTACAGTTCTTCTGTGTATTCTTGCCACCTCTTCTTAATATCTTCTGCTTCTGTTAGGTCCATACCATTTCTGTCCTTTATCGAGCCCGTCTTTGCATGAAATGTTCCCTTGGTATCTCTACTTTTCTTGAAGAGATCTCTAGTCTTTCGCATTCTGTTCTTTTCCTCTATTTCTTTGCATTGATCGCTGAGGAAGGCTTTCTTATCTCTCCTTGCTATTCTTTGGAACTCTGCATTCAGATGCTTATATCTTTCCTTTTCTCCTTTGCTTTTCACCTCTCTTCTTTTCATAGCTATTTGTAAGGCCTCCCCAGACAACCATTTTGCTTTTTTGCATTTCTTTTCCATGGGGATGGTCTTGATCCCTGTCTCCTGTACAATGTCACGAACCTCAGTCCATAGTTCATCAGGCACTCTATCTATCAGATCTAGGCCCTTAAATCTATTTCTCACTTCCACTGTATAATTAGTAGACGGTAAAGGAGGAAACCAAGAAAGGAACTCATTTCCCCTGAGTTGCTGCTATGCGCTGGGCTCTTCACATATTTCAGTGCTTGGAAAATTTTGAAAGTGAGTGTGATGAAAGCAAGGAGGGAGCACACAGTCTAGGGAAGGCATCCTGGGCGTACACAATGGAGTAGCAGGGAGGGGGCAAAACAGAGAGTGGGAAGCCAAGTCCTGGGCACCCCCCAAGAACAGTGGGTCCCCATGTCTTGCATTAGAGATGGGAGCAGACACTCTGGATGTCCTGCACCATAGCCCCCACCTACATTTATGCCCATTCAAGCTTACTCCCATGGCCACCTCTCTCTATGCTTTTCAGGCTTAGGGCCCTTTCTGAAGCTGTAGGAGCTTCGTACAAGGAAAGCTCAAACAGAGGAGTTAATGCTCCCCTCCCCAAGCCTGCAACTACCGAGAGACCACTGCCCATGCATCAGGGCCCCAGGCCCTTCCTGTAAATGATTAGTGGAGACCTCAGTGATGTACTATGGAGAGACCCTGCCTTAGTCTCTCCGCTCCCTCTCTCCTGTTTTCTGATCCCGGAAAACACTCAGTCCTTGACTGAGATTCTTCTTTCAGGAGAACCCAGACCAAGAAGGATGAGCCAGCCTTGTGGTGGCAGACAGAGAAATGCAGCAGAAACAGGAGCATGCATTTCCTTTAAAGCCCTGAGATGCTGAACAAATAGAAGAGGTTTCTGTTCATCTCTGTAACAGCTGAAGGCTGAGTGGCGTCCTTTGGGGCAGGCAGAGATGCTACTTTGGATATGATCCATGAACCCACGGTCATAAATCCCCTCTCAAGAGGGAGAACAGGAAGTGCTAGCTCTCAGGACTCTGTCAAAAACACAAACAGGCTGGAGACCCATCTGCCTCTCCCCCCTCAGGGGGTTACCTGTTCAAGGACCCCCATGTTGGAGCCGCAGCCTGGAAGCCTGCAGCAGTAGGAAGCCCAAGAAAGTGTTCTGTTTCACTGTCTGACTCATCCTCACAGTGTTTTAAAAGCCTAGGTTACTTAGCAGATGTGAGGTTTAATTTCAGTAGAAGGAGCTCAGCACTTTTGCTTAGTATATAAGTTTATGCTAAGCACCTTCAGTCCTTGGTGCTGCCTGCTGACCCCAGAGGCACTGGATTCAGCAGTTCTCATACCAGCGTACTGGAGAGAAGGGGCGTTTGTCTCAGTCCTCTCTTGTGTGGGGTCCACCAGCTGTCTCCTCTCTACTGTCTGGCTCCTAAGTTTCCATCTCTGCTCCACCTTGGACTCCTCTGATGCACTTGCTATCCACCTCCTTGGACCTGCAATAACCATACAGAGATGCTTCCACCCTTGGGGGGAAGGGTGCTCCTGGGAAGGTAGGTAGCACTCCCACTTCTCCTATCCCAGCCTGGACTCTGACCCCTGCAGGATTCCCCACCACATTAGCTGTAGCAGATCACTGACTCTACCAGAGTGCTGAGAAGTTCACAGGGGATTTCAACAGCCAGAAGAGAAACAGCAAAGTTGAGCCCTGATCTCTATTCCTTGAGTACATCAGCACCTACTGGTTCTCTCTCTTCTTGTTCAAGGCCCCTCTTATTGCTCAGGCTCTGCTCCTCCTGGACACCTTTTCTGTCCTGCCATCTCTCTCTCTCTCTCTTTCCTCTCTGTGCTAGTTTCCAGACTCCAGTGTTGGGCTGCTACCGAGATGTCCTCCTCTTCCCTTTTGAATACCCACTAACCGTCTTTTGGCAGAGTACCCTCTTTCCCTGGGTACTTTTGTAATTTTTTTTCATTTAAGAAATTGCCTTAATACTTTAATAAATTAAATTGCCTTAATAAAGCCATTATAACTCTTCATTGAGCCAACGTCTCCTTTTAAAGGAGACTCAGACTTTCCATATTCACTGGACTATCTGAAATTTTTCTTAAAGTAAATGGAATGGGGTGGTATTAGTTTAGCATGAATCTACACTCAGCCTTTCACCCCAATCTGCATTTGATGCACTGTCACGATTCCATTTAACCCTCACAATACCAAACACATCTTGTACCATTTAAAAAGGTTGTCAAGATTCAGTATTAAAAAGGAAATTGAGTAAAACCTGTGACCCAAAAAGAGCTCTTGGCATTTTCCACCCAGTGCTCATTCAAAGCTAGGGATATGATAGCTGCCTTAGAGGCAGAATGGTCTCAAGGCTAGACATCTGCCCACGGATTTCCCTTCTGTTTGCTCCTTTAATCAAGTGCAATAATTATCAAATTTCAGTGTGGAGAGAAATTAGAACACAAGGTTGTATGTCTTGTGGGTGATATAAGGGCTTTTCAAGGGTAATACTAAGTTTATATGATGTTCACGTTAGGTGTTGATTATAGAACCTAAAAATATCACTGCTAAGATGTGACTCTTCTGTCTGAAAGCTTCCTTCAGAAAGAATTCTGCCTTCAGACTAGAATTTCTAAATGGCTGAGAATTTTTAAATGGTGGTTATTATTTTTTCCTTTTTGGTCTTACTACCTTTGGAAAGAGAATATCACCCCCCACCACCACCACTTTGGACTTGGAGTGTCTTGTTGAAAGGCACCCCTGACCCCCACATCACCACTAAATAGCTTCTGTCAATCTGGTATAGATAGAAGGGGAGTGGGGGCCTGGCTTTCTCACTAACCAGTCAGATGACTTGGGGCTGCAAAACCCAGACCTATCCGTTTCATCTTGACGTTCGAAAGCAGAGATCTCCTTGAGACCATCACGTGTCCTGAATTTCCCAGCTTCGTTTCAAGACCTATTTTGTCTGTCGCTGTTTATACCTCTGCTCGGGCTCATGGTAAATGGTCGCTTCTGTCAATGACTTTTTCATCTATGTCAGGCAAAGGCCCATTAGACAAATCCAATGGGACAAGTTCAGAGAGTTTGTCAGTTCCCGTCACTTTCAGGTCTGGCTGTGCAGTGAAGCACGGACGCGAAACAGACTTGTCAAGATGGGCAGCTTCTTCTGGAAGAAGTTTATCTCAATGGAGAGGAACATGTGATGGCTGGAAATCATCACAACACGAGCGCCTCAGCCTGGGAACAGCACAGGGGGCCGGAAGAGCTGACTGTGAATGAATTAAGTATCAGTCTCCTGTGCACAGGAGGAGTGGGGAGATGATGCTATATAACCCAGATATTTGGGGGTGCTTGGTACAAGGAAGCTATCACTTCTTAACATCAATAATTATTTTCAACTTAACAGTCAATAATTATTGATAAAGATAAGTGAGAAGCCAGAGGAGAACTTCCACATAACCTCACTGCCAAGGCGACTAAGCCCCCACATCCTCCTTCAACCTCATACACTTGACCCTCCACCCCTTTCTGAAATGAGCAGAAGGTCCTGGAAGCAGTCGAAGCCCAAATCCTTTTGTGCATTGGAGTCTCTTGCCTTACCAACTCGCCAAGCACTCACTCCTGGAGTTGTCTGCCTTCTGCATTATCATTTCCTCTCTATTGGTCATTGCTTTCAGCTTAACCATGCTGTCATAACTGCCATTAAAAAGTTTAAAATCGGGATTTCCCTGGTGGTCCAATGGCTAAGGCTCCATGCTCCCAATGCAGGGGGCCAGGGGTTCAATTCCTGGTCAGGGAAGTAGATCCCACATGCTGCAACTAAGACCAAACACGGTCAAAGAAATAAATAAAAACAAATATTATTTTTTAAAAAGTTTACAATCCTTTAACCCCTTTTAATCACCACCCAACCTTTTCTGTTTGCTTTATAGGGAAGTTATTTTCTTTCTCAACTCCCTCCTCCTTCCCTCAGTTCAGTTCAGTTCAGTTCAGTCACTCAGTCGTGTCCGACTTTTTGTGACCCCACGAACCACAGCACACCAGCCTCCCTGTCCATCACCAGCTCCCAGAGTTCACCCAAACCAATGTCCACTGAGTTGGTGATGCCATCCAATCATTTCATCCTCTATCGTCCCCTTCTCTTCCTGCCCTCAATCTTTCTCAGCATCAGGGTCTTTTCAAATGAGTCAGCTCTTCGCATCAGGTGGTTAAAGTATTGGACTTTCAATTTCAACATCAGTCCTTCCAATGAACACCCAGGACTGATCTCTTTTAGGATGGACTGGTTGGATCTTGCAGTCCAAGGGACTCTCAAGAGTCTTCTCCAACACCACAGTTCAAATGCATCAGTTCTTTGGCACTCAGCTTTCTATATAGTCCAACTCTCACATCCATACATGACCACTGGAAAAACCACAGCCTTGACTAGACAGACCGTTGTTGGCAAAGTAATGTCTCTGCTTTTGAATATGCTGTCTAGGTTGGTCATAACTTTCCTTCCAAGGAGTAAGTGTCTTTTAATTTCGTGGCTACAATCACCATCTGCAGTGATTTTGGAGCCCCCAAAAATAAAGTCTGACACTGTTTCCACAGTTTCCCCACCTATTTTCCATGAAGTGATGGGACCAGATGCCATGATCTTGGTTTTCTGAATGTTGAGCTTTAAGCCAACTTTTTCACTCTCCTCTCACTTTCATCAAGAGTCTCTTTAGTTCTTCTTCACTTTCTACCATAAGGGTGGTGTCATTTGCATGTCTGAGGTTATTGATATTTCTCCCAGGAATCTTGATTCCAGCTTGCGCTTCTTCCAGCCCAGTGTTTCTCATGATTTACTCTGCCTAGAAGTTACATAAGCAGGGTGACAATACACAGTCTTGACTTACTCCTTTTCCTATTTGGAACCAGTCTGTTGTTCCATGTCCAATTCTAGCTGTTGCTTCCTGACCTGCATACAGATTTCTCAAGAGACAGGTCAGGTGGTCTGGTATTCCCATCTCTTTCAGAATTTTCCAGTTTATTGTGATCCACACAGTCAAAGGCTTTGGCATAGTCAATAAAGCAGAAGTAGATGTTTTTCTGGAACTCTCATAGGAACCTGGAATGTTAGGTCCATGAATCAAGGCAAACTGGAAGTGGTCAAACAGGAGATAGCAAGAATGAATGTTGACATTCTAGGAATCAACGAACTAAAATGGACTGGAATGGGTGAATTTAACTCAAATGTCCATTATATATACTACTGTGGGCAAGAATCCCTTAGAAGAAATGGAGTAGCCATCATGGTCAACAAAAGAGTCCAAAATGCAGTACTTGGATGAACTCTCAAAAATGACAGAATGATATCTGTTCATTTCCAAGGCAAACCATTCAATATCACAGTAATCCAAGTATGCCCCAACCAGTAATGCTGAAGAAGCTGAAGTTGAACAGTTCTATGAAGACCCACAAGACCTTCTAGAACTAACACCCAAAAAAGATGTCCTATTTATTGTTAGGGGACTGGAATGCAAAAGTAAGAAGTCAAGAAACATCTGGGTAACAGGCAAATTTGGCCTTGGAGTACAGAATGAAGCAGACCAAGGCTAATAGAGTTTTGCCAAGAAAACGCACTGGTCATAGCAAACACCCTCTTCCAACAACACAAGAGAAGACTCTACATACACATGGACATCACCAGATAGTCGACACCGAAATCAGGTTGATTATATTCTCTGCAGCCAAAGATGGAGAAGCTCTATAGTGTCAGCAAAAACAAGACCCGGAGACTGTGGCTCAGATCATGAACCCCTTATTGCCAAATTCAGACTGAAATTGAAGAAAGTGGAGAAAACCACTAGACCATTCAGGTATGACCTAAATCAAATCCCTTATGATTATACAGTGGAAGTAAGAAATAGATTTGAGGGCCTAGATCTGATAGACAGAGTGCCTGATGAACTATGGATGGAGGTTCATGACAGTATACAGGAGACAGGGATCAAGACCATCCCCAAGAAATAGAAATACAAAAAAACAAAATGGCTGTCTGAGGAGGCCTTACAAATAGCTGTGAGAAGAAGAAAGGTAAAAAGCAAAGGGGTAAAGGAAAGATATACCCATTTGAATGTAGAGTTCTAAAGAATAGCACGGAGAGATAAGAAAGCCTTCCTCAGCGATCAATGCAAAGAAATAGAGGAAAACAATAGAATGCAAAAGACTAGAGATCTCTTCAAGAAAAGCAGAGATACCAAGGGAACATTTCATGCAAAGATGGGCTTGATAAAGGACAGAAATGGTATGGACCTAACAGAAGCAGAAGATATTAAGAAGAGATGGCAAGAATACACAGAAAAACTGTACAAAAAAGATCTTCATGACCCAGATAATCAGGATGGTATGATCACTCATCTAGAACCAGACATCCTGGAATGTGAAGTGGAGTGGGCCTCAGGAAGCATCACTATGAACAAAGCTAGCGGAGGTGATGGAATTCCAGTAGAGCTATTTAAAATCCTGAAAGATGATGCTGTGAAAGTGCTGCATTCAATATGCCAGGCAAGTTTGGAAAACTCAGCAGTGGCCACAGGACTGGAAAAGGTCAGTTTTCATTCCTCCTTCCTTAACATTCTTTTAAACAATCTCAGGAGGCAATAAGTTGTTATCAAGGTCACCAACGACCTCCACATAAGCAAATTCAAGGACTCATTTTCACAACATTTGCCCTAATTGGCTGCTCCATTTAAAAGGTAACACATTTTTCTGCTGATCTATCTAGTCAAGGCTATGGTTTTTCCTGTGGTCATGTATGGATGTGAGAGTTGGACTGTGAAGAAGGCTGAGTGCCGAAGAATTGATGCTTTTGAACTGTGGTGTTGGAGAAGACTCTTGAGAGTCCCTTGGACTGCAAGGAGATCCAACCAGTCCATTCTGAAGGGGATCAGCCCTGGGATTTCTTTGGAAGGAATGATGCTAAAGCTGAAGCTCCAGTACTTTGGCCACCTCATGCGAAGAGTTGACTCATTGGAAAAGATTCTGATGCTGGGAGAGATTGGGGGCAGGAGGAGAAGGGGACGACCCAGGATGAGATGGCTGGATGGCATCATGGACTCGATGGACGTGAGTCTGGGTGAACTCCGGGAGTTGGTGATGGACAGGGAGGCCTGGCGTGCTGCAACTCATGGGGTTGCAAAGAGTCGGACACGACTGAGCGACTGAACTGAACTGATTCATCATTTTCCCCCACTCCCGATGCCATACACACTATAGCAATTCTCATGTGAAAATAGCAACTTTGCTCTGTTTACTATGTATTCCCAGCTCCTAGAACACTGCCTGGCACCTGTTAGGTCCTCAAGAAGTACTTGCTGAGTAAATGCTGAAAGAACAAATCAACCATTTGCTTTGGCTTTGCTGGTTATCTGGTTATTGTAAGTAAGGATCAAAATTTCTTCGAGACATAACTGTAAATTCTTTAGCCTAATATTTTTCAACAGTCTGGGAATGCAATGCTGTTCACTGAGAAACAGAGTGGTGAGGCAAGGAAAACAAAACCATTATATATTAAGTGTCCCTGTGTGTGTGCTTAGTCTCTCAGTTGTGTCTAACTCTTTGTGACCCCATGGACTGTAGCCTGCCAGGCTCTTCTGTCCATGGGGATTCTCTAGGCAAGAATACTGGAGTGGGTTGCCATGCCCTCCTCCAGGGGATCTCCCCAGGGATGCAACCTAGGTCTCTTGCATTGCAGGCAGATTCTTTACTGTCTGAGCCACCAGGGAAACCCAAGAATACAGGAGTGGGTAGCCTATCCCTTCTCCAGGGGATCTTCCTGACCCGGAAATCAAACTGGGGTCTCCTGCATTGCAGACAGAGTCTTTACCAGCTGAGTTACCAGGGAAGCCTGTATTAAGTGTCTACTCTATTTCTGCTTTATTGACTATGCCAAAGCCTTTGACTGTGTGAATCACAAAACTGGAAAATTCTGAAAGAGATGGGAATACCAGACCACCTAACCTGCCTCTTGAGAAACCCATATGCAGGTCAGGAAGCAACAGTTAGAACTGGACATGGAACAACAGACTGGTTCCAAATAGGAAAAGGAGTATGTCAAGGCTGTATATTGTCACCCTGCTTTTTAACTTATATGCAGAGTATATCATGAGAAACGCTGGACTGGAAGAAGCACAAGCTGGAATCAAGATTGCCAGGAGAAATATCAATAACCTCAGACATGCAGATGACCCTTATGGCAGAAAGTGAAGAGGAGCTAAAAAGCCTCTTGATGAAAGTGAAAGAGGAGAGTGAAAAAGTTGGCTTAAAGCTCAACATTCAGAAAACTAAGATCATGGCATCTAGTCCCATCACTTCATGGGAAATAGATGGGGAAACAGTAGAAACAGTGTCAGACTTTATTTTTTTGGGCTCCAAAATCACTGCAGATGGTGACTGCAGCCATGAAATTAAAAGACGCTTACTCCTTGGAAGGAAAGTTATGACCAACCTAGATAGCATATTCAAAAGCAGAGACATTACTTTGCCAACAAAGGTCTGTCTAGGCAAGGCTGTGGTTTTTCCAGTGGTCATGTATGGATGTGAGAGTTGGACTGTGAAGAAAGCTGAGCGCTGAAGAAGTGCTTTTGAACTGTGGTGTTGGAGAAGACTGTTGAGAGTCCCTTTGCCTGCAAGGAGATCCAACCAGTCCATTCTAAAGGAAATCAGTCCTGGGTGTTCTTTGGAAGGACTGATGCTAAAGCTGAAACTCCAGTACTTTGGCCACGTCATGCGAAGAGTTGACTCATTGGAAAAGACTCTGATGCTGGGAGGGACTAGGGGCAGGAGGAAAAGGGGACGATGGAGGATGAGATGACTGGATGGCATCACGGACTTGATAAATGTGAGTTTGAGTGAACTCCGGGAGTTGGTGATGGACAGGGAGGCCTGGCGTGCTGCGATTCATGGGGTCGCAAAGAGTCGGACACAACTGAGAGACTGAACTGAACTATGGTGAGTATTGAACTACTGGCCACTTTTGTACATATTTTTCTCCTATTTTTCTCCTCAGAATCTTATAAGACAGGTGCTTTTATTATCTTCATTTTGCAAATGAAGACGAAATTGAGGCCAAAAGAGAGGTAAGATAGCTTGTCCAGGTGAACCCAAACATGAATTCAGCACTGACACACTTATGCAGTTTTCTAGTTCCTTTGATGCTTATATATATAAGTGCTCTGAATTTACAGAAAATCAAAGGAACTGAGCTAGTAAAGATATAAGTCAAATCTTCCAAAGTAAAATATATATTCATTTGGGAATGTTTAAGTTGTTGTTTTTATTGTCAAAGAACATCATGGTGTCGCTAAAGAAAATGAGAGAGCTCAAAGTGATTGTATTGCTTGTTTTCTTTCTGCAGCACACTCACCAGAGGCTTATAATCATTACCCACAGGATACATGTAGTTGTAGAGCAGCTGTCTGGCTTGAGGTGCCAGATGAAATGCAGGACGACCAGTTAAATCTGAATTTCAGATAAAACACAAGTAATGTTTTAGTCTAAATTTGTCTCAAGCATTACATGGGCCATTGTTGATGTTGTTTTGTCACTAAGCTGTTGTTCAACTCTTTGCAACCCCATGGACTGTATAGCATGCCAGACTCCTCTGTCCTTGGGATTCTTTAGGCAAGAATACTGGAATGGGTTGCCATTTCCTTCTCCAGGGGTTCTTCCTGACTCAGGGATTGAACCTGCTTCTCCAGCTTAGCAGGTGAATTCTTTATGACTGAGCCACTGGGGTTAGCCCAACCTCAGTTTGCTGCTGCTGCTGCTGCTGCTGTGTCATTTACCCATACATAAAATGGTAATAGTCTTAGGTGTTACAGAGAAAAGAAAACAGGTGATGTGATGAGACTGACTTCTGTAGATATGATAGTTGGTCAAGACCTCAGTGAAGCTTTTTAACTCAAATGATTAGAAGAAGGCAGCCACATAAAGAATGTGCATACATCCATGTGTGTGTGCGTCTGTGTGTGTGCATGTCTGTGTGTGTGCATGTCTGTGTGTGTGCGTGTGTTTATATCTGTGCAACTACAGATAGGACAGAGGAGATGAGGGCCAGACAGGATGGCAAGTAAAAGTGTTTAATGGGGATAGAGGATTCCATACTGATCTGTTTTTTTTAACAAAAATAAAAGAAACCAGATTCAGAGTAAAGTGAAAGCCTAACAATTGGGGCAAAGTAAGACTAATCTATAAATCACATACCCTGAAGTTGATTTAAGTGGTGAATGGAAATGCATGCTAAGTGAGGAAGAAAATACAAACACTGAGCTTGAAGTTATGATCAAATTAAAATTATAACAAATTTCTCCCCATTGATCCCTGTCATTGTGCATCTGAAGGAGGGCAGTGCTATCTCCCCCACCTCCAATTCCTATGTTGAAGTCTTAACTCCCAATGTAATGATATATTTAGAGAAAGAAGCTTTAGGTGGTAATTAAGGTGAAATGAGGTCATAGAGTGGGGTCCTAATTCAATAAGACTGGTAGCCTTAATAGAAGAGGGAGAAAAATCTTTCTCCCTACAGGAATGTGCTGAGGAAAACCATGGGAGGACATGGCAAGAAGGTGACCATCTGCCAGCCAGGATGAGAGGCTCACCAGAACCCACCCAGGCTGGCGCCCTGATCCTAGACTTCCAGCCTCCAGAACTGTGAGAAAGTGCATGTCTGTGTTCAGGCCACCCAGCCAGTGATATATCAGTATGGCAAGCTGAGCAGAGTAAGACAGACAGTGAGGAATTAAAAACTGTTTGGAGAAACACTAACAAATCTGTTTTAAGAGCCTTGGGGGCTTCCCTGGTGGCTCAGACAGTAACGACTCTGCCTGTCATGCAGGAGACCTGGGTTCCATCCCTGGGTCCGGGAGATCCCGTGGAGAAGGGAATGGCAACCCACTTCGTATTCTTGCCTGCAGGATCCCATGGACAGAGGAGCCTGGAGGGCTACAGTCACAAAGAGTCAGACTGAGTGACTAACACTTTCACTGGTGTGAAAAGGCTACAGTTATTTAATATCAAGTAGAATATGGAACAAGAAAGAGAAATGAAGTCAGTGAAGTAGACAAAAACAACCTAGCAATTAATGGAATAAATCATTGAGAATGAAGCCTCTTTTTCAGTACTGGGACCACCCTTGGGCTTATCAGGCTCCCAAACAAGGAACAATCCTGCGAGATGAGCCATCTCATGTGGAGGGCACCCACTGAATGAACAAAGGCAAGTGGGCAGCGTTGGGGGAGCACTCAGCACCAGTTAGAAACATGTGAATCCTGAGTTTGAAAAATTTGAGACCTTTACTATATGAATTTAGCCATTCTCATGATTCTTCTTCTTGGGTTTTACAGAGAAAGAATAAGGCACAACCTCTTGTCTAAGGCTCATTCATTCAAAGCATCATGTCAGGAAATGTGATTCAAGATTCAGTGATGTAGAGGTTCCTGCTCACAAAAATGTTCAGTACTATAGGAGAGCTATTCAGAAAATCTGAGAAATACAAAGCTGGGTTTGCAAAACCATTGGATAAATAACTTGACATAAGACTGGGTGGATGGATGGATGGATGGGTTGGTGGATAGATGAGTGACTGGATGAGACAGTGATTGTTATAGAAGTTCACAGAAGGGCTAGAGTCCTGAATTCACTGAAGGCCAGAGTCGGCCTCTGGCTGTGTTCAGTCTATTAGACCATAGGTATTGATCATTCTCTGACAAACTGGTAACACTCTGGATAGGACTCCTCTACTATGAGCATCTAAGAAACATGGACAGCATCTTATTTGCTTTTGTTTTCCAAAAGCCTAGACTTGGCACCATGAACTGAGATTCTGACAATTCCACTGACTCTTGAGCTGACATGTTCCCCATTATACTTTGGGGCCTATTTAATGAACTCATTCATTTATTCATCCAACAAATATTAATAGGTATTAAGTACTTCCTCTTTGCTATGTATTGTTCTAAGTTCCGTGGCTACATTAGAAAACAAACATGCTTATGTTCTACTAAAAATGAGAAGAAATTGAAAATAAACCAAAAGTTAAAATGTATAGTACCTCAGACAATGATAAGTGCTATGGAGAGGAGTAAACCAGGAAAGAGGGATAGAGCAAGCCAGGGTTGGGGGGTCGGGGTTGGGGGATTGGGTTGGGGGAGATGTTTAAAGATGTGATCAGGTTAAGACTCATCAGGAAGATGACCAGTGAGCAAAGTTCTGGAGAAGTTGGAGGAGTGGCCCATGCAGCTCTCCAGAGCAAAGGTGCTCCAGCCAGAGGGAAAAACAAAACAAACTCTGAGGTAGGAGTGTGCCTAGAAGGAAAAGGAAGACGGTAGATGGACCATTGTATTCGTACAAAGAAAGAGCAAGACAGGATATAATGTCAGAAAGAAGAAGGGAAGGGAGACTAATGGAGGGCCCTGTTGGCCCTGGTAAGGGTCTTTTTTTTTTTAATTTTTTATTATTGAGATGTAATTGACATATAACATTATGTTATTTTCAGGTGTATAATATAATGATTCAATATTCATATACATTATGAAATGATCACCACAGTAAGTCTAGTTACCATCCATCACCTCACAAAGTTACAAAATTTTTTTTCTTGTGCTGAGAAGTTTTAAGCTCTCTTAGCAACTTTTGAGTACTCAGTGCAGTATTAGCTATGCATCACATCTCCATGAAAGTTTGTACCTGTTGCTCCTCCTCACTCAATTCTCCCCTAACACTCCTCCCCTTTGGCACTCCTCACAACCTGTTCTCTGTATCTACGAGTTTTGTTTTGTTTGTTCATTTGTTTTATTTTGTAGGTTTCACATAGACGTGAAATCATGCAGTATTTGTATTTTTTGGTATGACATCACATTTAGCGTATTAGTCTCAAGTTCTGACCATGTTGTGGTGAACAGCAGGATTTCATTCTTTTTTATGGTAATATTCCATTGAATATACATACCACATCTTCCTTATCCATTCATCTGTTGATGGAGATTTAGCTTGCTTCCACATCTTAGTTATTGTAAATAATGCTCCAATGAACATTGGGGTGAACATATCTTTTCAAATTAGTGTTTTTTTATTTTTTTGGATAAATACAGAGAAGTGGAACCACTGAACCACATGGTAGTCCTAGTTTCATTTTTTTTGAGAAGCTTTCATACTGTTTTTCATAGTGGCTGCACCAATTTACATTCCTATCAACGGTGCATGCTGCTGCTGCTGCTAAGTCTCTTCAGTCGTGTCCGACTCTGTGCGACCCCATAGATGGCAGCCCACCAGGCTCCCCTTCCCTGGGATTCTCCAGGCAAGAACACTGGAGTGGGTTGCCATTTCCTTCTCCAATGCATGAAACTGAACAGTGAAAGGGAAGTCGCTCAGTTGTGTTGGGCTCTTTGCAATCCCATGGACTGTAGCCTACCAGGCTCCTCTGTCCATGGGATTTTCCAGGCAAGAGTACTGGAGTGGGTTGCCATTGCCTTCTCCATCAACAGTACATGAGGGTTCCCTTTTCTCTACATCCTTACTAATAGTTATTTCTGTCTTTTTGATAATGTCCATGTTAACCTCAGATACGCAGATGACACCACCCTTATGGCAGAAAGTGAAGAAGAACTAAAGAGACTCTTGATGAAAGTGAAAGAGGAGAGTGAAAAAGCTGGCTTAAAACTCAACATTCAAAAAACGAAGATCATGGCATCCGGTCCCATCACTTCATGGCAAATAGATGAGGAAACAATGGAAACAGTGAGAGACTTTATTTTCGTAGGCTCCAAAATCACTGCAGATGGTGACTGTAGCCATGAAATTAAAAGACGCTTACTCCTTGGAAGAAAAGTTATGACCAACCTAGACAGTATATTAAAAAGCAGAGACATTACCAACAAAGGTCCGTTTAGCCAAGGCTATGGTTTTTCCAGTAGTCATGTATGGCTGTGAGAGTTGGACTATAAAGAAAGCCGAGTGCCGAAGAAGTGATACTTTTAAACTGTGGTGTTGGAGAAGACTCTTGAGAGTCCCTTGGCCTGCAAGGAGATCCAACCAGTCCATCCTAAAGAAAATAAGTCCTGAATATTCATCGGAAGGACTGATGTTGAAGCTGAAACTCCAATAATTTGGTCACCTGATGCAAAGGACCGACTAATTGGAAAAGACCCTGATGCTGGGAAGGATTGAAGGTGAAAGGAGAAGGGGACAACAGAGGATGAGATGATTGGATGGCATCACCAATGTGATGGACATAAGTTTGAGTAGGCTCTGGGAGTTGGTGATGAACAGGGAAGCCTGGCGTGCTGCAGTCCATGGGGTTGCAAAGAGTCAGACACGATTGAGAGACTGAACTGACGCTAACAGATGTGAGGTGATAGCTCACTGTGGTTTTGATTTGCATTTCCCGGATGATTAGTAATATTGGGCATCTTTTCATGTATCTGCTGGACATCTGTATGTCTTCTTTGAAAAATATCTATTCAAATCCTCAATTCACTTTATAAATCTAATTGTTTGGACTTAGGAGGGTTTTGAGTTGTATCAAACATATGATTTGCAAATATTTACTCCCATTCAGTAGGTTGTCTTTTTATGTTGTCAATGGTTACTTTTGCTATGCAGAAAATTTTTAGTTCAATGGGACAATTTGGGCTTTTACTTTGAGATATTGAGGAATGATGTGACCTGACAGGTTTTAGAAAGATTACTCTGGCTGATGGATTGAGACCAAGAAGTTACAGTAGAGAAGGCAGAAGAAGGGAAACCAGGAGGTATATTTGATAATCCAAGTCAGAGAAGGTGGTGGCTCCAACCAGATGTTAGTGACAGAGGTGATGAGAGTATTAGATTTTAAATATCTTCAGGGAGTAGAGCCAATTGAATTTGCTGGCAATATGGACTTGGGGTTTTAATGAGGAGACTCCTGTTATGTTACCAAGCACATCTGGTATAAACTCTGGCTTTCTGCATGGCATCTTCTGCTGAGAGACTTCCATTGACTGATTGGTTGGTCCAGTTTGAGTTGGGATCCTTCCAGCACCACCAGTCCCTCCCTGCCTTCCACAACTATAATTGTGAGTAGGATTGATGATCCTGCCATTCCGACAGCCTCCACTGACTTGTCACCATTTTTGCCAAGCCCAACCTCTCTTTGCCTGCACTTAGGTTCCCATAAAAATGAAAAATACAGGTTTGAAGGAAGAAAAAGCTCTGTCTAGGTGAAAATGGGTCCAAGTGGGGAAAGCTATTCCAAGCCAGGGTAACGGTTATGGGATTACATTGGACCATGTCCCGTAACACTGAGATGATCAGAACAGCAAGACCAGACGCTGAAAACCAGCACCTTTCTAGTTCTCTGCCCACCATCTACTTCCAGATTTCAAGACATTCTGTGTCAAAATGAGTTGAATACAGTTGCCATATGAGAGCAAGAATAGATAAAATATGTAAAGAGAGTGGTTTTTAGTCTGTGAGTCTTAGTTAAGATTGTTTAAGCAACAAAGAAAGGAAAAGAGGACAAACAGAGAAAGGAAGAAAGAACATAGCAAAAAAAGAAAGATTGGTTCCTTCTCATTAACTATTTTATAGAAGCCAGTGATGGGTTATTACCACATTCTATACCATTTACCTAATTTTTAAAAAAAATCCAAGCCATCAAACCCCTGTATATTATCTAATGATTTAAAGCAGACCTTTTTAAAGCAACAATTAAAAACTGCTCTCAGAGAATGAGGCTGAGAATGCTAAGTCTAATCAAATCATTTTTTAGTATTAAAACAGATACTGCATGAATACTTTGAAATACAACTGATGCAATAGATGCTGACTGTTCTTCAAATTCTTAATTGGGATTTCCAGACACTCAGAAATGCTGGGGGAGTGGGGCTGGGATGGGGAGGTGTGTGCACATGTTGTTGTTTAAAAGGACCCAATACTATAATTCTCTCATGTGGAAATTTTCCACTGACTTCAGATTTACTAGTATGAGCCACCAAATCCTCAAAGATTGTGCTAGGGAGATTTGGAGGCATCCTTCCAACCTCCCGGTGGAATAAATTATAAGATGCAGTGAAGTAGTTATTTCCTACGGTTTGTTGTGTTTTTATTCCTCCCACAAACAAAATGCAAACCATCACAAATTAAATAGATTCCTCAAGGTCCAAAGGAGGCTTCTCATGCTGTTTCTTGTACACTCAGTGGCATGTCGCAGCAGGTGTTAAAGGGCCAACCCTGAAAGGAGATTATATTAGCGGTAAGATGTGAACTGGAAGATGTGAAACTTGAAGGCATTACCCTCAAGAGAGTTTAGTAGTGAGGTGACATGGTGGGTAAGCATTCATCTCAGTACCTTCCTAACCTCTTTGTGTGTCTTCCTCTGGGGTCTTCCCATTTCTAGAGTAACAGGTTTAACAGAACCCTGGCTCCCTAGAACCTACCCACTTCCTCTCCCCACCTTAATTATGGAAAACATCTTTTCAAACAGCTACTATGATGATGATGATGATGGGGACTTCCCAGTGGCTCAGATGGTAAAGAATCTGCCTGCAATGCAGGAGACCTGGAGTCAATCCCTGGGTCCAGAAGATCCCCTGGAGTAGGAAATGGCAACCCACTCCAGTATTCTTGTCCATGAGAGAATCCCAAGGACAGAGGAGACTGGAGGGCTACAGTCCATGGGGTTGCAAAGAGTTGGACACGACTGAGCGACTAACACACCTATGATGATGGACTCTTCCACAGATGCCACACTTCGTCTATGCTCCTGATGAGCACCTCTTACCTGGTTTTCCCTGCAGAGGTCGAAGGGGCCAGATTCACTGTCAAGTGGTAAAAGTGGCACAGAATAACTTCTGTGAAACTGAGACTTGGAACTCAGAACTCTGAAACTGCATCTGGACGCACACAGCCCACTTAGGCACTTTAAGTGGTGGGCACAGGGCCCAGGAAAGTCACAATGTCCCCACGTGCCTCCCTGCCCTAGCCTTCATTTACGAACAAAACATACCACCCCTGATGAGCAGCCTCCCTTTCATACTGTACACTGCACATAATTTGGGGGTCAGAGGAGTGGGGTGGCCCAGTGACGCCTGAAAGCTCTGGGAAAGTCCATCCTTCATTTCTGCCACCTCCTGTCCAGCTCTCTTCCTGACCCTCATTTATGCTGCTGATCAGAAACACTGAGTGGCAGTTGGTTTGGGGTTGTCCATAAACCCACACATGATTTGTAGTATCTGCCCCTGCTTAGGACCACTGCCTCAGGGCCTGTCCTGGATGTCTGTGCTTGTGACAAATGAGGGTACACATAACAGAGAGCTTATTCAAAACCTAGTCTAGTTAGCACGGCAACAGGAATTAATAAACTCCATATTCTTTTACTTACCTCTGACTAGAAATGATAACTGAAGCCAGAAGTTATAAGCTTCAGTGAGCAGATTAATGAGAAAACTTGAACGCTTGGGAGACAGTCAACGCAGGTAGTTTGAGAGACAAATCTTTCAGTTAGAAATTACATCTTGATAAATGGTTAAGAAAATTATTATTGAATATTTGCATACCAGTTACCATAATTTAAGCTGTTTCAACCCATTGTTTGTACCTTATGTTAACCTTTCTGCCTAAATCTCTTTCTTACTGCAATTAGATTTCTTGCAATATTAAAGTTTCTTTTAGTAGTTTTAAGAACTGTTATAGCCTTGAAACTGTAAGTGTTCACTATGGGAAACTGCATATGTTTGTTGTAAAAATGTGTTATTGAATGTTGTAGTCTTTAGTAGAAAACAGCCTGTGTTTACTTTTCTAACCTATGTTGGTCATAGGAGGTTGATATAAAGCACAAATCTGGTGATAATTAACTCAGTATTAGTTCACTGCTCTTGATCTAATCTACTCAACCACTATAAAAGGATTGTGCTGTGTCTCTTAAAATTAAGACCTAGCTAAACTGAAAGGCATTTCTGCTCATAAAGATTTATTTTACAAGTATAATTAAAATGTTGATAACAGTGTATCTTTTAAACACAATGAGAACAAGATTCATCACGTTAGCAATTGGATTCTACTGTTTCCAGTTCAGAAAAATTACATCCTTTATGTTTAAATTTTTTTAAATAGTAGGTAAGTCAAAAAATGAAAAGAAAATCACCCCAAGAGTTATCTTCTCAACAAACAGATTAAGATGAGAATATGGGCCGGTGGGACTGTGCATAAAAAGACTTAACCCAGAGAGTAGCCAGTGCCAGGAGACTGATAAACACAGGCTGAATCTGACTTACAACAGTTTAAGTGCCTTTATGCTAAAGTTAGTCTATTGCAAGAGACACAAGTTAACAACCGTATTCTCTGGCATGATATCTAACCCCATCCCAGGTCTAAAATTTCTTTTTATTCTCTTTTTATCCTCAAGAGGAAGCTATGCAGAGGAGGTCTACCACGTGAGGTGTCCCAAGAAGAGGAGAGGGGCGCTGTTTCTTCTCCAACCTGCATCACTTCTCTGTGCTCCGGCAGGAGCCTCTCAGGTCCCACTGCCAGGAGCCTGGCTTACCATGCCTGGGCTGCCCCTGTTACTGCCTTCCTCTTCTTGAATCAGAGAGCTTTGGTCCACAGGCATTCCCTACCTCCACAAATGTTCATACCTGTCCTGTTGATCCACTGATGCACCACATAGCATCTCCCACAAGGGAGGGTTCAGTGGGAGGAATGTCAGCAGCAGTGGGGCTCCAGGTGTCAGCTGTTCTGGGGTCTGCTTCAGCTGCAGAGACTCTCCTCCCCAAGGTCACTCTCTTTCCTGACAGCCTACAACCTTGGCAGAGACAGGTGCCCACCAGAGCATGATGCCAAGGACACCAGCCTCAGCATTCCTGGCAAAATGGGCCTAGGCCCTTTGGGCCTGTATCACAGCAGGCTTCTTTCTCTGCCCAATCTGTTCCTGGTTCTTCCCCTTCACAGGTGTGGAGCCCAGTGAGCACAGTGCTCTGAATCTCTTTCTAGAGTCCAACCTGGGATGGCTCTTACCAATTTCAGTCTCATCATGAGATTATGGGGCTTCCCCCATGACTTGGCTACAAAAGAACCCACCTGCAACACAGGAGATGCAGAAGACACAGGTTGAATCCCTGGGTCAGGAAGATGCCCTGGAGAAGGAAATGGCAACCCATGCCAGCATTCTTGCTGGGAAAATCTCATGGATGGAGAAGCCTGGCAGACTACAGTCCATGGGGTAACAAAAAGTCAGACATGACTGAGCACACACACACGTGAGATTATTGCCAAATGATTAACCTGACAGATAAATTCAGGTGAAGAGAGATGAAAGTCTGAAAACTCATTGGATTACGTCAGTGGTCCTAAATAGTTAAGCCTTTAGAAATAGAACCCTTTCTTCAAATTGTGAAACTGTAAAGTAGAATCAAGAGGGGCATATCAGTTGAAACTTCTGTGCACACCATGGAGTCCTAGAGAGATGAAAATCAACGGACCGAATAGACCAGTGGTTCTCAACCCACAAAAGGCATCAGAATCCGGGGGCATTTAAAAACTACCAATGTCTTGCCCTCACCCCTGAGATCCTGTTCAGTGTTGTAACAGTCCTTCACGTGAATCTAACAGATTGCTTGGGCTGAGAACTCATGAGCTCTAAGGCATTTTCACCCTCTGCAGGCTCCTCATCCATAACACATGATGGCCCCTTCCTCTGGTATAAATATTTAATACAAGACCTCCAGCATCCAAGGCCAAAGAGCCAATTCTAGCTTTTACATGAACAAAGGGATTTATTTTTAATTACTTATTAATATCTATTTTTAATTACTTATTAGTATCCCCAAAAGAGAGGAGGCTAACTGTGGGGAGATCCTTCACTGACCTTACCTGCTTTCCAGGAGCCAAGTCCACTGGAAGCTTCAGTAGGACTCCTGGCTTTGTTGTTATCCAAACCCCGATTTAAAGAGTCAAAATGAATTTGTTCTCTTTTACCTTCCTGAAGCTGGCGACAGGGGCCACCTGGGAAGCATAATACACAGAATTCTTCTCAATTGGCTGTCCTGACTTTCACCTTTTTTATAACAAATTTTCATTTTTTATAGTTCTTAAATAAACACATACCCTGGCCCCATGTTTACTTTCCCAAACTACCTAAACATTGTTATGATGGAATTTTCTCTAATTCAATTTGTAAAAGAAGCACCCATTTTTAAAGAATTTGTTTCTGTTTATAGATGCAGTTTTCAATGTTTGATTTTTTTTTTAACAGTTTGGATTTGCAGGGGTTGTTTTTTGGGTAAATTTGACAGCTAGTGTTAAAGTAGTTTATACAGTGTTTGAGGGATTGTTTATGATCAACTGGTACTCAAGGATCCTTCAATTTGGTCAACTTATAATTTCTGCTCTATTTAGCGCTAGGAAAATAGGAATTTCCTGATTACCCTCTTTTGCTGAGTCCCTCTCTTAGATTAAATAATGTCATTTGAAGCAACATAGATGTACCTGGAAAGTATCGTACTGACTGAGGTAAGTCAGACAGAGAAGGAGAAATATTGTATGACATCTATTATATATGGAATTGAAAAAGAAATGATACAAACAAACTTAGAAACAGACTCACAGACCTAGAGCCAGACATCCTGGAATGTGAAGTCAAGCGGGCCTTAGGAAGCATCACTATGAACAAAGCTAGTGGAGGTGATGGAATTCCAGTTGAGCTATTTCAAATCCTGAAAGATGATGCTGTGAAAGTGCTGCACTCAGTATGCCAGCAAGTTTGGAAAACTCAGCAGTGGCCACAGGCCACATTCCAATCCCAGGGAAAGGCAATGCCAAAGAATGCTCAAACTACCGCACAATTGCACTCATCTCACACGCTAGTAAAGTGATGCTCAAAATTTTCCAAGCCAGGCTTCAGCGATACATGAACCAGGAACTTCCAGATGTTCAAGCTGGTTTTAGAAAAGGCAGAGGAACCAGAGATCGAATTGCCAACATCCACTGGATCATTGAAAAAGCAAGAGAGTTCCAGAAGAAACAACTATTTCTGCTTTATAGACTATGCCAAAGCCTTTGACTGTGTGGATCACAATAAACTGTGGAAAATTCTGAAAGAGATGGGAATACCAGACTGCCTGACCTACCTCTTGAGAACCCTGTATGCAGGTCAAGAAGCAGCAGTTAGAACTGGACATGGAACAACAGACTGGTTCCAAATAGGAAAAGGAGTACGTCAATGACAAGCATATTGTCATCTTGCTTTTTTAACTTATATGCAGAGTACATCATGAGAAATGCTGGGCTGGAAGAAGCACAGGCTGGAATCAAGATTGCCGGTTATTGATTGTTATATCAATAACCTCAGATATGCAGATGATACCACCATTATGGCAGAAAGTGAAGAAGAACTAAAGAGCCTCTTGATGAAAGTGAAAGAGGAGAGTGAAAAAGTTGGTTTAAAGCTCAACATTCAGAAAACGAAGATCATGGCATCCGGTCCCATCACTTCATGGCAAATAGATAGGGAAACAGTAGCTGACTTCATTTTTCTGGGCCCTAAAATCACAGCAAATGGTGATTGCAGCCATGAAATTAAAAAACACTTACTCCTTGGAAGGAAAGTTATGATCAAGCTAGACAGCGTATTAAAAAGCAGAGACATTACTTTGCCAATGAAGATCTGTCTAGTAAAGGCTATGGTTTTTCCAGAGGTCATGTATGGATGTGAGAGCTGGACTGTGAAGCAAGCTGAGAGCTGAAGAATTGATGCTTTTGAACTGTGGTGTTGGAGAAGACTCTTGAGAGTCCCTTGGACTACAAGGAGATCCAACCAGTCCATCCTAAAGGAAATCAGTCCTGGGTGTTCATTGGAAGGACTGATGCTGAAGCTGAAACTCCAATACTTTGGCTACCTGATGCGAAGAGCTGACTCATTGGAAAAAACCCTGATGCTGGGAAAGATTGAGGGCAGGAGGAGAAGGGGATGACAGAGGACGAAATGGTTGGATGGCATCACCGACTTGATGCACTTGGGTTTGGGTGAACTCTGGGAGTTGGTGATGGACAGGGAGGCCTGGCATGCTGTGGTTCATGGGGTCACAAAGAATCGGACACAACTGAGCGACTGAACTGAACTGAACTTTTTCGGTACTCATAAAAGTGATATATATATATATATACACACACATATATATTTCAGTAATTTGTACTCAATAATATAAATATCTGATTAAATTTTTAAATAAATGTTTATTGATAATAATATACACTAAGCAGGGCACAAGTGTACAGCTCAAAGAATTTTTGCAAGGTGAACATTCCTTCAGTAATCCCCACCAAAATCAAGAAATAGAAATTAATGTCATCAAAGAACCCTGCCTCAGCTCCTCTTCTTGTTTCTAGTCCCCACTCTCTACCTAACTTGTATTAGTTTTGCCTGTTTGTGTACTTTATGTCAGTGGAATTACAGACAGCATAATCCTTTGTGTCTATTTTCTTTCAGCCTTATCCTTGTAAGATCCTTCCATGTTTTTCCATACAAGTAAACAATAGCTTGTCCATACAAATGAGCAATAGCTTGTTCAGTTTCATTGACTGACTATAACACAAATCATTTACTCATTCTACTACTGATGGACATGAAAGTCCTATTAAGGATACATTTGCACTCATACCCGTGTATGTTTCTATGTAATGTGGGTATATGTATTTTGGCCTGTGTATGTAAGCATTTCTGTTGAGTATATGTCTAGGAATGAAATTGCTATATGATGTAATATACATATATTATCCATATATTTCTACCAAACACCTTTCCAAAACGATTGTACCAATGTATATTCAGAAGTAAATGAGAGTTCCAGTTGTTCCACATCCTAATCAACACCTGATATTTTCTGTCAGTCTTTTTATTTTCATTCTAACCATTCTGGTAGATAAGTAGTGATATCTCATTATGGTTTTAGTATATATTTTCCCGGAGTATTATTAAGGTTGAGCACTTTTTAATAAGTTTGTTGGACATTTGAATATTCTCTTTTATGAAAATTTTAAGTCCTTTACCTATTTTAAAGCTTCAGTTAATTAAGACAGTGTGCACTGGCATAAAAATAGACAAATAGATGGATAGAAAAAACAGAAATTCCACACATATACAATCACTTGATTTGTAATAAAACTGGAAGTGATGAAAAGTAGGGGAAAAATGTCTTTACAGTAAATCGTGTTGGGTCAAAAGGATATTCATACAGAAAAATAAACATTTTAGTCCCTACCTCACACCATAATAAAAAATAAATACTAGATAGACTAGATTTCATTATAAAAAGTAAAGCAATACATTTTTAAAGAAAAAAAATATCTCAATGATCATGCAGAGAGAAAACATTTGATAAACAGGATATAAAAACTATAATATAAACACAATATATTAAATATATATAATATATAAAAATTATAAAATGATAAGTTACAGAGTTTTAAATTTCTGTTTATCAAAAGGCACCATTAAGAGAGTGAAAAGACAAGCCACACAAGATATTTATAAGAAATGTATTTAACAAAAAACTCGTATTCAGAACAGAATTAACTTTGCATATTATTCCATGGTATGTATGTGTCATAGTTTATATTTATCCCCCAGTTATGATCATTTAGTCCGTTTCTATTAGTTCATTATCTAAATAAGTGTGGTAATGAATACACTTGTACATCTTTGAGTGTTTTCCTAATGAATTACCCAAACATGGGTTATAGAGTCATGGGATAAAGCAGTTTCAAACCACAAAGGCCAATGGAAAGATATTTTTTCCCAGATGAGTTTTCTCCCATCTTGCAAATCTCACTCTGAAACTAACTGTACTCCCTTGGCCTCAGCCTTGCCCAATATATTTTTTCTTTTAAAGACCCTGGAATATCTTAACCAAGGTACATAGGCTTAAGGAGAAGATAAGAATTCTGATGAGGGGGAATAAAAGGACATAAGAAAATGTTTAGGCAAGAGGTTTTCTAATATTCTCTCAAAGATTTTCTTCTTGCCTTCTCAGCAGTTTAAAAGAAATTATCTTTACGCCCTAGATATTGACTTGAATAGTATATCTTGTATATTGATATACATCTTGTATGTTGATGATTGGCAAGTATTCTGGGATCTTTTGAAGTAAGGGATTATCGAATACAAACTTCAATTAAATGATTAAGTTTTTTGGCTACTAAAGAGAGATTGGACATCTATACATTTTCAACATTATTCACTGAAAGTGTTTTTCAAATGCATATTCATCTACATTCCCACTTTGGTAAGTACAATATCCTGACTATAGCTGACTATTTCTTTACAGGTGTAAAATCTTAAGATCCTCAGGGTTATAATTTGAACATTAATCTCATCATACAGAGCAGTGGATATGAAGTGTCCCTTGTACATTTTGTCTCATAGTAAACTATAAGCTCTTAAGGTCAAGGACCTCATTCAAATTCTGATTCTGTCAGGTACAAAGTTTATGTTCTCCAGTGAGAGTATCTGATTCCCAGGGCTCCCATCTGCAAGCAGAAAGAAACTGCCTACCAACTGACCCAAAGGGAAAGGTTGTTGGAAGAATACAAGTTCCTAGTATAAAGTACATGGCACATAGTAGGACTCAGTGAATGTTCCTTTTGCTTTTCTGAAGCAATTTTTCCCAAGTCAAATTTAAATTAGTATAGGCAATAAGAATGATTTCTTTTTCTGACAGTAAGGCATAACAGAAAAAAAAAAGCCTAATATGATTTTTTTTGCCTTGTGAATTACATCTCTCATTTAAAAGGGAAGTGGCACAGAAAATTCCAACATACTGAGATTTTTAATTATTTGTTTCCCATTGTAATCAGGCAGACCTTCAGGCAGACAGCTTGGCAAAATGTATTACATTTCATTTGCCCCAGCAATCCCACTCTACTCGTTTATCCTAAAGAAATAAGTATGAACAAAGAATGAATGAAAAAGGATATTCACTGTAAGGTTGTTTATCATACTAAAACACCAGAAACAACCTAAATCCTCATCAAAATATGATAAAACATATTTTGGGTCATCTGCACAGCAAAATATTATGAAATCTTTAGAAGTAATAATCTAGCTTCATATTTATAGAAAGCCCACAAAATATTGTCAAGTGAATAAAACAAATTAAATATAGTATATATTAAACACTTTATTCCATTTTTGTCAAAAATGTGTGTATCTATATGTATGTATGCATAGAAAAAAGTCTTGAAAAATACATACCAACATGGTCATATGTTTATCTAAAAGTGGTAGGATTATGAATGATTTTCTCTTTCTTTTAAATACCTTTGTGTTTTACCATATTCTTTCATAATAAGTATGCATAATTTCTTTATTCAAAAAATACTAAAGCTACTTAAAAAATTTTTTTAATTTATATGCCAAAAAAAAGCCAACTGGTTAAAAAAATTAAAACCCATATCTATATGGATCTTATCTCATTCATCCTCAGACAGAAGGGAGACGTTTCATTATTGCTGTGTGTAGCAAGGTTTCTCAACTTTGGCACTATTGACATTTTTGGCTGGATAATTCCTTGTCATGGAAGATTATCGGGTGCCTTGTAAGATGTTTGGCAGCATCACTGACCTCTACTCTTGTAAGACACATCACTCCCTTCCCACCAAGTTATCCAAAAATGTCTCCAGATGTCAATTAAAGGCTAGACTGCCCTGGTTGAAAAATCATTGCTCTAAGGAAACAGGAGAGCTGGAATTAAACCCCATGTTTGACACTTACTAGTTGTGTGATCCAACCTCTGTGGGCTTCCGTTTCCTCAAGACTACATTATATTCAAGCCACCCTTGGTCTGAAAACCATCTTTTGTGAGTTTGCAGAAAATCAGTGGATCCAAAAGGGTCCAGGCTTCCCCGGTGGCTCAGTTGGCAAGAACCTACCTGTCAATGCAGGAGATGCAAGAAACGCGGGTTCAATCCCTGGATCAGGAAGATCCCCTGGAGTAGGAAATGGTAACCCACACCAGTATTCTTGCCTGGAAAATTCCATGGACAGAGGAGCCTGGCAGACTATAATTCACAGGGTCACAAAGAGTTGGACACAACTGAGCAGCTGAGCATACAAAGGGAAAGTGGTTGGTCCAGAGTTAAACAAAAAGCCAAAAGTTCAAACAGAAATGCGGCTAGGTCTCCTAACTGCAATCATGCATTTATTCACTCATTTGTGTAAGAAATATTTATTTTGCGTGCCCATTATATCCTGGGCACTGTTACAAGCACTGGGAAACAGTAATAAACAAGAAAATGAGATCCTTGCTTTCATGGTAGTGGATGGCCACTGGAATAGTGTTAGGAAAATCAAGCAACATTAGATAAGGCAGCCAGGGAAGACCCCTAAAGGAGCTGATACTTGAACTAAGATCTGAAAGATAATTAAGACAGAGTCAAGCAAAACTCAGTGGGATGAACGTCCTGGTCAGAGAGAATCGAAGTACAAAAGTAGTAAGATGGAGAAGAGCTTGGAACTGTATTAATGATATTTAATGGCAATACATACACTATAGAAGATTACAGAGGAAACAATGTCACCTTATGGTATTAATAATATGGGGAAAGTGTGAGTGAAAAAGTAATCATGATTATATGCATGTGTGCATAGTTGCTCAGTCGTGTCTGATTCTTGGGATCCTTTGGACTATGGTACCCCAGGCTCCTCTGTCCATGAGGTTTTTCTGGCAAGAAGACTAGGTTGCCATGGCACTCTTGCTGTGGCAAGAGTGGGTTGCCATTTTCCTCCTCCAGGGAATCTTCCCAGCCCAGGGATCAAACCTGCATCTCCCGTGTCTCCTGCATTGCAGGCCAATTCTTCACCCACTGAGCCATCAGGGAAACCCAAAGTGATTATAGTAGAAATTAAATCTAGAAAAAGCCCTCACATCATGGCCTTCCTCAATAATGCAATTGAAAAACTGTGTCTGGGGAAATTCTGAAAACAGATGTCCCCCAAAGTTCACCAATGCCTTCCTATCACCATTAGTACTGGGGTGGGGGGTGGTGCCAAGAAGATGTCTACTGAATTGCTAAAGCAATAAATTGAGGGGATAATCTTTTTGGTGGTTGGTAAGCTCAAGGGGGAGTGGGTCCAGTAGATAAAATGATAACTAGATTTAGTTGACAATTTGCTTTGAGTAAAATGTCGAGCTTGTAAATAATTTAAAAATAGCCTGTCATTCAATTGCTGCATGTCCTTTAAGAAATTTTAATCGATGCAAAACACATTTCTCAAACACAAGCTTCTAACCCCTGTGAAACCAGCTATCGGTCTAAACAAAAAGCTGTGATACACGGTCAGGAGAATGTGTGCAATGGTTATTAAGGAGAGTGAATTGAGCTACAACCCCAGAATCCAATATATGACAATATCTTGCAACCGAGGAATTAGCTATTTCGACAATATGTAATGAGGAAACACACCACTTGTTCAGCTCTTTTTGCTCAAGGGCACAGAGAAGCTGAGGTTTCAATCCACTCATCAGAAACAATCAACATGCACATAAACTCTGCATTTTGGCTGCAAATGGATTGTCTATTTGTTATATTTGCCAAAAGCTCAGCATTGTAGAGAAAGAAAAAGGAAAGGAAAGGCGGAGGGAGAGGAAAGACATAGTAAGTCTGAAATCAGGGCATACCTTGAGCGGATAAACTCAAGGACAGAAAGGAATAGCACAGGATTTGAGGGTGGGGCAATCTCTCCTGACCCCCACATTGTCAGTAAGCTAGGTTCAACTCCTTTCTACCCAGTTATCCATGTTGAAACAGGGAAAAATATAGATCATTCCAAATGTGAGTGGAGCCGATTGCCACCTTCTCCAGACCAGCTGTTTTCCCTGGGGACAGCCAGGACTGCTTCTCCTTTGTGCCTCCCAGCGCTGCCCAAGCGCTCAGGGCTGGGTCACACAGCCCCGGTAGCCTTCTCTGACTCAGCTGTTCTTTTCCCATAGAACTTTTTATCAAAGGAAACCAATCGTTGTTCAACCCACAGTGCCAAGAGATACAGCAGCAAAACCCCAAGGACAATAGAAAGTTTTGTTCCTTTAGACTGAAACTCCTGGACAAGACTTTTTGTATTTTTTCCTAAGATTTGGAGGTCTTCCCTCCCAACCCACTCTGCAATAATGACATAGATTATGAAGACAACATCCCAAATTTCCAGCATGGTAGCTGCAGTTTAGGAAATAAGCCAGCACATCAGAGAATAAGGACAGCTCTAAGGGTTTAACTGAAGTTGGCTAACTGTTTGTTTTTTAACAAATTGATTATCATTGAGTATCAAAACATATATATCTTGATTTTATCCCTTAAATCATAGATATTAATAATCACTATTAATTTTGATTAATTACAATAGTGACTAATTAATTAATAGCAGCAGTATTAATCCTGGATAGATTTAATGATAATTTAATGATAATTCTTAACGATCATAAGAATGCATTATTCATAAATGTTGTACACCAGGATATCCATTATACAACTGTTCATCTCCAGCAATACCATTTTCATACTCATGTTGTGATTTTACTGAAACCAGATTGTAAACATTTTTTAAAATGTTGGTTTTTAAAGTCTGCCCTCATAACAAATCATCAACTCCTCCTCCCAATCTAAGGCAGCCCTGGAGACCGCATGAGGATACTGTATCCTTCCCTCCACACCTGGCCCAGTTTACACATAGCCACACTCACGAAGACGAGAGTATACATGCCGCTTAGCTGTGCTACTGGCATTGAAGGGTTTCCAGCTTGTCTTTGTCACAAGGTCAACCAGAATCAAGCTCCGGTTTTTGTCTTCATGTAGGACGTTTTCTTCATTGGTGAGCTTATTTAAATTCCTTTGCAGATATTGAGCCAAATCTGCTCAGGCTGCGGCCTCCCGGGGTCTCTCACTCAGGGCTAAGTATAAATAAATACTCATATAGGACAGCCTTTGATGAAACATTAAAGATGTCTCTGGTTATATGGCTTCTAGAGTCTCTGTTTTCTCTATGAAAAAATTCATGGTGGTAGAGACAGCCTTAGCCATGGGAAGGGAATAGATTTCTAAATTGCTGCCTATGGACCCCCTGGGACTTAATGGCACAGGGCAAAGAAGCAGCTGATCTTGGCAAAGGAAGCAAGATAAATAAAATTAGCCACTAAATCATCTCCCCTTAAAATACCAGCTGTCAATTCCCTCCAACATTTATGAATCTGGGGGCATGTTACTGTCATGTTGCGTCTCATCCAGGACAAATAGCATTGCTCCTTTCACTCGGGAAAGGGTCCCTGGGTCCCCACACAGGAGAGGCTAAAGCAGAGGGTTTGGCTTTTTTTCTTTCACCCTCTTCCCCTGTCACATGTACAAGGAAGAACCCAATTCAGGCCAATCAATGTTTATTGCTCTAGTGATTGTAATCGTTGCTTATTTCTAAACTGTGTTCCTGGTCATCCCTTCAAAGATTGGGACTTCCTACAGAAGATGATGCACACGCCTTTTGGAAAAGACCATCTGCTCAAAAGAGTGAATCGGCTGATGGAGGATAAATCTGGATGTGTAGAAATAAGGCAAAGGTGGGAATCCTTGTCCCTCTCTCGTGGATCCCCAGTGGGATCAGACCGCTACAGCTTTGGGAGAAAGGCTAGCAGCACTTGCCAAGGACACTGAAATCTCGAGGTAGAGCTCTCCAGGTGAATACGGGAGACATGCAGTAACAACTAAAAAGCTAACCTTAGCCAGACACTGCACTAATTGCTTTGTAAGTATTATCTCACTGAATGTTCAGAACAATGGCCAAGATGGATAATATTACAGCTGCATTTTAAAAACAAGCAAACTGAATAGTTGAGGAGTTGTTATTACTTCTCTCCTGGAAAGAAGCACCCTATAGTCCTGTGAGTAGTATGAGGCACCTTCCCTCCCCTGGACATAAGAGCAACCAGCAAACCACAGTCACATCCTGGCCTGAACCATTCCTCCCCAAGTTGAAAACATGTGATTCAAGGAGCAGAGAGATCCCTCCAGGCTTGTGTGAATCCCTGAAGCTTTGCTGGGCAGGTCCTCCAGGGAGACTTAGCTGGAGTTACACAGGACTCACAAGGATCACAAGGGAATCTTAAGAGAAAACACTGACGAGCCCTACGAAGTCCTTCCCTCTACACCCCACACACACCTTTAGGAAACCAGGGGGAAGAACCTGAATAAGATCAAACACAGACTAGCTACTTTACTGTTAATTTCTACCTGACTACATCCTTTGGCTGGAGGTCAGGTGAAATTTCTATTACACTTTATAGGAGCAAAACCATGAAAGTTTTCTCTAGTTATTGTTGCTTCTAAAAAAAATAGAAAGAAATCGTACAAAGCTGAGTCCATAGCAGGCATATAAAGACCATATGTTGGCTCATTAAAATAGTAAATTTTTTGTTACTGTTTATTTAAAAATACATGAAGCTTTTCCACTGTGCCTGGAGAAGAACTCTACATAATCCTTAGAACACTAAAGTCTTTACCATTCCCAAACCATGCAGAATATCAGAATACATACAGACTAAATCTATACTACACAAACTAATTAAAGGACCTGGAGAGAGTGAGCCAGAAGAGCTGATACAGTTCAGTCTGAAAAAAAATCTTACTTCTTTACTCAAGTATAATAAAAATTATAATGCTTTCCTCTTTTTCTTCTTATAAAGAGCTTTCCAATGATATTATTTTGCTTGAGCATCACAAAACAGCAAAGAGAGGGTGTGGTCATCCCCATTTCCAGATTCAGACTGGCTGAGCGACTGTCTAATGTCATGGTCAGGAGTGGAGGGAACTCAGGCTGTATATGGTAAATTATTTGAGTAATCAAAGAAACATGGAAGTCATCAGGATTTTTCTGCTTGAATATTCCAGCATGAGAGCTGGCCACTGACACAAATGAAAACATACACTCATAAACCGCCTTTGCCCTTGACTCCATCTGGACCCAGACAGAAGGAAAGTTTGTGCAGTTTATATCTTCATTCCTCTGGTCACATCTTCAGTTATTCCATAGGAGGTGAGGATAGAAGGGGAGTACAGGTTGGTGAGAGAGCCGCAAGAAATGCTCCTTGAAGAAAAGTGGAAAAGAGCAGGGGTAACGCAGGGTAATTTCCCTCCACCTTCCCCCTGGAGTAGAGGGGTCTGCTTCCCTCTAATGGTTCCATTCCTCACTGAATTACTATGCTAGGCACGTGGAGACACCACAGAAGGGGTTTCCATAAATTTGAGTTTAAAGGGAGTAATGCTTGCTGTTAAATCATTATATTAAATCATTCTTTACAAGGCATTTTTACAATTTCAAGTCATTTTCCCAACGAAAGTTGCACAGTAAATTAATTACTGTGTTAGTAGTTCATTGGTGACTCTTGTAAACATGTTTTACTCAAAAATATTCTCCAAATATTTGTTCACATATTTGAATCCCTTTAAAAGTGTTTCTAATTTTAGGGGGGGAAGTATTCTTGGTAATTTCACTGCTTGCCTCATTTTGTCCTGGGAAGAGTTATGTTCATCTTCCAGTTGGCATATAGGATAATTTAGTGTAGCTACTTATGTGGTACCGGCTAACATAATTGAGGATTTTTAAGAAGTCAAACAGAGTTGGGGAAGGGTAGTTATTAATCTAGTAAAAACAACCTCAATAGTTTGGTTCATACATATACTAAAAAGAAAGATGAACCATTTTTTTATCCCTAATGGGTGAAAATATGAAAGGTAAAAATCATATGTAAAAGGGTAAAAATCAAAAGGTTTGCTAAACTTACAACAAAAGCCACATACTTTATACTTGTTCATGCCCTTTCCAAAAACATTTCACTTTGCATTTGTAAACAAATGTTTAGCCTTATAAAGTGAAAAATGTGTAATAAACAGAATATATGTTAGCAAGACGACCCCATCAAGATGGGTAAAAAGTATAATTTGGGTAAAAATGTTCTTCATATCAGTAAAAGTTTGTTGTGTTCGAATTCTGTATAAATAACTTGGATTGCTTTCACATGCTTCTTAAGTTTTTCCTGCTGCTGCTGCTAAGTCCCTTCAGTCGTGTCCAACTCTGTGCGACCCCATAGACGGCAGTCCACCAGGCTCCCCCGTCCCTGGGATTCTCCAGGCAAGAACACTGGAGTGGGTTGCCATTTCCTTCTCCAATGCATGAAAGTGAAAGGTGAAAGGGAAGTCGCTCAGTCATGCCCGGCTCTTTGAGACCCCATGGACTGCAGCCTACCAGGTTCCTCCATCCATGGGATTTTCCAGGCAAGAGTACTGGAGTGGGATGCCATCGCCTTCTCCGAAGCTTTTCCTAAATGCGCATGTTTAATATATTAGCTGAAAATCACAAAGCATCAAAATACCCATGTGAAAGGAACAGACTTTTGTGAGAAGTATGTTTACATGTCTTATATCTGCAGTAACCATTTTCTCCAAACCCAAATTTGCCATAAGTGCTTTGATAAGTTCAAGGATACTCATGGAACAATGGGTATATCTGAGATCCTAGTATTTGAAATCAGGCCTGAGCCCCAGAATCTATGCTCTCTGGCTGCTATATCTCTGCAGAGAATGAGGTCACACAAATGCACGGACATTTATGTCCAACATCAAAAGACAGCTAAAATCCAAAGTTAAAATCACCCAAATGTCCCCAAACAGAGAAACAGACAAATCGTGCTATATACATACAATGGAATACTGAGCAGAAATTACAGCACATTTGTGGATCAGTATATGTTGGCACTTACCTGGTGGCTCAGTGATAAAGAATCCTCCTGCCAATGCAGGAGACTGAGTTTCGATCCCTGAGTCAGAAAGATCCCCTGGAGAAGGAAATGGCAATCCACCCCCATAGTCTTGCCTGGATAATCCCATGGACAGAGGAACATGGCGGGCTACAGTCCGTGAGGTCGTGAAGAATTGGACATGACTTGGCGACTAAACAACAACAACAACAACTGTCTTTTTGAAATGATTGAATGTCACACCCATAATGTTGAACAAAAGTAGCCAGACATGCAAAGAACAGTGTAGTGTTTCATTTCTGTATGTTTTTTTTTTTTTTTTTTTTTAAGCAAAAATACTCTAGGGTATTGGAGTTCACAGATAGTAGCAACTCCTGGGAGAGGAAGTCAGTGAGAGGAAGGGGCAGTGGAGGAGTCTTCTGAGTCCTGGGATCTTCTGTTTAGTCCTCTGTGCTCAGTCTCCAGGGGTGTATGACTCTCTGCGACCCTTTGGACTGTAGCCCGACAGGCTCCTCTGTCCGTGGGATTCTCCAAGCAAGAATGCTGGGGTGGGTTGTCATTTCCTCCTCCAGGGGATCTTCCCAACCCAGGGATCAAACCTGGGTCTCCTATGTCTCCTGCATTGCAGGCAGATTCTTTACCCACTGAGCCGTCAGGAAAGCCCATTTAGTCCTCTATAGAGTGTTTACATTGTCAGATTTCACTTTGTGAAAATTCATCTAGCTATACACTTAGGATTTATGCACTTCTCTATGTATAAGTTACATGTCAATAGAAAGCTTACTTAAAAAGTAAAAATAAGTGACTTCCCTGGTGGTGCAGTGGCTAGGAGTCCACACTCTCAATGTAGATGGCCTGGGTTTGATCCCTGGTAAGAGAACTAGGTTCCACATGTGGCAACTAAAGATCCCACATGCCACAGGTAAGACCTGGCACAGCCAAATAAATAAATAAATACTTTTTTAAAGTAAAAATAAGAAGACAGCTAAGAAAGCGCTCTCCAAATATAGCTGACCCAAGTACTACGCAGGGTTGCAGGGGAGCAGAGGCCTTTGGATTTTTCAGAGACTCCAGGGAATAAGAACTCACCATCACAAGAAAGCCCTCATCTTATCATACTATTATGGTAAACAAGACATTTTTACCCTAAAAGAAGGGGAAATCTCATGGCCTCCCTGAGATAAATACCCGAGTGTGTATTGTTTCAACTTCACCATAACCCAGTCACACAGAGCCAAGAATTCTTCCAAGGGTATGTCCATATTTCTGCTTTATTGACTATGCCAAAGCCTTTGACTGTGTGGATCACAATAAACTGTGGAAAATTCAAGACATGGGAATACCAGACCACCTGACCTGCCTCTTGAGAAATCTGTATGCAGGTCAGGAAGCAACAGTTAGAACTGGACATCAAACAACAGACTGGTTCCAAATAGGAAAAGGAGTATGTCAAGGCTGTATATTGTCACCCTGCTTATTTAACTTATATGCAGAGTACATCATGAGAAATGCTGGACTGGAAGAAACACAAGCTGGAATCAAGATTGCTGGGAGAAATATCAATAACCTCAGATATGCAGATGACACCACCCTTATAGCAGAAAGTGAAGAGGAACTAAAAAGCCTCTTGATGAAAGTGAAAGAGGAGAGTGAAAATGTTGGCTTAAAGCTCAACATTCAGAAAACGAAGATCATGGCATCTGGTCCCATCACTTCATGGCAAATAGATGGAGAAACAGTGTCAGACTTTATTTTGGGGGGCTCCAAAATCACTGCAGACGGTGATTGCAGCCATGAAATTAAAAGACGCTTACTCCTTGGAAGAAAAGTTATGACCAACCTAGATAGCATATTCAAAAGCAGAGACATTATTTTGCCGACTAAGGTCCATCTAGTCAAGGCTATGGTTTTTCCTGTGGTCATGTATGGATATGAGAGTTGGACTGTGAAGAAGGCTGAGTGCCGAAGAATTGATGCTTTTGAACTGTGGTGTTGGAGAAGACTCTTGAGAGTCCCTTGGACTGCAAGGAGATCCAACCAGTCCATTCTGAAGGAGATCAGCCCTGGGTGTTCTTTGGAAGGAATGATGCTAAAGCTGAAACTCCAGTACTTTGGCCACCTGATGCGAAGAGTTGACTCATTGGAAAAGACTCTGATGCTGGGAGGGATTGGAGGCAGGAGGAGAAGGGGACGACAGAGAATGAGATGGCTGGATGGCATCACCCTCTTGATGGACATGAGTCTGAGTGAACTCCGGGAGATGATGATGGACAGAGAGGCCTGGCGTGCTGCGATTCATGGGGTCGCAAAGAGTCAGACACGACTGAGCGACTGAACTGAACTGAACTAGTTAGATGAACTACTTGCCAAATGTGTGGATAGCCTCACTGCCTAGAAGAGACTGTTGGCTTATGAGAAAACAACCTGGTTGGGAAAAAGTGCATTCTGCAAACTGCCTCTGAGCACCCCTCAGATTTGACAGGGTGCTGTAAAAGCAGTATTACAGTTCTGCTGCCACAGTTAAGAAATGGAGCCTTTTCATTTGGTCTGAACTTTCCTTAAGAAATGCGCCGAAGGAAATGTGTCCGGGTATGATTGCACTTGGGGAACATGGAGCTCTGCTTTTCTCACCCACACTACTCCTCTTCTTGGAGTCCAGGACCTCCTCTGGAAGCTCACAAACATCGAAACAAAGCCGGGCGCTGACGCTGGGTTTTGAGGGGGCAAGCTTCAATACAAACATGGACAACCAGAAAAGGCAACCGACAAAACCCTGTCAATTAACACGAACAGCTGGGAGAACAGAATATCATTCCCCACTTTGGCTCTGCCCTCTCTTTAAATCCTAAATAAATCATCCTTTCTTCCTGGGAAATGGCTCTGGAACACTTTCTCCAGGTGGAGGCTAGAAAGGCTGATGGCTATGAGGGAAGACAGGATTTTCCTGCCTGTCTGGGCATGTATCCATGCTGCCCCAGTGAGAAACATCTTTATCAAGCCTGACATCATTCACCATGATCATAACCCTCTGGTTTCTGGCAAGAACACACTAGATCTGTAATCTTTAGTTCTTCTAACCCTATCACTTACTTGCATTGTCATCCTCAGCAATCATTTAAACTCTCTGGGCTGTGAAATACTTTGCCAACTGAAATTACCCTTATCTTTCTTCAAATACTCAAAGGAGCAAGATAGAGGATGCTTCTATATTGCTCCAAGCATTCACAAACTTAAGTGATTCTCTGAATGGGAAGGCCAGCTTTGCTTGCTATGCTCTCCTTTTTCATCTCCGTGTATAAGCCCTGCCCAGCTCTACCAAGAGGACTGATGGAGTTCTGCCTTCCACAAGAGGTGGGGTGGGGCAGGCACTTCTCTGAGCTACAGAGAAGTTGGCTCACACTCAATATTCTTTTGTTTTGAATCAGTGGTCTCTGCCTCCTACCCGAGCTCCTGCCAGAGTTTTTGACACTCTGGTATTTTACCACTTCTCAACTTAAAGAGACTTAAAAGTTTTCCAATTAGATAAATCTGATTTTTGAGGAAGTGATAATTGTTAAATCATGATAAAGAGACATTTTATCATGCTTTTCAGGGGAAAATTGTTGCAGCTGCTGACAATTTAGAAAGAGGAGCATGCTTTACAACTGACGTGTTAGATGTTAGAGTTCAGAGAAGGTCAATGAGAAGTAAGTGAAAGTATTGCTGAGATTACAATTCGAACAAAAGGGAAAGCATAGTTCAATTTCACCCCCAAAGGGTGATTTTACATGCACATTTTTAAGGGAACACATCCATGATTAAAAGTGAACTACACCTGTAGATCACATTCTTCCAGCACTTTCCAGTAATCCCAGCACAGTATGGAGAAACGAATGCTTCTCTTAGTCAAGCATGTAATCACATGTTTCCAGATGAGAGGCACAAAAAATGATTAAAGGTTTGGGAAATTGGACTAATGTAAAATATATCCTCAAGAAGAAGGAAGGGCTAGTAGGAAAAGGGAGCTCTCAACCCTATTATGAAGGGATATGTACAACCAGTGTTTCTATGAATTAAATGAAGGCAAAAGCTTAAAATTCAACATTCAAAAAGCTAAGATCATGGCATCAGGTCTCATCACTTCATGGCAAATAGATGGAGAAAAAGTGGAAACAGTGATAGATTTTATTTTCTTGGGCTCCAAAATCACTGTGGATGGTGACTACCACCACAAAATTAAAAGATGCTTGCTCCATGGAAGAAAAGCTATCTCAAACCTAGACAGTGTATTAAAAGGCAGAGACATCACTTTGCCAACAAAGGTCCATCTAGTCAAAGCTATGGTTTTTCCAATAGTCATGTATGGATATGAGAGTTGAACATAAAGAAGGCTGAGTGCTGAAAAACTGATGCTTTCAAACTGTGGTGTTGGAGAAGACTCTTGAGAGTCCCTTGGACAACAAGGAGTCCTGAATATTCATTGGAAGAACTCATGCTGAAACTAAAGCTCCAATACTTTGGCCATTTGATGCAAAGAGCCAACTCATTGGAAAAGACCCTGATACTGGGAAAGATTGAGGGCAGGAGGAAAAGAGGGCAATAAAGAATGAAATGGTTCAATGGTATCACTGACTCAATGGACATGAGTTTGAGCAAACTTTGGGAGACAGTGAAGAATAGGGAAGCCTGGCATGCTGCAATTCATGGGGTTGCAAAGAGTTGGATACAACTTAGCAACTGAACAACAACAACCAATGCATGGCTGTTCAAGAGCAACCAGATATACTTTGAATAGGTGTTTGAATCTTTGAGCATTTCAGCTAGAGGGCTACTCAGAACCATTTCTAACAATATCAAAAGAGACTATGGGTCTGTTTGGAAACTTTAAGCAATGTTATACCTAGCCTTCTTTCTGGGTGAGTTTGGTTAGCAACAGAGAGAAGAGCAGAAAGACTTTGAGGACCTCTCAGAATTGACATTTTAGAAACTTGACTGGCATTAAGCTCAATAAGATGGCAGCAATCTGTCCAGAAAATAGTGACCTTCAACACAGCCTCCTCAATCACCATCCAGATGTTGTCATGGGCCTACATCATCTTCTCAAACCACAGGACTGCCCTGAACCTATCAGCTCCATAAAACAAATTGTTTAGCATGACATTCCTGTCACTGTAAATGATGTCACCTTTTCTACAGTCATCCCAGCATGACACCACAGAGTGATTTAGACTCATCTGTCTCCCTCACTCCTCAGGGCTGGTCTGTCAATAATGCCTGTTGAGTCTTCCTTCTGTCTTTCTCATCTGATAACCATTCCTTCCTTTTCACTCCCAGAGGCAACATCCTAGTTCAGGTGATCATCAAGACACATCATTGAGAAAATACTTAGATGTTCAATTTCCCTCTCCCAAATTCCAAATTCTTCATCAGTGTTTCTCAAAAGATGGTGCAAAGATCACCTCCAAAATTACCAAGTTCACTTCAGTTCAGTCGCTCAGTCATGTCTAACTCTTTGTGACCCCATAGACTGCAGTACACCAGGCTTCCCTGTCCTTCACCAACTCCCAGAGCTTACTCAAACTCATGTCCATTGAGTCAGTGATGCCATTCAATCATCTCATGCTCTGTCGTCCCCTTCTCCTCCTGCCTTCAATCTTTCCCAGCATCAGGGTCTTTTCTAATGAGTCAGTTCTTCACATCAGGTGGCCAAAGTATTAGAGTTTCGGCTTCAGCATCAGCCCTTCCAATGAACATTCAGGACTGATTTCCTTTAGGATGGACTGGTTGGATCTCCTTGCTGTCCAAGGGACTCTCAAGAGTCTTCTCCAGCACCACAGTTCAAAAGCATCAATTCTTTGGTGCTCAGCCTTCTTTATGGTCCAACTCTCACATCCATACGTGACTATTAGAAAAAGTATAGCTTTGACTAAACAGACCTTTGTTGGTAGAGTAATTCTCAGCCAACCAAGCCCCAGGCTTAACAACATTCCAAGTTTCACAAACAGCATACAGCATTAACAAAACAAACAGCATTAACATGAAACCATAGCTGCAATTTGCTCACAGATTGATAATATTACTTTGCATCTTGGGATTATAAGCGGGAACCTCAAACTGCAATCTTTGAAGTCTCGCCCACGGAGTGGATGAACTGCCTGGGACCTTTTCCCTGTTGGGACTCCAGATGTGCTGTGACACAGGATTTCCCAGTGCTGTTTGAGTCTGGACGTTGGTCAAAACCCAATTTGGTGATGTATCCTCTGCTGTTTCTATTTCTCTTTTCTTTCAATGTTAGTATATTGAAAGTAAGCTAGATAATTCTCTAATAAATATTTGCATTATTTATGTGGCTTGTTTTGTTAACAAATTCTTTGAACCTGAGACAAAAGTGAAAACTTTCAGCAAAACATCAACCACACCTCTATCCCAAAACGTTATTCTTTTCTCCATCCAAATTTTAACCATACATGAAAGTCTGATTTTGCTTCCTCATGGCCCCTTTTCCTGATCATTGTGTGTTGAACTGTGTCCCTCTAAAAGAAGCACTGAGGTCCTAACACCTGGTACCTGTGAATCACTATCTTTGGAAATAGGATCTTTGCATGTGTATTGAGGATTAGCTAAGATGATACTGGATTAGGGTGGGAACTAAATCCAATGGATAGTGTCCTTATAAAGAGGCCAAGTAAAGATACAGAGACACGTAGGGAGAAGAAGTTCATGTGAAAATAGACACAGAAATTGGAGTAATACACCCATCAAAAGCTCAGAAAGAGGAAAGCAAGGATTTTCCTCTAGAGCCTTCAGAGGAAATCCCGCAAAACCTTGACTTTGGACTGTAAAGTGATAATAGAATAAATTCATGTTATTTTTAATCAACAGTTTGTGATAATTGGTTATTGTAGCCCTAGGGAACTAATACACTGCTCCTACCCATGATCACCCTCTTATACGCCTTGAGTCCCATGGCTCCTAAATTCTAAACAAATCCTTTGGCTGCTGTGGCAGCCGGCCTCCCACACGGCCCACAGGGATGTCCACCTCATGGTATTGATGCCCTTGTGTAGCTCCCTTCCATGTTGATAGGACTGATATATATTTCCAAGAGTATTTTATGGAAATGATGTGCGGTTTCTGAGGCCAGGTGATAAAAGTCACTGCAGGAACGTCCCTGCTCTCTTGGACACTTCCCTCTGGAAGAAGCAAAGTGCCATGTCATTATACACTCAGGAAGCCCTAAGGAGACAGACACATTTTACAGCCTTCACAAACTCATCATCTATGAGAGTGAACCAACCTGGAAGCATATCCTCCAATCCCAGTCAAGCC
This sequence comes from Oryx dammah, assembly GCF_014754425.2. Classification (NCBI taxonomy): domain Eukaryota; kingdom Metazoa; phylum Chordata; class Mammalia; order Artiodactyla; family Bovidae; genus Oryx; species Oryx dammah. Next base: position 40,168,274 of record NW_024070211.1, on the reverse strand, counting down.
TTCAGATGCCTGTAGCCCAGGCTGAGATCTTGACTAAAACCTCATAAGAATCTTTGAACCAGAATTATCAAGATAATCTACTCCTGGATTCCAAACCCACGTAAAGTATATGAGGTAATAAATATCTGCTGTTCTAGCATGTTAGGTGATGGGGTCATTTTATCAGCAAAATAGACAAATAATACAACTCTTACTCTCATACACTAGCTCAATTGCTTGACTCTAAAGATAAAGATGTTTGGGGGAATATCTTTACTCCTCTTCAGTTCAGTCAGTTCAGTTCAGTCACGCAGTCATGTCCAACTCTTTGCAACCCCATGGACCACACCAGGCTTTCCTGTCTATCACCAACTCCCAGAGCTTGCTCAGACTCATATCCATCAAGCTGGTAAAGCCATCCAACCATCTCATACTGTCATTCCCTTTCCTCCTGCCTTCAATCTATCCCAGCCACAGGGTCTTTTGTAATGAGTCAGTACTGTGCATCAGGTGGCCAAAATATTGGAGCTTTAGCTTCAGCATCAGTCCTTCCAATGAATATTCAGGACTGATTTTCTTTAGGATTGACTGGTTTGATCTCCTTGCAGTTCAAGGGACTCTCAAGAGTCTTCTCCAACACTACAGTTCAAAAGCATCAATTCTTTGGTGCTCAGCTTTCTTTATAGTCCAACTCTCACATCCATACATGACTACTGGAAAAATCATAGCTTTGACTAGACAGACCTTTATTGGCAAAATAATGTCTCTGCTTTTTCATACGCTGTCTAGGTTGGTCACAGCTTTTCTCCCAAGGAGCAAGCGTCTTTCAATTTCATAGTTGCAGTCACCATCTGCAGTGATTTTGGAGTCCAGAAAAATTAAGTCTCTCAGTTTTTCCATTGTTTCCCCATCTATTTGCAATGAAATAATGGAACTGGATGCCATGCTCTTAGTTTTTTTAATGTTGAGTTTTAAGCCAACTTTTTCACTCTCCTCTTTCACTTTCATCAAAAGGCTCTTTCAGTTCCTCTTCTCATTTCTGCCATAACAGTGGTGTCATCTGCATATCTGAGGTTATTGATATTTCTCCCAGCAAACTTGATTCCAACTTGTACTTCACCAGCCTGGCATTTCACATGATGTACTCTGCATATTGGAAAAGAAAATGGCAACCCATTCCAGTACTCTTGCCTGGAAGGGGGAGTGTGGTGGGCATGGATGGAGGAGTGTGGTGGGCTACAGTCCATGGACTTCCAAACAGTCGGACATGACTGAGCGACTTCACTTCACTCACTCTGCATATAAGTTAAATAAGCAGGGTGACAATATATAGTCTCAACATACTCCTTTCCCAATTTGGAACTAGTCCATTGTTCCATGTCCATTTCTAACTGTTGCTTCTTGACCTGCATACAGGGTTCTCAGAAGGCAAGTAAGGTGTTCTGGTATTCCCATCTCTCAAAGAATTTTCCATAGTTTGTTATGATCAACACAGTCAAAGGCTTTAGCGTAATCAATGAAGCAGAAGTAGATGTTTTTCTGGAATTCTCTTGCTTTTTCTATGATCCAGTGGATGCTGGCAATTTGATCTCTGGTTCCTCAGCTTGAACATATGGAAGTTCACAGTTCATGTACTGTTGAAGCCTAGCTTGGAGAATTTTGAGCATTACTTTGCCAGTGTGTGAGATGAGTGCAATTGCGCAGTAGTTTGAACATTCTTTGGCATTGCCCTTCTTTGGGATTGGAATGAAAACAGACCTTTTCCAATTCTATGGCCACTGCTGAGTTTTCCAAATTTGTTGGCATAATGAGCACAGCATCATCATTTAGAATCTTAAATAGCTCTGCTGGAATTCCATCACCTCCACTATCTTTGCTTGTAGTGATGCTTCCTAAGGCCCACTTGACTTTGCACACCAGGATGTCTGACTCTAGGTGAGTGATCACACCATCATGGTTATCTGGGTCATTAAGATCTTTTTTGTATAGTTCTTCTGTGTATTCTTGCCACCTCTTCTTAATATCTTCTGCTTCTGTTAGGTACATTCCATTTCTGTCCTTTATTGTGCCCATTTTTGCATAAAATGTTCCCTTGGTATCTCTACTCCTCCTAGACTGCAATTGAAAACAGGCATCATTTTGTATTTCTCTGCATCCTCAAATATGTCTAATAATTATACACATATAAATACAGATATATATATATGAAAGTGAAAGTTTTAGTCACTTAGTCATGTTTGACTTTTTGTGACCCCCATGGCCTGTAGCCCACTAGGCTCTGCTGTCCATGGAATTCTCCAGGCAAGAATACTGGAGGGAGTTGCCATGCCCTTCTTCAGAGGATCTTCCCAACCCAGGGACTGAACCTTGGTCTTCCACGTTGTAGGCAGATTCTTTACCGTCTGAGCCAACAGGGAGGACCTATATATATAGGTATAGATATCTCACATTATGTGTGTGTGTGTGTGTGTGTGTATGTGTGGATATACATATGTGTATATATGTATATATATATTTCACACACACAAAATATGCTTGATAAATGTGGGCATACTGAATAAATAAAAGAGCACAATGTATCCCAATAGATAGGCTTTTAAAATATTGCATTGAATTGACTCTCATTTAAAGATCAAGTTTATGGACTTCTGTTGCAAGCAAATTACTTGAGAAAAGCTGCGTTTGAAGCCATTTTGAAGTCATTCTTTTTTCTCTCACCCAGTTCCCTGTCTCTCTGTTGTTGCTTGTTGGCTTCTGAAATGTAGGTCACCTCCAGTAGCATGACCTAATTAGGAGAGGTAATTTAACAAGAAAAATAAAATAAAAGAAATCCTCTGAGATGGCAGAATTGAAACAAAGAAAAGTGGTTCTTTCATTTTATGTTTTTGGCAGTAGCTTCCCTACTAAAGTTATCCCCTTTCCACCCTCAAGCTACACAATTTGAAAAGCACAAAGAAGAAAGGAAGAAATGAGTTTGGGAGCAGCTGGAAATGATGAATTTATAATGATCACAGAAGGAGTAAGAGTAAGCTTTACTTCACCGAAGTGGCTCTGTGGGGCTTCTTGGCAGCGCCGTGAGTGAGGCTTTGGTGGAAGAAGTATTGATGATGCTGATACAAAGCATCACGCACTCTCAGGATGAGAAGAGACCTTATGGCTCGTCTTAGCCAACCCCCCAGGAAATGCTGTGACACCTGTTGTGCTTGGAATACAATAAAATTTTATATATACAGCATTTAAACAATAGTGTTTTTTTCTTCATACATTTGGCACACTTGTTTTAGAAAAGAGAAAAATGGTAAGTAAGCTCAGCAGATTTTAAGGGTTCATTACAAAATTAACTTCTAGGGGATGTCATTGGGCCAGGTTGGATTCAGCCCATCTCCCTCACATCTTCCTCTCAGAGGCATGATGCTAGGTTCCTGTAAAATGCCTAAGTGCTTTCTGAATCACCCCAGAAACGCTTAACTACACTGATCATAATTGAATGCATTGTTAATTCCTTTTTTGAAAACTGATATTCCATGCTTGTCATTAAATGATCCCATTGATCTATGTGTTGTTTAGTTGCTAAGTTGTGACCAACTCTTTCGCAACTCCATGGAGTGTAGCTTGCAAAGCTCCTCAGTCCATGGGATTTTCCAGGCAAGAATACTGGAGTGGGTTGCCATTTCCATCGGAACTGTGTCCCCTGAATTGGCAGGTGGATTCTTTACCACTTCCCTGATAAAGACTATATAAATTATAAATTATATAAATTATATTATATAATATAAATTAAATGAATTTAATATAAATTAAATAAATTATATAAATATATATATAACTGTATTACTTCCCTGGTGGCTCAGACAGTAAAGTGTCTGCCTGCAATGTGGGAGACCCAGGTTTGATCCCTGGGTTGAGAAGATCCCCTAGAGTAGGAAATGGCAACCCACTCCAGTACTCTTGCTTGGAAAATCCCATGAACGGAGGAGCCTAGTAGGCTACAGTCTATCGGATTGCAAAGAGTCAGACACAACTGAGGGACTTCACTAATACTGATTCTTTACCACTGACCCTATCTAACAAAATTCAAAAGCCTACTATGCGTATAACCTACCTCATGGCTGACATTTATTAAGGTGAATACAGTTATATTAACCCCATTTTACAGAGGTACAGAAAGATTAGGCAACTTACTTAGACAGTGAATAAAAGGTTAAATCCAAGAAGCAAACCCAGGCAATCTGACTGCAGAGGCTGTGCTCTTAATTCCCTACATTACTTTAAATTAGCTATAAAACTATATTCTTCATGTACTTGGGATCAATGGGCATTTACTGCACAGGCAATATATCTACTTCTCTCTGCAAGTACTTTCCTAATTGCAGGAAAGTACCCTAGTCATTTTCAGCCTTCTGGGGGAAAAACAGATAGCAAACACCTGACTTCAGCATTTGGCCATAAAAAAGAATGAAGTACATTCCATGGCTTGGATGAATTTTAAAAACACTATGCTGAATGAAAGAAACCAATCACAGTAAACCATATACTATACTATTCCATTTAAATGAAATATCCAGAATAGGCAAAACTATTATAAAAAGTGGATTATTGGTTGCTTAGGGCTAGGGGAAAAGGGCACATAGTACAGGAGCCAGGGGGTTAAAGACTGGGAGCCGTGATAGCCGAAGGATATGGAATTTCTTGACTGCAGTGATATTTGTACATATCTGTGAATATACTATAAAAATGTACACTGATAAATTCTATGGATATATAAAATATATTGCTTGCATCTCCTGCATTGGCTGCTGCTGCTGCTGCTAAGTCCCTTCAGTCGTGTCCGACTCTGTGGGACCCCATAGACGGCAGCCCACCAGGCTCCCCCGTCCCTGGGATTCTCCAGGCAAGAACACTGGAGTGGGTTGCCATTTCCTTCTCCAATGCATGAGAGTGAAAAGTGAAAGTGAAGTCGCTCAGTCATGTCCGACTCTTTGCGACCCCATGGACTGCAGCCGACCAGGCTCCTCCGTCCATGGGATTTTCTAGGCAAGGGTACTGGAGTTGGTCCTGCATTGGCAGATGGATTCTTTACCACTAGCGCCACCTGGGAAGCCCTTAGATAAGAATGTGCATGTGCTAAGTCGCTTCGGTGGTGTCTGACTCTTTGTGACCCTATGGACTATAGCCCACCAGGCTCATCTGCCCATGGGATTCTCCATACAAGAATATTGGAGTAGGTTGCCATGTTCTCCTCCAGGGGATATTCCTGAATCAGAGATTGAACCCATGTCTCTGTCGCCTGCATTGGCAGGTGAGTTCTATACCACTAGCGCCACCTGGGAAGCCCTCAAATATCTGATCAGTACTCCTCAAGATCATCAAATACAAAGTCCAAGAAACTGTCACAAACTATGAAAGACTAAAGAGACACAACGACTAAATGTAATGTGGTATCCTGGATGGGATTCTAGACCAGAAATGACAGAAAATGGGGGAAACTGAGAACATTTACAGAAAGTAGGCAATTTAAGGGGCTTCCCTGGTGGCTCAGATGGTAAAGAATCTGCCTACAACGTTAGAGACCCGGGTCCAATCCCTGGGTTGGGAAGAGGACATGGCAACCCACTCCAGTGTTATTGCCTGGAGAATCCCCATGGACAGAGGAGCCATGGAGTCTGTCCATGGGGTCACAAAGAGTCAGACACGTCTGAGTGACAGCACAGCACAGGCAATTTAATTAATAGCAGTGTAATGTGCCAATGCTGGTTCTTTACTTGTAATCAGTATGATAATGTAAGAAGTTAGCAATAAGTTAGAAAATGTATGTGAGGTATATAGGAACTCTCTGTACTATCTTTGTCATTTTTTGGTAAATCTAAAAATACTTTCAAAGTAAAATATTTATTTAAATTTTAAAAAAGAATTATTAGCATAGATCAGTATCTCTCAATTTCTGTATTCTAGGAATTAGCTTAAGATGACTGAACTTACCATGACTCTTCTTTGCAGAGAGGCCAATGAAAAAATAATGCTTTCTGGGGGGAGAATGCAGCTGGGAAGGACAGGGGGATGAGACATCACACTGCTAGACATCCTTAAAAAAGAAGGAGGGAACTTCCCTGGAGGTCCACTGGCTAGGGTTCTGCATTTCCACTGCAAGGGGCACAGGTTTGATCCCCAGTCAGGGAACTAAGATCCCACATGCTGTGCGGTGTGGTTATTTAAAAAAAAAAAAATGGAGAGAAGTAGAAAACTTCTACTTCACATAGAAAAACGTGCAAAGGTTGACAGCTAATCAGGGTGGCCAGACAAATTACCTACAACTACTAGAAGGTTCGAGGAGAATAACTTAAAAGAGGGAGGGGAAGAGATGACAGGTGAAGGGGACCAGGCAGGGATGTTGGATAGGATCTTCTTGGGAAGATCTCTGTGCAAGAAAGCTAAAGGCAGAAGGAAAGCACAGAACCCTCAACATTCCTCCCCGGATTTCTAATTGTTCTTTTGCTCTCCACTAGACACTTCTTCACAAGTGTCCACTCCTCACAAAGCGGTGAGGGGAGGCAGATGGCCATAGATATCTTTTCTTCTGATATTTCCCACTGAGCTAGCGTCCCTGCAGGTCATACCTACTTTGGGAAATATTTTAGGACACAGCCTTACAGGAGTATCTCACAAACGTGGACTCCATTGCCAAAATAAGTCAATGTGCAGATGTAGGACTCTAATAAAAAGTAACGAGACAAGAATCAAATCAGAAGATAGACAGAAAACCCCTTGAAAGACACTGATCAGACGTTTGATATAAATCACGCCCTAAGTCAGGAGCTAGGGATAAGAGATAAAGGCACTCACTACTGACCACTGAGAAACATCTTGTCAGGGTGAAGTGTATGTGAAGTAGTGAGGGAGGTATGGTTTGAAAGAAAGATTTTAAAAGAAAGAAAGAAAAAGGTGTTTCAGGGGGAGGAAGCACAATTCAGTGGCAAAAGGCTGAAAATACAGATCTGAGACAACTTCTTGTCTCTGTTGCAGAAACTCAGGTCACAAAATAAATCCTCCCCACTCCCAAACACACACATGAGTGCAGAATGAACTGGAAACATGGGAAGCAATAATCTTAGCAAATACCCATTGAGCGTTTACTGTTTATCTGTCAGAGCCACCCTAGGAACTTGACATACATGATGTCATCTAATCTCACAGCTCTTCAGGGAGGTACATTTTTAATCTCCGCTTTCCAAATTGTGAAATTACGACTTAAAGAAGTTAGTGACTTGCCCAAGGACACTCAGATATGAAATAATTGAAGTTTTCTCCACATCCACATGTTTAAACTCTGCACAACGCTGCCTGGGCAGTGGATGAAGCCTAAAACAGACAGACTCTTTCCTTGTTTTAAAATAAAACTTTGCATAGGAATGAAAACGAAAAAAAAATAATAAGACCTAAGTCCTCCATCCTTAAATCCATTCTTAAAACAGGGTCAGCCTCAGCCAATGAAGGAAGACAGAAACAGGAGGGAAAAAAGGAATGGTAAGTGCATAAGTGTAAGCCACACTCCAGGGAGACCCGACTCCTCTGCAAGAGGACAGAAGAAGCAGCCTTCACTCCGAGTTAGCGCTTCCTGTGCCAGATATTGATCCGGTGAGACTGTGACACAGCAGAATGAATTAAGAAGTGTGTACTCAGAGCCACTATTGCCTCAGAATAACATATGCACCAAGCTAGAGTGCATTTTACGGTGGGGGGGTGTGTACATAGAAGCAGTTCCCCAGAGATCATGAAAGAGGGGAGAAATGCCTGTGGAACAATTGCAAGGTGTCAGCACAGTCTGTCGGTCTGTTAGAGCTGAGATCGAGACTCCTTTGGGCAGAAGTTCTTTAGCTGCATCACTGCATGGATCCAGTTAGAGACATATACGAATGTTCCAGTTCTGAACATACTATACACATGCATGCTACGTTGCTTCAGCAGGGTCCAACTTCAGTCTGTGACCTCACAGGGTCCTCTGTCAGTGGGATTTTCCAGGCAAGAATACTAGAGTGGCTGGCATGCCCTTCTCCAGGACTCTCCTGATCCCGGTATCCAACCCGTGCCTCCTCTGTCTCCTGCATTGGCAGGCAGGGATGTTCTGTATTATACACAGTATGTATTAATAGAAACAGATTCTTTTATAGGAACCTATGGAATTTTCTTAGCCATATTTCTGGCTCCAGAAAGTATTACAGTCAAAGTAGGAGTAAGTGTGGCACCTGAGACACACCCCAAGAACTGTCTTTCAGTTTGGTATCACCCAGATATTTAGGGATAACAGGGCCTCTTTCTGCTGGCATATTCAACTTCCCCAGACTTGGAATCTGGCCATCTTATCCCATTCTCCCCATTCTAAGATCAAAATTGGCTCTCCTAATTTTGCCATTTTTAATTTGGCTTCATATAACTTAATCTGAATATATGAATTTTAAGAAATTATATATGAGGTGTGAATATCTTTGCATAGATGGAATCCACTTGAAGAATCCATTTGTAAAGTCACATTTGCTTACATTTGCCAGTAAGAGCTTCACGATAGATTTTCTTTCTTGAGCCCTCCCTAGCATATCCATTATGTACTCTAAATCAGGAAAACATGACTTTGAAGAAGCACATGTAAATTGTGAGCCATGCCTCTATGGAGGTGGGATATGGAGAGAAGTTGTGCGACTGGAGGCTTTTTAGCGACGACATTATCTGGGTATCTAGTTATTGCTGTGGATTATAATTCATACTGACAGTCCTCAGCTTATACCAATTGCTAATGTTCAGTGAACTAAAGTTCAGTGTTCAGTGGGGAAAGTATAGAATATTAGTGCTGGAGAGAAAACTAGAAATTTTGAGAAAACATTTTGTCTGTTCCTCTCACTTTATAGATGAGGAATCCAAAATTCAAACTGTTCATAGCTTACTCCAGATCATATGATACTGCAAGGTCGGTAAATATCCCAAACATTATAAACATTCTAACATCACAAATATTATTAACCTTGGGCTTAGCGTATACAGCCCAATCTACTGAGGACTTCAAGTGGTTACAGCAATTTTCTCTTATTCTCAGCTACACTCATGAAGGAAATCAGATATTGTTACCCAGAAAAAAAATTAAGGTGATAGGTAATGGTACAGGTTTTGGGGGGGGGGGGCTGAAGTTTAGGAAAAAATAATGCTAAGCTACAAGTTCAAAATTAGGTACCTAAAAGCCCATTTATTTAGAATGAAGAAACAAAAATACACATAATTTTTCAAAATTAATGGATAAATATCACGTACATCACAAATAGAAAAAAGTAATATTTTTATTAACTTCCTGACATGCCTCTATGAAAACTATTTTTGGCTGCTTGCTCTTTGATAATTTCCTCACATGACAATAATTTTGTTATATTTTAGCCCATAGAGGAAATAGAAAGATAAACCAGTTTTTCCTCTAGCATGATTGGTCAAAATTAGCCTTTTATTATTAATAGTTTAGAAAATCTTCAGAAGCCCTTGCTGGTATTGTCATGTAAACAGTTGGCATGGTTGTCAAATTTGGAGAAATCTTCATCACGTTTCTTTCATGTATATGAGATTTAGGATTTGGAAGAATTTTCCACAGACTGGCTTCTGGCTCTGCACGTCTGAAATATTTTTACTCCTGTATACACACGTACGCCCAGCCTCAGGCATCTTATTGGGATACTCTCAGAAACACGTGTAACCCAGGCTGGAGGGACTCTGAATGTATAGGCTACACTCTGTTCCTCCTCTTTTTCTATCCTTCGACACAGGGCAAGGCATCTATGGGGTCAAATGGACATGTATACTCAATGCCCTCAGACGGAAGAAAATCTGTCTGCAATGCAGGAGACCTAGGTTCAGTCCCTGGGTTGGGAAGATCCTCTGGAGAAGGGAATGGCTACTCACTCCAGTATTCTTACCTGGAGAAGTCCATGGACAGAGGAGGCTGGAGGGCTACAGTGTATGGGATCGCAAAGAGCTGGACACCACCGAACGACCAACATTTTCACTTTCGCTTTTCGCTCAAAGCCAGTGCTTCCCACTTCTTGATCTTGCTCCAGGTATACGGGATTCTAGGATTTCTTGTTCACACAGCACCTGCCCTCTTCCTCTGTCTGTCCTCCCAAGGGCCAACTTTACCCCACTGTAAACATTCCCAGGACAACCTCATTGCCACGGACAGAGCTCATGCAAATGAGGGACTCTAAGCCTTAAACTTCACCGGAGTTGTGGCAAATCTACCTCTACACAGCACCCAGCTTTTCTGTGATGGTGCCTGTTTATCTTGGCCCCAAGCCAATGTGGAAGCTACTCTACCCCCCAAAAGTAGTCTATAAAAATTTCACTACCACCTCAGCATGGCAACCATGCAGGGGAAGCAGATAGAAAATGTTCAAAGAGATAGAACTGTACATGGCTCTGAACACTGAAATCTTCCTGGATAATAATTATGTGATAGCAGACATCTTGCCGGTCTACCCTCCTGTAGTGCCAGGATGCCATCTTGGCACCCCTCAGAGGGCACCCCATTGCCATGTGGTGCCTCCACTGTTCCCATCTGGCAGAAATTGGGGAACTTTTCCTTAAACCTGACCCCTTCCCAGTCTCTTCCTCCTCCTTAACCCATAAGAAAACATATCAGGTAGAAATCCCTCCTCATCCCCTCAACAACTCATGATATTGGCAAAGTGGACCCTCTGGCCATGGTTAATGGGTGGCACACCTCCATTTGGGGCTTCCCTCATAGCTCAGTTGGTAAAGAATCTGCCTGCAATGCAGGAGACCCCAGTTCAGTTCCTGGGTTGGGAAGATCTGCTGGAGAAGCCTGGAGAATTCCATGAACTAAGTCAATGGGGTCGCAAAAAGTCGGACACGGCTGAGCAACTTTCACTTTCACCTCCATTTGCTTCATCAATTATGCATTAAAGTGAGAGAGGGAAAGGAGCCTGGCATACCAGTGATCAAGGAGGGTCATCTACCCTCATGAAGTAAAAAGACCTTTTAGAACAAAGCTGATCCTTTGTGGGGGGAGCTCCCCTGCACCAATATTGGTTGCCCAAGCAGCCACCCTCTTGCTTTCTTTCCCTTTCGTCCTTTGGCCCCTATGACCATGCTTCCCTCTTACCACTACCGCATCTGCTCAGGGAATACCCCTCTGATGAACAGCATGAATCCTCCTTAGGAACCAAGCTGGGCAAGCCCAGGCGAACTGGCAAAGGTCTAAGGCTTATTCCAGCTTACATTGCTTGGTGCCTCTCACATGTCATCCTCTTGGTGCCTTCAGGACCTCTAGCACTTTCCCCTGACCCTCTGAGGCCCAGCTTATGGGCACTGTTTTTTGCATTCAGGTATATGATATTAATAGCATCCCCTGCCTTAAGACGTGTCTTTAAACAGACAACAAAGTCTTAAGCAAAACGTTCAAAGTCAACAGCTTTAATAAAACGTCTAATACACATTTAGAAAAACTTCTAGGCATTTTAAAATAGAGTATTGCATTTAATCACCAGAACCCCCTGTAATGGAAAGAAAGAAAGAAACCAAGAATTTTGGGGGTAATGTACCCAGGTCGAGGGGGGAGCCTTGGGAGTGGGCTGGGTGTCTTATTGACAAGGTCAGAAGAGTAGGACTGGGGACAAGCTGTCAGCGGCCTGGATTCTGTCTAGCTGGTGCCTCTCTTCACACACACACACACACAGCACAGCCCAAATGCCTTTGGGGGTTCTTGAGGAAGGAGGATACCGACATCTAGCCAGCGCCCAAGCCTCGCATTTTGCATTCCCTGCGCTGTGAGGGGCAGCCAAGGGTATGCAGGGGGGTGGGAGGGGCATCTAGCAGGAGAAGGACAAATTTAAAAGGAAAGATTTACGAGTCCATGAAGATGTTTCTCCCAGACTCCTGAGTGCAAGAGTATGACTTATTTATTTTATTTTCATTTGTAACCAAAACCTTCCCCTGACTCCCATTGGCCCCAGCTGAGAAGGGAGAGAGGGCCGACCCGTCAGGCGTTGATCACCGGGCCAACGGGAGACAGTGTGGCGTGATGCTGACGCAGCCCACTGACAAGCCAGCGCGAGGCCCAGGGGAGCAGCTCTGAGCCGAGCAGCCAGAGCCAGGCAGGTAGGGAGCTGACAGCTGGGGAATTGCTAAGAGGCGCCGGGCTGGTGGGGGCAGGCTGGTGAAACAGCAGACTCAGAGAAGGTGTGATTCTGCGATGCGCAGACACTGTTGTTTATCAGCTTTCCTGGGCGTCTTCTCCACGTCCTCTGCTCCACCAAGCTCACCTCATTTTGAATTTCCTCTCTTCCTTCCCCCACCTACGTGATTACCAGTCAGTCCCCATAATCTCTTTTCTGCAATGTTTGACTGCTTTTGGGAGAAGAAAGGGAGCAGATGAATACACATTAGTAACACCGAAATGTCACTTAGTGGTCAGCTCAAAAAGGACAGTCTCTGCTGGCCTCAAGGCAAACTATTGGACTGAGAGCTGCAGAGTCAGAAGAAAGAATGGGCTGGGAACTAAGGGGTGTCCACAATGGGGACTCGTGGTGCAAAGGCACAGGGCTCGTGAGTTAGAAAAGGCTTGAGGACTGAAAGTCCACAGTTCCTGGAGGGAGGCATCATAGGGAAAAGGGGAGCTGTGAACCCAGGCTGGCATTCTCTTTTAGGGAAATAGAAGTTGAGAGGGAAGTGGGGAGCCAAGTTCAAGCCTTTGGATAAATCCTGAATTCTCTTCAGGACAGTGACCCAGTACTGGCAGTCCCCTGCCCATTTATTGAGGATCACAGAGTCCCTTGCAAAGGCCCCCCATGTAGGAAAATCCATCATCCTTTTCATAGAAAAATAACAAACAAAAATTAAACAGAACTTTATTAATCAGGTTGCATTTACCTATCTTGCCTGTGACTTTTCTGGATGATGTTCAAAACAATGTGAAACCCATGCTGACACCTGTCTTGTCACTGAATATAAGCAGCCAGTTTTCTTACACTAGACAAGGCGATATCATAATTTTCACTTATGGAATGATTAGGACAGACACTCCCTATCTGATGCCAGGATTACTCAGACTGATTTGAACCACAGATGATTCTCAGCCGCCCGAGGTCACATGCTCCCTGCTCCCAAGGACCTGTAGGTCTCTGCCCCTCCACCTCATTACTGGATAAGAGGTCATATCATTCCCAGTCTACAAATGGAACAATAAAGGCCTGTTTGGGTGGAAGTGACTCCATGAGTCTGCCTTTTCACCTACTGTATTGGAAAGTGTGCCACTGGAGACATATTTCTGCATCACCAGAGGGCTTCATAGCTGAGTCATCGTTATGAAACTTGCTTCACTCCATCAAAAGTCAGAGCCTCAGAGCTTGCCTTCTAGTCCAGACTCTGACACCTGCTTCATGTAGAAGTCTTTAGGTCCAAGAGTTAGAAGGTCTGAGAATTACCACTTAGCAGTCATGTTAATCATATCACTTAAAATTTTCCTGGGGCTTCCGACTGCCCTTATGATAAATCATAACCCATATTCAGAACTCTGTACGCCCTGGCTGTTGATCATCATTCTGACCCTATCCCACACTTCTCTCCTGCTCACACTTTACTTCCAGCTGCACCAGCCTTCTTTCTGTTTCTGAAGTCACTGGGCTTGTTTATACCTCGTTGTCTTCGTACCTTTGTTCCCTCTGCCTGTGTTGTCCTAAAAGGAGCCTACTAATCATCTGGCTCTCAACAAATACTGGATTACTTGATGGCAAATTAAGCATAAGTTACCGTTACCATTTCCTTCTCCAGGGGATCTTCCCGCCGCAGGGATCAAACCTGGGTCTCCCACATTGGAGGCAGACACTTTAACCTCTGAGCCACCAGGGAAGACAAGCATAAGTATAGGACAACAATAAAGCAATGGTACCCCCAAAAAAAGGTTATATGAGGGAAATAATTTGAAATTTGATATGTTTTTTTATCTCTTGAAGTCCTGGGTTCAATTCCCTGGGTCAGGAAGATCCCCTGGGTCAGGAAGATCCCCTGGAGAAGGAAATGGCAACCCACTCTAGTATTCTTGCCTAGAGAATTCCATGAACAGAGAAGCCTGGTGAGTTATAGTCCATGGGGTAGCAAAGAGACAGACCTGACTGAGTGATGAACACTTTCATGTCAGTCATCCTGGGGAAGCTAAGAATCTTTCATTTGTTCATTATTTCATTCATTTAGCAGACATTAATGGTACTTACATGCCATCTGTCTCCTCAAACTTAAAATTTAAATTGCATGAAGACAGAAGCCTAGTCTGTCTTAGATAGCATACAGAATGTGCTTGAGAAATGTCTGTTAAATAAATAAGTGAATTAATGAACAAATAAATGAATGTAATCTCAGACTAATCACTTAAACTTTCTGAGCCTCAGTTTTCTCATCTTATGACTAACACTAACATACTTGTCTGCCTCAAAGTGTGGAGAGAGTCTGAAATAAGTATTATGTGTATGAGACCTAACAGAGCCTGAGGCAGGGATTAAGCACTGGTGTTTTATTTAGAGGGTACAGTCCCAGAGCATCCAGATTGAAGGCAAAAGGAAACAAGACAAGAAAAACAGGAAGAAATGAAAAGGTGATGCGTTACTTCGTTGACAGCCACAAAGTGTCACCACCAGTTATTTGACAGATATATTTGCAGGATTATGTGAGATATCTATGGAGAAACTAGACCTTGAGGCAACCCATCAAGAAAAGAGGAAGCATGATGAATATTCACCCACTGAAAAACTTACTGCCCCATACTTCCAGACTGCCCCATGCCTCTACCCCTTGAAAGCACCCAGAAAGTCTACTCCTTTGTCCTTTTGAAAGAGCATAGTCTGAAAGTTTATCCAAGTCTGAAAATTTCTGAAAGAGCCAAAGTCTTCAGGCCTGTGGAAGATTGACCACAGGCCCACAGCTTCAGGAAGGGCAGCTCCTCAGAACAAGGAGCTGAGAGTCCAGGCCAGGAGGTGAGTGAGGATGAGAGAATCCAGTGAGGATGAAAAGATACACATAAGCCATTTCTGATAAAGTATCTGAAAGCAGTTTGAACACTATAAAGTCCCAAACAATGACAAATGTTGCTGTCTTACTGGTCTTTTAAAAAAAAAATCAAGTGTGTCTTCACCTCAGAGTCTGTGCACTTGTATAAGTTTGATAAGCTTTGAATCAGACAGTGCAAATGAAAAGAAGTCTCTCCTGTTTGCATTGCTATTGTTGAAACATCCCTCTCTGAAATAAGCCACCTTATCGCCTCATAAAAAATTCTTTTGTCCAAAATAGAAACATAAATGTGTTCTGTTGAAGTGGGCATTTTTCTTGTTATGTTTATTTAGTTTCTGTTCTTGAAAGAAAACACAGCAAACATGGGCAATTCATATGGGAGATACTTTTCAAGTAAACCTCTTGCCTCATGATTCTTCCTCCATCACTCCTTTCTTGTAACGGTAGCTTCCTTGAGCCCGTTCTTAGGTTTGTACGTTGTCTACACTGTGATCAAATTTAACAGACCTCCAAAATGCCAGTAAATGTTAATAGCAGAGAGCCCATGGAATGGTCAGACTGGAAAGATTTCCTAACCTGAAATGCCTCCATTAGCAGTTACATAACTTGCTGACATGTGGCCCCCTCATCGGATTTTATCTACAAATCCAAAGCCTTTACTATTTAGGGTCAGCTTGAATTGAGGTGCCCCATGTGTTTTGGATTTGCATTTCATTCCAGAGCCCAGTAAAATGAAATGCCTGGCACCGAGTAAGATGCATGCCCATGGACATGCACCTGTATATGTTATTCATTAAGTAAGTGATTGAAAGAATGGATGCAATCAGTTTTCAGTAGAAATTTAAAACATTAAAAGTATAGCTTCTAGAACCAACATGTCTGGGTTCAAATCCCAGCGTTATCATCAAGCAAGTGACATTGGAAAGTTTGGTTAACCTCTCTGTGTCTCAGTTCGTGCCTTGGCTTACTCACCTGTAAAATGAGGATAACAGTCACAGTTCCTTTACAGCTTTGTTGTGACAATTAAATGATACACGGAATGTGAGTCTCTTAGCCCAATACACTATCAAAAGTTAGCTTTGATAGTAATTTTGCATTGTTATTAGCTCCCCTCCTTGTTCAACCTAGGTCTGGTTGAACCAGTGAAGACATGCTTTGCTATCATGCCATCTGCCTTCACTCGTTCAATCAGACGCAGGTATACATGTGTTTAAATCCACTGTAAAGCCTATCCTTAAAATTTTGTGTAGCCAAAGGGAATCTCAAACTGGTCATGGCATTTATGTTACTTTGTGATACACTGTGTTTTTAAGTGTGGTGCCGTCAACTGATTTAAGTATTTTATTGGACAATTTTACTGTTCTGGTGCCCCGAAGCTTTTTAAAGCAAGAACCAGTTTTTTAAATCAAATAGATAAATGTAAAGTTGTTGCACTTGAAATAACAGCAGTACAAGAAGTAGGGCCAGAATTTCCACTCTGGCTGTTTAATTATTTCCCTGAAGATTTTCCTAAAATTTAGGGGAAGAGCAATGGGGACAGGTGACTGAACTTTACTACCAACCTCCTAAGCCCTTTACCGGGTGTCCCCCAGACCCCTCAAGTCCACTTCCGTGAAATTATTGCCAGGATCCAGGACACAGGGGAATTTGCTCATCCTCCAGGGGAGAGGTAGTCTGACCTCAGCTATTTCTCAAGCCCCTTTGACATCCAGTCATGTCTCTCCCATCACTGATGGAATAATGGATAATGAGTCATCATTTTAGACTATTCTTGCAAACTGTTGCTTGTGTCTATTTTGTAAGCTGCAAATCACCCTACTTTTAGTACAAAGGAGCTCTCTACTGTCCAAAATATAAACTGTTTTCTTATAGAAACACTGAAATTAAAGAGCTTTAAAAACTTTAGCATCACTAGTAGTAGAATATCCTAACCTTCCACACCTCCTGCTGTGATGCAGTATGGATCACTTTTGAAGAGCTCTTGACAACCTGAACTGAACTAAACCTTTGACCTAACTTCCAGTTTACAAGAAGTATAGGGAATAGAAGGGGAAATTAAATAACATCACAATAGAACAATAAGAAAAATCCAGAATTTGGGAAGTTCTACAAGATACCTGGCCTAGCCTCTCAAAAAGTGATGTCATGGGGAAAAGGGGGGTGGGATCAGTTTCAGATTAAAAGAGACTAGAAATACCAAATGCAATTGGTTGACGAAATAGAAAGGAATCAGGATTTGTTTCAACTGACAAAGCCAGCATTATTTGCGGTTTCTGTGTCTTCCATGAGTCATAATATTCAAAGTTATTTCAATCACAAGTATATGAGGTCAACTGTGGACTATCCTCATACTGTGCCTGTCCTTGGGTGTTATAACAAAACAGGGCACAGATGTACATGAAACTGTCTCGGGGCCAGAGTGAAACTAAAACCAGGACCCAAACAACTGAATAGCTGAACATATTTTGAATTGTTCTTGTTTGGAGGATTTATTTCCCTGGTAAACACTTCAGGTTGCCACTTTCTATAAAGCACTCTTCTGATAGTAAAAATGAATTCTCGCATTGCAAAAGCTCAACATGAAATCTCATCTAGGCCCTTCTTCTGAGACATCAAGAGAGTATTTTATTCATTTATTTAAAATCTAAAAAGAAAACCACGGACATTCATCCCACCCGTTTTCACTCCTCCTTTTATTCTTTGGATTTATTAAATTCCCACTGGATAGGAAGCACTTCCTATAGGCGAGAGCAGACAGCATAACCAAGATTCATCAAGATTCTTGCTTCCTAGAAGTTACACTCTAGTATGAGAGTGAAGGCAGGTTAATAAGGAATAGTGAACAATGAAGAGTCGGGGTGTGGGGCACCTACCTTAGATATCATGGTCCAGAAAGTCCTCCTGAGAAGGTAAACTTGGAATTAAGACAGTTAATCACAATTACCCATGTGGAGATTTGATAAAGGGCATTCCAGGTAGAGAATGCAAAGTTTCCAGGGTAGGAACGAGCCTGGTGGACTTGAAAGACAGAAAGAAAGGCTGAGTTACTGAACCATGGTGAATGACAGAGAGTGAAATGAAATGTAGGTTTTGGTTAGGAGATTGGACTTTATTCTAATTGCATTGGGCAGCCATTGGAGGGCTTGAAGCAGCAGAGAGGCATGATCTGATTTTCACTTGAAAAAGACCTCTCAGGCTGACGCTTTTGATCAGGGACTATCTCCTCACATTTAGCCCAGATTCCTCCTGCTACAATTAAAGCACATTTTCTCTCCTCACAGTGAACAGATGCTATTTGATGCTGATATTAGTTCAGATGCCCGAGGAAACATCAGATGGCTATATCAGGATCCCCAGAAGGCTAGAATGAATGTAGTAAGAAGACCAGGGTGATGATTATCAACCTGAATTACAATCAGAAGCCCCTGATAAAATTAAACCCTGTTTCCTTCCCCAGTGGTGGTAGGGCCAGTTCTTTCCTTAGCTCTCCCATAGCTCTCGCATTCTCATTGTTTCTCAGACCCCACTTCCCCACCAAGCAATCCATGGCAGCAGCAACATTAACATAGTGGAAGACTGTGTCAAGTATTCATGGTAGGGAACATATTGTTGGTGTAAAAGAGCATTAAAATAGGATGAATGGGACTCCCAGTGAATTCTCCCTCGCATCACAACAATTTAGATAGAGAAAATTACAAAAATTAAAGTAAAATCATTTAATGTCTCTGGAAATTATCTTAAGGGCATAGAGCAAAAGGAGAAATACTCATGCAAAACAATCCGCTGAATTGCATAAGAACAAGCATCTATGGCACGTCTGCTACCATCTGCTCCTTTAACTCCCATATCCTAGGCATGTGCAGCAAAGAAGAGAGGGGCCTCCTCTCCCTGAAGTGCACCGTCTGGGCTATGATATCACCCCAGGAGTGGCATGTTGCCAGCAATATTTCTCATACCCCAGCCCACTCCAATTAACCTACTGTTGCAGAAGCTCTACTCCTAGGAAGAAAGATCTAGGGGATGGGGCGCCTTGCCAAGTCCTGCACAAGTTGTAGCGCACCGAAAGTATAAGGACCCTGATCACCCTTGCCCAGCTCCATTATAGAGGTTCCATTCGGAAAGGGCAAGCTGAGAAGGCCAGCCTGTGCCCTCATTGAACCGGAGTAGAGTTTCAGTGTAGTAGCAGGAGGGTTCCATCCAGGAGGTGAGCCAGACCTGAAGGATGAAGGATCCTGAAGCTCTGCCTGAGGGGGTTAATCATTTGGAAAAGGAAGTAGAGATCGCTATGCTTAAGGGTGTTTTAAGAAACATTGGAGATCTTGGTAAAGAGTAATTAACAGGAGAAGGATAGCTCCTGAAGACAAGCAAAACAGCAGAGCAGCCAGAAGTTTAATAGAGAGAACTGGGAAAAGAGCAGTCAGGAAAAGCCCTCCTGGGAGCACTCAGAGTCCAGGACGGAAGCCTTGCCGGCACAAGGGGCTTAAACACACCCCCTGACCAAGCCACGAAGAGTAGGAATTCTGATCCAGGGTGACACCTGAGTTTAAAACTAAAATCACACTCACCCCTAACAAACTGGCAGATTATGGGCATCCCCAAGGCTGAGCCCTCCTGAGAACAATCAGAGAAAGAACCTCCAAGCTATAAGTCTTTTGCTGAACACAGGGCAATAAACACAAATTCCCTGAACTGTAATAGCAGCCTCGAAGCCACACGGATGTCATAAAATATACAGCAAAAATCTGATTGGCTAAGGGGGCTAAGTACTACCTTTGACCAATAAGTGGCTTATGCCAACCCAGACCTATGGATGACCCTTACTTAGGTGAAGAAAGAAAAGTGAAAGTGTTAGTTGCTCAGTCGTGTCTGACTCTTTGCAACCCCATGGACTATAGCCTGCCAGGCTCCTCTCCTCATGGGATTCTCCAGGCCAGAATACTGGATTGAGCTGCCATTTCCTTCTCCAGGGGATCTTCCCAACTCAGGGATTGAACCCAGGTCTCCTGCACTGCAGGCAGATTCTTTACCATCTGAGCCACCAGGTAGACAGGCTTAAAAGCAAAAACAAGGGGGAAAATGTAAGTATGAATTAAAGGGGCTGCCCATTGAGGGGGAAATAGATACCACATGATTAGTTCAGCCAAATCACTAAACAAATCAACAACTGGCAAAGCCAACAACCACCACCGTCCCTTGGCATAAGGAAGGGAATCGGTATCTAGAGTTGCTATAATATACTACCAAGATATTCAGTTTCAAAAAAAAAAAAAAAATGTGAGACATGCAAAACAATAGTAATAAGCACACCCAGCTCCCAGATCTTGGTTTCTAATACCATTCTCAACCGAAAGGAAACAGGATTTTCTTGAAGAAATGACTGATTCTAGGACAGGGGCAAGAAATATACAAGATGAACCTGGAGTATTTTGCAATGACAGAAAATAAGGAAGTGCTAACAAATAAATAAATTAAAACCCTACATTGATAGAGATACGCCAAAGGAATATAGGAACCAATTGAGAGAGCTCCCAGCGGCCAAGGTTAGAATCATTTGAGCAAAATAAATAAATAAAATAGCATTAGATTATAGCCCATAGCATAAAAATAAATATCCATGTGCCCACACTGATATACAAATGATTGAATAAGTAAATAAATAGGGAGAAGAGAAAAATCTCCTGGCAGGAGAATTCCAAATAAATTATGCAGATATTCCATTCCTAATGAGGGAACCTAACTTCCCATTCCCTAAGTGTAGACTGCTGACCTCCTTCCAAAGAATCAATATAGAAGATACAGGTAGGTGAGAGTACCTTTATGGTGGAGAAACCTGATAAACACTATCTCAGCCAAATGATCAAGGTCAAGATCAACAGTGATGAGTCATGCTGATAGTATGTATCTTGATATGATGTAATGAAAATGGTCCTTGACCTCTCTGATCAAGTAAACCCTATAATGCCAGTTTAATCATAAGAAAAATACTAGACAAATTTCAATAGAGGGGCATCTTAGTATTCTTCAAAACTATCAAGATCATCAAAAATAAGGGAAGTTTGAGAGCTGTCACTCCCAAGTGGAAACTAATATAATGTTGTATTACATTACATATATAATGTTCAAATTTGTATATTCATTACAAATATATGTTCAGATTTCCAAATATAATGTTGCATCATGGATGGGATCATAGAGGAAAGAAAATAAGTAAAAACTAAGGAAATCTGGGGTATATACCCAAAAGAATCATGAGCAGAACTCAGATATTTGTGTGTCCATGTTCATAGCAGCATTACTTCCAATAGACAAAAGGTGGAAGCAATCCAACTAGTCATCAACAGATGAATAAACAAAATATGGTATGTACAAACAATGGAATATTATTCAGTCTTACAAAGGAAGAAAATTTTGACATTGATGAACTTTGAAGACATAATGCTAAATGAGATAAACCAGACATGAAAGGACAAATATTTCATAATTCTCCTTATATGAGGTAGCTAGTTAGTCAAATTCATGGTGATAGAAAACAGAATGGTGGTTGTCAGGGGCTGAGCAGAGTGATGGTTGGAGCTGGTATTTAATAGGTACAGAGTTTCAGTTTGGGAAGATGAAAAGATGGATGGTAGTAACGGATGCACAACAATATAAACTAAATGCTACTGAACTGTACATTTTTGAATGGGCAAAATGATAGCTTTCAATTTTTTAAAGCTTAAATTTTTTAAAAACTTTTTAAAATTTTTTTAAAAACTAAGACAATCTAAATCAACTATGGAATTTACTTATATCAATTGTTGTCATCGTTTCATTGCTAAGTTATATCTGACTCTTTGTGACCCTGTGGACTGTAGCCCGCCAGTCTCCTCTGTCCATGGGATTTCCCAGGCAAGAATACTGGAGTGGATTGCTATGTCCTTCTCTAGGGGAATCTTCCTGACCCAGGGATTGAAACTGCGTCTCCTGCTTTAGCAGGCAGATTCTTTACCACTGGGAATACTGGTTCTTTAATTGTAACAAATGTATTATACTAATGTAAGAAGTTAACAATAAGGAAAATTAGCGGTAGCATATATAGGGACTTTAATATTTTCTAAATTTTTCTATAAATGTAGTCAGTCAGTCAGTTCAGTAGCTCAGTCATGTACGACTCTTTGTGACCCCATGAACCGCAGCACACCAGGCCTCCCTGTCCATCACCTACTCCCAGAGTCCCATTCTGAAAAATAAAGTCTACTTTCTTTAAAAAAAAAAAAAAATAAAGGTAGTAAAAGAGATATAGAAAAACTACAAAAGACATGAGACAGAGAATAAAACATCAGAATGTCAGATGTAAGTCCAACTATATCAGTGATAACATTAAACATGAATGAATTAAGCAATCTAATCAAAAAGAGATTATCAGATTGGATTTAAAAAACAAAATCCAACTATCTGCTAGTAGAAGACATTAAATACTTTATATTGAAAGATACAAGTAAATTGAAAGTAAACAGATGGAAAAAGGTATATCACATAAACTGCAACCATAAGAGAGCTAGGAGGGCTATACTAATGTCAAACACATTAAATAATGTGGTCACTCTGCTCACTGCACCAATTTTTGTGGGTCCCTTCCAAGATGGACCCTCCTTCCCAAAATTCGTTTCCAAATATAAGACCGATGACACCACACCAAAGGGATAGGAAAAGATTCATTACATATATACTGAGGCTGTCTCCGGGTAGCAAGGCAGGCTTACCATTTGCCTGAAAATGGGTTGAGAGAGCAGGGAAAGGAGACTGACTTGAGATTTTGTTGATGTCGTAGCTAGGCAATGAGGCCAGGTTGAGGGATCCCATTTGTTGTTGTTGTTCAGTCACGAAGTCATGTCTGACTCTTTGTGACCGCATGGACTGCAGCATACCAGGCCTCCCCGTCCCTCACTATCTTCCAGAGTTTGCCCACGTTCATGTCCATTGAATCAGTGATGCCATCCAATCATCTCAACCTCTGTTGCCCTCTTCTCCTCTGCCTTCAATCTTTTCCAGCATCGGTGCCTTTTCCACTGAGTTGGCTGTTTGCATCAGGTGGCCAAAATATTGGAGCTTCAGCTTCAGCATCAACCCTTCCAATGAATATTTGGGGTTGATTTCCTTTAGAATTGACTAGTTTGATCTCTTGCAGTCCAAGGGATTCTCAAGAGTCTTCTCCAGCACCACAGCTCAAAAGCATCAATTCTTTTACACGGCCTTCTTTATGGTCCAACTCTCACATCTGTACATGACTACTGGAAAGACCATAGCCCTGAATACATGGACCTTTATCAGGAGGCGATGTCTCTGCTTTTTAATACACCATCTAGGTTTCTCCTAGGGTTCCCATCCACTGCCACAGTAGAAATTTATTCACTTATGAAAGGAACTTCAGGTTAAGAGAACACCAGCAGTGTCTCCAAAGAAGCCAGAAAAGTGTCCAGAAGGGAAAGAGAACGCATTGAACATTTACAAAGTACTTCCCTGAGCTTCAACACTTGTAGAGTCAGAAAGCAAGGTTAGATATATGCAGAGGGAAGAGTAGAAAAGAAGCAGAAAGATGTCCACACTCCCTTCTCTGACTGCAACTGTCAGTCAAAAATAACACAGTGTAATGAGATGGAGAACGACTGTTAGGAGTTCTGACTCCTGGAGATTAAGGCTCTGGAACCTAACTGATAAGAAGGAGATAGTCGTGATAGAATCTGGAGACAATATTCTAGGCAGAAGGAACACACAGAGTTCCTTGCTGAGCCCACAGCTTGTGCTCCATCAGTATAAATCCTACTAGTGCATCTCATAGAATGACTCACAAGATCATTGTTAGCTAAACAAATTCCCTCCCAGTAGCCTGGAGTTTTAGAAAAATATAATTTAAAGTCATCAAACACTTCATTCATATATACCACTCTTATGCCAAGATTCAGCCCACTATATGCCAAGTAAAAATCTCTGCTGGTCCTCACACATGTGATTATAATTTCTCTTCCATCTTGTATGTCATTGATACTGTATAACATCAGCATGTGATTTGATAAGGGACTTTTGTGAATGTCATGTTCCTCTTTCTTTCTAGGAATAATGTTTTAATTAACTTTGGCCTTCAAATTTCTTGGCAAAAATGTGACCCTTAACATTTTTCCTGTAAGAAAAGGAATGTGAACTACGTCATTCCTCTTCTTTGCCTTTAAAGACAAAATCACTTAATTTCTATCAGGAATTATTTGGCAGTCATTCTGGAAAAACTCAATTAGTTTACTAGAGAGGACAGTGGGCTTTAAGTGGATGCACACAGGAGTAATAAAGTTAGTTGTTATTACTATAATAATGAATGTTTATTGAGCACTTGTTGTGTGCCAGGCATCATGCTAAATGCTTATATGACTTATTTAATCAGACAACAACACTACAGAGTAAACATTATTATTTCAATTTTCCAAATGAGGAAATCGAGGCTTAGAATGTTTAAATAATTGTCTAAGGTCACATGGTTCTAGAAACCTAACTCAAGCACTCTAGCTCCATATCTGCACAGCAAAAACCTGACCATTCCATGATTACACCATGCTGCTCAGATGGGAGTGAGGATGAAATTAAGGAGAAAGTCAAAGAAACTAAAGGTAAACCAGGCAATGTAAGCAAGAAAAGAAGAGTTTTAAGAAAGGGGGTTTTAAGAAGTTGTCCATAGTTGTCAATAATCATTTCAAGAATGACATACAAGATGGAGAGAGGGAACTTTCTTCAATTTTGCACCCCAGACAATTTTTGTGATCTTTATGCTAGTCTTGGTCTGGGAGAGGCAAAAGAAATTGTAAGAGCTAAAAACAGATAGGAGTAAGGTGAGGATCTTGTAGGGCCCTGTGGCTTCTACTAAGAACTTTGTTACTCAGAGTGAGATGACAGTCATTGGAGAGGGTTGAGGAGAGAAACAGCATGACCTAATTTAAGCATGAAACTCTTTGGCTGCAAGATGATCACAGGGTATAGGAGGGTGAGGGCAGGAGCTGGGAGACCAGTTAAGAGACCATTGCAATATTCCAGGCAAGAAGTGATCCTAACTTGGACCAGGTGGCAGTGGGATGTTGAGAAGTAGTTGAATTCTGGATGGATTTTGAAAGTAGAGCTGACAGAATTTGCTGTTGGATCAGATGTGGGATGTGAGAAAGAGATCACATGGAAGATTTTTCTCTAAGCGAACACCCCAGAATGCCAAATAATCAGAGGCCTAACAAAAAGTCTATTGGATTTGGAGATGCTAAATGATCTGGGTGGAAGTATTTCATGATTAGTGATGAGGATGGAAGTAAGGTTGAGCTAAATTAAATTATAAATGAAACATAAGGAAGTCGAATAAGCTACTCTTATGACTATATATGGAAAGGAGTCTTACAGTAGCTAGGACACTCTCAGTCAAGGAAAAGTTGTATATATATTTTTGAAGATGGGGAAAAATTGAGTGTATTTATGTGCTGAGGACAGAAACCAATAGAAAAGGAGTGACTGAAAGCACCTAGTAAAGCACCCTGAACTAAGCCCCCTTAAGAGATGGGAGTGGAAGTGTCTGCAACCCAGAGCTCACATAGAGGGGCTAGGTCTGAACAAAGGAGGACTTTGGAGAGAAGGAAGGGTGTGGCTGTCACTGTTTATATATGAGAAAAACAAGAAGTTGAAAGAGTTCTTGCTGGTCAGGATATGTGTATTCTGTGAATTAGGAGGCTATGGGCTTCCCTGGTGACTCAGACATAAAAAAATTTGCCTGCAATGCAGGAGACCCAGGTTTGATCCCTGGGTCAGGAAGGTTGCCTGGAAAAGGAATGGCTACCCATTCCAGTATTCTTGCCTGGAGGATTGCATAGACAGAGGAGCCTGGCAGGCTATAGTCCATGGGGTTGCAAAGAGTTGGACATAACTGGGTGACTAGCACTTTCACTTTCAGTAAGTTATGTCATGAGCTAGGCTGTTCAGAATGAACAGGAAAGGAAACATAGGATTATGGCTGCAATAAGGACCCAGCAAAAGCTAGAGGTTGTAAATATGTAGCTGAACTAACTGACATGGTTGTATGAAACAGACTTACATGACAGTAAACAGTTTTTGCAATAAAACTTCCATCCACAGACACAATGGACCATATCCAGTTTCTTAAGAATTAATAAAACATGATCTACAAGCCCAAAGCCACAGCTTCTACTATTAAAGAACAAATGGTACCCAAACTTTCTTTACTCAAGTTATGCATAATTACACCAAAGCCTAGTGCTAAAATAGGTTTAGGTCAATGTCAGATTTATTTCACTACAGACTCCCACGCTCCCTGCCTCTTTCACCCACTTTTAAGAATATATGCACTTTAGTTTTCCATCTTGTCCATTTCAACATCCTATTTCTCTGATAGTAATACATATTACACAATTATGAAACTTTTAAATCTCACCTTAATTTGTTTTTTAAATAGAGAGAATATTACCTGGTCTTTACTTAAAACATAAATCTTAAAATTAAACTATTTCATTCTAGAAGCTTTTCCAGCATACTTTTAAGATTTCATCAATTCTTTCGATTGCACTTAAAGAAAGAGAGATAATTAAGTGTAGTTGAAAACTGCTTTATCATTGCAGTAGTTGTATCATTAATTTTTTCCATTGGGCAATGTGCTTAGCAACTTGCACATTAAGCCTTCTATTAAAGTTATATTAATATCATAAATATGCAAAAAGGAAATCACTCTGAAAGTTCAAAATAATAGCAATAACCTTTCCCTCATATAAAACCTTTTATCTTGAGATGTCCATACACTTCCCCAAAAAGCCTGAGTACCCTGCCCAACCACTTTTGCAAGGAGCCAATTAAAACAGCAACCTCACTTTATTCACTGACTCAAAATGCTAGTAAGGATCGCAAAGCAAACACCCAATATAATCATGATTTTAATTCTTAATGTTTCCTATGGCAGCATGTATAATCTTTAAGAGGACCAGACCTCTCGTCTGTATCAAGTCCTTCATGCCTGCCTCTTCTTGATTTTATTATTTAGCCATAGCTGATGGAGTATGACAGAAAGCAGAGTGGGGAGGGGAGGGTGGAGAGCTGTGGCAAACTCTTTCATATGACCGGAGAAACACTCACATCTCCCACACAGAGACACACATGCACAATGACGCAATCTTGGCTAGAAATGAATCAGGGCCCTTGAGGCGGGAGCCCAAGACTAATTCTCTCTAAGGAGCCCATGGGCCGCCTGGTGAACTGGCTACAGCAGGCCCATTACTGAACAAAACGCAGGTGAGGAATGAGAAAAAGGAAAAAGGAGGGGCTGAGGCATTGGGTTCCAGGTTTTGAAACACATTCTCTTGAGATTATTCCCAGGGAATTATTTCTGGGCACTGGAAGAGGAAACTGAGATTTGGCCTGATTGATAACATGCAAACTCACTGTGAGATGAAGGATGACTTCCTTTATCTCCCTGGACCTTAGTTTCCCCATCTCTAAAATATGAGGAAATTATATAACTACATCAGGAAGACGACTACTTCCTCCAGTGATAGTAGCTCAGTTGTATCTGACTCTGCGACCCCATGGACTATAGAGTCCATGGACTTCTCCAGGCCAGAATACTGGAGTGGGTAGCCTTTCCCTTCTCCTGGGGATCTTCCCAACCCAGGGATTGAACCCAGGTCTCCCACATTGCAGGCAGATTCTTTACCAGCTGAGCCACGATGGAAGCCCACCATCCTATAAAATAAAGTCATTATTTTCTGCCTCTCAAGAGAAATAGAGTGTCATTTAAAAGAGTGGAGGGGACATTTCCCTGGTGGTACAGTGGATAAGATTCCACCTGCCAATGCAAGGACATGGGTTCAATCCATGCTCCAGGAAGATCCCACATGCCAAGGGGCAACTAAGCCCATGCGCCATAATTGCTAAGCCTTTGATCTAATGCCCCTGTTCTGCAACAAGAGAAGTCACTGCAAGGAGAAACCCACACACCACAATGAAGAGTAAAGTCCAGCTTGCCGCAACTAGAGAAAAGCCCGTGAAGCAACAAAGACCCAGCACAGCCAAAAATAAACAAATTAATTAATTTAAAAAAAAAAAAGAGTGGAGGGAATCATTCTTCAGAAAAGTATTTCAGATTCTGGAGCGAGTATGACAAGCTCTCTGGCATGTTTCAACCCTGCTGCTTCCATTTGAAATGACAAACCAGCATAAAGAGTGGAGAGGAAAAGCATTTCTCTCCTAGTCCTGAAGTCCTATAAATGTCCGTGAGAGGCATTTTACTGACACGTATACACCACTGCAGACAGAATCAAGAGGAGCATTTCTGACCACCGCCAGTCTGCTGGAAATGCATAGTGTGGAATATTTCTCACCACAGTGCTAATTCTGCCCAGTCACCACCTTTGGAGACATTATTCCTTAAAGTGTCATTTTCCTAGAATTGCGTCCCAGGGTGCCATTTATTAACCAAGTAACAAAAATCCATAAATATGTCAGCCTCGTTTTTCACCTGAAGAAGAAGTGAAAAAGAAAGATAACTTCCCCAGCCTAGGTCAAGCCCAATCAAGGACTTGAAAATAACAATAAGAACATTTGGAAGAGGGACCCAAGGAAGGATCCTCAAGAGAGACCAGTAGGTGCTCACACCCTAGGCAGCAGCTACAGTACACAAGAGGCCCCCAGATCTCTCTTTTGCTTCTAAGAAACTGGGAGGAGGAGAGGGGTTAGCCTAGATTTTTCATTTTAATTGATGACCCTGGAAACCATGTTTCTTCAGTTATGGAGGGTGTCTGAGGTCTTCCAGATTGGAAGAACAAAGGTCCTTTTGAATAACTGAAGAGAGAGCTAAGTTGAGCTGAACTGAACTACAAGTTGATCACAGTTTGGGGTTTGCTTGTAAGTGATACGGCTTTGGTTACCCTCAAAGTGGTAAATCTCCTTTCAGTTCTCCTCACGACTGTGATCTGTTGCCTCTTCCTGGTGTTCTTAGAAAGTTGTACAAGACAAGACCCAGACACATTGTATCAGAAGGACAAGGTACTGAAAAAACTTAGCAAGGTAAGAGGAAGCCAGTGTCAGAAAAGGGAATTTTTAGATTGGGGTCACAGAGAGCCACAGGAGAAAAGGAAGTTAATTCTATCTCCAGAGAAATGGAAAACTGTCTTGTTGAAGATTAAACCCATATCAGCATAGAACCAGAACTTCAAGTTTAATAGTACTCTTGAAGTTTATTTAGTGTTTTAGTGTAGGTATTATCTACTTTCAATTAGTACAATAACTATATATCTAAAACTGACATTTACAAAACCAATCAGATGAGGAGCTATATTGATTCTCTCAAAGAGCCTCCCTAATGCATTATATTACTCACTCAGTCATGTCCAACTCTTTGCAACCCCATGGACTGTAGCCCACCAGGGTCCTTGGGATTTTCCAGGCAAGAATACTGGAATAGGTTGCCATTTCCTCCTCCAGGGCATCTTCCCTACCCAGGGATAGAACCTGGGTCTCCTGCATTGGCAGGCAGATTCTTTACCATCTGAGCCACCAGGGAAGCCCAAGGCACTAAATATATGATTTACAAAAAAATTATTTTTTCATAGTATCTTTCAGGAGCACCATTATTATAAAAAGTGAATACCAGTGGTTTTAGACACAGAAAAAAATAGATATATGATTTAGTATTATGCAGAAAACTTGCCCATTTATATAGAAAACAAAGATTTTATATTTAAAATTTCACTATTCATGAATTTGATTTTACCTAAAATCATATTATTTGCAACTGTGTCCATCCCACAAACTCTTGACACATAAACTACCGTGCTGTTCATGTGTCAAGTCAACAACTATTCCATGCCTTTTCAGTTCAGTTCAGTTCAGTTCAGTCACTCAGTCGTGTCCGACTCTTTGCGACCCCATGCCTTTTATATGCCCCAAATTATGTAGTCTCTGTGAGAGGTATAGAGACAGGATATGCACAGTACTTCTTGTGACATGGATTACAATAACTCGGTTCTTTCAAGACATAAATGGGTTGCCTCTGTCTTCTAATAATCCATGTGATCTGCAGCAGAAATCTTCCAGATGGCAGCCAATGGATTCACTAATTGTTTAGGTTTGTCGAAGACAGAGAGAGTTCCAGAGTTAAAATTGGGAACTTCCCAGGCAGATTTGGATAAGTTGTTCACACTAAAGAGCTGAGGAAAAAATGAAATCAGTAACTCATATTACTGCAATAGTCACTATAATTCTGGTTACCAATTCCAATGTCTGTAGGTTTTTCCCACACCATTCAGTAAAACTCTGACACCAGTTGAGCATCCTACAGTGCAGCTCAATACTATCCCTAGTACTGGGAGATAGTATCATATCTTACAGGTTAACAGCTCAGACCTACAAGTCTGCTCCCCAGCCCCCACTTCAGACACCAATTGTACGCCCAAGTTGTCACCCATGCTCTAGACTAGAGAGTCCAATACCCCACTCCTTAGGTTCGATAAATTTGCTAGAGTTGCTCATAGAACTCAGAGGAACACTTTATTTACTTAGATTATCCGTTTACTACGAAAAGATACAACTTAGGAACGGCCAGATAGAAGAGACGCAAAAGGGCAAGGTAGGAAGAAAGGGTGCAGAGCCTCCATGCCCTCTCCCAGCCACATTCTTGCTGAACCCCCATTGCGTTCACCAGCCTGGAAGCTCTCTGAACCCCCACCACCCCTCATTACATAGACATGATTGATTAAATCATTAACCACTGCTGATTGAACTCAATCTCTAGTCCCTCTCCATCTCTGTGGAGGTGGGGAAACAAAGTTCCACGCTGTAATCACACAGTTGGTTCCACTGGCAACCAGCCCCCATCCTTAGGTGTAGTTCAAAAGTCACCTCACTAATATAACAAAAGGCACCTTTATCATTCTCATTGATTAAAATTTTTGAGAGTTTTAAGAGCTCTGTGCAAGAAACTGGGATGAAGAGTATATATTTCTTATTATAAATCACAGTATCATATGCCCAGTCATGCTTGTCTTCTTTTTCTTTTTTTAGCTTTTTTATTTTTTTTAATTTAAATTTATTTATTTTAATTGGAGGCTAATTACTTTACAATATTGTATTGGTTTTGCCTGTATGCGAGACAGCAAAAGAGACACAGATGTATAGAACAGTCTTTTGGACTCTGGGAGAGGGCGAGGGTGGGATGATTTGGGAGAATGGCATTGTCTTCTTTTTCATTCTCTCTCTCTCTCTGTCTCTCTCTCTCTTCTTTCTCATCCCATATTCATCTCTCAGGGTACCTCTATGGCACACTGACTAAGAACCAGACTCTGGTTTCCAAATAGATATATGGCTAAGTTCCAGTCTTGCCATGACTTTTTAAAGAATCTTGAATAATTGAATTTCTCCAGTACTGCTTCCTTACTGTAATACTAATAGCTGTTAGGTTTGGCCATTGAGCAAATGCATGTGAAGTATTTACCACCATGTCAGACTCCTACGTCACCTTGTATGTATGGTAAGTCTTATTATCTCACAGATCACATAGTCATGGATATTTCAGACTTTCTGTGTTCTGGATATAGTGAGTCTGATTTCAGACTGTGCTGTGGGTCAGCTGGGATTAAATCTTCCACCACAGGGCATTTGCTGAGCCATAGCAGATCAATCCTTTGTCCCTTCATTAGTATGAAACCAGAGCTTTTTCAATTTTATTCATGGGGACTTTTCAACCAAGGTCTTTGTGTTATTGTTTACATGTGCAGTCTTCCCTGGTGGCTCAGATGGTAAAGCATCTGCCTGCAATGCGGGAGACCCGGGTTCAACCCCTGGGTTGGGATGATCTCCTGGAGAAGGCAATGGCAACCCACTCCAGTACTCTTGCCTGGAGAATCCCATGGACGGAGGAGCTTGGTGGGCTACAGTCCATGGGGTTGCAAAGAGTTGGACACGACTGAGCGACTTCACTTTCACATGCGTCTCACACACACACACACACAGACAGATTTTTATGTTGTTGAGATGGGAGAGGTAGGATAAATATTTTTTTCCCCTTGTTTCTTGACAAATTGGTATGAGGAAAATGATGTGGCACTAAAGAGGAACAGAAAAAAATGGAGAGACAGGACCAGGAGTGGAGGAGGGGAGAAAGTACTGGGGAGAGAACTGCAGAAAGAAGACTTGGTGGGCACAGAGTTCCTGATAAAAGCGGTGAGGAAGCCCCACCAGCCAGTGTGTGTGACCTCCTGGTAATTTCCCTGGGGAGTCCCCCCTCAGAGAACTTGTACATCCAGAATCAGGAGGAAGTTGAGCTAGGTAAATTCCCAAACAGAGGGGCCTGGCTAGATGATGACCTAAAGACAAACAGGACAAGTTTCCAAGCGGGCTTCCCCTCTCTGCTCCAACAGTCATGAACATGAGCTGGGCCAAGTAGAAGGGGATGCTGTGACTAGCGATTCTTGCTGGTATTTTCTTTTGTCTCTCAGCTTCCTGGGTTTGACAGGCAGGAATCTGAGGCTTTTCTGTGACCACTCTTTGTCTGGGATTCTTTCCTCAAGAGGCGTTCATGAATTTGTCAGGACTGCCAGGAAAGAGCGTGAGTCACAGCTTCTGAGCAGACAATATTCGGCTTTAGAAATTCCCAGAGATACGACTTGTTTATAGGAAAGGAAACAGAGCTATTCTGAGCTGCCAGGGGAAGAGGAAAGTACTGCTCATTTTTTTCAAATGCTATGCTGAAAGGTCATACGAGCGGCCAGAGTGCCAGCAAGAACCTGGTATAGACATTGATGTTAGCAGTTCATTTGTCTACATTTTGGAGGCTATTTTTAAGCCTGGCATTTAAAAATGTAAGACTCATGGCATTGAAATTCTACTCTCAGTCTTAAACCCAGAGGCCGGAGCTTGCTGAGTATGAGCCAGTGAGGCGTGGCAGGGGAGGGCGGGGGTTGGGGGGTGCCATCGAGGGAGCAGGGCCTGAACCTTTGGCGGGAGAGAGAGGCATACACACACGAAAGAACAACCTTCCAACTGCACCTTCCATGAGCAGGCCACTGATTTTCATTCCCATTGTAGGGAAAGTAAAATTTCCTCTACCTTCCTGCAGTCTCCAGCTGGGACTGAAAAACAAATTCACAGGAGAAAAGTAGATACAATTTATTTACATATAAATGAGTGTCCTCACAAGAAAAATGAAAAATGAAGAGCAAAAGAAGGGACTAGACCCAAGTGCTTCTCTACTAGGTGAAACAAAGAGTAGCACCTTTGGAAAAGTAGCTAAAACATAAGGGGTGACTAAAGGAGGATGAGCTGCTGAACAAGTTTTTGTTGGTATAGATTTTTCTCAGCCTCAATTCCCCACCTCCAGTGATAAGAATGTTTCTTTCTCCTGGTACAGGGAGGGTACCTTTCATGTGGGAACGTTATTTCCTGCTTTTAGGAAGAAAAAGGAACATCCAAGTGCCATCCTTACATCTGCTGTTTTTCAAGCACCTTTAAAACAAAGTAATTAATACACTGAAGCATCACATATTGAGGTGGCATGTACTCAACTCCTTTACTGTACTCCATACTGCCTCCTCTAATGTGGTTTTTTCATAGTGTTAACAACTCTGATGTCAACTTAGAAAACTGTCCAAAGCTACCAACTTTAGAGAATGTGCCCAAGGAGACAGGTTCAGGGGTGTTCACTCCCACAACCCTTGCTTCCACATTGGCCCACTTTCTTGTGTACTGAGTTTGGCCCTGGTATGTTCAGACTCATCAAGACACCATTTATATACATTTGTCATTGTTAGCAGAGCCAGTCAGCTGATAACAGAGATTGATTTCCAAGGAAAAAAAGAATCCACTGAGTATTCACTGATTCAACAATAATTAACCTATGTGATAATTTCATAGATACCACATTTGATAAAATCAATATCTTTTCCTAATAATGAAGTAAACATTTAAATATAATTAGGATGCCCTTTAAATCTGATAAAGTTGCTCTTGGCTTAAAATAAATAAAGCATATATTTAATGAGTAAACACTGGAAATATTCAAAATCAGAAATAAACATAAAGATGTCCTTTAATATTTTTATCACCTTATATTCTCTGGCTAAGGCAGTAAGTCTTGAAACAAAAAGAATAAATTTTCTGAACTAAGATACTAAATAAAGTACCCAAAAATCACATAAGCATATATCTGAAAAAGCCAAATGAATTAACTAAAAGCTTTCTTCATTCATAAAGACTTATAAAATGACTTGGAGTAGGATAAATACCTAAAAAGCAATAATACTCCAATACACTGACAACAACCAAATATACCATAAAATGGAAAAGAAAAGCTATTCAAAGAGCAACAAATAAAAGACCTACCAACTCAATGTGAAATGTATTAAAACTGTTAAAACTTTGATTGAGAGATACAATTTGAATAATTAATAGGAAGAATTACATTTATATTAAATGGAAAATTTTTAACATAAAGGTGTCATGGCTTCTCAAACTTATTAAAATAATTCTATCCAAGAATACAACAGGACCTTTCTGGGAAGTCATTAGAATTAGTGTGGACTAACTGTTAAGCTTGGTGCCTATCTTATAACAAGGGACCAAAACTCTAAACAAGAATAATTAGCAAAATGTATTCTCAGGGATCAGTCTTGTTGGATATCAGAATATAGATGTGAAGAATCAGCAATTATAACTTGAGTTTTGATATAAATGTAAAAATGTAAACCAAAGGAAAGGGTCAAACACCCTGGGGACAGATTCTGTTACACTTAGTGTCATTTTTATAGATGGCTCTATAGTTTACAAAGCTTTCTACCTGCATTACCATTTATGCTTCAAAACCATGCAGTGAAGCAAGAATTATTCTTATGCTAATTTTCTTTATGAAGCAATTGATACTCAGAAATTAAATGACTTGCCCAACATCATACAGTGAAGATGAATGTGGACTTGAGCCCAGATTTTTTGACCTCCCAAAGCAGGCCTCCTTTTACTATATTTTTCTCACAAAGCAATGGAGAATGGATATTTTTTAAGTGATACTAAAATTTAGAGAGAAAAAAATTTAGACTCACCATATATCCCTGCTAAAGATTATATATAAAAAAAAAAACTGGTCGTCTGAAGATTTCAATATTAAAAATCAAATTATAGAAACCTTGGCAAAAGGAGAAAAAAAAAAAACCTAGAGACAGGAGGCTGACCCAACATGTGAGATGTCTCCTCACTGAGCCCACTCAGAAGTGGGAAGCTGCAATGCTTCTACCCTGTCCTGTTTCCTAGGACCGTCAACCCCTATCTACTGCAGACGAATCTCCCATTATCACAAACATGTAGAAGTTCCCAAAGTAAAGATGAAACTCTCCAGGAAATAACTCTTCAGAGAAAGCGTGTAGTCTTCTTGTTGGACTCCTACAACTTTGAGCATTCACTGGATCTTATAGATGGGCAAAATCAGGAGTGGAAGAGAAGTCCCTACAGGTTGAGTTTAATTAAACAAACAGTTGTTGCACTGAACCAGGAAGGGATTTTGTGGATGATTCGTGTTGTGGTCACTTCAGGAGGCAGGAAGCTATGAACTTTCTCATTCACCTTATATACCCCCTCTCCCATCACAGACATTAAATCTGCTCCTCCAAATGCAAGAATATCTATGGAGTCTTGATGTGTCTGAGAGGTGCAGGCAGACTGATGGTTGTTTACAGAAACCAGGAAATCCCAAAAACTAAAGTGATCTAGAGCAATTCATTTTACTCCTCTGAACCCAAGTTTCTGTTTCTGTAGCATGGAAATGTCTTTCTTCAACCTTTTTTGTCCCTCAGGATGTCAAAATAATAAAACAGAAAAAAAAAAAAAAAAACTCTATGTAAAGTTCATTGGGACCTCAGGGAAATGTGTTATGAAATGACACAGTCTCATTGTCACCTGATATCTCATGACTTCAGCTGGCTCCACTTCTTTGCATTTCCCTTTTGGCAGGGAACTTTGCCATCTTTACATTTAACATGTCTCTGTTGAGGAACCAGCACTATTAAGCTGGTGCTTTGACAACTACATCGACAAGAGACCAGGATATACGACATGTAAAGGTGAAAGGACAGTGACTAAGGGGAGCAAATGAGCTTTTAAACAAGCCTGACACCATCCAGCTAGTTTTCATATTGCCTCCTGTGAAAAATCCTGACATATTGGTACATTGCCATGAGTTATTTCTTCATATAACTGGCTATAGTGGCCTAACATTATTTGATCTTGTAAAGTGTTATCTGGGACTACAAACTTATTTTATTTTAAGCTCAATGACATTTCATCAGCAGTTAACACAGCATGAATAGCTAAAACTCACTTTGGCACAGTGCATGAGGCCCCCAGGATTTCACTGCTTTATTTTTGTTCAAATACATAGCTCTCTGACTTTTCTACTTTGGATAGTTTCTGTTTTGATACAGCTTTGTGAGTTTTGAGCCATATTTTTTAGTCCTTTATTATATATTATATTATTTATTTTACCACAAGATGTATTTATTATCTGTAATAGTGAAAATTAATTCCCTTCATTTCTCTACGTTAGCTACACCTAAAAAGGGAAGACATTTATTTCCTGGTCATGTTTATAGGGGTAGAATGAAGAGGTGACAATGATGGTCATTAAGTAATCTATGAGATGCTTCCAACCTGACAAATCTCTGTTCTGGGCTCGGAGAGGACTTAAACACTGGCAGGGTTCTCACTGAACCTTCAGAGGATTCTCTCGATTTGAAACTAAAACCCTGAGTAAGACCTGGATTGTTATAATGTTTTATGGAAACTCAAAACTATCAGTATTAATTGCTATTGAGCTACGAACTCTCTGGGATTTTCTCTTTAAATTCAAGAAATTGTTTATTTTCTAGATGTATTTTAATTTTACTTTGTTTAAAGTCTTTGATTTCTGCCCAATCAATAACATCAACCATACAATTAATCTGCTTCTGTCTTTGAGACAGCTGAAAAACCAGCTAATTTCTCAATCTACTAGGCATAAATTCAGCCTGTATGGAAACTCAGCCTACTTTTTCACCAGTTCTGTAACAACTTTCTCATCTGCAACATGAGAAAACAGCCACCTAGGTCATAGAGTCACCAGAAGAATTATATAACAAGACTGCACTGTATTTGGTGATTGACAACATATATTGCTGTCAATAGCAACATTTTCTTAATAAAACAATAATAACATATGCCACAAGAAGATAAACAATAGATTTTTGCATGCTCTGTCCATTGCAATACTTTGCTCATGCCTAACAAGAATTCTGAAAGAGATGGGAATACCAGACCACCTAACCTGCCTCTTGAGAAACCTATATGCAGGTCAGGAAGCAACAGTTAGAACTGAACATGGAACAACAGACTGGTTCCAAATAGGAAAAGGAGTACGTCAAGGCTGTATATTGTCACCCTGCTTATTTAACTTCTATGCAGAGTACATCATGAGAAACGCTGGGCTGGAAGAAGCACAAGTTGGAATCAAGATTGCCAGGAGAAATATTAATAACCTCAGATATGCAGATGACAACACCCTTATGGCAGAAAGTGAAGAGGAACTAAAAAGCCTCTTGATGAAAGTGAAAGAGGAGAGTGAAAAAGTTGACTTAAAGCTCAACATTCAGAAAACGAAGATCATGGCATCTGGTCCCATCACTTCATGGCAAATAGATGGGGAAACAATGGAGACAGTGTCAGACTTTATTTTTAGGGGCTCCAAAATCACTGCAGATGGTGACTGCAGCCATGAAATTAAAAGACGCTTCCTCCTTGGAAGGAAAGTTATGACCAACCTAGATAGCATATTCAAAAGCAGAGACATTACTTTGCTAACAAAGGTCCATCTAGTCAAGGCTATGGTTTTTCCAGTGGTCATGTATGGATGTGAAAGTTGGACTGTGAAGAAAGCTGAGCACCGAAGAATTGATGCTTTTAAACTGTGGTGTTGGAGAAGACTCTTGAAAGTCCCTTGGACTGCAAGGAGATCCAACCAGTCCATCTTAAAAGATATCAGTCCTGGGTGTTCTTTGGAAGGAATGATGCTAAAGCTGAAACTCCAATACTCTGGCCACCTCATGCGAAGAGTTGACTCATTGGAAAAGACTTTGATGCTGGGAGGGATTGGGGGCAGGAGGAGAAGGGGATGACAGAGGATGAGATGGCTGGATGGCATCACCGACTCAATGGACATGAGTTTGGGTGAACTCCAGGAGTTGCTGATGGACGGGGAGACCTGGAGTGCTGCAATTCATGGGGTCGCAAAGAGTCAGATATGACTGAACGACTGAACTGAACTGAACAAGAATTCATCAATCAGGGTGATCATATTAATTGATAAGTATAAGTGTTGACTTTTGCATCTGTGCTGATTATAATTTAGCCCTCCCTTTAGAAACACTTTTTATGGGTGTATAGGCAACCCACTCCAGTGTTCTTGGCTGGAGAACCCCAGGGACGGGGGAGCCTGGTGGGCTATGGGGTGGCACAGAGTCAGACACGACTGAAGCGACTTAGCAGCAG
Organism: Oryx dammah; assembly: GCF_014754425.2. Classification (NCBI taxonomy): domain Eukaryota; kingdom Metazoa; phylum Chordata; class Mammalia; order Artiodactyla; family Bovidae; genus Oryx; species Oryx dammah. The sequence continues at coordinate 40,129,685 of NW_024070211.1, read as the reverse complement.
CAGCAGCAGCAGCAGCAGCAATACACATACAGAAAAGAAGTCTAAGTGTTACAATGTGATGAATTTTCACAAAATGAACACAGGGTATGTAACCAATACTTGGATGAAGAAAACAGTATTTCCAGCATCCTCAAAGTGCCCCTGTGTACCCCATCCTGCATACTGGAAAACTCCAGAGAAAACCACTAGCCTGACTCCTAATGCTGTAAGTGTTTCATCTGTTTTATAATTTTTTAGACATGGAAATTGACATGGAACTTTATGTATGGAATTATTAGAACAAGCCTTTCTGAAGCTTAGTTAAGCTTACCACATCAAGAAGTTCTGAGCCCTGAAGAAGCTTGCCTTTTCTTTGGTAACTTAAGGAAAGTGAGCTGGAAGAGAAGGGGGATGAGGAGAAGAACCATATAATCTGCCATCCAAACTGGAACACCTTTGAGAGCAAAAGGAGGTACTATACATAATGACGCTGGGACAAAAGGTGTAAACAGTGACTGTCCCCAGCAAACCAGATCAGAAGGGATGGTAGAAGGCAGCAGGGTTGCCCTAGCAGGCAAAATCTATCTTAAAGATCATAAAATAAAATCCACTCACAGTGCCTGAGATGTAATTGAGACTGGGGGCTAGAGAGCAACTTCCCATAGAGTGTGAAAGTGAAAGTGTTAGTCATTCAGCCATGTATGACTCTTTGTGACCCCATGGCTTGTAGCTCACCAGGCTCCTCTGTCCGTGAAATTCTCCAGGCAAGAATACTGGAGTGGGTAGCCTTCCCTTCTCCAGGGGATCTTCCTGACCCAGGGAGTGAACCTGGGTCTCCTGCATTATAGGTGAATTCTTTACTGTCCGAACTAACAGGGAAGCCCCCCACAGGGTGTGGTTATTGGTAAAACTCAGGTCAATAATTATTTACTGAGTCCCAGGTAGGTGCAAGGCACCACAAGGACACAAAGACAGCTCAGGCATTGCACACAATACCACAGTAAGCTCAGAGTCTAATAGTGGCAATAAGACAAGTTCACAAATAGGTAAACTGCCAATGGAAATATATATACAAAGCACTCTGAGTTCCAAGGACATATACAAAGAGATACATGGATTCTAAGGAATGAGAGGTCATGTCTACTGGGAGATAGGAAAAAGCACCATGGGACATGTAGCAGTTAAGATGAATTTAGAGTCTGCTCCAATGGTTCTCAATCTTGACTGCACATTAGAATCATCTGGGGAGCTTTTCAAACTCCTGTTACCCAAGAAGTACCCCAGACCAGTCAAAACAGAATCTCTAGGAAAGGTATTCAGGCAAAAGTATTTTAAAAGCTCTCTCTCCCTGGTAATTTCAGTGAAGAGTCAAAGTTGAGAACCACTATTGTAGAAAGATGAATAGGCATTAGCTGGCAGGAAAGGTGGGAAAGAGAGGGGACCATGGAGAGAACAGATGTTAGTTAGTATATTCCATTTTTAGTAGGCACACAGAGGAGAATCATCCATTGGGAATTAGATATGGAGAAAAGGCAGCAGGGCAAAAATAATTTAACCCCCACCAGGAAAAAAAATTAATTAATTATGAAACCATTTGCTAAGGCCAATAACAGGGATGGATGGGGAAAGGATGCACTGAACATCAAGGGAACTGAGAATGGTAATAAATCCATCATGAATCATACAAGCCATCTGATAACTTCTGTTCCTCACATTAGCATCCCATTAAGCTGTTATTAGTGAGAGCAAGGAAACTGAATGAAACCAGCTTCCTGGGTTAGCACTAGCAGCCGGGAGAGAGTTAACAAGCTGCAGTCTTTCACTGGCATCTTCAAGGACCTGAGCTCCATTTGTAAGGGATGCTTAGAGGCCCCAAATCTTGACCTATCACACTCCTGCTGTGGGAGTTTGGGGGGGTGGCTAGAATTAATCACAGTGGGGACACAATTTACTGATCAATATCAGCCAATTAGAAGGCTCCCTGCTGTGGCGAGTTCCCTCGGAATGCCAGATGACCTCTGCCCTTGACTTTTCATGGGGGCAGATGTTTCTTTATCACAGCTGCTGATAAGTATGGTATTAGAGGATGTGTAGCTCGTTTCACAACATGCCAACCCCACCAGGGCACCTTGAGGCTGAAGATTCTTAGGACTTACATATGAGCCACCTGTCCATGGAAAATGCAGATGGAAATTGTATCAGTAATTAATTCACAGCTAAAGTGCCACTTTTTCTGCAAACTAACCCCCAACCTTCAAAAAGCCATTGATAACAACAGAAAGTAGGACACTCAGTCTTTCTGGTGAATTCACCCTGGTGTCACTCTCTTGCTCTCCTGCTTCTGTTATATCCATCAGGAGAGAGGAGATTCCAAGACCTGGAGCACAGCCAGAGGTGGCCAGATTTTTAACACATCAGTTTTGCCAATGGCCCAGCACAGAACCACCTAGTGGGAAAAAAATCCTAGTAGCTGCCATTATGTTCTATGGTATGGTCCAGGGACTCAAGACAGAGCTTCAGCATGGGCTTTAGGACCTCCCATCCTCCCTGAACTTATGTGATAGCTGTCTGTCATTATTGTTTATAGAGTCAGACCAATTTTTTTTTATCAGTTTTCTGAGATCTTTGCCACAGAGGTAATAAGCCCCAGGGCAAGAAAGTTTAGAAAAAGAAAAGTAAATAATTTTAGAAAATGTTCTGAAATTTATCATTTATTTTTGTGCTTTTTGCTTTCCAATCTTTATTTTAAAGAGAAAAATCTTTTACAGCTTTTCCTGCAGGCTCCAGAACTTCAGGCATTTGACCCCAAACTCCTTATTTGTTTCATCCCCTCTTGAAGGACTGCAAGCATGGTTTCTTCAGATGCCCACTTAAGGAAAACTTCTCAACTCTTCTAAGAATCCCCTGCCTCCATCCCTAGAGAATCACGGCTTCAAAATGAAACATAAAACAAGGTTTTGAGCTGACTTTCGTAAGTACAAGACCTGGGGCTTGTGATTCCCTCCCCTGCCCTTACCCCAATCCATAAATCTTTTCATTTAAGTCAAACTTGATAAAAACAACAATTTAAAATTTCCTTGAAGGGAAAAACAAGTTTTTGGAAGGTCAACCTAGAAGTTGTGAATGGATATGTTAGGGACAGCATCATAGATTTTGCCTTGGGAATTTAGGAAGAGAAGGAAAGTTTCATAAGCTGATGATATTTATACACATTAGACCCAAGAATTTTGAAGTATTTAAATGTACCACCTGGGGCCAACCTCTTTCTGTCTTGACCCTTCTCATTTGCCAAATCCCTAAGTGACTCTCTCTCTAAGCCCATCCCCAAATATAAAACAGTCACCCCATATCACTTGATCTGAGGGATGACTCTGCCCACATTCATTACTGCTATAAAAGGGGACATTGTCACCTTCCTATCTCATCACCTAGCTCTAAAAGCTTTGCAACCCTCTGCTGTGTTGCACTCTTGCCAAAAACATTTAGCTTGATTCTTATCAAGAGAGAAAAACCCAGACAAGTCCAAATCAAGAGACATAGATGCTTGTGTGAGTGCAGGCGCAAAACTGGCAAAATGTTAAAGCAATCATTGGGTCTAGTAAATATTATCAGGATTATATTACTTTTTCAATTTTTCTGTAGGTACAAAATTTTTTCAAAAACCCAAGGTGTACCTCACACTGACATAGCGTTCGATCCATGAATTAACTATGATAGTCAAAAAAAAAAAGTCTTACACTAGTATTTGGCACAGGAAATGAAACAGATTATTAAACCAATTTTCGACAAAACTGGAGGATATTTATGAAATACTGAATTCCCTTTATCAGGAAATGATCTCTCAAAGAAAAATAATACCATGTCCAAGGACCAACTTCATCATGAACAGAATTTAGAGAAAGTTCTTCCCTCCATGGTGACAAATCTTGTTTAAACTGCCTCATCAAAAGATGAAGAATTCTCAATTAACTAACTCAAAGCACTCAGATATCAAAATGGCAAATTTTCAGGAGAAAGCCACTGCTTTAGATATGGAAGGAACTCAGAAGTAATTTTATTAACTACATAAATGGTAAATAGGTTTCCTGCAATGTGAATAAGACCAAAAATGGATAATCAATTTATTTTATCTAAGAAATGTTGCAGCCATGAAATTAAAAGACACTTACTCCTTGGAAGGAAAGTTATGACCAACCTAGATAGCATATTCAAAAGCAGAGACATTACTTTGCCAACAAAGGTCCATCTAGTCAAGGCTATGGTTTTTCCAGTGGTCATGTATGGATGTGAGAGTTGGACTGTGAAGAAAGCTGAACACCGAAGCATTGATGCTTTTGAACTGTGGTGTTCAAGAAGACTCTTGAGGGTCCCTTGGACTGCAAGGAGATCCAACCAGTCCATCCTAAAGGAGATCAGTCCTGGGTGTTCTCTGGAAGGAATGATGCTAAAGCTGAAACTCCAGTACTTTGGCCACCTCATGCAAAGAGTTGACTCATTGGAAAAGACTCTGATTCTGGGAGGGATTGGGGGCAGGAGAAGAAGGGGACGACAGAGGATGAGATGGCTGGATGGCATCACTGACTCGATGGACATGACTTTGAGTGAACTCTGGTAGTTGGTGATGGACAGGGAGGCCTGGCATGCTGCGATGCATGGGGTCACAAAGAGTCGGACATGACTGAGCAACTGAACTGAACTGAACTGAATTGAAGAAATGTTAGACTAAATTATACTTTAAATTTCTTGATTTAAGGTCACCAGTTATATATATTTACTTGTATAGCCATATACATATTACATGATACAAACACATATATGTGGCATGATACATAACATGCTTCTAAGTGCAATTTATTAGATTTATTTACCACATTGTTTACAAGTTTTGTGCCCAGGAAAGACATTAGTCAGCTTATACTATTTTTAACTGCCTAGATGAATTTGTATTAGAATATGAAAATTTATCAAATTGTCTATTATTTTTGTTGATTAAACACATTTCTTTAAAAAATATTATAAGTTGACTAATTTCTCTTTTGGGCACAAAACTTGTAAACAGTGTGGTAAATAAATCTAATGAATCGCACTTAGAACCATGTTATGCATCATGCCACATATATGTGTTTTTATCGTGTAATATGTATGTGTCTATACAAGTAAATATATATAACTGCTGACCTTAAATCAAGAATTGGAAAAGAAATGCAAAAAAAGCAACATGGCTGTCTGGGGAGGCCTTACAAATAGCAGTGAAAAGAAGAGAAATGAAAAGCAAAGGAGAAAAGGAAAGATATAAGCATCTGAATGCAGAGTTCCAAAGAATAGCAAGGAGAGATAAGAAAGCCTTCCTCAGTGATCAATGCAAAGAAATAGAGGAAAACAATAGAATGAGAAAGACTAGAGATCTTTCCAAGAAAATTAGAGATACCAAGGGAACATTTCATGCAAAGATGGGCTCGATAAAGGACAGAAATGGTATGGACCTAACAGAAGCAGAAGTTATTAAGAATAAGTGACAAGAAAACACAGAAGAACTGTACAAAAAAGATCTTCATGACCAAGATAATCATGATGGTGTGATCACTCACCTAGAGCCAGACATCCTGGAATGTGAAGTCAAGTGGGCCTTAGAAAGCATCACTACGAACAAAGATAGTGGAGGTGATGGAATTCCAGTTGAGCTACTTCAAATCCTAAAAGATGATGCTGTCAAAGTGCTGCACTCAATATGCCAGCAAATTTGGAAATCTCAGCAGTGGCCACAGGACTGGAAAAGCTCAGTTTTCATTCCAATCCCAAAGAAAGGCAATGCCAAAGAATGCTCAAACTACAGCACAGTTGCACTCATCTCACATGCTAGTAAAGTAATGCTCAAAATTCTCCCAGCCAGGCTTCAACAATACGTGAACCATGAACTTCCTGATGTTCAAGCTGGTTTTAGAAAAGGCAGAGGAACCAGAGATCAAATTTCCAACATCCACTGGATCATCGCAAAACCAAGCGAGTTCCAGAAAAACATCTATTTCTACTTTATTGACTATGCCAAAGCCTTTGACTGTGTGGATCACAATAAACTGTGGAAAATTCTGAGAGATGGGAATACCAGACCACCTGACCTGCCTCCTGAGAAACCTATATGCAGGTCAGGAAGCAACAGTTAGAACTGGACATGGAACAACAGACTGGTTCCAAATAGGAAAAGGAGTACGTCAAGGCTGTATATTGTCACCCTGCTTATTTAACTTCTATGCAGAGTACATCATGAGAAACGCTGGGCTGGAAGAAACACAAGCTGGAATCAAGTTTGCTGGGAGAAATATGAATAACCTCAGATATGCAGATGACAACACCCTTATGGCAGAAAGTGAAGAGGAACTAAAAAGCCTCTTGATGAAAGTGAAAGAGGAGAATGAAAAAGTTGGCTTAAAGCTCAACGTTCAGAACACTAAGATTATGACATCTGGTCCCATCACTTCATGGCAAATAGATGGGGAAACAATGGAAACAGTGTCAGACTTTATTTTGGGGGGAAGCTCCAAAATCACTGCAGATGGTGACTGCAGCCATGAAATTAAAAGACGCTTCCTCCTTGGAAGGAAAGTTATGACCAACCTAGATAGCATATTCAAAAGCAGAGACATTACTTTGCCAACAAAGGTCCATCTAGTCAAGGCTATGGTTTTTCCAGTGGTCATGTATGGATGTGAGAGTTGGACTGTGAAGAAGGCTGAGTGCCAAAGAATTGATGCTTTTGAACTGTGGTGTTGGAAAAGACTCTTGAGAGTCCCTTGGACTGCAAGGAGATCCAACCAGTCCATTCTGAAGGAGATCACCCCTGGGTGTACTTTGGAAGGAATGATGCTAAAGCTGAAACTCCAGTACTTTGGCCACCTCATGCAAAGAGTTGACTCATTGGAAAAGACTCTGATGCTGGGAGGAATTGGGGGCAGGAGGAGAAGGGGACGACAGAGGATGAGGTGGCTGGATGGCATCACCAACTCAATGGACGTGAGTTTGAGTGAACTCTGGGAGTTGGTGATGGACAGTCATGGAGTGTTGGTCATGGAGTCCTGGTGTGCTGCAATTCATGGGGTCACAAAGAGTAGGACATGACTGAGCAACTGAACTGAAGTGAACTGAACATTGGCTCAGACGGTGAAGAATCCGCATGCAAAGCAGGAGATGCAGGTTCGATTCCTGGGTTCGGAAGATCCCCTGGAGAAGTGAATGGCTACCCTCTCCAGTATTTTTGCTTACAGAATTCCATGGACAGAGGAGCATGGTGGGCTATAGTCTATGGGGTTGCACAGAGTCGGACAGGATTGAGCAACTAACACTTTAAGAGATCATTAACATGTATAAGAAAGAAAAGACAAACAAAGAGTAAAACCATCACAAACTGTGTATCTATAAAAAGAAAATATGCGGCACATTGTGTATTTTCAACATGATTAAGAAGGCTAATAATCTGTATTCAGAAGCATTAGTCCATGTAGCACACGCTACTTAAGGCTCTCGGACTGATGATCAGAATAATAATCATGAACAACTTTTCCTGAATGCTTACCAAGTGCCAGGCACTACATTAAGCACTTTGCATATATTATGTGTCTTGTTTAACCCTCATTTTGTAGACGAAGCTCCTCAGACCCAGAGAAGTTGAGTGATCCGCCCAAGGTCATGTGTTTCATAAGTGGTCAAGCAGAGGTCCAAATCCAAGTGTCTCACTTCAGACCACACACTTACCACCATTCCAGGCACTGCAACTGTCAATGAGTGGCTCAGAATGAGACCGTGAATGGGACCACTCGTGCACAAGTTACCTCACAGCATGACAAAACGGTATAACTGTTCTGTTCTGCATTCGTTTTCCAGGTCGAAATCTCAACTGCTCTAGGACAGAAACTGTACAGTACTGTCTGCAGGTCAACCACATTGTTGGGGAAATATGTGATTCAGGCCAGCCACCTGCCCCTGCTTTCCAGGATTCTACCACTCAGCTCTGATCAAGCTAGCATCCCTCCTCCTGTCACCAGCAAAGCCCATGAAAAATTTCCAAGAATTAAAAATAGAATCTGGGTAAGGAAATAAAGTCTAACCTTTTTTGCCTTTGTGCTTGGACAAAGAAAATAGTTTCATTTGCTCACCGTGGGGCATGTGCAGAGGCCTCACACTGGCCATTCAGACCAGTTCCTAGTGCAAAATGGCCATGCCCACAGCTCAGCTCCGGGCGTATGCAGGAGCGCTGTGAATGGCACTACAATTCAAGATGGCCTTAGCAGGCTGTGTGCACAGAGTCGCTGCTCTGGCACTGTGACCCAAAACCCTGCGCAACATGCCTGCGCCATACTCATGAAAGCTCCGCCCTCTTTCCTCCATAGTAAGACTTCAATAAAGCAGCCCTCCTAATGGCTTGTTGGGGAGAACGTGTGCTAAGGAGCAAGGTTCCCCAACTTCTGGGATCTAATGCCTGATAATCTAGTGGAGCTGAAAGAATAATAATAGAAATAAAGTGTATAATAAATGTAATGTGCTTGAATCATCCTGAAACCAATCCCACCCACCCCCACCCCCAGGCCAAGGAAACATTGTCTTTCTAAAATCCAGTCCCTGGAGCCAAAAAAAGGCTGGGGATCCCTGCTATACAGCACAATTTCGCATCTGTCCATTTTCTGATCCCAAAATAAAAACTTGCCTTGGCTTCTGATCCCAGCTTGGCCTGATTCTGTTGGCCCAAAGGACACCAAGCAGAAGGACCCTTGCTGGGGACCAACTCTGGAAAGTAAATGACAGTCCCCAACCCTAGGTACCCACTGTGAGCTTGATCATGAGAACCATTTTTGCCAAAGCATGGAAAGGCCCCACTAACGGGAAAAAATCAACCTGGAGCCTAAGTAGGAAAGAACCTTTCTCTTCCACAGATCGGAAGTGGGGCTAAAGATGTTGGTTTGACCTGACTTGAAGACCGTGAAGAATGAAGTAAGAGCCACGTACTGCACTCGGCACATAGGAAACATGCAGCAAATGGCTACTGTTGTTACACAGTTTTTACCCTTGTGCTCTCTGTAACAGGATTGAGTCATGCATCTTAAAAAATCTGTGTTGGATTCCAGTGCTGGGGAGAGGGAAAGGTTACCCCTAATTCAGTCTGAGAGTGACAGTCAGATGGAGCCCTGGGGATCCACAGTTTGCTGGAAGAAACCCCAATTCTTTCAGCCTGTAAAGTAGTGGCACACAGCAGAAAGGTGAAATTATTCACTGGTCAAATGCATTAGAACATGTGACTTGTATGCATAGGATATTTGCCATCACAGTTTATACTCTATCAGGCTGAATGAAAGCCATTATTTCATAATTTTAATTTTAACCTATAACTCAGATACTAAGTTTCCTCAGGCTACATATTCCCCCTACAACTACATCATCATCAGTTGGACATTGTAAGTTGGGAGCGGGGGAGCCATTTTTTAAGAAAAGCATTTTTAAGCTAATATATCATTTCCAACACATCCTATATATAAACTACATATAAAACTGCTATGTTTCAGGGGCTATTTAGATTATTTTAGTCTGTTAAAAAGAGAAAAAAGAAAACATAATACTTTTTGGATACTTCAGACTTCTTTCCCTTTGCTTCCATGATCTTCTTTTCTCCCGTTAGTTTTATCTCTGTTCAAAAGCAAACTTTTAGACCCTGTAATTAGAAACAGAAACAATTTGGGGGTTTTGTACATCACCTGGCTCATTCTTCAGAATATTCTTTGCTCTATTTTTTAATGTACATTTTTAAAGGTAATAATGTAATAAACTTTGACCTTTAAAATCTTCAAAGAAATCAGTTAGAAAGAGGAAAAGACTAGGTCATGAGCAGAATGGGAAAAAAAAATATCTAACAAGGACAGGAAGACAGAAAAGTCCTAAAATGGAGTGTGTGTGTGTTGTTTTTCTTTTGTGTATGTATGTTTTAAGCAAGGAAATTTTGAGTTTAAAAAAAAAGTAAGAAATGAGAAAGATAGTAAGCTGCTTTTTCATAGGCAAAGATTTGTAAAGCAAAGAAAAGGAGAAAAGAATTGTAAAAAATCAGTGTGGTTCTCTGTGGCACCTGTTTATCCCATCAAGCTGACGCTTCCAGGTGCCATGTGTCCATATTGTCCTCTGGAGTCTTTGTTCTCAGCCAGGAGGAGATAATAATGCTCTCTCTATTTCTCTTCCTTTTCCTTCCTTTTCCCTCCCTCTCCCCTCCATTCTCCTCTCTCTTCTCTTCATTCTCCCTCTGCTTTTACATTCAGTTTCTGATAGTGTGCTTCCTGATTTGCCTGCAAACATGGCTCCTTTTCCTGGTATGGATAACATTTTGCTTGATCAAAGAAAATCAGTGAATTAAAACTCCTTCTGAAACCAAAAGTTCTTCCATGTTGTATCACAGGAAAATCTATAGCAGAGACCCCAAAGCTGTTCTCATGCTGCAACGAACACAGGAGTCGAGGCAAACCCAATACAAGCTGAGAACAGTCACATGTATCTGAGGCTAAGGGAAAATTACTCCTGAAAGAAGCAATATGTTGGCTGAAATTCATTATGAAATATAAATGACTAATGTCAAATCCTTTTCAGAAGCAGAAATTGATGAAGGGGAGGGCAGAGATAGGAAAGGATGAGGAACCCTTTAAGAAGGGAGCCTTCAGCAGAGGGGAGAAAAATAAGCAGAAAAAGACCTTTTCTGAAGGTCATCTGGGTCTGTGCCTCTATTTTACCTTGAACTTGCTCGATCCTTCACATATGTGTGAAAGAGTCCAGGTATAGTCATTCAAAATCAAACAGAAAATAGAGACCTATCTCAAAAAAATGGGAAGAATCTACAAAAATTCAAGGCAGTCATAGCCTAATTGTGTCTCAGGTTTGGGCCAGCCAACAACTCCCAACCCCAGGTCAGCTCCTAAAATTCTACTGTTCCTGTCTCAGCTGGTAGAGGTGGGTGGGCGGGTGTGTGTGCTAAGTCACTTCAGTTGTGTCAGACTCTACAACCTAGGCAGAGCCAGAATTTCCAAGCTCGTAACTGGACCATTGTTTTGATTCCTCCATCTCTTGTTCCTTGAGCAAATCAGCATTCTCATGCTGGTTTTGCTATCTTAAAGACCTTCAACAGTCTCTGAAACTGAATAGTCCTAATAGACTATTCCTGTCTAACTCCAAAAGTCCATGGCAAGAGGCAGTTTCTCATTTGCTGAGCACTACTTCAGTTTTACTGCATAGGGTAGAGAGTTAGTTTGTGAGACTAGAATATCTCACTGAGGTCTGCTTGCCTCTTCCTCCCCAAAGTATTAACTTAAAGAAGTAAAAAAAATTTACCTCCAAAGCAGTTATGGCATTATTCCCAAATCTGAGGATTACCAAAGGTCTCCTGACATAATTTTCTCCCTAAATATCAATAATAAAAAAATGTATTTATATATATAATCATAATATATCTCCATTTACTGAATATTTATTATGAATCAGACACTTTATATATATAGCTGTGTGTGTGTATCAGCTCATTTATAGATAAAATAGTCCTATAGGAGGACATATATATATATAAATAAATGCATCCTATACATATATAGAGTAAGACCTATCTCATTTTACAAATGATAAAATTGAAATTCAGTGATCTTGAACTACTAATTAGTGGCAATGGTAGCACGTGAGCCCAGGCAGCCTGACTTCAGAAGCCTGTGAGCTTACACTACACTAAACAATGCCTCTGTATGTGCCTCTAGCCATGGTATAACACCTCTGCAGGAATCCTTTACAGTAGACCAGAAACTCCTCACATTCAACTATGTCCAGATTTGCTTGATTTCATATTCTCAGTGTCAAGGCCAGGCCTATAAGAAAATGGTCAATATACTTGGAAGTAATACATGGAGGAGCTTCCCTGGTTTGCACACGAAACACCCTCCTCACCTCCCCATTATATATCTAGGGTCACAGCTATCTACAATGCCATTGGAAAGATGCGCTAAATAAGGCTTTGTAATGTGATTTTGGAATAGATAAAAGTTCCTTTCTTCATATTTGGACCTTATACTGACTAGTGGAGCCTTTAGTAGCATTTACCTGGACCTAACATGATGGTTCCTCTAGATTTTAGGCCATTAAATGGATGGCTTGTCTCACCTTAACCAGAAAGTCTGTCTCTAGCTTTCACTCCCTCTTCCTCACTCTCTCTCTCTCTCACACACACACACAAACATACACACACACACATGCACACATACACTTTATCTTCCTTCCTGGTTAAGGTTATACTACACCAGGCTTGCCAGGTGGCGCTAGTGTTAAAGAACCCACCTGTCAATGCGGGAGACATAAGAAACGCCGGTTTGATCCCTCGGTCAGGAAGATCCCCTGGAGGAGGGCATGGCAACTCACTCCACTATTCTGGCCTGGGAATCCTATGGACAGAGGAGCCTACAGGGCTACAGTCCACAGGGTCACAAAAGAGTCAGACACGACTTAGCGACAGAACAACAACAAACAACAAAGAACTTCTTTAGGAAATTTCAAATGTATTTGGAATATAAAAACAGTACACATTTTCTAAAATTATGTATAACAAAGCCATTTTTCCACCAGCTATTCCGGTGGACCAGAGCCTGCTTATTCCAGAAGCCCCAGGATGCCTTAAGAATATTTGTCTCATTATCCCCATTATTTTCCCCTCCAGGGAACTGTCCCTAATAAACTTTGCTATGACTTCTCTCCTGGCTAGTTTTAATATGAGCCAAGGGAAAGATTTCAGAAAAGCATGAGTTCTTTTCTGCCTGGGCTTGCAAAATTGTCTCACGGCAGATGCATCTGTTAGTAATGGCTGAGACAATCTGTACAGCCTAAGACAACTTGTTGAGAGATGACTCTAAAAAGATCCTCTTCCAAGGAACATTTAACCTCTTAGAACCTTTTCATGAAAGTGGGATCATTAATTTAGTGGCTGCAGAAGACCAGATGATGCCTTCTCACTAGCATGGCCATCTTAAAGGAACACTTGCACTGTGAAACCAAGAGGACTTCGAGAACTTCAAGGCTTCCAGGACTATAAATATTACCTGGAAGGATATTTCAGGTTCATATCCCATTTCAAATTCTCGCCCTGTCTCTTGGGGCCCCAGATGAATGAGCCTGATAAAGATCTTTGAGAGACTAGAAACCCTTGTATATGGCCAAAAAGACCTCAAATCTAAAGCCAAATTCTTAGGATGCTGATAAAATCAGAAAACTCCTTCTTAAACTCACTCCTCCTATCACCTTTTGGTCTCAGTATGAAATAAAATCACCATAGTTTCTAGCTAGAAATTTAGAGTAGCCTAGACATGAATACCAGGCTTCCCTGGCAGCTCAGAGGAGACCTGGGTTCGATCCCTGAGTTGGGGAGATCCCCTGGAGGAGAGCATGGCAACCCGCTCCAGGATTCTTGCCTGGAGAATCCCCACAGACAGAGGAGCCTGGCGGGCTACAGTCTATGGGGTCGCAAACAGTCGGACACGACTGAGCGACAAATCACATCACAGCCTACAGCACAGACGTGAGAATACCAGGCTCAATGGCCTCAAGACAAAACTGGAATCATCTCTGGGTGTCCTATTTCCTCTAGCTTTGTTTGCCAGCATGTTAACTGATACATGAGGCCACTCTGCTCAGGCCAGGGATTATAGACCTTAAGGAGCCATGGCCACATGCCAGGAGAACAAGAAGCTGCAGGATAAACATGGGACATTTTCCTGAAGCGCCAATAATAGGGGAAATTCCTTTTTTTTAAAGAGTATTACAAACTAGAGTACTATACTAACATGGAGGAAAATGCAAAATTCATGGACTTTTAAAATAAAATGAATCAAAACTATAAATAACTTTTGAGCCTGAAGCAAGAGCTTCCAAATCCTTCCCCAGATCTCCGGGGTCTAAATGTTTATCTTTCTCCTCCATTAGGGGCACTATGATGGGTATTTGAGAAAAACTGTCTTAAGGCACCTCTCCTAGAGTCACTCATATTTTTAAAAGATACTCTTAATGAAAAATAAAATCTGTCACCAAAAAAAAAAAAGAGAGAGAGAGACAGAGAATGAATTAAGGAAAAAGAAAAAAAGAAGTATTTACAGTACATATAGCATACACTTATGGCACTAGTCCTCATTGTATGAAGGTGGAATCTGAGATTCAGAAAGGCTGAATAATTCATCTGATGCCATATCGAGTGGCAAAGCCAAGGCAGGCAATGAATGTAGATTGTGAGTAAGGAGATCCTTTCCTGAAACCCCTATATCATTGTCCATGGGCAGTCATTCACTCCACCTCTGTGAAAGAGCCCTGGGATTCCCTGCAGTTGGTATGTAGCTGCAGCACGGCCATCTTGCTCTAGGAAAGATTCTACCCACATGCCTACCAGCACCGCAACACCCTGTCAGACTCAGAGAGAGTGAGCTTATGTTTATTCCTCAGGAGATATTTCTCATTTTTTCCCCAATTTTATTGAGGTAAAATTGACATAAAACATATACTAAAGGAAATAAACCCTAAATATTCATTGGAAGGACTGATGCTGAAGCTGAAACTCCAATACTTTGGTCACCTGATGTGAAGAGCCAACTCATTGGAAAAGACCCTGATGCTGGGAAAGATTGAAGGCAGGAGAACAGGGCAACAGAGGATGAGTTGGTTAGATAGCATCACTAACTCAGTGGACATGAACTTGAGCAAACTGGGAGATAGTGTTGGACAGGGAAGCCTAGCATGCTACAATTCATGGGGTCGCAAAGAGTCAGACATGACTTAGCAACTGAATGATGAACAACATTATATTAGTTAATCATTCAGTACCATGGGACTTCCCAGGTGGCTCAGTGGTAAAGAATCCTTCTGCCAATGCAGGAGATGCTGGGGACATGGGTTCAAACCCTGAGTCAGGAAGATCCCCTGGAGGAGGAAATGGCAATTCACTCCAGTATTCTTGCCTGGAAAATCCCATGGACAGAAGAGCTTGGCTTGCTACAGTCCATGGGATTCCAAAGAGTCGAACACAACTTAGCAACTGAGCAGATACACACACACGCATTAGTGTACAATATGATATTTGATATATGTGTTTTTTTCAAAATGCTTGTTACAGTAAGTTTAATTAACATCTATCACCTCACACAGTAACAATTTTTTTCTCATGATGAGAGTTTTTAAGATCTACTCTCTTAAACAACTTTCAAATATATGATACAGTACTGTTAACTCTAATCACTATGCTGTATGTTTTATCCCCAGAACTTATTTATCTTGTAACTAGAAGTTTGTTCCTTTTGACCATCTTCTCCCATTTCCTCCATGTCCTATTCTCCACCTCTGGCAACCATCAATGTATTTTGTTTGTATGAATTCAGATTTTGTAGATTCTACATAAAAGTAAGATCATACAACTTTTGTCTTTCTCTGTGTCACATTTCATTTAGCATAATGCCCTCAAGGTCCACGCACATTGTTCCAAATGGCAGAATTTCCTTCTTTCTATGGATGAAATTTATATATATTACACAGTTTTACTCATTCATCCACTGATGGACACAGATTCAATCCATGTCCTGGCTATTGTAAATACTGCTGCAATGAACACGGGGGGTTCTCAGAAGATATTTCTGTTGTCCTCTGTGTATCCCTCCAGCCAAGCCAGTGATAGTTTTGATGAGACAGACTTGCTATGCTTGGCAGTGAAAAAGAGGTCTTTGAAGGAATCACATGAAAATTAAAAAATGACCAAGTTGAGGATGCCTGACTATTTTGGTTCTTCTTCTCTCTGAGTCTCTAAAACTGTTCCTTCCTCAGTTTCCATTTTTCTCTGCCTCTGATTTTTTTTTCTTTCTATCCATTTTTCTCTTTATTTGATTTGAAAAAATTGCATCATTTGCTTGAAGACCTAAATGTAAGACTGGATACTATTAAACTCCCAGAGGAAATCATAGGCAGAACACCCTTTGACATAAATCAAACCATATTTTTTTGGATCCATCTCCTAAAGTAAAGGAAATAAAAGCAAATATCAACAAATGATACCTAATTAAACTTAAAGGCTTTTGGCCAGAAAAGGAAACCATCAATAAAATGAAAAGACAACATACTGAATGGGAAAAAAAAATTTGCAAATTATATTTCCAATAAAGAGTTAAATTTATATATTCTCAGAATATATAAATAGCTCATACAACTCAATATTAAAAAAAAACCAATTTAAAAAATAAGCAGATCTGAGTAGACATTTTTTCCAAAGAAGACCTACAGTCGACAACACATACAAGAAAAGATGTTTAACACTGCTAATCATCAGGGAAATGCAAATCAAAACCATAATAATATATCACCTCACACCTGTCTGAATGGCTGTCATCAAAAAATCTACAAATAACAAACGTTGGCAAAGATGTAGAGAAAAGGGAATACCCCTACATTGTCAGTGGTAACGGAAATTGGTACAGCCACTGTGGAAAACAATATGGAGAATTTTCAAAAAAATAAAAATAAAATTACCATATTACCTACCAATTCCACTACGAGTTATATACCTGAGAAAAACATTAACTTGGAAAGATACATGCATCCCAATGTTCATAGCAACATTATTTACTATTCCCGAGACATGGCAACAACCCAAGTGTCCATCAGCAGATGAACAGATAAAGAAGATGTGTTATAAATATAGAATGGAATACTACTCATTCATAAAAAAGAATGAAACATTGCCATTAGCAAAAACATAGATGGACTTAGAAGGCATTGTTAAGTGAAATAAGTCAGATAAAGACAAATACTGCATGATATCATTTATATGTGGAATCTTAAAAAATGGATTTTTTTTAAGAAAAACAAAGAGTGACTATACCAAAAAAGAATCAAACTCACAGATACAGAGAATTAACTATGGTTCCAGTGGGATGGGGGAGAATTAGGAGGTACAAACCACTGGGTGTAAGATAATCTCAAGGATGTATTGTACAACATGGGGAATATGTAAATATTTTGTAATAACTGTAAATGGAAAGCAACATTTAAAAATTATATAAAAATTAATTTTTTCAAAAAAAGAAAAATTGTGTCCTTTGCTAACAAGCCTGAGGACATAAACATCACAATTATGTAATTAAAATATGTAAAGCAAGTGGCAGCCCTAGTACATTGCTTGGAGTTTTTTGCATATTTATTAATTTATTTATTAATTATAATTTAATTTGAAATATTTTAGCCTAGACTGAGATATTCTGAATATGCTACTTAGTTTAAGCTCCCACTCCAGGGGCAGTCAGCTGACTTAATGGAAAATCTATACTCCTGGGGTGCCCAGTTAGCATCACATTTGAGAGGACTGCTCTAGAAGCAGCTACTGCAAATGATTTTGTCTTCTGTAGTCTCAATCAGTACCCAGGGTTTTCTAATTAGTGAAGTGAATTTTAGAAATATTTAAAATGGTTATTTATTAAATAAATGAATGGCTTTTTATAATATCACAGAAGTTTCCACATATTTGTAACATCACTCCTTAAATATCTTATTTTACAGAAGTGAAACCTGAGGTTCAAAAGGTTAAAAATGTGCTTTATTGGTAAAAATTAGATGTATTCATGATGTATAGACTGAACAAAATCTTTATAAGGCCCTCTGCATCCTTGCTTGGGAATCAGAATCGAGCTGGACCTGTAGCCTGTCTCTTTAAGATGATGCCCCAGACTTGATGTCTGAATGGTCTTACATCCAGTCATTAGCCAGGACTTCTGTAGCCTAAACTGATCTGAACAGTTGCAGAGCCTACCTCTACAATATCACTATGTCTTCCTCAGTGGACCTTTCATACAAGTGAAGATAAACACAACCAAAAGGTGAGAGCCCTGAGATGTCATCAGGTTGGCAGAGCAGGTTGTATGTGCTCCTTTGTGCCAACCTGCTCATATTCATATATGGGGCAGAATTTGTCTTGAGAACCACCTTCACCTGATTGAAAGGTTGTGAAGAAATAACTAATTCACCCACCTCAAGTTTCTTCAAGGCTCTGCTATATCCCCCAAAGAACTTGAGATTTGGGCATTAAAAATAGCCTTGGGTTAGTTACGGTAAAGAATCTGCCTGCAGTTTGGGAGACCCGAGTTCGATCCCTGGGTTGGGAAGATTCGCTGGAGAAGGGAATGGCAATCCACTCCAGTATTCTTGCCTGGCGAATCCCATGGAGAGAGGCTACAGTCCACGGGATTGCAAAGAGTCGGACATGACTAAGCGACTAATACACCGTTAACCACAATGTAAGGAAATAAGCAATGGGAGCTTTGTTTCATATTTTTGCTGCTTCCAAAGGCCTGTGACAAGAAAAGTCTGAGAGGAGTTAGTGGAATGACAGAATCATGCACTAAGAGGCTGTGAGAGATCTAGGTTCCCCATCTATCCCACCAATTACCTGTATGACTTTGCGCAAGTCGTTTAATCTTCTGAGTCTCAATTGCTGCATCTGTAAAACAGGAATAATTGCTTACTTACACCCAGTATGTCTTGAGTTTTACAAGTTATTATTCAAAGAAGTTGCAGCCTTGCTTTGGGGGAGGGGTCACCTTTCACAACTTTAAAATGCTTTGACTCCCTTTTATTTAAATCATTGGAGATTATAGTTTCTGAGGATAGCAGCTTTCAGTTCAGTTCAGTCACTCAGTGGTGTCTGACTCTTTGTGACCCCATGGACTGCAGAATGCCAGGCTTCCCTGTTCACCACCAGCTCCCAGAACTTGCTCAAACTCATGTCCATCGAGTAAGTGGGGCCATCCAACCATCTCATTCTCTGTCGTCCCCACCCCCTCCTGCCTTCAATCTTTCCCGGCATCAGGGTCCTTTCCAGTGAGTCAGTTCTTCACATCAGGTGGCCAAAGTATTGGAGCTTCAGCTTCAGCATCAGTCCTTCCAGTGAATATTCAGGACTTGATTTCCTTGAGGATTGACTGGTTGGCTCTCCTTGCAGTCCAAAGGACTCTCAAGAGTCTTCTCCAACACCATAGTTCAAAAGCATTGATTCTTCAGTGCTCAGATTTCTTTAGAGTCCAACTCTCACATCCATACATGACTACTGGAAAAACCATAGATTTGACTAGATGAACCTTTGTCGCAAAATAATATCTCCACTTTTTAATATGCTGTCTAGGTTGGTCACAGCTTTTCTCCCAAGGAGCAAGCATCTCTTAATTTCAGGGCTGCAGTCACCATCTGCAGTGATTTGGGAGCCCAAGATAATAAAGTCTCTTTGTTTCCATTGTTTCCCCATCTATTTGCCATGAACTGATAGGACCAGATGCCATGATCTTCATTATTTGAATGTTGTGTGTTAAACCAGCTTTTTCACTCTCCTCTTTAACTTTCATCAAGAGGCTCTTTAGTTCCTCTTCACTTTCTGCCATAAGGGTGGTATCATCTGCGTATCTGAGGTTATTGATATTTCTCCCTGCAATCTTGATTCTAGCTTGTGCTTCAACCAGCCCAGCATTTTGCATGATATACTCTGTATATGCAGACAGGCAGATGACACCACCTCAAATATGCAGATGACCTCAGATATACGGATAACACCACCCTTATGGCAGAAAATGAAGAGGAACTAAAGAGGTTCTTGATGAAAGTGAAAGAGGAGAGTGAAAAGTTGGCTTAAAACCCAACATTCAGAAAACTAAGATTATGGCATCTGGTCCCATCACTTCATGGGAAATAGGTGGGGAAACAGTGACAGACTTTATTTGGAGGGGCTCCAAAATCACTGCAGATGGTGACTGCAGCCATGAAATTAAAAGATATTTACTCCTTGGAAGGAAAGTTATGACCAACCTAGACAGCATATTAAAACACAGAGATATTACTTTGCCAACAAAGGTCCATCTAGTCAAAACTACGTTTTTTCCAGTAGTCATGTATGGATGTGAGAGTTGGACTGTAAAGAAAGCTGAGCGCCAGAGAATTGATGCTTTTGAACTGTGGTGTTGGAGAAGACTCTTGAGAGTCCCTTGGACTGCAAGGAGATCCAACCAGTCCATCCTAAAGGAAATCAGTCCTGAATATTCATTAGAAGATCTGATGTTGAAGCTGAAACTCCAATACTTTGGCCACCTGATGCAAAGAACTGACTCATTGGAAAAGACCCTGATGCTGGGAATGATTGAAGGCAGGAGGAGAAGGGGACAACAGAGGATGAGATGATTGGATGGCATCACTGACTCAATGGACATGAGTTTGAGTAAACTCCAAGAGTCAGTGATGGACAGGAAGCCTGGCATGCTGCAGTCCATAGGGTCGCAAAGAGTTGGATACAACTGAGTGACTGAACTGACCTGACTAAACTCTGTATATAAGTTACATAAGCAGGGTGACAATATATACAGCCTTGAGGAACTTCTTTTCCAATTTGGAAGCAGTCTGTTGTTCCATGTCCAGTTCTAACTGTTGCTTCTTGACCTGCATGCAGATTTCTCAGGAGACAGGTATGGTGGTCTGGTATTTCCATCTCTTGAGGAATTATCCACAGTTTGCTGTGATCTACATCCAACCAGTCCATTCTGAAGGAGATCAGCCCTGGGATTTCTTTGGAAGGAATGATGCTAAAGCTGAAACTCCAGTACTTTGGCCACCTCATGGGAAGAGTTGACTCATTGGAAAAGACTCTGATTCTGGGAGGGATTGGGGGCAGGAGGAGAAGGGGACAACAGAGGATGAGATGGCTGGATGGCATCACTGACTCGATAGATGTGAGTCTGAGTGAACTCTGGGAGTTGGTGATGGACAGGGAAGCCTGGCGTGTTGCGATTCATGGGGTTGCAAAGAGTCGGACACAACTGAGCAACTGAACTGAACTGAACACAGTCAAAGGCTTTCAGTTCAGTTCAGTTCAGTTCAGTCACTCAGTTGTGTCCAACTCTTTGCGACCCCATGGACTGCAGCACATCAGGCTTCTCTGTCCATCACCAACTCCTGGAGATTACTCAAACTCATGTCCATCAAGTCGGTGATACCCTCTAACCATCTCATCCTCTGTCGTCCCCTTCTCCTCCCACCTTCAATCTTCAATCAAGATCAGAGTCTTTTCCAATGAGTCAGTTCTTTGCATCAAGTGGCCAGAGTATTGGGGTTTCAGCTTCAGCATCAGTCCTTCCAATGAATATTCAGGACTGATTTCCTTGAGGATTCATTGGTTGGCTCTCCTTGCAGTCCAAGGGACTCTCAAGAGTCCTCTCCAACACCACAGCTCAAAAGCATCAATTTCTCAGCGCTCAGCTTTCTTCACAGTGCAACTCTCACATCCATACATGACCACTGTCAAAGGCTTTGACATAATCAATAAAGCAGAAGTAGATGTTTTTCTGGAATTTGCTTGCTTTTTCTATGATCCAATGGACGTTGGCAATTTGATCTCTGGTTCCTCTGCCTTTTCTAAATCCAGCTTGAAAGTTCATGGTTCATGTATTGTTGAGGCCTAGCTTGAAGAATTTTCAGCATACTTTGCTAGCATGTGAGATGAGTGTAACTGTGCGGTAGTTTGAACATTCTTTGGCATTGCCTTTCTTTGGGATTGGAATGAAAACAGACCTTTTCTAGTCCTGTGGCCACTGCTGAGTTTTTCAAATTTGTTGGCATATTGAATGTAGCACTCAATATATTAAAACAGCATCATCTTTTAGGATTTGAAATCACTCAGCTGGAATTCCATCACCTCCACTAGCTTTGTTCACAGTGATACTTCCTAAGGCCACATGACTTCACATTCCAGAATTCTGGCTCTAGGTGAATGATCATACCACCATGGTTATTTGGGTCATGAAGATCTTTTTTGTATAGTTCTTCTGTGTATAGCAGCTTTACTGAGATAAAATTCAAATACTACACAATTCAAATATTTAAATATACAATTCAGTGGGGTTTTTTAGTGTATTCATAGAGTTATGTAATCATCATCACAATCAATTTTAGAACATTTTATCACCCCCAAAAGAAGCCCCATATCCCTTAGCTATCACACCTCAATCTCCCCATCCATTCTCTTCCAGTATCAGGTAACCACAGTCAACCTTCTGTCTCTAATTGCTGCCTATCAGCCATCTGTTTCTATGTTCTGTCTATCTTGGATGTTTCATATAAATGAAATCATACTGTATATGGACTTCTGTGTCTGGCTTCTTTCACTTAGCATAATGTTTTCAAAGTTTATCCATGCTGTAACATTTATTAGTACTTATTCTTTTCTATGATTAAACAATATTCCACTGTGTAGACATAATACTTTATTTCATTCATTTATCAGTTGACAGACATTTGGTTTATTCCTACCTTTTAATTATTATGGGTAATGCTACTATGAACATTTCATGTACAAGTTTCTGTGTGGACATGTGTTTTCATTTGTCTTAAGTATATACCTAAAAGTGAAATTGCTGGGCTCTACTCCATATGGTCTCTCTATGTTTAATCTTTTGAGGAACCACCAGAGTGTTTTCCAAACTGACCGCAACATTTTGCATTCCTGCCATCCCTGTATAAGGATTCCAGTTTCTCCACATCCTGACAACACTAGCCATTGTCTGTGTTCTTTATCACAGCAGATAAAACGTCCTGTCACATGATGGTTTTGATTTGCATTTCCCTGATAGCTAATGACATTTAGCATCTTTTCTTAAGTTTGTTGTTCTTTTTCTCCTTCATTTTGTTGCTTGTTCTTTTGGTGTCATATCTAAGAATCCATTGCTAAATCCATAGAGACGAAGATTTATTCCTGTTTCCTTCTAAGTGTTACCATCTTTGGAAAGATGTTTACTCAAATCGTTTGCCCATTTTAAAATCTGGCTATTATTGAACTGTAAGAATTCTTTACATATTGTAAATATATATTCTAAGTATTCTTAGAAGATCTGTGATTTGTAAATATTTTCACCCATTCTGCAGGTTGTCTTTTCACTTTCTTGATTATGTACCTTTTGAAGGAAAAAATAGTTTTTAACACTGCTGCTGCTGCTACTGCTAAGTTGCTTCAGTCGTGTCCAACTCTGTGTGATACCAGAGACGGCAGCCCACCAGGCTCCCCCGTCCCTGGATTCTCCAGGCAAGAATACTGGAGTGGGTTGCCATTTCCTTCTCCAATGCATGAAAGTGAAGTGAAAGTGAAGTCGCTCAGTTGTGTCAGACTCAGTGACCCCATGGACTGCAGCCTACCAGGCTCCTCCGTCCATGGGATTTTCCAGGCAAGAGTACTGGAGTGGGGTGCTATTGCCTTCTCCGACTTTTTAACATTAGAGAAGTCCAATTTATCTTTTTTTTTTTCATTTTGTTGTTTATGCTTTTGGTGTCATATCTAAGAATCCATCACCAAATCCAAAGTCACAAAGATTTACTCCTATGCTTCCTTCTAAGAGTCTTACAGTTTTAGCTTTACTTTTAGGCCTTTGATCCATTTTGATTTAATTTTGTAGTGGTATAAGGTAGAGATTCAACTTCATTCTTTTGCATGAAAAATGGCTGTACATTTGTTGGGTCTATTCTTTTTCCACTGAATGATGTTGGCATTTTTTTTTTCCCAAAAACCAGTTGATTGTAGATATATAGGTTTACTTCCGGGCTTTCATTTCTATTCCATTGATCAGTACAGCCATCCATACTCTGCGACCATACTGTCTCAGTTACTGTTGTTTTGTAGTAACTTTTGAAATCGAGAATATGAGTCCTCCAACTTTGGTCTTTCTTGCCAAGATTATTTTGGTTTTCCTGGGTTCCTTACATTTGCATCTTTCAACTCCTTTCTAAATTTTCTAATTTTCAACTCCTTTCTAAAACTTCAAAAAGAAACGCTCTTCCAGTGTTGGTGAGCTGTCACATATATAATTTTTTTTTCTTTTTTTTTTCTTTCTGGGGATATGAGAACAAAGAAATCAACATTTTCCTAGTCTTGTGGCTTCAGTATAGTAGGAATTTCCCCAAAACAAATTCATCCAATTTAACATTCTTTAAATTTTCCCTTGCACTATTTATCCTCTTCTTTCCCTAATGAGAGATTCTTAAAAATTGTTCAGCTTGAGAAACTTTGCCTGCTAAGAACAATCTCAGACGCTTGGCCACATCTTTCTTAATTCCAAGCTTTAGAGGTTGTCACTGGTTAGTCAGAGCAGGCAACAATAATTAGCCCTGCATCGATTTGCAATCTGATGAAAATATATGTAAGAAATATTCTCCTAAACCATTCTCTTATTTTAAATTCTTGATATTGGCATCACCTAATAAAAAGCTGTTGCCCTTACCCACCCTCTTCACCCCCATGGAGTAATGCAATGGTCTCAAGAATTCATGTAAAAGCCCCCTCTCAAATGAGCATATTTAGAGGCAAGGGAAATGGTGTTGAAAGCAATGGAGACCTGCAGAGAGAGCAGAGGAAAGGATAAAGAGCAAGATAAGGGCAGAAACCAATTGAAACAGAGAAGGGAAGAGAATGAAGAGGGAAAGGGAAAGGGGAGCTCAAAAAGGGAGAGTGAAGCATATGGCAGGTATCAATTATTTACCATTTATGCACAATAAAAAAAATGCACTTTAACTACAGGAAGAGCACCAAATCCACTCAATAACCATTTAAAAGCATATGGAAATAAAACACAGCCATTTAAAGGGCTGTAATAAATGTTCAATGCTCTTTGTAATGCCCCTGAAAGAATACAAGTGTAAAGCCTTGGTAAATT
Organism: Oryx dammah; assembly: GCF_014754425.2. Classification (NCBI taxonomy): domain Eukaryota; kingdom Metazoa; phylum Chordata; class Mammalia; order Artiodactyla; family Bovidae; genus Oryx; species Oryx dammah. The sequence goes on along the minus strand of NW_024070211.1, from coordinate 40,104,960 downwards.
ACACTTAAAAGTAAGTGTAACATAAAAACGAAATTAGGCATACAAATAACCTCACACTTAGGCATTTTTTAAAAGTCTCTTTCAAACAGTTAATTAGAAAAGCCTCTAAGGAGCATAACTTTTCTTCTCTCATATTCTCTTCCCTTAACAATAGAGCCAAGCCAGTGGCAAGAGCAAATAAACATAGACCCAGGATGCACAGAAGGTCTGCATGTCCTCAGCCCTGGAAAAAAAAGAAAAACAGAGGAAGACAACAAAGAGCAGGCACTGTCAGCACTGTTCCCTTCACTTACTAGAGAACTGAATGAAACCCTTAAACATGAGTCACAGGAATATGTAGATGGCATCATAGGCTCTGTTTCCCAACTGCACACTTTAATAGCTTCGGTGTTCTCTTCACAATGCAATAAGCCAATCAAAAAGTACTATTAAACTCATGTGCCCATTCCTCATGAACATCTGCTGTATAATACAGTCACATTTCCAGTAAACCAGGTCCTACATGTTACAGCCTTAAAAGGGAGAGAATCAAAAAGAGGCTGGCTCCAAGGGAGCCATAGCCATGAGACACAGCTTAAAACAGGGACAGGGTGGGGTGAGGTTGCTGGCACAACTTGCCGTGTTCTAGCCTGCAAAGGCCACATTAAAGTTCTCATTACAAACAATAGTTGTCTCAGCTGTCAATGAGCAGCACATGTCTTCCCTACCCTGTCAGCCCCCCAGTCTCTTTGCATTTGTAGTACAGCACATGACACCTACAGAATTTCATGAATGTGGCAGCCTGGGTGTCCCAGGAAGCAGACTCTGAGACAGAGATTAGAGTGCAGGACATTTTTAGGGGGCTGCTCTTGCAATACCAGCACCTGTGGAAGGGAAGGGAAGAGAAGGAAGTAAGACTGGACAGAGAAAGAAGTCGGGCTGCAATGCAGTTTCTTTTCTCTTTTCTAATCTTGACTGGGTCAAGTCTTGGTGTGGTGTGCGGGCTGAGTTGCTCTGCAGCATGTGGGATCCTAGTTCCCAGACCAGGGATCGAACTCATGTCCCCAGCATTGCCAGGTGGATTCTTAACCACTGGACCACAAGGGAAGTCCCTGTAATGCAGTTTCAGTGGACATCTCATCCAACATTCTGGAGGTTGGCTTCTCAATGCTGTCCCATTTGGATGAGAGGGCCAGGGCTCCCTACCCCTTGCTCAGGCAGTCTTTGGATGCAGCTGTCCCAGGGAGGAGGTATGGCCTTGTTCAAAGCAGATCTCCTCATCAGAGAGAACTCAGAGAGGCTGGCCGCCTGCAGCACCCCAGCAGCTGGAGGTATCAAACCATAGGACAGAGAAGGGATCTGATCAGCACCACAGTAAGCAAGTAGAACAGGCCTTTTGGGGTTCATCTGTTCATTCAGAAAACATTTGGTGCATCATTTCAATGGGCACGGCCCTGGAGGTGGAAATGGCAACCCACTCCAGTACTCTTGCCTGGAAAATTCCCCAGACAGAGAAGCCTGGCGGGCTATAAAGTCTGTAGGGTCGCAGAGTCTGACATGACTGAGTGAGCACGCACGCACATCCTTTCAGCAAACATTTGTTGCATCATTTCAGTGAGCATGGCTCCCATCTACAATGATTGATGAGCGTTTCCAGCAGGTCTGCCGCAGAGAACACAAAGAGCTTTATACTCATCGTGTCCCCAGAAGTCTCTGTGAGGCAATACTGTATCAAGGACTCACCTGCCCATTTTATACATAAGAAAACTGATGATGAAGAAAAGCAATCAGCTCAACTCTTTTACAGGTCAACTATCCAGTATTTCAAAGAAAAAACGCATCCTGAGGAGATGATGGCAAATCTTGCCTGCCAATGTAGGCAGTCCATTGACATGGAGTCATGGGCAGGAACAGGACAGAGAGCTAATGAGAAATTTCCTAAGCTCTGGACTCTTTCCTCCTCCCTGGCTTGTAGCTATTTTTGCAGATGCCAGAGGGCAAGATGTAGTCCATAAATTATACTCTGTCCCCATTTTCTAAATTTCATTAAAAACATTTTTTTTTCTCTTTTATCTGAAAATTTCTCTTTCAACTCCCATAAAGACACTCCTGGGTCAGTCTTATTACCCAATAAGTAACCTGCTACTGTTCACACTGACTGTAATCAAGCCTGGGCCGCAGTCCTAAAAACACACCGAAGTGTGTCACAGACCACCAGCATTCACCCTCTTGTGTCATTTCACTTAATTAATAAGTGGGACAAAGATCACAGAAAAGGAAGAAATCTGATTACGCAGCATTATAATGGCATTGTAGTCTCCTGTAAAGACTGAATGGGGTCTGCCCCCTTAAAAATCTCCATTTGCTCCACCATTGCACCACGGAAATGTCAACTCAACTCTCCCCCGGCGCCCCCCACCCTGAGGTGACCTTTAGCTGCATCTCTCAGTAATACTAACCCATTAGTCATGCCTGGGTCACTGATGTGTCAATAACAGAATAATTACTGAAGAAAGCCTTAAGAGGAAGGACAGCAGCCTGGATTTTGAGTTAGCTCAACCCAAACCGGCACCACGGCTTGTTGAATAAATGAATGGATGTCGAATAAATGGTCCCTTTACATCTGGAGACCTAAAGGCTGTTGATTCCATTAATCCAGGAGGTTATTTGTAGCTGCTAAATACCTTTTTAGACAAGTAAGTGGCATGGCTTTTACTCCCGCTGACAACACCCCACCCGCTCTAGTAGAACAAATTTGCTGTACTTAATGGTTCTGGCATTTTAAAAGGAAGTCAGTCAGGGCTGTTAAGCCTGCCTGCACCTTTGGGGGGCGGGGGTGCACCACTGGACACAGAGATCAACCTCTCCCTACTCACAGGAGGGACAGGCTTAAGATCCTGAAATTACAGATGCTTCCAGACTTTGTGAAGGATCTCTGATAGAAACCAAACAGTCAGGTGCCAATGAAAGAAACGAGGAACAATGAGAGAGGCCGGGTGGCTTAATGGTTAAAGGAGGAGTGCAAGAGACAGAGACCCACACAGACAGAATGCCATGTAGAGACTGGCGTTAGGCTGCCACAAGGTAAGGAACAATTAGAAGCTGGGAGAAAGGCCTGGAACAGATCCTTCCTTGGCAAGTATGGCCTTGCTGACATCGTCATCTTGGACTTTTAGCATCCAGACCTGTGAGACAGTAAATTTCTGTTATTTAAGCCACTTAGTTTGTGGTACTTTGTTATAGCAGCACTAACAAACTAATATACTGGTTAATAACTTGCAATCGACAGGCCTGGTATGGAGTTCTGTCCTCATCATTTACTTGTCATTCATCTTGGGCAAGTTACTTCTTTAGCCCTCTAATTCCTACAAAGGCAAGACAATAATACATGGTCTACCTACCTCACAAATGTGTTGTGGGAGTCAAATCTTTATGTATGCAAAAGCACTTTGCAAACTCTAACAGAACACATGTGTGTTGTATGTGACAAGAAAGTGTCTAGTATGACATTCTGTATAGTAGTACATCCCAAAAGGTATGTACAAATTAGGGTCTCCAGAATTCTATAAAGATAATTCCAATGATATTCAGAAAATAAGCAAACCCAAAACTCCCTCTTCCTAACCATTTTGCCTATAACAGACAAGATAGATTTGAATAAGAAACAGGGAGCCTATTGAGGAAAAAAAGGGAGAGGCCAGATCTAGAGGTACCTCTTCCTAATATTACACTCCAAGTGCAAACAAGAGCAAAGCAAGGTAAATAACATATCAAATAGGCACCAACCAAGACCAGCTGCCCAAGACACATCTATCCCCGAGGAGCACAGAGGCCCAGAGAAGGAGACACAGCTGGAGTCAAGGAAGATAGTGCACAACACTCAAGGGCAGCTTCTATACTGTGATAGTCTTCTTTAGAAGCCATATCTAATATTCTCACGTTGTTGTTTTAACAAGCAGGTGTTTCTTCTAGATTCAACTGCAAACAGAATAAATGCTATAGTTCTTCAGTTTCAGCTATTTCATGAAGCTGCGTATTTTTTTTAAGTTCAAGAAACAAAATGACTGCACAAGACAATCCATAGATAGTATGTGCCCCTGATATGATACCATGAAATTGGCACTTTACCTCCATGGTCTTCCTCCGTATAACCTGGTCTAATCATAAGAAAAATAGGAGACAAATGGAGAGACATCCTACAGAATACCTTCCCAGTACCTCTCAAAACTGGCAAGGTCACCAAAAACAAGGGAAGCCTGAGAAACCACCAACCCAAAGGAGTCTAAGAAGGCATAGCAGTTAGATGTAACATAGTATCCTGAATAGGATTCTGGAACAGAAAAGGGACATGAGGTAGAAACTAAATGAAATATGAATAAACTGTGAACTTTAGTTACTAATGACGTATCAATATTGGTTCAGTAACTATAACAAATGTACTGTGCTAATGTAAGATGCTAATAATAGGGAAAACTGCATACAGCTATATGGAAACTCTCTGTACTATCGTCTCAAGTTTCTCTGTAAATCTAAAACTATTGTAAAAAAAAATGAAGTTCATTAAAAAATTTTTAAAGGCAATCCAAATTTTGTTCTCATCTTTTGAAGAGTATTAGAGGAAATTATATTTTTGTCTTACAAAAACACTTCTTTAAAATCCCTTTTCCTCTTCTCTATAGATATTATACAACCTAAAATTTCTCCAGAGCCTCTTGCTCTTTTAAATCCCTACACACATATGCACCCACACACCTGCACACACACAACCCAGGAACCATGGCTTTTTTGTCTCTCATCATCCCTTGCTGAGAAAATGCTATCTCCCTTGTTACCATTCCTCACCGACAAGCCCTTCCTGAATGTGTCACCATCAAGACTTCTGTTCCATAGGACTTCCCTGGTGGTCCAGGGGTTAAGACTCCAAGCTTCCGATGCAGGGGGCGCAGGTCTGATCCCTGGTCAGGGAACTAAGATCCCTCACACCACACTAAAAGAAAAGACTTCTCTTCTAGCCAGCCAGTCACAGCCTCTCTGGAAACTTGGATGATACAGTACCTAAACAGTACCTATCCCATGTACCTGTTCTTTCCTTGTTGTTCATGAAAGAAAAGCATAAGGCATTCCCTAGAAAGTGCAATTCTTCTCCAGGTCTGTCAGATTTTCTCACAAGCAATTCTAGTGGAGAATGTGTAACAGATAAAATTGTCTACCTCAATATATGATAAATATTTTTAAAGTCAAAAAGTAAAGATGCCACCAATTTAATTATCTTACTACCTAGATACATGAAATAGCGTTGAGATTTTTTTTTAAGAAAAAGGTAGTCCCAGAAGACTATATGCAAAATTCATACTATCTAATAAAGCTCAAAAATAAACAAAGCTAAAGATTACATTGTTTAGACAAATCTGAATAGGTGATAAAATTAATTATTTTAAGAAACAAAGGAGCAATAAACACAAGTTTCAGGATAGTGGTTATCTCCTATGACGGAAAGTAATATTCTAGGTCTTATCTTGAATATTTTCAAGATTTTGAAAATATTTTGTAACATACATTTATATATGTGTATGTGTGTTCTTTGGTGTGTGTAAAATAAAAAGATGTATTTTCAAAAGATAATTCAAGCCTTATTGGTATATTTTATCAGTCAGATTCCTCCAGGCAAAGAAACCATCCTTGGGTTATTTGAACAGAAAAAGATCTTATTAATAAGATACTGGGCAGATCACAGAATAGCCGGAAGGGCCGGAAGGACCGGAAGGCCAGTCTGGGGGTCAACCAAGAACTCAGGCAGCAGAGCCAGCCCTGGGAAGTCATCACTGCACGTAGACACTACAGCTTCCATCACCAGGCCAACAGCATGGGACTCTGACGAGGGCACTAGAACCTTACCACACGGCCTCTCAAAACTGGACCGGGGATAGCTGCAGCCAACAGGTGCCCTGTGACCCTTGCTTCATCTCACCTGCCGTCTCTAGTTTCAAGCTCTAGGTGGGTAAGTCTGATTGGTGGCTTATCTGCAAGGAAGCATGGGAACCTGTTTACCTTTTCCTGTAAGAAGCAGGCTCTGCCTGCCCCAACACTCATAAGGTAGTGAATCTCCCACACAGAGATAGTGACTTCAGATGTTGGGTGTCAAAACAGTTGATAAATGTCCACATTTTAGCTTTTAAATATCAACTTGCATCCTTATTCCCATGCTTCTGCTCTTTAAAATATTGCTGCTTCAAATAATATCCCTCATTTAACCAATGACATATCACCTTATGCCCACAGTATTCAAAGACCCAGAGTCTCACTGGGTCCTGTACCCAGTTCCAAGATCTCTGAGTGTCCATTCTTACATTAGTTCTATCCTGGTCTTCTGGTATTCTGTACCCTCTAAACCAAACAAAGTGGTAGGCTAATTTCCATAAATTCACCATATGAACATAATGGAGGAAACAGAAAGGAAGGACGAGGGAAGAGAAAGAAGATTAAAGTATAAAAATATATTTAACCCAATCAAAAAGACTCTAGCTGGTCAGGAGTCAATAAGTGGTAATTACAGATTCCCTCTTTCTTGGGGATGGTCTTGATCCCTGCCTTCTGTACAGTGTCATCAACCTCCATCCATAGCTCCTCAGGCACTCTGTCTATTAGATCAAATCCCTTGAATCTATTTTTAACTTCTACTCTATTATCATAAGAGATTTGATTTAGGTCAGCATCACTACAAAGAACGCTACTGGAGGTGATGGAATTCCAGCTGACCTATTTCAAATCTTAAAAGATGATGCTGTGAAAGTGCTGCACTCAATATGCCAGCAAATTTGGAAAACTCAGCATTGGCCACAGGACTGGAAAACATCAGTTTTCTTCCAATCCCAAAGAAGAGCAATGCCAAAGAATGCTCAAACTACTGCACAATTGCACTCATCTCACATGCTAGTAAAGTAATGCTCAAAAATTCTCCAAGCCAGGCTTCAACAGTACGTGAACCATGAAATTCCAGATATTCAAGCTGGATTTAGAAAAGGCAGAGGAACCAGAGGATCAAATTGTCAACATCCGATGGATCATAGAAAAAGCAAGAGAGTTCCAGAACAACATCTATCCCTGCTTTATTGATTATGCCAAAGCCTTTGACTGTGTAGATCACAACAAATTGTGGAAAATTCTTCAAGAGATGGGAATACCAGACCACCTTACCTGCCTCCTGAGAAATCTGTATGCAGGTCAAGAAGCAATAGTTAGAACAAGACATGGAACAGCAGACTGGTTCCAAACTGGGAAAGCAGTACGTCAAGGCCGTAAATCATCACCCTGCTTATTTAACTTATATGCAGAGTACATCATGAGAAATGCTGGGCTGGATGAAGCACAAACTGGAATCAAGACTGCCAGGAGAAACATCAATCAGAAACATCAGATATGCAGAGGACACCACCCTGATGGCAGAAAGTGAAGAGGAACTAAAGAGCCTCTTGATGACAGTGAAAGAGGAGAGTGAAAAAGCTGGCTTAAAACTCAACATTCAAAAAATCAAGATCATGGCTTCTGGTCCCATCACTTCATGGCAAATAGATGGGGAAACAATGGAAACAGTGACAGACTTTATTTGGGGGGGGGGCTCCAAAATCACTGCAGATGGTGACCACAGCCATGGAATTAAAAGACGCTTGCTCCTTGGAAGAAAAGCTATGACCAACCTAGACAGCATATTAAAAAGCAGAGATATTACTTTGCTGACAAACATCCATCTAGTCAGAGCTATCGTTTTTCCAGTAGTCATGTATGGATGTAAGTGTTAGACCATAAAGAAAGCTGAGCACCAAAGAATGGTGCTTTTGTACTGTGGTGCTGGAAAAGACACTTGAGAGTCCTTTGCATTGCAAAGAGACCCAACCAGTCAATCCTAAAGGAAGTCAGTCCTGAATATTCATTGGAAGAACTGATGCTAAAGCTAAAACTCCAACAGCCACCTGATGCAAATAACTGACTCACTGGAAAGGACCCTGATGCTGGGAAAGATTGAAGGCAGGAGATGGGGATGACAGAGGACAAGATGATTGGATGGCATCACCAACTCGATGGACATGAGTTTAAGCAAGTTGTGGGGGTTGGTGATGAATAGGGAAGCCTGGCATGCTAGAGTCCATGGGGTCGCAAAGAGTTGGACACAACTGAGCGACTAATCTGAATTGATGGATCCCCTCCCATTCTAAAGGTTCCTCTGCCTTCAGTCAGAACCTCAGTTGGGTATTCTTGGCCTCAAAGAGTGACCCAGAGTTTTCTTCCTGCAGGATCTGAGTCAATGGCAATCCCATTTATACAGGATGTCTGAGAGTGTTCCATTAATTTCTGCCACTGGGTGTCCACCCTCCTCCCTCTCACACTGTAGTAGTGACCCCATTTCGCTTCCAATGTTAGGGTCAGTCAAGCCAGCCAAACCATAACCCCCTGTTGGACCTTTTCTTCCAATGGTGTGGGGTTCTTACTGGAGTCCCCAAAGTAATGATGTTTTCAGAAGTATAATAGGTTTCTTGGGCTGCTGTAACAGCTTACCACAAATTTGGTGGCTTAAAACAACAGGAATTTATTCTCACTTAGTTCCAGACTATGGAGAACTTTTCTAGTGACATACAAAATCAAGATGTCAGTAGGGTCATTCTCTCTCCAAAGGCTGTTTGACACTTTCAGCTTCTGGTAGTTTCAGATATTGCTTGGCTTATGGCAGCATAGCTCTAATCTCTGCCCCTGTCTGCACATGGCCTCTCCTCATGTGAGAGGCTTCTGTATCTCAAATCTCCTTTTCTCTTATAAGGACATCAGTCATTGTATTTAGGGCCCACCCCTTAAATTCAGGATGATTTCATCTTGAGATTCTTAACTTAAATACATCTGCAGAGGCCCTGGGACCTCCCAGGTGGCGATAGCGGTAAAGAACCCACCTGCCAATGCAGGAGACTTAAGAGACACAGGTTCAATCCCTGGGTCAGGAAGATCCCCTGGAGAAGAGCATGGCAACCCACTCCAGTATTCTTGCCTGAGAATCCCATGGGCAGAGAAGCCTGGTGGGCTTCAAACCATGGGGTTGAACAGAGCTGGAAGCCACCCAGCCTTAGCACACACGCAAAGACCCTATTTCAAATTGGTCATATTTACACTTGTTAAAAGTCAGGTTTTACACATCTCTTTTGGGGGGACACAACTCAATTCTACAATGAGCATCCACATAGGACATACAAATTATCTAACTCTGGGCTCATGTTGAGATTTCTAATCATATTTCCATTCTCTAAACCCCTAAATCAGCAATCTCATTCTTCTTGCCATGTCCCTACACAACCTTCTCTTGAATCAGGGTAAGTCCTTATCCAGCCTCCCTCCATTCAGACAAGGTGGGAAATGAGATGTAATGAACAGTATGGAAAGTCTACAGACTAGCTTCATACCTCTCAGTGGAGGAGGGACGTGAAAAGGAGCTGCCCTGAACTTGCTGCATCTCCACACAGATAGGACACCTGATATCCCGCAGGTGATGCTATTAAAGATGCCTAACCCAGTCAGTAATCAGTAAAGATAAGTACTTGTAAGCCATTCAGATATGGAACAATGACATATGAAGTGATTATTTTATTAGAGACATAGGGCTAGTATTAATATACACCCTGCTCTATAGAATGAGACTTCCTCTGAATATATAAATGTTTCCACTACTCTGAGAAGAATTTTCATTCTGAAAAGAAGCCCACCCTCTGGCCCTGAATGGTTGAGGATTGAGTTTCTGGAAAGGTGGCCTTCAGCTTCCAAATACAACCCATTGTCTATTACATTGTATCACCTCTCAAAATATCCCAGACAAGATAAATGCAGCCCACCACTAAAATACATGTCAGGCCGTAATCAAATGTCACATAATTATGCACTGAGAAAATATTAAACTGCACTTTTCAGGTCAGCATTTTTCTTCTTATCCTCACAGATTATTTGAATTTTCAAAAAAAAATGAGACCAGGAATAGAATGGAGACCTTTTTGTTCCATTATTTTTGAATTGAGAAGACCTTGCTATCCTCCTGCTTTATATTTCTTTTCTCTTTACTAAGAAATTTGTCACTCATGCTGTTTCTCTGACAATCAATTCATTGATCTTCACCATTCCACTTCAAGAATATTTGAAATGCAAATAAGGTCACAGGTCTCTTTTCCATTAAAAACGGGTCGTTCAGAAACAGTAAAACAGTACAGTTCTGTAAATTCCCTATCTTCCTAATACATGTACATATCACTCTTTCTTTTTCTTTCATTTTTCTCTTTGTCAAAGCAGAAAAATAAACTGTTAGCGAAAGCATACACTAGTTAATCTTCTAAAACACAGGAAATCACTACACTGGAAGAATCTTTGTTCATCTGACTGAAACCCTTCAATTTCTTAGACACTGAACATCAGCAGACTTCGCAAAGCTCTTTGTATCTATCATCTACTCATGCATCATTCATGTAAAAGGTGACCTGGGTCCCATTAGTTGACTAGCTGATCTGAATCTTTTGGGTTACTCAGATAAGTCATTTCTAGTGGTTCTCCTTTTAAAATTAATGGAACAGAACAGAATACGTGCTACTTAAAAGAATACCCTGCTGGGAATTTCTCACTAAAGTAAGGCTAATTCTTTTCTGTTTTTCCCATTTCCCTCCCACCCTCATTTTTTCTTTCATTCCAAAGGATGATATTTCTGAATTTATTTCAGATCCAGGAGTACAGAAGATCAATGTCAAGGCCCCAGCTGGGGCTCAACACACATGAATTTGAATCAGTACCCACCCTCTGGTACAAAGCCTCCCTCTCAAAGTACTGTCTTTCTCCCTAAGGCCTTTGGTTAAGCCCCATGAAAACAATGACCCAGTCACTCCTTGGAAGTTCTGTTGATCAGAGCCTCATAGATAGTCAAGGTTTTTCCTATAACACCCTATAGATAGGAGTAATTGCTCATTTCCTGATTTGCCATGCAATTATGACTAGCCCCAAATGCACTCAAGGCTTTTAAAAAATGTCTTGAGAGATTCAAATAAATGGTCACTGTTCTGTTTTAAAGTCCTTCGGTGGTGATCCATAAATTACAGCCAGAGTTCAAATTCTGAAGCTTAACACACAAAGTCTCTAGTCCCTGCTTACATTTCTACCATCATCTCCCACCTCTCCCATGTATACATTTCATTTCTGCCATCCTGAGCTGTTTGTGTCCTCCATGCATCTGTAATTATGATGCCTGGGTTGCCCTCAGCCCCTCCAACATCTAGTAACTCTTATTCATCCTCCAATATCAGTTCAAGCTTATTCCTCAAGAATTCTTTGGCACCCCCACTCTTATCTAGGTAGCTCTGTTCTTTTCTCTCAGTTGCCTTTTGCTTCCCTTTAAAGTTGTACTTGTGACACTGTCAAGTATAAATGCTAATTCAGTTACCTGTCTGCCATACTAGTTCACAGCTTCTTCTTTCACTATTCAAGGAAAGCAACTTTTTGCCAACCAAGTCTGTGTTAAAGAGGTGGCTATTGGGACTGCCTTGTATCTAAAATGAGAATAGCCAATCAAGAATTGATGTCATATTTATTAATATCCTCGATAACAGGATTTTTTAATTAACTAGGTGATTTATCATATGGTGCAGGGCTAATAATAATTCACACTACTCAATTAAATTATTCATATGTAAAAGTTATTATAGTTTTAAATTTTTAAATCATATTAATTTTCCTACATACATTCTTTAAATTACAGTTGAAGCTTTGGAAAGCTGCTATCTTATAATATAGCCCCACCTCAACCAGTGGCAAAAACATCACCCCACTGAGGCATTACTTCAGTGCCCTGCATTTCATGCTGCAATGTCTTCCTTATGTCACCAGACACAATAGTTTTTGCTTTGTTTCAGCACTCTCTATAATCCTAACATTTTCCACTTCTTCACTAGGTCCCTGTGCAATCCCTTTGTTAATCAAAATCCAGTTGCTAGTGTCAGAAAATACAGGTCAAACCATCTGCAACAATACTAGCTAGAGAAGAGGTGGGGTGATTTTCCTGGGACATGTAACTGAGCAATTGGGGGCACATAATTCCATCCAGGAGATGAAAAGATGACATCTGTGTATGTGAGTGTGTGCTCAGCTGCTCAGTCATATCCAACCCTTGGTGACATACAGACTGTAGCCCTCCAGGCTCCTCTGCCCATGGATTCTTACAGGCAAGAATACTGGACTGGATTGCCATTTCCTCCTCCAGGGGGTCTTCCCAACCCAGGGATTGAAACCACATCTCCTGCACCTCCTGTATATGTATACATGTATAGACCAAAGTCTAGTGAAGGCCCACTGCTTGACATGTAGGTGGCCATCTACCTGCTGGGTCCTTCCATGGCAGATAGCAGACAGAGCAAGCTCTTGGTTATCTCATCTTAAAAGGATATTAATCCTATACATGAAGGCTCCACACCCAAGACCTAATTGCCTGTCAAAAGCCCCACGTCCTAATACCATCACCCTGGGGGGTTAGGATTTCAACATGTGAATTTGGAAGGACACAAACATTTGGTTCATAACAGGATCACATTCTCTTTATCTCTCATCACTCAATTCTCTCCCTGACACACCCAAGCCCCTAACACTATGCACAGTAAGTACTTAATAAATATGTGTTGAATAGATAAAGGAACAAATTGTACTTTAAGTGTCTCACTTGCTCTACTGAACATGAAAGACTGCTACTTTTCTCTTTATACAGTTTCTACCACATCGAGTACAATGATACAGAAAAAATACTTTAAACAGTACAAAACATCTAGCAATCTATATAAATTATTCTATTTATAATAGTGAAGGTATTACAGCAATTCAAATATTTAATCTTATGGTCAGAATTCCAAAGGGCAATAAAATTTGTAATTTTAATGAACTTACAAACTTTTGTGTGGCACTGTGCTGTGTACTTCTGAATATTTTTATTAGGAGACTAGCATGATGAGATGGGAAGATTACTTCAGTTATAATAGCATACAGAATAAATTGTAGAATGAGATGTGTTAAGGCCAAGAGAATTTAGGATTATTAAAATAGTCCAAGGCTGAAGCTGGAATGTTAGGTCCATGAATCAAAGCAAATTGGAAGTGGTCAAACAGGAGATGGCAAGAGTGAACATCAACATTTAAGGACTCAGCGATCTAAAATGGGCTAGAATGGGTGAATTTAACTCAGATAACCATTATATCTACTATTATGGGCAAGAATCCCTTAGAAGAAATGGAGTAGCCATCATAGTCAACAAAAGAGTCTGAAATGCAGTACTCGGATGCACTAAAAAATGGCAGAATGATCTCTGTTCATTTCCAAGGCAAACCATTCAATATTATAGTAATTAAAGTATATGCCCCAACAAGTAATGCTGAAGAAGCTGAAGTTGGACGGTTCTATGAAGACCTACATGACCTTCTAGAATGAACACCCAAAAAAAGATGTCCTTTTCATTATAGGGGACTGGAATGAAAAAGTAGGAATCTGGAGTAATAGGCAAATTTGGCCTTGGAGTAAAAATGAAGCAGGTCAAAGGCTAACAAAATTTTGCCAAGAGAATGCACTGGTTATAGCAAACACCCTCTTCCAACAACACAAGCGAAGACTCTACAGATGGACATCACCAGATGGTCAACACCAAAATCAGATTGATTATATTCTTCGCAGCCAAAGATGGAGAAGCGCTACACAGTTAAGAAAAACAAGACTGGAAGCTGACCATTGCTCAGTTTCATGAACTCCTTATTGCCAAATTCAGATTTAAATTGAAGAAAGTTAGGGGAAATCACTAGACTATCCAGGTATGATCTAAATCAAATGCCTTATGATTATACAGTGGAAGTGACAAACAGATTCAGGGGTTAGGTCTGATAGACAGAATGCCTGAAGAACTATGAATGGAGGTTCGTGACTTTGTACAGGAGGCAGTGATCAAGACCATCCCCCCAAAAAAAGAAGTGCCAGAAGGCAAAATGGTTGTCTAAGCACAGGCGGCGGCAGCGAGCAGGCGCAATAAGCACGGCCGAGAGCTACCCCATGTCCAAAGTCAGGGACAGCGGCCCAGAGTGCCAGGCTACGACAGCGCAGGAACAGCCAGGAGGAGCCACCCCGTGTCCGAGGTCAGGGGCGGCCGGGAGAAGCCACCTCATGCCCGAGGCCAGGGGCAGTGACCCTGAGGAGCCATGCCGAGCCCAAGGCCAGGGGTGGCAGCTGGGAGGAGCCACCCACGCCTGAGGCCAGGGCCGGCAGCCGGGAGGAGCAACCCGAGGAGTGGTGGCTGAGCAGGCGCAGGAGGGCCTAGCGGAGCTATCCCAAGTTGAAGGTCAGAAACGGCGGCGGTAAGGAGATACCCCTCGTCCAAGGTAAGGAGCAGCGGCTGTGCTTTGCTGGAACAGCCGTGAAGAGATACCCCACGCCCAAGGTAAGAGAAACCCAAGTAAGATGGTAGGTGTTGCAAGAGGGCATCAGAGGGTAGACACACTGAAACCATACTCACAGAAAACTAGTCAATCTAATCACACTAGGACCACAGCCTTGTCTAACTCAATGAAACCAAGCCAGGCCTGCGGGGCAACCCAAGACGGGCAGGTCATGGTGGAGAGGTCTGACAGAACGTGGTCCACTGGAGAAGGGAATGGCAAGCCACTTCAGTATTCTTGCCTTGAGAACCCCATGAACAGTATGAAAATGCAAAATGATAGGATATCGAAAGAGGTCATTAGGTGCCCAATATGCTACTGGAGATCAGTGGAGAAATAACTCCAAAAAGAATGAAGGGATGGAGCCAAAGCAAAAACAATACCCAGTTGTGGATGTGACTGGTGATAGAAGCAAGATCCGATGCTGTAAAGAGCAATATTGCATAGGAACCTGGAATGTCAGGTCCATAAATCAAGGCAAATGGAAATGGTCAAACAAGAGATGGCAAGAGTGAATGTCGACATTCTAGGAATCAATGAACTAAAATGGACTGGAATGGGTGAATTTAACTCAGATGACCATTATATATACTACTGTGGGCAGGAATCCCTAAGAAGAAATGGAATAGCCATGATGGTCAACAAAAGAGGCCAAAATGCAGTACTTGGATGCAATCTCAAAAACGACAGAATGATCTCTGTTCGTCTCCAAGGCAAACCCTTCAATATCACAGTTATCCAAGTCTATGCCCCAACCAGTAACGCAGAAGAAGCTGAACAGTTTCACGAAGACCTACAAGACCTTTTAGAACTAACACCCAAAAAAGATGTCCTTTTCATTATAGGGGACTGGAATGCAAAAGTAGGAAGTCAAGAAACACCCGGAGTAACAGACAAATTTGGCCTTGGAATGCGGAATGAAGCAGGGCAAAGACTAATAGAGTTTTGCCAAGAAAATGTACTGGTCATAGCAAACACCCTCTTCCAACAACACAAGAGAAGACTCTACACATGGACATCACCAGATGGTCAACACCAAAATCAGATTGATTATATTCTTTGCAGCCAAAGATGGAGAAGCTATATACAGTCAACAAAAACAAGACCAGGAACTGATTGTGGCTCAGATCATAAACTCCTTATTACCAAATTCAGACTCAAATTGAAGAAAATAGGGAAAACTGCTAGACCATTCAGGTATGACCTAAATCAAATCCCTTATGATTATACAGTAGAAGTGAGAAATAGATTTAAGGGCCTAGATCTGATAGATAGAATGCCTGATGAACTATGAAATGAGGTTCGTGACATTGTACAGGAGACAAGGATCAAGACCATCCCCATGGAAAAGAAATGCAATAAAGCAAAATGGCTATCTGGGGACAAATAGCTGTGAAAAGAAGAGAGGCGCAAAGCAAAGGAGAAAAGGAAAGATATAAGCACCTGAATGCAGAGTTCCAAAGAATAGCAAGAAGAGATAAGAAAGCCTTCTTCAGCGATCAATGCAAAGAAACAGAGGAAAACAACAGAATGGGAAAGACTAGAGATCTCTTCAAGAAAATTAGAGATACCAAGGGAACATTTCATGCAAAGATGGGCTTGATAAAGGACAGAAACGGTATGGACCTAACAGAAGCAAAGATATTAAGAAGAGGTGGCAAGAATACATGGAAGAACTGTACAAAAAAGATCTTCACGACCCAGATAATCATGATGATGTGATCACTAATCTAGAGCCAGACATCTTGGAATGTGAAATCAAGTGGGCCTTAGAAAGCATCACTACGAACAAAGTTAGTGGAGGTGATGGCACTCCAGGACTGGAAAAGGTCAGTTTTCATTCCAATCCCAAAGGAAGGCAATGCCAAAGAATGCTCAAACTACCGCACAATTGCACTCATCTCACGTGCTAGTAAAGTAATGCTCAAAATTCTCCAAGCCAGGCTTCAACAGTACATGAACCATGAAATTCCAGATGTTCAAGCTGGATTTAGAAAAGGCAGAGGAATGAGAGGATCAAATTGTCAACATCCACTGGATCATAGAAAAAGCAAGAGAGTTCCAGAACAACATTTACTTCTGTTTTATTGATTTTGCCAAAGCCTTTGACTGTGTGGATCACAACAAATTGTGGAAAATTCTTTAAGAGATGGGAATACCAGACCACCTGACCTGCCTCCTGAGACATCCATATGCAGGTCAAGAAGCAACAGTTAGAACCAGACATGGAACAAAAGACTGGTTCCAAATAGGAAAAGGAATACATCAGGGCTGTATATTGTCAGCCTGCTTATTTAACTTATGTGCAGAGTACATCATTAGAAATGCTGGACTAGATGAAGCACAAGCTGGAATCAAGATTGCCAGGAGAAATATCAATAACCTCAGATATGCCAATGACACCACCCTCATGGCAGAAAGTGAAGAACTAAAAAGCCTCTTGATGAAAGTGAAAGAGGACAGTGAAAAAGTTGGCTTAAAACTCAACATTCAGGATACTAAGATCATGGCATCTGGTCCCATCACTTCATGGCAGATAGATGGGGAAACAGTGGAAACAGTGGCTGACTTTATTTTGGGGGGCTCCAAAATCACTGCTGATGGTGACTGCAGCCCTGAAATTAAAAGACGCTTGCTCCTAGGAAGAAAAGTTATGACCAACCTAGACAGCATATCAAAATGCAGAGACATTATTTACCAACAAAGGTCTATCTAGTCAAAGCTTTGGTTTTTCCAGTAGTCGTGTATGGACATAAGAGTTGGACTATAAAGAAATCTCAGTGCTAAAGAATTGATGCTTTTGAACTGTGGTGTTGGAGAAGACTGTTGAGAGTCCCTTGGACTGCAAGATCAAACCAGTCAATCCTAAAGGAAATCAGTCCTGAATATTTATTGGAAGGACTGATGCTGAAACTGAAACTCCAATACTTTGGCCACCTGATCTGAAAAACTGACTCATTTGAAAAGACCCTGATGCTGGGAATGATTGAAGCTGGAAGGAGAAGGGGATGACAGAAGATGAAATAGTTGGATGGCATCACCGACTCAATGGACATGATTCTGAGTAAGCTCCGGGAGTTGGTGATGCACTGACATACTGCAGTCCATGGGGTCACAAAGAGTTAGACACAACTGAGTGACTGAACTGAACTGAATTGTTTGAATTGCTAATTGATCTATCTCTTTCATGGAATACTATTTTTATTTGAAAGAAGGCAGATTCACTTTTGCTCTGCAGTAAGCGTGACAGAGGATAAGATGGCTGGGTGGTATCACTGACTCAATGGATGTGAGTGTAAGCAAAGTCTGGGAGATAGTGAAGGACAGGGAAGTCTGGCTTGCTGCAGTCCAAGGGTCACAAAGAGTCAGACATGACTGAGCCACTGAACAGCAAGGCTGCAGGAGGACAGTGACAGTGAAACTGGGAAGGGAGAAAGTATTTAAAAGACACAACAAGGGAAGAGGAGAGGAGATTAAGGCTAATCAGTGGCTGCAGGGAGAAAATCACATTTGAGGCTGGTGAATGAGAAAATGATGATACCTTAACAAGGCTGGAGAAGGAGCTGGGGTGGGGGGTATTATAATGAGTTAGTTTTACAATCATTAAGTTTGAAGTTCCAATAACATCCATCCACAATGTCCATTAGGCAGCTGATAATGTTGTAATGACACTCAGAACTTGACTAGAGATTCAGATTTGGACACTGCAGCATAACGGGCATCAGCAAAATCCAATTTCCTTCCAGTCCTGGGCTGTGTGTCTGTGTGTTTAGATGGGTCATCCTCAGAGCATGCCCCGAAGAGAAGGTGCCTTCGGCCTCAGTTCTTCTGATTTTCACCTGAGTGACTTTCTACCTCCAGAACCTGGAATAGGTAAAAATCAGGGAGGGAGTAGATACCGTCTTCAAAGCAATCACCACTCTTCAGTTACCACTGCTTTTCATCCCCTGTTCACTAGAGGTACACCTTCCTCAGCAAACCTACATTAGCATATTTACACCATTCATGGACAATCTCCTCCATCTGTATTCAGGCTTGAAAAGAGTCATTAAGTTGAGCCAGTAAATATTTATTGAGCATATAAGATGGTTCATGAACTGTGTTCACACTGAGGAAATAAAGATGATGAAGACCTACTGTCTGCCCTAAACAAACTATGAGTCTGTGAGGAAGACATAAAAACAAGTAGGCAATGACAGTATGTGGGGTAAAGGATGAAGAGATTTACTCTGCTTATAGGGTTTAAGGAGGGTTTATTTCTTAAAAGATGCCTAAAAGGACACCTAGGAGATATCTAGTGGGTAGAGTAGGTGAGAAGAAACAGGGCTTTCCAGGCAAGATCAGATGGGGGAACAGGGCCTAGGAGCCACACGGTCCATTAAAGGAACTGAAAGAGATTCAGCTGGAAGGTGACTGAATAGGATGAAATAACAAATGGCTAAAAGTGAGACTTAAGGACTAGAAAATGATAGATCTTGTTTGGTAACATTTTTATATTGCAGAGCATCAGTCTTCTATTGTTGAGGCCCATCACAAGTAAATCTCGTTATCACCTAACAGGGTATAAACTATTTCCAATTATTAAGAGATCTTTGTGAACTTTCTGGCCACAAGCCGCTGCCCCGGACTCAATCTTTGGTCACCAAGACAATTTTTACTCATCTAACCTGGTTTTCCTCCCAATCAAGATCTCATTTGTCCTCATTCTCTCTATCCTAAACCATTTAGGGTTTAAATTCTATCATATATTAGGATTGTTTGATTGCAAGAATAGAAACCTTCTCAGACTAATTTAAAGCAGAAAAGTTGAGTTTGTGGCCAGTTGGAGCAGTCAGGTGTTCATTTGAGTTGGGCAAATCCTCTAGGGAGTTTCCACAAAAGGTCAGAAATCCTATCATAAGAGTCACCTAAGTAGCAAATTCAAAGAAGATTCCCTAACCTTTCTCCATATAGGTCCTTTTCTGACTTTCTCCTAGTTCTGGGAAGTGTCCAGTTTTCCTGAGCTGGACCTCCCATAACCATATCAGTGACCATACCTGCATTCTTGCTCTGGATTTCAATCTGCTTTCTCCACCTAACTCTGATCTTCAGACTACTAGCTCTCTTAGCCCCTGCCCTACCCTTCCCTTACCCTCTCCAGAAGTCTCATCCTTCTGCTATCAGTTCAGTTCAGTTGCTCAGTCGTGTCCAACTCTTTGTGACCCCATGAATCGCAGCACGCCAGGCCTCCCTGTCCATCACCATCTCCCAGAGTTCACTCAAACTCACGTCCATGGAGTCGGTGATGGCATCCAGCCATCTCATCTTGGGTCATTCCCTTTTCCTCCTGCCCCCAATCCCTCCCAGCATCAGAGTCTTTTATCCACCTAACTTAGAGGATGTATACCTTTCATTCCAGGTAATAGGTTAGGATGTCAGAAAGCCTCATTTATATCTCTTGCATTCATTTTCCATCAACTTCATCACTTTCAAACAGTCTGATAAATCTCAAGTTAACAAAGATTTGTTTGCAGTAGACTACATAGGCAGTTCTCGCATTGCATGGTACCACGCTAACTTGATTGTGTGCATATCAGAACCATGTCCTTTCTTCTGTGCAATTCCATGGTAACAATCTCTGTATCACTGAACCATGTAAAACAATGACACGGTTCCAGTGTGCACACATTTCAGTTAACATGGTATGGTGTAAAGTGAGGACTGCTTGTATTCTAACTGGATTAAGGGACCAATGGACAAAAGATTATCCCATAGAGTCATGAATCCAACACCCCAAGAGTTACCCTGTTCTGTCCGGCTCCCTCCTCAGTCTTACAACCTTTACAGCATCAGAAATTAGAGAGGTTGGAGGGCAGCAGGTCTGGGAAGTTTCTCAGGCCACCTTTCTTGCTCATTTATCCTGTCAGTTTTCACTGTTACTCTTTTATTGTTATCAAGTTTATGGGCGAAAAAGACAGCATCATATTAAGGCATAATTAGGATAATAAACGGGAGCTGTGGTTTGTTTTTGGATTGATTCCAGTTGGGGAGCACACATAATCACCTCTAACTGACTGCTTGATGATTATGACTTTGACAAAGTGGCATTATTTGCTGCTAATGGATGAGATGATGATTTATTACTAATTACTCTCTTTTTCTACAATTTTTATATTATGTTAAATGAAGGATTACAGTTAGGGTAATAAATATTCACTAGAAAAAAGTGTCGAGCAGCAGAGTTCACGAAACTAGACCCTGAATAGAGAAGCCATTTTAATTACTCAGGGCCAGTTGTTAGAGGAAAGTATAGGCTAGACATCATATTATTAACTCTGTCTCCCACCTCTCCTGTGAGTTTCTCTTTTTTTTTTCAGGAGTCCTCACCCCACTCCAGGTTCTTCAAATCAATCCCTCCACCTACCCTTAGTTTCACTCTTCCTCTCTTCTGATAAGACATCAGTGAAAACTCAAGTGAAAGAGCTTAAGTTGTGACATAATACCTACCCTGGGTCATTTTGGACTTTAAGAGTCTTCTAGGAAAAAAAAAAAGAAAACACAAAGCTTTCTTAACGTTAAGAACTAACAATAAGCTGAGGATCTGGAAATGAGTGTGTAGAGGGAAAGAATCAGAGGGACAGAAGTAAATACAATTAAATGTAAATAAGGGGCACTAATTCTTATAAACAGTGGTGAGACCTCTGGGGTAAGACGCGAGTTACATTAACCAGTTTCAAATCCGCTTTTGTAAGAGGCACAGATACAGACCAGAATGGTCCTAACTGGAGCAAGGGACTTGATGGGCTGCTGTTGCAACGAGAAGAGTGGTATGGATACAGACAGTGCTCATTAATCAAAGTTTTGATCACAGGGTTAGGAGACAAAATGAGAGATGAAGCAAGGCTGAGCAAGAGAACAGATTGAAAGCCCCCTGAGGATAAGCACCACCTCTTTATACTTCTTGATAATCCCCACAATGCCTAGCAGTATCCAGAGCATAGAGGACACTCTGAAAATGTGTGCTGACTGATTCCTGGTGGGTTGACTAAAGCAGTGAGGAGCAATATTCTCTGCACATTGTTGTTGTTGTTGTTCAGTTGCTAAGTCATGTGCAACTCTTTGCGACCCCATGGACTGCAGTATGTCAGGCTTCCCTGTCCTTCACTATCTCCCAGAGTCTGCATGTACATTAACCAATAACTACTTTCTTTAAAGTGTGCAGATCGCATTTGTAAAAGATGCCATATTTTTATTATCAGAAAATGCAATATCACCAACTTAAGCATTATTCTTTTATTCACTTTCACTAGAGGTTTTCATTGCAAGCTAAAATTTCATATACTTTATAATTAGCACACACAGCAGTATATGATTTTAATGTTGTACCCGTGATCAAGCTTTATTGTTGAGTAAGTTGCTTTTGAAGCTGGTTTATGTTATTCTTCCTTAACTAAATTTGTAGACCTATTATTGCAAAATGTGGTTTCTTACAGCATTTTTAAAAATATTATATGTTTTGTTTAAATTCTATCTTCAACTTTTTAAACATAGGATTTACCTTAGTAAGTAATATAATTAAGTTAATGGCATAATGTTTTGAATTTTATAAATGTTTATACGTCATCACTGGGCTGTCAGCAGAAGGGACCACCTACCTACTCCAATTGTTATTCTACTAGACAAGCCTATGCTCAGCAGTAGATGCAACTCTAGACTCTCACCAATGCTACATGGTCAACTGACCCGAAGACATAATGGGTCCTGAAGGATGAGTAGGTGTTCACCAGGTAGGGAATAGAGGGTAGGGTATCCTAAACAGAGAAAACTACTTTTCAAGCAGAAAGTCTTATAGAAGACTGAGTGTTTGGGCAATGATAAAAAGGTCACTATAATGAGAATGTTGCATGTAAAAGGGTAGAAAGAAAGAAATATTGGCTAGTAAGGTTGTTAGAGTAATACCATGCTAAGTATTTGTAAGGACAAATTTTTACCTATGGGCAACTCCAGAGAAATAGAACCAATATGATACATAAAGAGATTTATTATGAAGAACTGATTCACAAAATTACAGAAGGGGAGAAGTCTCAGAGTCTGCCATCTGTAAGCTAGAGTTCCAGGAAAGTCAGTGTCCATCCCTGGTCAATTCCAGCCCAGGTCCAGAGGTCTGAGAACTGGAGCTGACTGAGTGTAAGTCCCAGTTCCAGGGCCCGAGAAGACCTGTGTCCCAGCTCAGCAGTCAGGCAGAGACAGAGAATTTTTCCTTACTTCCATATTTTTGTTCTATTCAAGATCCCAGTGGATTGGAGGATTTTCACCAATGTTCACCCTGCTTTACTCAGTCTACCAATTCAAATCTCCTCCAATAACACCCGCACAGACACACCAGAACAATGTTTAACCAACTATCTGGGTAACCCACAATCATAAAATTAAACATCATAATTTTAAAATTAAACAACATAATTTTATGTTGACACATAAAACCATCACAGAGACTTAAGAAGAAAAGTAGTATGATTATATCTGAACTTTAGAAAAATGATGCTGACTCAATGTAGAAGATAGAGTTGAAAGAGAAAGGAGCTGAAAAGACCAGTTGGGAACTACCTTAGTGAGAAAGTCAGAAGTGAAGTCCAGGGAGGAGTGGATGGCCTCCACGGATAATTCAGGAGTAGAATCAACAACACTTATAACTTATTAAATGTATAATCAATTGGAAAAGAGGTGACTCCAACATTTCTAATCTGCTCCTGGGTGTGTGTGAAAAATTTTGTGTAAAATTGTTCCATATTTTTTTTCTGAATAATTGTCCCATCAGGCTTTGTCTTCTAAAGAACTTTGAGCTAAGTTGAGTAAAGAAATGGTCACATACTATAAAGGAAAAAAAAAAACTAACATTCTTTAAGTACGTACTAAGTGCTGGCTTTAGACTAACCAGTCATCTTTAGTCCTTACAGAAGTCCAATGAGACAGATATTTTTTTCTCTATTTACAGATTGAGGCACAGAAAAACAATTACACAGTCAGTCCAGTTGCTCAGTCATGTCTGACTCTTTGCAACCCCAGGGACTGCAGCATGCCAGGCTTCCCTGTCCATCACCAACTCCTGGAGCTTGCTCAAACTCATCATCAAGTCAGTGATACCATCCAACCATCTCATCCTCTGTCATCTCCATCTCCCCCTACCTTCAACCTTTCCCAACATCAGGATCTTTTCCAGTGAGTCAGTTCTTCACATCAAAGTGGCCAAAGTATTGGAGCTTCAACTTCAGCATCAGTCCTTCCAGTGAATATTAAGGACTCATTTCCTTTAGGATTGACTGGTTGGATCTCCTTGCAGTCCCAGGGACTCTCAAGAGTCTTCTCCAACACCACAGTTCAAAAGCATCATTCTTCAGTGCTCAGCTTTCTTTATGGTCTAAGTCTCACATCCATACATGACTATTGGAAAAACCATAGCTTTGACTAGATGGACCTTTGTCAGCAACGTAATGTCTCTGCTTTTTAATATGCTGTCTAGGTTGGTCATTGCTTTTCTTCCAAGGACCAAGCATCTTTTAATTTCATGGCTGCAGTCACCATCTGCAGTGATTTTGGAGCCCTTGTGTAATACCTACACAAGGTCACACAACTGGTAAGTGGCAGACCCAAAGTATTCAAATTCAGGGTTTGGGGCTCTGAAATAAATATTCCCCCCCCCCCATGTTGCCTCTCAGTAGAGTGAAATACATCTTCTTAAAACACAATTGTATGAATACTTTCATCAAGAAAATTCAAAAGGGCTTTGAATTTCCACTCTGGAAATAGTAGGGAAATGGAAGTAAATAATCCTTCTAATATTGTGAGTATATGAAAAACCCAAAAGTCTCAGGTTCCATTAGCAGTTTTGAAACTGACTGGTGGAGCAGCCATTAGAATTATTTTGTGTTGGTTCATTTGTGTTCCCCGGTTGTATTATTAGTAGCAATGGGAGTCATTCACAAGCAAAGTGTACCACCTGTAATGCATATTCACATTTAGCCAGAAAAGGACTGCTTTAAAATTCCCAGAGACATAAGTACAGTTTTAAAAATCTTGCAAAAATGGACTTCTAACAGGCCCCAGATTTGTTCATTGGATTAACATACCCTACCAGATTCTTCTAGGATACTACAGTGAGGATTTAATGCAACAGAGATAGGTGATTGTATTGGTTGAATGACTGCTTAGCTGAACTGAATGTGGAGTGATGCCAGCCTTCCCATATAAACTCTTCTTTATGGATTTTGACTCAGGATTCATTCAATAAATACGTATTGAGTGACTTATATTTACCAGTGAAGTTCTGTATGCTGGAATACATAGGGCAGTAAGCAAGAAGCCAAGCACGGAGTTTATATTGCACACGGTAAGGGTGGGGAGTAGGGTAGAAGGAGTGAGAGCAGGGAGGAAAATGGGCAATAACTAAGTAATCAAGCATAGACAATTCCAGAGAGTTGACTCATGCTGTGAAGATAACTAAACCTGGTGACACAGTAGAGGACTACACTGGTAGTCAGGCAGGGAACTCCTGAGAGGAGGGTATCAATATTTGCATGGAGACTCGAGAGTCAAAGAGAATGACCCAGAAAAAGGTCTGGGGATAACCCTTCCAGGCAGAAGGAAGAAAACACAAAAGTCCTAAAGCAAGGATGAGCTAAAGACGAGAAGAGGAGAAGGCCAGTGTAGCTGGAACACAGCCAGGGGAGAGTGTATAAGAGGGGGCTAAAGAAGTAGGTGGGGCAGTTAGGGGAACCTTCAAGCTGGAACACAACCAGGGGAAAGTG